>NC_051308.1:242858112-243529596 GCF_015220235.1 Choloepus didactylus
AGAAAGAAAGAGACAGGAACGCCCAGGCGGGTCACAAGAGCCCAAGCTGGGGCAATGGCAGGAGAGACAGAGCAGATGGGATAGCCCACAGCTATACAGGCAGAACCCATCATCCACTGACACCCAGGAGAGCCCCAAGCACCAAGGGGGTCCCCGGAGCTGTTAGCCTG
Organism: Choloepus didactylus; assembly: GCF_015220235.1. Taxonomy (NCBI): domain Eukaryota; kingdom Metazoa; phylum Chordata; class Mammalia; order Pilosa; family Megalonychidae; genus Choloepus; species Choloepus didactylus. The sequence continues at coordinate 242,858,283 of NC_051308.1, forward strand.
GGCCACTGGTCTCGGGAACATTCCAAACCATAAAAAGGATGGGCTGGGGGAAAGTTGAGAAGTTTGGTTTTGGACACACTGAGTTTGAAGTGTTCAGTGTGCAATATTAAATAAAGACTTCATGCTGGGGAAAGTAAGGCCTAAGGATGCAGATATGGCATCATCTGTGTTGAGATGGAAACCCAAACCATCTGAGGGGAAGAGAGCCCAGAGATCAGGCCAAGGATGTACACCTGGGGAGCACCAATCTCAACAAATGGCCAGGACAAAGGGCGGCCAGGGAAAGGCAGGGACTGGGTAGCGAGGTAGGAGAGAGAATGGTGTCTCAAAGCCAAGAGGAGACAGACTTCCAGAAAGCAGAGGCGGGCAACAGCAACAAATAATACAGAGAAGCCAGGAAGGATGAGGGTTCAAAACAGGCCACTGGATTTAGTAATTACGCATTCTCAGTGAACCCTAAAAGGAGAATTTTCTATTGAGTGGGATGGGGAGGCAGATGCCAGGCTTCTGTGGCTAAGGAGAGAAGAGGGGAAGAAACAGAGACATAAAGTATCAACAGGAAGAGTTTGAGAGAAACTTTTCATATGGTGAGAATGACAATGCGTTCGTGAGTAGAGGGGAGACAGAGCAATACAGACAGGAAATCTGGAAAAATAGTTTGAACTCAGCATAAATTGCAAATACTTTGGGGGCATCCAAAGATCAGTGATGGCAGAGCCATGCCCAGAAGGCACCATCCACGGGGGTGTAGAAGGGAGAGGAGCCAGGGCAGGAAGGCTGATGTGGAAAGGGAGCTGGGGCAAGAGCCTGGCTTTCAATCCCTTGGCTGCATCGTGGCTCCTTCTCTCTCATCAAACTAGCTCAACCCATAAGGCTGGAATTCCAGCTTCCTGGGCTTCTAGGAGGCCCTGCCCCTTAGGATTAGGGCATGTGGAAAAGTCTTCAAGTCTTTCCCAACTCTGGGATTCTACAGATGGTTAACTGGCAAATAAAGGCAGGTCCCATTTAGCCTGGCATCAAAAGCATGGGTTGCTTACCTATCCCTTTGCTATTCTGAAGCCTTGAGCCTTCCCTCTTGCCTCAGAAGACTGGAGAATACCAACAAGATGTATCAAATAGAAACCTGGGTTACGCAAAATACATGTAATGATCAAAGAGAATAAAAAGGTACCAAAAAAACAGGATTCAATAAAACGTCTACAAAAGAGGGTTTGTATGGTATTTTTATTAGGGTATAATTAACATACAAGAAAATGCACAGATCTTAATCTGTTCAATGAGTTTTAATAACTGTATGCACCCACATAACACCACTCAAAACAGGATTTAGTACATATTCAACACCCCAAAAAGTTTCCTTGGGTCTCTTCAGTCAAGTCCCCATTCCGCCCTCAAGAAACCATTTCTATCACCAGAAATGAGTTTTATCTGTTCTTGGATTTTATCTAAATGCAATTGTATGATATGTACTTCTTTTGCTTAACATAATGTTTTTGTGATCTTCTTTATTATTCAGTAATATTCCATTATATTAAACTAACATTCTACTTACTCATTTTTCAGTTGACGAAACAGATATTTGGGCTTTTTCCAGTTTTGGCCATAAACATTCTCATACAAGTCTTATATGAACATGTATTTTCATTTCCCTAAGGTATATGTGTGTGTTTCACTTTATTAAAACCACCAAATAGGTCATCAGAAAAGCTGCACCACTCTGTGTACCCAGAAGCAATGTATGAGAGTTCAGATGCTTCACGACCTCACCAACATTTGATGTTGGTGATCTTTTTTATTTTAGCCATTCTAATAGATGTGAACAGACTGTGGTTTGAATTTGTATTTCCCTAATGACTGAAGATGTTTAGCATCCTTTCATGTGTCAATTGCACAATCATGTATCTTCTTTTGTGAAGTGTCTGTTCAAAATCTTTTGACCATTTTTCAACTGGTGTTGGGGAATCATGTACCCCTCAAAAGACTAGTTAAAAAGTCTTAATCCACATTCCATTTGTAAATAGGACTTCCGAAGGTGTTATTATTAAGTGTGTCCAAACCGAAAGAGGAAGGACCTTACTCCAATATGGCAGACGTCCTTATAAGCAAAGATATTGGATACGGAAGGAGAGGCCAGAAGTCAGCAGAGAATCAGACACAAAGAGAAAGAGAGAGAGAGATCACCAGGTGACAGAAGATTCCAGAACGTTTTAGACTCCAGGAGAAAGCCAGCCCTGCCAACACCATGATGTTGAACTTCCAGCCTCCAAAACAGTGAGACAATTCCTATTGTTTGAGCCAATCAGTTTGTGGTATTTGCCATAGCAGCCCTGGTAAACTAAGGCAAGTGGGTTGTTCATCTTTTTATTGTTGATTTGCAAGAGTTTTTTCTTAATACATGCTGGCAAAAAGTCCTTACCAGACGTGTGTTACTGAATAGTGGCTTGTCTATTCGTTTTCTTAATGATGTCCTTTTTTATCAGTTTTTTTGAGGTATAACTTACATACAGTATAAGTCACCTTTTTTAGTGTGCAGGTCTATGCATTTTGACACATAAAGTCACCACAATCAAGATACATAGAAAGTCTCCATCAACCGCAAATGTTCCCTTGTGCTTTCTGTCCTCACCCCCAGCAACAACTGATCTGTTTCCTTTCCATATCATTTGTTTTTTTTCCAGACTGTCACATAAATGGAGTGAGACAGATGTAGCCTTTTGAGAACTCTAGCTTCTTTTCTCTTAGAAGAGGCCATTTAAAATTCATTCACATTGTATCAGCTTGTTCCTCTTTACTGCAGAGAAGGATTCCACTGAAGGGACAGACCAGAGTTGTCCACTCAATTCACCAGTTTAAGGTCATATGAGTGGCTCCCAGTTTTTGGAGACTGTGAATAAAGTTACTATTAACGTTCACATACAAGATTTGTATGACCATAACTTTTCCTTCTCTTAGTTAAATGGGATTACCTGGGTTTCCCATTTTAAATGTAGATTCAACTATATAAGAAGCCATCAAGGTGCTTTCCAAAGTGGCTCTACCATTCTGCATTCCCACCAGCAGATAGATAGGAGAGTTCTGGTACGCCACATCTTCTCCAGTACTTGGTGTTATTGGGCATTTGTTGGTGGTGGTGGCTTTGTTTTTATACATTCTAACAGGTGCGGTAGTATCTCACTGAATTTATTATTTCCACTTCCCTGATGAGTAATGATGCTGAACATCTTTTCATGTGCTTAGCTGCCATCCATGCATCTTCTTCACTAATGTGCCTATTCAACTCTTGTTCATTTAAAAAATCGGGTTTTTTGTTTTCTTATTACTAAATTTTAAGTCCTTTATATATGCTACAAATCCGTGAGTTATGTGTTTTGCAAAGGTTTCCTCCCAATATGTGATTTAGCTTTTCACTGTCTAAACACTATCTTTTGAAGAACAGAAATTTTTCATTTTGATAAAGTCCAGTGTCCATTTTTCCTTTTGTGGATTGTGTTTTTATTGTTTTATCTAAAAATTTTTTTTGCCTAATTCAAAGTCACAAAAACTTTCCCCTTTGTTCTCTACTAGAAGTTGTATAGTTTTAGATTTTATACTTAAGTCTATGATCCATTTTGAGTTGAATTCTTTGTATATGCCATGAGGCATGAAACACATACAAAGGTTTATATATTGATGTTCATTATTTTGCATATGGATGTCCAATTGTTTCAATGCAATTTGTTGAAAAGACTATCCTTTGTCCATTGAATTGCCTTTGCACCTTTGTCAAAATCAATTGACCATATATGTGTGGTCATTTCTGGACTCTCCATTCTGTTCCATCAATCTTATGTGTCTATCCTTTTGTAATACCACACTGTCTCAATTAATGTATTTTTACAGGAAGTCTTGAGTTCAGGAAGTACAATCTTCTAGCTCTGTTCTTTTTCAAAACTGATTTGGTTTTTACTAGATCCTTTGCATTTCCACATAAATTTTAGAATCAGCTTGTCTACTTAAAAAATTTAATAAGAAACAGCTGGAAATTTGACTTAGATGATGGTGAATTCATAAATCAATGTAAGGAAAACAGACACCTTGACAATATTGAGTCTTTCAATCCACAATTTCATCCTCCATTTATGTGGCTCTGCTCTAGCTTTTCTAAATGCTTTCTAGTTTTCAGTGTGGAGGCCTTACACTACTTCTCTTAGTTTTTATGCCAATATATGTGATGCTTTTACATTTCACTTTCCAATTATCTGTTGCAAATATATAGAAATACAATTGAACTTTTATCTTGTGGCCTTTTTAAATTTACTTATTCTTGTAAGTGTTGGTTTTGGTAGATTCCACAGAGTTCCTAATCATGTTGTATGCAAACAATGACAGTGTCTTCAAGAGGTTAAATTTTGGAGTTAGGTTGACTGCACGAAATCCCAAAAGACAGTAGCTTTTCAATGATTAGAAAGTGCCCAAAATTCCAAGAAAAAGAACTTGGAGAAAATTCACTTGCACTGCACAAGTCAAGACTTCAGAATTTTGAATTTAGGGTTTTATTTGGTTTTCTCATTAGTGCACACCCTCTTACAAGGGATGAGGGACAATGCGAGGCTGTTTCATTGCCTTGCAATGGGATGCCATCATCAGTGAACTCGGGTTGCTATAATTTAGACTAGACACAGGTCCAAAGTTAACTCCTTCCACACATCACTCTGGGGAAAACTGGCTACACCTTTGCCCTGTGAAGTTTCTAGTGCTGGTGGCAAGCCTGAAGAACACCAACACACCAACCAGGGAAAGAAGAAAAGATGCCTCAGTCTATCTCCACCCTTGACTACCTGGATATTTACCACAAGCCCCTGGGACTATGATCTCTCTCTCAGCCTGGTAAACAAACTTTGGGTTTCACAGGTGCCTTTTCAAAGAGCTCTCGATTTCATCTTTTAAAAGGCTCCAGAGGCAAGTGAAACAGTAATGACAATCCAACAACAAATACACAAAAGAGTTTCAAATGTAAAAACCAACAACTTTTGCTTAACTGGGATGTAACCCCAAGTTCACCAAGCTTATGGCCCAACTACTCCAGTACACAGAAACGGAAACATCACTGATGAAAGGCGTGACAAGCGCTTGGGTCTAAAATGTATTTCTACAACCATATGAGTTTTTTCCACTTTGCAACCTTACCTAATTTGGCTAACGTCCTCAGGCACATCTACAGTATCAAGTGCTATGGTATTTTTGAAGTTCATTACTGCCTCCACCACACAAGTCAAGTAATTATTTATCATGCTAGTGCTTTTGCCCAGTAGTTTCAGACGCAACTTTTTATTATGAGGCAGTGAAACTATATCTGTATGTGCATGTGTGTGTGTCATATAATTTTTTAAAAGGGAAATAACTCTCAAGCACTCCACTGCCATTCTGTCAAATGCAAAGCAAGTGATTGCTGAGTTCCCAATTACATTCAACCTTAAATCACATTGTTCAGTCTGATTTTATATCCACCCCTACAGAGAGTTGTGCAAAGGCATATATTTGGCAAGCTTTCAAACCACAGCAACAAAACATGTGCTGAAGAAAATGATTCAAAATATTAAGAAAGCAGTCATTTGTTTTAGAAAGCCTGTTCACATGAGACAATAAGCTGCTTCCCAGAATAGGCTCCATCCATCAGGAAAACACTCCAACCCAGCTCCTACTGGCTGGAGTCTGCCTCTCGGCCTCACACTGCAATGATTATTATTTATCCTCGGCAGTGCATCAAAGATGCATAAGCAGGCCGGGCACGCTTCCCTGATGGCGGGCAGGGCTGTCAAGGGCAGCACCCCCTCCCCATCACAGGCCCCAGAGAACTGCCTGCCTGTTCCCTCCACGTCCACACAAGAGCACTGTGTGGGGACCAGGCACGGCCGAGGGTGATGAAGACAATAATGACCTGGCACTGGGTCCAGAGCATCCAGTTCTCCATTAAACAAAAAACAAATAAATAAAAATAAAAATGAAGCAGCAGATACCCGCATGGAGACCCATTATGTGATAAGAGCGCAGAGATCCTTCAAGGAATCAGGCCACTCGGCGAGCTGAAGCCAAGGACTCGGGAAAATCCCTTCCTGGTGTATTCCCTGAGCTCCCTCTGTAAACCGCACGAACCATCACAAGGGGAATGGAAACAAGCTAGCATCTCCTTCCATCACCAAAACCTGAGGAATGGGAAATACATGGACAACTGATCTTGTACAGTGTACCTGATAGTTAGCCTTCTCTAAATAAGGATACACTAAAATTTAACAAATATTTAAGTTTCTCACCCAGTGTCAGTGCCAAAGACAAGAAATATAAAACTGCAAAGTTTAGCAAATGGACCACTGGAATCCCAACTTTCCTACAGGAACTGCTTTGACTCATGGGGTTTTTCAAATACCATTAAACACAGCATCTGCAAAGAAGAGGGGAAGTTATTATGGACTGGTGGTTAGCCAAAAACTTGTGCAAATATCTCAGCCATGAGAGGACAGGCTAGAAAAAGAAAACCAAGGCATTTGTGGGCAGGAAATCATTCTGGCTTTTTTAAGGCTAGGAAAATAGAATCTAACAATAGCCAAAGGGTCAAATCCGAAAAGTGGTACAATTTGAGGGTTATGAAGTAGATGGTATCTTTAGTGTTTTTCATAGAGAAAAATGGCTTCCGAGAAAGACAGGCTTATTGAGTTTTCAATAACTAGGACACCAATGTCTGACCTGTACCCCTAGCTCTGCCTCTGACACCTGCTGATTCTAAACATACAACCAGCTGACCATCGCATCACCACGGAAAGACAGCCTGCTGTGGCTGCCTACTTCTCCCATACAAGATTCTTCATAGGCCGGTCAAAATGTATTTTCCAGCCACACCCACCCACCTTCATCACACACCTGACTCTGAAGGAACCAGGCCCCTTGGGACCGCCTGTGCTCACGCTGTCTGCTCCCCCCAACTCGACCTGTTCTCCAGGAGGGCAAATGGGAGACCCAGGTACTTTGACTCAGGGAGGGATTCTCTTAAATCTCCTCTAATGAGTCAATGCTCAGTCAAAAGCAAGCCAAACCCTGAAGTCAAAAACTTTATCCCTAGGACTCAGTTCTGAAAAGACCTACTTCTCTATAAATTAACTGAGAATGTGCTGTCTTTGTGTCACCCAGCAGTGTAATCATGCCCTGATAAAAAGAGCAAAAAGAATGGAAAGTTGCAGCGCAGAGCCTTTGCTTAGCAGACAGGTCTCCTGAGTTCTACGACCCAGTCCCCAACTCGCACACTTGAGATCAAGGTAGATGGCGCAGGAGACAACCTGTAGTGGCATAAGCTCCCTGAGACCCGGTGAGCTGGAGACAGGGCTCTTCTCTTCCCTCAGGAAGCTGAACGTGAAGGGCCGAGTTAACTACTTCCAAGCACCCTCCCTAACTTCCCAGGTCGCAGCAGCCTTCACGCATCCTCCTCCTGAAAAAACCGAGAGGCTGCCTGGACGAAAACCAAGGAAGCAAAAGCACTTTTTCGACAAGGTTTAGATTTCTGCAAATATCTTAGCAGATCTGCCCCCAACTCCAGAATGGATGCTGAGCACAGAAGTCACCCCATCCAGTCTCATAAGAAACACACCACGGGAAGTCACAGGGAGTGACACCCAGTGCTCAAGCTGGCTGTGAGAGTCCAATTCAGTCTCTGACAAAGGGAGGTAGTGCTATCCCTCCGCCCTAGCGAGGAAGCAAACCACCACCTGATTAAGGAACCTAGAACACTGTGAACACGTAACTATTTCATCTCATTCAGGGGTAGGGGTGAAAGCCACTTTCCACATCCTTCTCGGGACAGAAGGCTGATTCTGTGTAAGTACAGCCATTCCACAAACCCCCAAATTTCAACTTCCAATCTGAGTATGCAAGGTATAGAGCATTGTTTTCCAAACAGTTCCCAAAAAACAACAGGGAGGTGTCAACAAGGATTTCAGGGCCATTCCCCTGGGTGCCTAGTTACTTACGCCAGGTCTCCTGGACATTAGTGACCTGCAGCGCTCCTCTCCCGTGCTCATTCAGGGAGTGTCTGTGCACATGCAGGTACTTCTAGTCACCAGGACTACAGCTGAGAACAAGACACACACGGTCCCTGCTGTAAGAGAGCATGCATTCTAGTGAGCTGGGGAGGAGATGAGGGCAAAGAAAAGCAAATTAGAGAGGGGAGGATACGTCACACAGTAATAAATGCAATGAAAAAACAAAACCGTCACAGGCTAGAGTGATGGAGGGCCACGTTTAACTGGGTAGTCAAAAGAGAGGGTGTCTCTGAGGAGACGGTTATTTGAAGTGAGACCTGAATTGCAGGAAGAGCTAGCAGACAAATATGGGGGCCGGAGGCCACAAGGGGAGAGCATTCCACCTAGGCAAAATAGCTAAAGCAGAGAATCATGCTTGTGGCGCTCCAGGACAGAGGATCGGTAAGGCCAGAGGGCAGATGGTGGAAAACGGGAGAAGCAGGGGGGACTTGGGGTATGAGAAAGTGCTGCAGGGTTGAAGTCAGGCGGTGATGTTTCCTATTCACAGTTTTAATAGGTTATCCTAGCGCCTGTGCAGGGAATACACTGCAGAGGGAGCAAGGCTGGAAGCAGGGATGCCAACAGGAAAATGTGACAGATGTCCAAGCAAAAATACAAGGGTGACTTGGGCCAGGGTGACCCCAGTGGAGATGTGGAAATCTGAACACACCTTGGAAGAAGAACCAAAGAGCTTATAGACGGACGGACTAGCTGTTGGAGGTGGGAAAAAGGGCAGATCGAAGGACACTCCTGAGCTCCTGGCTGCAACTACTGCAGAGCTTATAGAGGACCCCTCATCTTCACTTTCCCAAATACTCTTCCCTGCTCTTTCACCAGCATCAAATTCCAACCCTCACCAGACCTCTGCTCACAGTGGCCAGTGAACAGGGCACATCCCAAAACTGCAAGGCAGATTTAAGCATCAGAACTTATAATCATGCTTCAAAATGAAAGGCTGGTAAGTGCCGGCCTAAGGGATGGCTTTCAGAAGTCTCTCGAGCCTGCAGAGCTGCTCACCTCCCCCCGCCAGGCCCTCCCGCCCGACAGCCCAGGGTTTCCTGGCTGTGCCCAGCGCCTGCCTGCCCTGGACGCAGCTGCTCTCAGAGCACGTTCTGCTCTGTTTTAACCAGGCTTTTAAAAACAGATACTTTTTCTACCCTGAGTTTATCACCATTTAAATGTTGAGCTAGTTAGCAGTAATTATGTAAATGCAAGCAGCCATTTCTATTTTTAAAAGGAAACCCCATTTAGAATTCTTACATCCTGAAATGTTCAAAATAGCTGGTCCACTGGTGTTTTCACTTTATTCAGACTGTTTGTGTGGATTTAAATACAGGTTCAGCAGAAACCAAAGCAAGTCACACATTTACTTTCTACTAATATCTACATCAGAAGATTAAAAACCTATTTTACATTTAGCAGAAAGAAACAGTCAAATCAGCAGGGCAGCAGCTTCACCGGTATTTACCACCGAGCAGTGCTGATGTTTCAGAGACAATCGATTTAGGAAGAGAGGGATGGATTTCTTTAAACTCTTCAAAAAGGGAATCATACATTTGAACAAATCTTTTAATTATAGTATCTTCCAAAGAACCTACAAAGCCTTTATTCTTTCCAAACCTAACACTTTCTAAAGGCAGCTCTTACCCCTTAATTCCACATGTAACATTCAGTCTAGCATAATTATAAATTTTATTCCATGCTATTTTTATTGGGTTAACAGAAATAGAGGGTGGCATCGTCTTTAAAATAAACTTTCCAGAAACTGTTTTCACAATAAATGATTGGCTCCCAAAATCAAACTTAAAATGCAAAACCTACCCCAAATGCCTCCCTATTTCAGTCCAGGATGGACACGTGAATATTGAAAAGACAGACTCATTCAAATGGTACACCCATCTTCAAAGAAACTGCCCCAGTTCAACCATTTACTTAACGGTGCTTGCTACAAAACCCCGGTAAGCACAGATTCTAATTTTCAATATTTAATGACTGGAGCCTGTTTCATTTGTCAGTGTGAATCTATCTGGTAGGTCAAAGAAAGCAGAAAGGAAAAAGACAAGGAAAGAAGTCTCAATCCATGGCTGAAAGAAATTTGTAATTTGAATAAATATTTGGATAACTGGATCGTTTGCGTATGTGGGGAGAGGACTTGATGTCTGGGTCATTTATGTTAATTATAAAACCAAAACCTTAATCTTTTTTTCCAATGTCAGTAAGCTGCAAATAGACACAAAACACTTACCTCTCATAAAGGCAAAATGGATCACAGGATTTCAAAACTAAAAGAAAGGGCAGCAGTAACAAAAAGCTCTCAAGGGATCCACAGCCAAGTTCACTATCCAAAAGAAACCAAGACTGAACCTAGTCTGCTGCCTGGGGGTCAGCTATGTGGGTACCCCTCAACTGAATACACACTTTTACCATGCCTTACAATGCACAACTCCCCCACGATGTGCACATGAAGCTAATGTCTTCATTTTGAATTCTGGAACCATCAACAGGAACAATCTCAGATCTATGGCTAGCCCCCCCTCTTAACTCCATCCAACTAGTCCCATTTATTTTATAAATTCCTGAAAGGAACAACAAAAAAAGAAAACAACAAAGATTTCACACAGAGCCTGCTCTCAGAGCTCTGGCCCCCACCCAAACATGTGCCGTCTAAAGCTGCCATGCCGGAGCTGCATGCCCACCCCAACTACAGCGGCTGCGGGGAAAACTACCAGCGACCTGCTTTGGGCTCTGCCCTGGCATTCTCGGGACCAGGCTTCAGAGATGCTGTTCCCATTTCACAGGAATAACATTCAAGATCAGGCAAAAAACCTGGAATGTTTCTCAGTTCAAAAGATAAAAAAAAAGTTCTTTCATGAAACTGTTAGGACTTCAAAATAATAAGGCATATCTTAATTCATACATTTTGACTTTGGCTTTTCAGATTCACCTCTATTTCACTGATTTAAACAAACAAACAAAAACCACCCACCAAACTCACCAAAGTGGCCTTGGAGACTTAACAGTCTGGGAGGAGCCATCACTGTAGCCACCATCAGCAAGCTTAAATGTGATGCTGTTAGAAATGGGGCCCTGGCCAAAAACAAAACAAACAAAAAATCCAAGGCACATGATAACAACATTAAGTGTCTAGTACCACAGAAACAGGTATTAGAATTTGCATAAAAGCATCTAACCCCATGGCATTTGTGAAAAAAAAAAAAAGGTATTTTTCCTTAGGAGACTCATTTCTGTTGTCTGGTTAGATCTAAATGTTTACATAAGACTTTCTGCTAGCTTTTCAAGAACCTGGCCGGCACATTTTATCACTTTTTCAAACTACATGAACATCTTGTCATTCAAATATCTCAGTGGCTCTTGTAAAAATGTCACACATCTCTCTAACGTCAAATTTTATCTCCAGCACAAACACATAAATCAAAGAGCCACACGCAGGCTGCAGCTGCACCTAGGACTGTGGCTGCAGCAGAGCTGCTGGTGACGCTGACAGTGTCAGCCCTGGGCAGGAGGACGGAGTGCAGCAGCAGCCCACGGCACCGCAATTTCTTGGAAAGGGATGGTGAGATTTTGGTTATTCAGGTCTGATTACACCAATTTCATAATACTCAGTAAAGATATGAGCTGAAGAAATACATCAATTGCCTGCTAAGTATAAAAGAATGGTTATGCATATATTAGCATGAGTAAGATCCCCGGGATGGAGGCTCCCCAATTTAGAAGGAGAAAAACACGGTCTCACAGCCACCTGGGTGGAGGAGTGCCATGCAGGCCCTGGGTGGACCTGGCCCCTGCCCCGAGTCCAGCCCACCAGGGTGCTCAGTGCGTATCTGCAAAGGGAATCTAAGGCACTGGGGCTCAGCCAGCTCCCCACTTGGTCTCCCTCACCTCACTCGGGTATACAAAATGGGAGAATGCACCCCCTGCCTATCCCTCAGGCCTGTTACAAGCCAAATGACACAAGGTCTGTGAAATTATTTTCTTAAACTGTAAAAGCACATAAAATCTGAGTTGCTACTATTTCATTTATATAGTGATGCTAATTGCAGATGATCAATACCTTAAAATGAGCTAGTATACTTTTGAGAAGCCCAGTAAGTTTCTTTTCTTGTTTCTGAAGGTAAGAAATGTTTGGGGGCTATTTTTTTTTCAGGATGCATGTGCTTTTCTCTTCACTTAAATTGTAGCTGCATGAGAAGTAGCTATGAGACTGCAAAAATGCCTAATTGAAGTATTGATGTAAACGGACTACCCAGTTTTCCCTTAGGTTGCAAAGCTCATTAATGGCATAAACAGGGAAACTACTCAGGTGTTAAGACCCTGGAAGGCCAATGTAAAGTCAAATGGTTCCAGCCACCGAGCAGGTGAAAATGGGGTGGTGTGGGAGCAAATGCCCCATCTGAGGCAGAATAGAGATATTCAAGACAATTAGCAAAGGGCTAAAAAGGTACCCTAAACCACATGTGATCAAAGTTCACAAGGATTATTTATATAAAATTATCAGGAAAACTCAACAGTATGAAAACGAGGCTCGCAGAAGAAACAAGGTAAGGGGCATTTGGGCACTCGCACAACTCTGCTGTGAATCTAAAATGATTCCAAAATAAGAAAGTTTATTTTAAAAAGAAAGATGACACTTTAAATTAAAAAGAAAAATAGAGGGTGGGGAGGGGGGTCACCTGCAAGGAAGAGAAAGAAACTAACTTATGTCTCATGGCAGCCCATGCCAATATGTTGGGACTTTCCACACATCATCTAATTCCACCCTCACGGCCACCTCCTGAACTAGGTTAAATCATCATCACCACCCCTTTTTCACAGCTATGAAAAACGTGGTCGAGGTGGGGACCATGCAGCCGGCCTTCTTCAGGGAGGACCAGAATGGAGGGCAGACGCGCCTTGCGCTGTGCCTGTGAGCCACACAGGAGCCGTCGGGGAGTCCACGGCTACCCCACTTGGGGAAGGCTAGTTAGAAGATTCACCTATAAACAGATGTCCTCATCCCTCGTGGAAAATCTAACGATGGTATACCTTCCTAAACAAGTTCACCTGAAAATTCTCTCACCCAACGTTGTACCCACAGCCTGAGCTGTTAAAAGACGACTGGCCGTGAGGCTTAGAGCCAACTCCAGTGCAGGGTGATGGAGGGGACAGACAAGCACCAGACACAGGGAAAAACATAAAATACAGAAGGGCATCAAACAACCACCATGGCACTTTTCAAAGCCCACCACAAAGCCAGGCTGTCAGAAAGAGCCCATTTCAAAGCAGCACCTCTTTCAGGAGCACCCGAGGGCTCGTGGGTCCCTCGCTCTGCCCGACGTCCTCCGAGTGCCACCAGAGGGCACCAAGCCACATACTCACGCCCCAGGCTGACGCACATATGCTCAACCCGGACGAAGACGCAATTTCCAGTCCATCAGGTGCTAAACGTGTAACTCTGACAGCGTTGGTCGTTAAGTTTCAATGTAATTACATAAGACTTCAAGGTGCACATGGGCAGCAGCAGGGTATACTAAACACAATTTAAACAAATCTTCAGATTTATAACAATCTCACATTTCAAAATAAAACCAGGAGTTACACATTGCCTGTTCCAGCATCTTTTACATGTGCACATATACACACTAACAGCACCAAGAAAAACATTTCAGTTTCTTCCTGACTTTAAAAAACCACTCTTCCTTGAATTAGAAGTGGACGTTCACCATAATAAAATTAGAGTAGCGTTTATTGGGCATGATTAAAACATGCTTGAATCGCTCGTATGCAAGTCCCGTAATGCTAAACGGTGAGCAATCACGGAGGGCTCGCCACGCCCCAGGCTGCTGTCCCAAGCCCAGGGCACTCATCTAATACTCACCATGCCCCTCAGGGAGGTGTCTAAATTCTATTTTAGCGAAAAATTCAACCTTGCATTTCTCAAGGGCAATCAGGAATGTTTCTTTACATTTGTATCTTCCTCTGGTGATTTATTTGTCCACAAAACTATAAACACAGATTTGTGAGTTCTGCCTTATCAAGCAGCTTCTGCAATTATTTCTTTACCCCAGAATACATTCACACTTCTTATACTTTCATAGGGGGATAACATTATATAATCAAAATAGTTTCAGCACTAAGTTTAATGAAAAATGCATTATGCCCTGAAAGGTTTTTTATTTTTATTTTGCTTTGTGGTACATCAAATGTGGCCTTTGCTGTCCACACTTTATTTAAAAAGGAAATAACAACATATTTACTTCTCTGTGTGAAATAAGATTCAAGTTCAAGTGGGCCTTTGTTTTTCCTGGTTTGAGTTTCCTTCTTCAGTGCGTAATAAATAACTGAAGTTTACAGGGAAATGAACACAATTTGACAAATAAAATATGCTATCTCTGAAAAGAAATTTCAGTTCTTTAAACAATTCATCACAAGTTAGTGCCACAAATAAACTCACCTTGAGATAACCATCACAGGATGCTCTCTCCTTGGTTTTGCTTTCACTCTTTATTAAAGAAAAAAAATCTCCTCAAAGATGCTCAAGAGCAGAACTGGTATCTGGGCCGACACCAGCGCACACAGGATAAAGGGGCCTAACTGTGTCACCAATGAACACAGTGTTATCCAAACAACTGCCTCCACATTCCCTCTCTATCTTTGTTAATGCCCATCGAACTGAGAAAATATCTTGGTTTATCTTGATTCTGCACTAAAATTTATTTTAAATGACTAAATATTAAGGATATTTTAAAAATATTCACGTATTTTCTATCTCCTTATTTTTATTTCTCAATGTTTCTCTCTATACTCTCACAAGATATCTTGGTATTAAGATACTCCAGAGACAGGACTCAGATGCTTCTTCTCCCTCTACTTTCCCTCACTTCTTCAAGAGGCCTGGATCCCATGACACACAGTTAAGTTTCTAATTCACAGGTCCAAAGCCCTGAGAAACTGGCACCCCCTGACACTACTGCCTTCTCACCTGCAGGAAGCTAGTCGCTGCGCCAAACTAGGCTGCAGGTGGATCAGCAACAACAAAATTTTTATATTTACCCTCAGATTTTCACTGCTTCACTGTTCTTAAAAGCCATTTGGAACAGCAGCATTTACTCTGACTCTACCCTGTGCCAGGCTCTGTCCTGGGCATGGGGGACAGCAGTGACCAGAGGAGACCCCGCTCTGCATGGCTGCCACACCCACAGGAGGCACAGTGCCCACCACAAGAGCACTGACAGCTACAAGGGAAAGCCTGCCAGGGCGAGTGGCAGAGGTGAGGGTGGTTCTGGCAGCCCCTGTGCCCGGAGGACATCTGACAGGGACATGGTCTCTCAGAGCAAAGCTGGGCTGAAGAGCAACTCATAACAAGTCTGGATGAAGTAAGAACAGGTCACTTTGATTGATTTCATTTTTAATAACATTTGGTTCAAATTAATTTGGGGTTTTTAATTAATTCACTAATAGAATTGTCTCGCCGGATATGGGGCTGGCAGGATGGTAAAGATTTCCCTACAAATTCTGCCAGCTTTCACTCCAATGTGTCAGCCCTCCTGGCTCCAGCTCTGTGCATCCCTCTTTTTGCTGCGCCCATGAACAAGTGTGTGGTGAGAGCCTGAAATAAATAAGTGTAAAATGGGTCAGGACCGTCGCTTCTATTTCTGTTTTTAACTGAAGAAAATTTGCCCCATTTCCAGAGGCAGAAAAAGGAGGAAAACACTGAGACAAAGGCAAACTAAAACATCTTAAATACATATATACTTGTGCATATGCACATGCTTACACACACACACGTTTACATTTATATACCCACACACCCCTGACTTATTTCCCTATGTTTACTCAAAATGTGATCTTTCACAATAGGTCTTTTGCTGTCATAAAGGCTATAGCTTTTATTATTAGATGTTGTATCTTTAAGAGGCCACAAAACTTTTTTAAAGAATCAAATTAAAAATTAAAGGTTCAAAGATGATCAAGCTTCAGATTCAATTAACATTAACTTTAGAAGAATTTTTTACTTACTATGCATATTCAGCCAAGTTTTTGTGTTGTTTTTCCCTAACACAGCATCCCCGGGGAGTCATTATGTACAATCAGCTCTCTAATTCAGATTAACATGTCTAAGTACATATTGATACAACAGAACACAATGCTTAGAGAGGCTCCCCTGCTAGAGACCATTAGTTGGAGCAGAGGACTAAGAAAAAGAGCTTCTTACATTTAATACCCAGCTCTTCCCAACTGCTGCTTCCCTGAGTGAGTTTGACAGGTCAGAAAAGTACACTTCAAAAGGGCACTAACTGCTGCACCAGTAAAAGGTGCTACAGGTGACTTCCATGGTGGTCCAGAAAACTACCAGAATGGACACTGATGCTCAAGAAAAGCCTCCAGAGACCAATTCCTTCTAACCTGGCTTGCATTTGCCCTCCCCCTTGAAGAGCCTTGGGGGAAGCATCATCGGTGGACTCTTTTTAGGCAGCACAGCAACACTGCTTGGAAGACCCCTGGAGGGCCAGGGTGGGAGCGGGCAGGTGAGGTGGAGGCCATCTAACGTGTTTCCCAAACTCGGGCTGGATTTCCAACCAAACCTCATTTAACCGAACGCAGCATGACCGTTTAACTCAAAGGATCCATGAAAGTGAACAAGAACGATGTGTCCAATGCTCAGAGGGCAATTTCACAAGCCTAGAATGTGGCACTAAAAAGGGCACCAGGTGAAAAGGAAAGGGCTATGGGCTTCTTACAAGAAAATTCCCCTACATTTATGATCTACGACCCCAGGATTTATTCAATTGAATAATTAATTAAGTCATCAGAGCAACAAATTGAAGATTTCAAGGCGATCAAATGTCTATTATTTTCTTTTTTACACAAAACGTGATCCTCTCTGTGGAATCAGACAGCAGCTTCAGGCTTGTTTCCCATTGCTCTTTGCACATTGCTTTCTGCTACCAAAATTTTAAGACCTGTATAAACAAAACAACATTTATTCTCATCCCCCAAAACAGATATTAAATTTTCCCTATTGGCTTGAAGGAACCTTATCCCCCCAGCACCTCACCCTCTCACCCACCTATATTCATTCATTCCCAACCCCACGCAGGTGCTGGGCTCCAGGAAACAGCAAGCACGGCCCAGTGCCTGCCCCCAGGGAGTTCAGTTTAGTGGACTGAAGACACTACAGAGAGATAAATTACAATAGAACGTGGCAAGGGCCCCGTAGGGATATGGAGAGCCGGGCCCGGAAGGGTGAACCGATGGGAGTGGCTGTGCTGAGCGGGCAGGACAGAGGGAGACGGGACACCTGGGCTGGCTGCGAGAGTGAGCCTGTCCACTGGATGAAGCAGCACTGGCGGGTAAGGGCGGTGTGCTCGGGAAGGAGGCGGGGGGGTGGCTGGGAGACAGCGGGCAGCGGGGCATGTGGCCCTCCTTCATGAAGGCAGGGCTGGGGGTTCAGTATTTCTCTACCTTCCTGTACATCTACATTCCAAGTTTCTGGCCAGCAACTGCTTTAGGAGCAGAGGCAAATGCGGCTGAGCACAAACAGAACCATGGGGAGAGGGGACCTACAGGTGGATCTGTGTGCCCTGGGGGCCGAGGGGAGGCAAGCGCTTGGCTAGTTCAGACCAATTATCTGCTTGGTTACAGCTCTGCTGGCTATGCTGGTTAAGGTGTAAGCCTCGGCAGAAAATATCTAAAGGACAAATAAACTGCAAGTTCAAATATCATAATTTGGATTTTTTGAGGCAAGACTGTAACAAGAGCACACTAGAGACCCAGGTCTAAATAAAAAACAGGGAACCCAGGCCAGAGCACTCACTTGCCTGGTCTTTACAGCCCAATCTTCACTTTGAAAAAAACTAGAATTGTGTGTGTGCAAAGTAAGAGTTATGTTAACAAAGCTTTAAAAAAGCAAATGCTTTGGTTCTTCATGATAACGTGTTATAATTTACAGGTGGTTTCAAAAAGTAGCTCTTCTTTTGCTGGGATACATTTCAGTCTATGTCATAAAGATTTATGGTTGACTTTATAAGCAAAACATCATTTAGTGAGGAAAAAAATCTCAAAACAAACTGCAATAAAGCCATTAATGTTCTTTTAATTTCTTGCTTATTTCTAGTTCCTGTTATTCATACATTTCCCCCATTAGATGGGAACATTTTAATTAGAACAAAGAAAGTTTAAAGAAACTTATATAAGGCATAAGCTTTTATTATTACTAAATTTTGTTAGTGAGTTTTCTTTCAGGTAACTACAATGGGGCAGGGAGAGAGCAAGGCAGTTGGTGGCAATGCAGATTCCATGATCTCATAAGAGATCACTCAAGTCTGGACACTGACCAGCTGGCCACGCTCAGACCCTCGGGATCCCACAGCCTCGTGACATCAGCAAATACAAAACGAACAAGGAATCACTTGCTTACATGGAAGTCGTCCAAGAACACAGAGCTCACAAACACACGGCTCACAATGGGCTCCTCCTACTCATCAGGGCTGGAAGGAATTCTGAGGGTTTTCTGGCTTTTTTAATACCGTGAGAAACAAGCTGAAGGGAGCCTGCAGTAAATTTAAACTTTAGAAAGGTATAGAACGGGGGTATCCATATACTATGTTGATATTTACAATGTTCTTCATGCCAGCAGCATTCTCAGCATGAAAAGTAGTAACTTTTTCTCTGGCCTATGAAACTAAAAAAATACACAAGTTTTCTGACATCATCAATTGTTATTAATCTTTAAAGGCACATATATATATATATATATACACACACACAGCTAGATCCTGGGCGTGTTGGAAGGTTGACCATGGCTGCCCTCTCAAAAGCATCTGACCAGGACGAGGCTCCCTACACGGCTGCCCAGGTCACGTGGCACTGCCTCGCGCTCCTAAATGTGGGCTTCTCCAGGGACTCAAACACATTTAGGATTGTTGAGTGGTGTGTAACTAATAGAACCTGAGGACTTTGAGGGCTATGCCTAAATAAAGACAGGAGCCTAAAGATACGCCGAAGTAAAGATAAGAATCTGAAGGATGCTTTTTTCACTGGGGAAGAATAAAACTGGCTGCCACGAGCTGCCCACACTGGATTAACATTTTCATGTGTGCTTCAACGAAAGGTCTTCTTGGTGAAAGTAAACACCCAACTAAAAGCTGCCATCTGGGGAAGATCCTGTCAAAAATATGGCCTTGTTTTCTGATATTTTACTGTGACTCAGAAATCTGCCCAAACCCGTGATTCCAAAGTGGTTTTAAAAAGAGGCGTGAGCAATCCCTTTGTACCTCACAGATGCTCTGGGAGGTCAGGGGACGCTCTCTTGGAGGGCAGGAGGCTTAGAACAGTGGCCACTGAAACACCAACCTCTGTCAACCCTCACAGCCTCCCCCTCCTTCCTCTCCAACACTACTCCTCTCACAAAGAAGCTTCACATCCTAACAGGCTTCAAATCCACATAGATAATCCATTCAAAACATAGATAGGGCTCTAAGATTCATGACCCTTTCCTGTCCAGTAACCTTGGACTCCACTTCTATGGCCATACTCAAGATGCACACTGAATATGGCGGCCACCAAAAGCATCACATACTGTCTAAGGTTGCACAAAAGCAGCCTTAGAAAGTATGCAAATGGATGAGCAGCAAGTTCCGACAGAGCTGGACCTTGGACAGTGAAATGTGAATTTCATATAATTTTCAAGTGTGGCTAATGAGCACTTAAAACGTGGCTGGTCTAAATTAAGATGGGTGCGTAAGTGGGTTTCGGAGACTTGATAGGAAAAAAGGATATAAAATAACTCAATAATTTTATACTGACTGCATGTACAAACATAATTTTAGATATATTATGTTAAATAAACTGTATTATTAAAATGAATTTCAGTTGTTTCCTTTATCTCAAAGTATGGCTAACAGAACATTAAAAACTACGAGTGTGGCTCACATTACACTTCTATAGACAGCACTGCCCTAGCCCTTGATGTCAACCCTGATGGTGTCTCTTCTGAACATCAATTTCAAGCATCCCACTCTTGGACTATCCCAACTCCAACAATTCCATGATCCTACTCGTTGAATCCACTGATCCACAACCTCTTACTGTCCCTCACTCCCCTGTCTTCACTTTCCTGCCTGCCTGGCTTAGATGATCCGGCCCACCAGCACGCTGATTCTTGCACATGCTCAGCACCCTTGCCCCTCCCTCCTCCCACTGTACTCACCTGGCAAAATCCCAATCCCAGGTTAACTCCAAATCCTGCCCTCTCCTGGCCTCCTTGAAAGCACTGGCTCTGCCGCCTTTCCACCCATTTACACCAGAACCAGCCAGAAACAGCTTTTGTCCTCACCATTCCACTGACAAAGTTCTTACCAAAGCCAGCTATGACTTCCATGCTGCCCAATCCAATAGTCAGTTCTCAGGCTATTCCACTTGACTTTTAAGCAGCATTTTTGACACAGATGATCACTATCTCTGCTTTGAAACACCTTCTTTCAGGATACCACATTCTCCTGGTTCTCCTCTGGTTGCTCTTCATTCTCCTTTGCTTTCTTCTCTTCCTTCCTTCGACGTAATGTTGGAAAGGCCCAGTGCTCATGTCTGGACTTCTCTATCCATCCATACTTCCTGTATGAGTTCATCTAGTCCTTTTCTATAGCTTTAAGAACCACCTATATGCTGAAAACACTCAAGAATGAGTTCTAGCCTGGACCTCTCCTCTAAATTACAGACTCAACTAAACGACTACCTATTCAGGTCTGCACTTGACATCATAACATTAACATGTCCACCACAGAGCTCTCGATTTCTCCTCACCCTTTGTCCGGAACCTGTCTTCTCAATCTTGGGAAATGACAATGCATTCATCCAGTTGCCCAGCACAAAATGCTGGTTTTGTCCTTGACTCCTCATATCTCCATCCAATCCATCAGCTCTTCCTTCAAGACACATCCAGCATCTGACCCTTCCTTACTGCCCAGGCCCAAGCCACCATCACTATTACAACAGTCTCTTCACTGGTATCCAGGGAGCAGCCTCCATCCCTCTCCCCCTAGACCAGGGGTCAGCAAACTTTTCCTGTAAAGAGCCACATGCTACCAAAACTGCTCAACCTTGCCGCTGGAACACAAAAGCAGCCTTAGACAGTACGTAGATGGATGAGCAGCAAGTTCCGATAGAGCTGGACCTTGAAAGGACAGTGAAATTTGAATTTCATTTAATTTTCAAGTGCCACAAAATATTATTCATTTTTTTTCAGCCATTTAAAAATGTTAAAAAGAAAAAAATATTCTTAGCTTGTTGGCTGTACAAAAACAGTCAACATGTCAGATTTGGCCTGTGGGCCATAGTTTACTGACCCCTGCCCAAACTATTCTCCACACTACATTCAAAGTGATCCTGGTAATCTTGTGTTTTTCCTGCTCAAAAACTCTCCGATGGCTTCCCTTCCCTTTCAGAAAAATCGAAAGACCATGAGCTCTGAAGTCGATGGGACAGAGCTCCCTGCTGCCTGACCTCCTACTCCTCTCTGCCAACTTGCTCATCCAGCCAGGCCGGTCTCCCTGCCCTTCCCCTCACTTCTCCTTGCTATTGCCAAACCCACAGCCAACCTGGGGCCACCACTTTTCCTATTCCGTCTGCCTAGAATGCCTTTACTTCAGATCACCCTCAGAGAAACACCTGCTCAAGACATGCTGTCTAAAATAGCACACGTGTGCGCAGGCACACACAGAGATATTCAGAGGCTGTCTAAACCGTTCACCTTATTTGACTGTTCATCCCCACACACATCACCTGACATTTCTTTATGTATTTATTAATAAAGAAACAGAATAGGCAGTTTTTAAACAAGAAACAAAACAGCATAGTGTTTAAGAGCTCAGAATCTGGAGTCTGAATGCCACCACCACCACTTATCAGCTGTGTGACACTGAATAAGTTATTTGAACCTCTCTGAACTTCAGTTTCCTCATCTGTGAAATGGAGATAACAGTACCCACTTCCTCACAGTGTTCTGAGAAGGCAATGAGTTACAAATGTAACTGGCATATATAAGCACCAATTAGCATTAGGCATTATGTTTGTCTGCTGTCTAACGCCACCTCCTCACCAAAAATTGGCCTTCAATTAATATTACTGAACAAATGAATAACTGCTGGAATCTGCGCCACTTTGGGGGCGGGCAGCACATTCCACTCCCCTCCCCCTCCCATCATCCACATAGCTATCGGTGAGATAAATAAAAACCCCACTCCTTGAGATGAACGTGCTGGTGTTTTTTCTCTGTAGAGAAATAACTCTCCTCGCTATGATGGAGTGAGTGAGGCACCACAGCCATTCTCCAAGCAGCGAGCATCACTGTGAGTGAGACACCTTCCACGACTTACAATGTGTGGTCTACTCAAAGGTTACAAGTTCACATCTGTAACCACATTAGAGAAGAAACAGATTTCAGAGTCAGGGTGAAATTCCACCTGTGAAATGTCAGCTAGCTTAAGCAAATGGCACAACTATGAAGGTTTTACAATATGTTCTGGCTACAGCCACAAGAGACTGTTTACTCAAAGGAGCTTCCCCTAAAGCTAAAGGACCTCTCATAAAAAATGGCAGTCTTCCCCAGGCCAAAAGGTGGTACAACCACTCCTGCCACGTGCAACATGCATGTCACACTGGGACATCACTCAGCACCTCACAGGGAGCAGTGATTTGGCCTTTCCCCATAAGCTGACTGAACTTTGATTTGCATATGATTTTAAGATGAATTAAAGAACTTTCAGGTTCTACCATCAGAGACATGGTCTTTATAATTAACATAATTATATACTTCCTGGTGTAGCATGGGCTTTTGGTCAAGTGAGAACTATACTTCCTCTAAAAGAAGCGAAAAGATGGTAAGGCCGCCCACTACTAAGCAAAGCAGAGACCACCCTTCTCACCCTCCAAACTAAAACGTTTTATTGTGGAATAAGAAATGAACACCTTCAGTATTGGTTCTACCAAAGAGAAAGTAAATTAGTGAGACGTAGGTGGTAAACACACACCTCTCTCAAGCTATTATGGAATTCAGTTGTGTATCTACCTCTGGGCACTGAAAGCCATAAAATTGTGACCATGGGTAAGTAAATGATTATGAGATGTGTGAACTCTGGGGGGTCAGGTGGTGGAGAAATCCCAAGGGGTCAAGGTGAAGTGCCACCCACTTCTCTGCAAGGCTCTGGCTTCCTATCAACAACGAAGCAACCAGAAAAATGGCCAGTGCTCCTTGGGGGGAGGATTTTCTATGAACTGAGAAGATCTGTATTTTCCTTTTGTCCCCTGTGCTTATTTTTCAATTCGTGCACTTGATTGATTGTTAAGGTCACTGTGACACAGACAGCACAGGGGGCCTTGCCTCAGTCAGGGAAGCCCAGAGCACATCTCAATTCGGCACCACTCCAGTGACAAAACCTGAAAAGTCAGGGTGCCAGTGCTCCAATTTTATACTGTATTTAGCTGATGATCCTAAATAGCACTTTGTCAGCTTTTGTGATCTAGCACAAAACCACATGTCTGTGACGTCCCAGCTGGGCTGGGTAATGTCCTTGACTTGAGGTCTAGAAGCTTTGGTTAGGACACAGCTCTGATGTATTATATTTCCATTGCAAACTGCAATGACTAGGACTCGATTCGGCACCACAGAGTGCGCTACCAGAATTAGATTATGCTTCGTTGGTAAGACCACTGCATCCTGCTGGTGCACCACCATGAAGGCCGCTTCCCCAGCCTGGCTTGTTTGCAAGACTGAAAAGCCACAGCTGCGTGGTTTACAGGAAGTGGGCATAAGAACCATCTGCCCAGTCTGGTGTTTCTTTAATTAAAACTTTAATTACAGATATATATCTGCACAGATACATGCAGTCTATCAGATCCTACTCTTAATTACCTGTGTTAATGAGAAATAAAAAGAACCTTCATGTTTGCTGGGTGTCTACTGTGTGCCAGATGCTTTAACACATATCTACACACATAAAAGCAGTCCAGGGTCAAATCACTTTGGCCACGAGTTTCAACGTTTTCTACCAGTCCTTTTACCATCATTACACAAAAAAGTAGAAAATAAGGCTAGTGAGATTCCCCCTTTGGAAAACTGAGGGGTCTGGTGGGATAAAACAGTCAAAAGGATCAGCACAGAAGAGGAAACTAGAAGATAAACCGTGAATAATCAAAGTTCTATGGTAGGTATAGGTGGTATTTGTCTATCACTGATACATTTCTGAACCCATCTAAAGAAGTGCATGGGAAGTGGAAAATCTGGCCCAATCCCATCACCTCGAGGCTGTCACATAGCGCCACGGTAACCAGGGAGAAAATAACCAAAGGTGAGAGCCAACATGGTTTCCATTATCTCCCGACTGCACAATTCTCTTGCCTACCTTTTCCTTCATTAACTCTCTGGGAAGGCAGATTGTCATTGAGGAGTGACCAAAACATCTGTTTTTTATAGTTTCACCATGTGTTTCTTGGCAGGAAGGGCTGAAGTCCACTAGAGCTGACCCAAGGGGTCTGGGGTCAAAGGTCACGGGCACGGCCTCCTGACTCTCACCCTGAGGAGCTCTCTGCTCACCCTCAGAACCCCATAACCTTAAGTAATGCGTGTTCACCTGTTCAGGTGAAAGGGGAAGGGAGAAATGCAGAAGGGGACCACTTTGAATGCTGTTACTTTTCAAGGCGGGCAGGTAACGGTGCAGACCCAGGCGTCACAGCCTGTGCTCGGTGGCCCCATCACCCCATACCCACCCCCCCCACATATGGGTCACAGAGGAGGGGCACCCTCAGGCCTGGCTGCAGGCCTCAAGGAAGTGCCCTTCCCTCCCACGAGTGGGTCTTCAAAACCAAAACGAGGAGGTTCCACCCAGATGAACCCAGCCCTCCCAGCTCTAAAAACTATGCAGAAAATACAGTAAAAGCTCAATCTCTGGGGACTCTGGTACTGTCAAAGTCCACCCACCGCCCAACACTGTACTGGTCTCGAATGAAGCCTATCAAATTCCATGATACTAAATAATCTACATTTTCAAGACAACTCATCCAAGCTAGGGTAGATGGTCACAAACAAAAATTGACAATTTTCAGGCTAATAAGGGGTGCCTCCTCCTTTGAAAGACAGTAAGATAAATTTTTAAATGTCAATTTGTACACCTCCAATGCGCCGGGCCCCAGAGAGGACTTCAAGTACTTTACAGATGGAAAGAAGAGAGGAGGGAATGGAAGAATAAAAGAAAGGGGAAGACAAGATGAATGAGCCTTCCTGGTGACACGGGACATGGATTCTGGGAATGAGTATGACCCTGGCACTGAGAAATTGAGAATGCCTTTTTGACCAAAAGGGGGAAAAGAAAGGCAACAATATAAGGTTTTAGTGGCTTAGAGAGTTCAAATACAGTTCGGAGGCTGTCCTGGAGGTTATTCCTATGCAAGCTTCAGCTAGACATGCCAAATGACCACAGTATGATAAGCCCTAGTCAACAGTAGTCCCCAAAACCTTAAAGAATACCCGGATCCCTATCCAAGACTCTACAAAGGTTTCACCGACTAAGTTTATTCTTCAGAGACTTCAATCCTTCAGAGAACTCCTATACCAGCTAAGTCCCAAAACCCAGAGGCAATAGCCTCTCTTCAAGAACATCAACCAGATGTGTCCCCTTTTCTCATAAAGTTAACACCCCTTTTCAACATGAACAGGTTAGGATGTTCACTACCTAGACATCCCTGAAGATCAGGAAAGTGATTAAACTAGAGGAAGGGGTAGCAACAGACAAGGTGGAATTTATCAAAGGATTATGAATACTGAATCTTTATATAATTTTCTTTTTTTAGTTGCTAGGGTACTAGAATAGATACAAGGAAAGAATTGAAATGGTGGAACTGTAACACATAGCATCCTTTGAAAATTGTTCTATAGCTACTTATTAAATTGGAATGTGAAAGTTACCACCTTTCTGTATATATGCTATATTTCACAATAAGGAAATAACTGAAACTATGGTACTGTAACTCAAAACAACTTTGGAAATTTCCTATATATATACCTATTAAATCACAGTTTGAAAGATATTATCTTTTTGTATATATGTTACATTTCATAATAAGGAAATAACTGAAACTATGGAACTGTAACCTACAATATTTTTTTAAATTTGGCCTCTAGTTGTTAAATTGCACTTGGAAAGTTATCACTTCTATGTATATATGTTACACTCAACAATAAAAAATGGTTTTAAAAAGATTAAAAGAGAGAGGGGAGAAAAAAGAAAAGAAAAAGAATAAAAAAGAAAGCATGTCTCTTTACTTCAGTCAGCTCTGTAACTAATTCAAACCTGGTGCCCACTCACAGAGGACTATGCTAGAGAGTCAATGAGTGGGACTTTTCCCACCAAAAGGATACCAATTATTGGTGGCTGAAATACTAAACGGGCCCACAAAGGCCCATTTTAACTTACAATGTAGCCAGCTATAGAATTAATAGTACTGGCCCATGCTCCAGAAGCACAGTAATATGTGCACAAATTACTTACATAATTTTTTGCTTGTTTAATTTTTGAACCTATGAATCAATGGTTCTCTGCTAGGATACAAAGCTCAGTCTCTGCAGTGGGGCCAGACTCTGCATTTTGAAAAAGCTGTTCACTTGATTCTGGATGAGCAGCCAAGATTGAGGAAGCTGCCACTACAGGTGCCCCAACAGTGCCACCTATGAAAGAGCCCCTCCTGGCAATGGTGGAGGCTCCTCAGAGCCAGTGATGCAAGTGTTGAAGCCTAAATCAGGGGCACTGCTGTGTTAAAAGGTCTGAAGGTAAGGGACAGTGACACACACACTTTGGTTGCTGGGGCCACTGCAACCAAAGTGGCAGACTCTTGCTCATTAGGAGCTCAGTCAGATTTGCCGGGAAATGTCAGCAGTGGGCTTTGTGAGAAGAGCAGCCCTTCGACTTAAATCCCAGTTCCGCAATTTACTAGAGGTGTAACCCAGGGAGTTTATTGAATCCATCTAGGCATCAGTGTTCTCATTTCCAAAACAGGATTAACATAATACCACCCACAGATAATTTAGATAATTAAAATGTGCATAAAGCACTTGGAACAAGGCACAACGAAGAGAGGTTAGATCCCCCCACTTGCCCTACCTAAGGAAGAGCACACAGTCAGGTAAAAATGTCTAAACAGTTAAGTCCTTTCCAACTCCCCAAAAGCTGCCTGGACAGCTTGTTGAGGCTAAAAGAGAGTCAGTGCTAATTAAAAGAAAGGGTCTCTCCCAAAGGTATCTTTTCTTACGTCTCCAGAGCCCCAAAATAGCCATATTAACAAAGAACCATATCAACAAAGGGTCAAGTAGCTCTTAATTATCCAAACTTGTTTTCCTAAAAGCTTAGTAACTCAGACGGAATGAATTTTAAGCATCTGAACTCGCATCTGTTTTAGGGGTGCTGAATTATCAGAATCTATTCAGTTCCCCTCCCTGTAAGCATCCAAGGGTCCTTAAGACAACTTTAGAAGACTAAAATTTGTACAGTTTCATTTTCTGTAAGGTGTAAGTTCTCCTCAGAATTCCCTTTAATTCCACATCCCCATTCCGACTGATTTCCCCTGTCCTGCTGGCTCTAACCACAGCTGCGCTTCCTGTCGTGTGATGCTCTGAGGACTCGGCACACGTCCGTCAACTCACCCAAAACCAACAATGATCCCTGGAGTAGGTGCTGTAATTATCATGCCCATTTTAAAGAGGAGGAAACTGAGGCCCAGAGAGGTCACGTCATTTCCCTGGTCACACCACTGGCAAGTAGCTCCGGAGTCCAAGCTCCCAACCATTCACCCTAGAACTCCCTGTGACCGCCCATTGGCTCAGTAACCATGACTGCTAGCGGCAGGAGCACAGGATGCTGTGAGGGTCAAATTCAAAAGTACCACCTTCTGCATTCCCAGGGTGTTTGTCATACAATCAAAAAAAGCAAGTAGGAGACATACAATTTCCACATTTCACATAAGATAAAACAGAAGCATCAATGAAATGTTTTATAAATTCCTATACATAAAGCCAAACAACTAATTTCACTGCTTTTACACCAAAACGAAAGTCTTTTGAAGTCTTTCTATTTCAGCTTTTTAGTGTTCTTTGACTACCTTAAGAGATACCAATGGCTTATCCACAGACCTTGCTAGTCAAAAGCAGGGTTTCTGACTCCTAGGCTAGGCTTTTCTCACTGAATCTCACAGAAACTACAACCATATGGCTTAAACTTACAAGAATTCCTAAATACTACCCAAATAAGCAATGCTCATTGAAAGTAAGTGATCAATCTGTTTATATACTAGCTCTTATAGGAAAAAAATAGGTTATCTTAAGATGTATTAAGCAGAAAACTTTAAAGAAAATCTAACTGGTCTAATTGCAAAAACAACTACCACCATCAAAGCCTTTCTCTCCTGCACCTAGTGGAGTCTCTCCAGCTCCTCATGGCTGTCTCCAGAGGGCAGAGAGTCCAGGGGGAGCCCAAATGTGGCCCTGGCTCTGCCAACAGGGAGGACGGACTCCCCTGGGAGCACCAGGCAGGTCTTCCTCCAGGGACAGGCGAGTGCAGGTCTGCCTCGAAAGAGGAATGCAGGGGCACGCAGTCAGAGTCTGTGAGCCCATGTACAACACGCTCTGAGTTACACTGAATTCCTTTGCTGCTGGAAGACGCAGCATCAAAGGAACAAATAAAGGACACACCTGAGGGGGAAAAAGTCTTTTGGGATCTGGAAAACCTTCCCGCACAACTCTGAAAAGCATAACAATACAAAATCACCTTAAAATTCAAGGTTCCATAAATAAGTTGTCTTGACTACTGGGACAATCATTCCACATACTTTCTGGCATTGTAATCACATAATGTTTTACCTCTCTGTATTTCTCAGCTATGAGATTCTGCAATTCTGTGAAAAGATACCCAACAGGCCAAAGACAGCTTTCCAGGTATGCAAATGTAACAGAGAGAAACCAGCCTGCGCGCCTGAAGACGTGCACCTGAGAGTCCGAAGCTCCAATGAACAGCACACCACAACTAATTTTAATTTGTGGCTCTGATGAATGATATAAACTTTTATAGGTATCAACAAAGCTCAGAGAGGACTTAAATCCATTTCAGTGCTCATTTAGCAGCTTCAGCTGTGTGCAATTAAAACATCAGCATTAAATGTTAGAGAATAAAATAATGAGACACTTAAAAAATAATCTGTGCTTGAATGACCATGCTTGAGACTTCACAAGATCTTTTTTAAGAATATGATTTCTTAGGAATATCTTGCCATCTCAAAGTTGGTGTTTGTTTTGCTTTGCTTTTGAACAACAGTTTTCTGAGAAAAGGAATACAATTAAAAAAAAATGCACTTTCTGAAAAACAGGCATGAAATACCACACAGCAGGAATCAATCTGGTATACAGACCATCAGAGCTGACTGACAAGGCTTCAGCAGAGACAAAAGCACAGTGTTGGTCATGTGAAAAATGTCGCTTGTTCTTAACTTCGACTTCAAATAAATAAAATATTAAAGGACAGAACACGTGAATTTTGGAAATGAGGCAAGTTTGTTATTTTCTAGCCCTTAAATGGAATTAGAAGTCTAAACTTTTTCTCCCAACAATACTTGAGAATATAAAATGTAATCTGAGGTTGCAGAATGTGGCAGCTAATACTAATATAATACAATACAATATAATATAATAAATACCATTTCTGAAAGACAGACATGTTAATCTGCAAAGAAAGGGGTGTATGGTGATGGTGAGGGGTGTGCGCGTGGGAATGGGAGGGGAGCTGTGGCGGAAGGGCGGGGCAATGGGCGTGCATGTCCGGAATGCGTGAGAGCTGTATGCAAACAAGAATTTAGCTTTTGCAAAATATGAATAGGAAAGGAAATATACTGTATGGGGAAATGCACTCAATAAACTTAAATTTTAAAAAGATGAAAACACAGATTACACTTGATTTTAAAAACTGAAATGAATTTTAATACAGAAAATGAAGACAGCATTCTGCAAATTTATCGCTCAAAGGGGTATCTCTATTTAAGGAAATCAGCAGTGTTACACTTTGAGAGATGAAATGTTACAGCTTGTACACCAAAATTAAAAAATGAAATTAAATTAAAAAATGAAATGGTTACCAAGGTAATGCAGGTCAGGGGATCAAAGGTGAAGGGTCACACACTATTAAAAAGAAATCCAAAAGGACGGCTGCATCATGATCTCTGCAAAACAAAGGAGCTACAGTAAGTAAAACTAGTATCTCAGAGGGTTTAAAATCAAGCTCTTGAAGAGTCCACTGTAATTGAACACGGTTATCCTGATTGCATGTATAGCCATTTTTATTTAGAAACAAAACCAAATTTTAATTATCTGTCACACAGTTTTTGTAAAACTTTCACCATTCAACCATATTAGGATCCAAAATATTTCCTAATTTAATGTACTGACATTTCAACTGGACCCCACACCCTGTTTTCAGGAAATGACAGTGTTTGATAAGTTGCCAACGTATCAGAAATCTAATTTGGTCACAGCATGGTGAGTTTTTTTTTTCCTCTCCTAAAGGAATGAGTTCCAAAATTGAGTTTTTGCAAATTTGTTTCATTTGAAGTAGCTGCATAAAATTTCCATTATTGGAACATTTAGTGTAACAATGTTCTAGAAGACAGCAATAAAATGATACAGGATAAAATAAACTCTGTAACTACATCTATTAAGATCTGTTCTCACATTCAACTTTGCACAGGAAAAAAAGACATTTTAAGCAAAATAACTTGCTATTTCTACTGAAATTACACAGAATTAATAGAAGATTGACACAGGAATATCTACAAGGGGAAAAAAAAGTATGGTGAGTTAGACAAAGACTATTTACTCATCTTCCCCCTTAACAAATGAAAACAGTTAATGCTTTAAAAAAGGACAGAAAGAGCTATGGTTTTGCTTTGAAACATTTATCTATCATCCAAATCATGACAAACATTGTGGCAATAGCAAGCACAACAATTAATAAAATATTTTCAACAGTCACCTCACTAGCAAATAAAACACACAATACAACAATACAATAATCTTCAGTGTCTCCTTTCTGAAAGCTGAACTTTGAGCAGGCTACAATCCCTAATTTTGGGATATAAATTCCTTAGTATTTACTGGAGAGCAGATTCTAAAGGGCCATGTAAATAATGGTTCACCATATTTGAGAGCAAAAAAGGACTTCGTTTAAGGACCATTCCTGATCCAAGCGTCCACATTTACCCTTCTCCTGGTTCACTTTCCTCCCACAAGACCTAATATTTGAGCTTACCTTGATTAAGTCAAATTCCAAAAGTTCTTAAATATTAAAATAAAGACAACTGCCCAAACAGTATTTTATTAAAAGGCTTACAGCAATCAATCAGTAAACAAACTCTACAAACACCAAACAGATTTTGTCCCCTCTGATTAGTTTTCGTTAATGAACTTGCAGTTTCATGCACAGGATGTAAGTGTGTTAGTGCCTTAAGGCCCCGTTTCTAAAAACATGATTTCTTTTTTTTAAGTTGCACAGCTACTGAACAATAAACTAGCGTTTCCTTGCCCTCTAATGTCCATCTCACATTAGGTCTGTCGCATGTGTACTCGTGGCTGGGAGGCATGAGAGCAATTCTGAGCACTAGGGAAATAATCAATACCCCATCAGATGATGCATACATTGTTTTAGTAGCACAGTTATTTAGACTTTTAGAGTGTTTGTAGCAAAAGGCAAGACGCCAGCTGTATAACATTAAGCAAAATTTTCTTTTACTACAGCATTTTGTATTAAAAAGGAGAAAAAGTAAGCCTATTCAGATCAAATATCTATATGTACCCCTTCATCACCAAAACCACATATACTTAATAAACAATCTCTCTTAACATTAGATGATAAAGTACTTATAGGTGCCTTAAAAAGTAGTCTTCTAAATCATTTGTTAAATTTACCCACTCACAAAAATCCATTAGCCCAAATTTTCTAACAGTTTAATCCCTGTCATAAGTTTCAGAGCCACCAGACCACTCCAACTTGAATGTCATCTACAAAATATAAAGAACGCTGGGTGAGTACCTGAAGGGGTTGCAACCAAACCAATTCCCATAAATAATTCCACGGAAATAATAACTCAAACTACAAATCTAAATAAAGACAAAACAAAATCTAAAAGCTCAGCAGGTCTGAGGAATGGCTTTGAATAAAACTGTGCCAATAATAACATTTTAGGTGATTTAGGAAAATCTACAAAGCATTTTAGCTAACGTCTTTCAAAGGAGCTGCTATTTGGGGTGGGAGCAGGGTGCAGACTCTCAGCAGCTGACTCTGCCCCTGATACTCAGGGAGACTGGAATATAACAACAAATAAAAAGAGCTGCAAGCATCAAGGGGGCAACGCCCACCTCGGGGGCCAGGGATCCAGCTTTACCAACACAGCAGCAAAACCAGGGGCCCACAGAGGCCACTGGCTGGGGCAGGTATATGGAGAACCACAGTGCATTTTCCCACAGAAGCAATGCTGTAAGTTGTGGTTTCAGCTGACAACTAGCTATTTAATCTGACAACTGCTGAAGTGATGGTTCTGCTCTGAATTCTGGAGGCTGTGGGGTCTGAGTAGCTTTTCTTTTCAAGGAGCTAGCCCAAGCCAAAACCTTGGAACCAAAACATTCTCTTTGGAGCCTCCTGATCCAAAATGATCTTCCTTGCAATGAGGCCCAGGTGCTAGCTAAACATGAGTGCACCAGATTCACACACACAGGTCCTGAGTAGACTGAACGCGTTAGGGTTTTTACATAGAAGGGGGGAGAGAAGGCTTGTCTACCTCCCAAGAGTCGTCTTCAAAACTTATAAATTGTCTCTGTAACTAGCAACTGCCTTAAACAAGAAATGCTAAGAAGTTCTACTAAACCCCAATATCTCATACATATTCTCATTCATACATAGCTGTAGCCTATAGAGGGTCCTCAACCTAACAACTGAAAACTACACTAACTGCCACATTTGTGGCATCAAGTTTCACTTTCAGACATCAGAGTTCCAACAAAGAATAAGTTTCCAGGGAAATTCTCACCCACATTACGCTCTCACTGTCTGGACAACATCTTATAGGGATATGTTTTTCAAAAAACTCAATTTGTACTCTTGTTAATAAAATTATTTTTGCCAAAGACTAGCTTCTCAGACATAAAACATGGTACACAATTTCTAATAAGGTTAAATCGTAACAGAAATTCAGCCATTTTCACCTCAAGCATATTATTCTCAAAACAAAATACACAAAAGAACTGAAAAGAAATAAAAACTAAAGAACGAAGAAAATTTGGGGAGTCAGAGAAGCCAGGAGACCTTTTAAGAAACCACTGAGAGTCCTAAATATTTTACTAATTCTTTATAAAATGGCTATTAACTCAACATAACACTGCAATAATGCAGCACAAACTAACCTCAGCAAGTATACTCAGATTATAAAGAGAAATAGCCAGCCAAAAGTTAACAACAGTGATGGGGCAAATTTTATTTTTTTAATCTATAAATATACTCACCAGCGTGCCACTCAATAAAACAGACAAGCCATTAGAATAAAATGCCCCTGGGCTCAGCGTGCCCTCAGGTAAGGATGCATTATATTTCCACACCCTTTCATGTCAGAATTTATCCTAGTTTTTCACCGGCACGTTAGATACAGCACTACTGAAAAACCAAAGAACCGGTGTCTGGTCTTCTCTTTGTGTATCACCCTCCCAGGGGGCACTCCCTGGCTCCCCTTTCCCACCAGTCACCATCCCCACCATTTTTTTCCAATCTTTCTGGAAATAATATTTCCTCTGTCAAGCTTTTCCAGTATGGTCTGTTCTAAGGGATTTGTCTGCTTCTCAAAACTTCCTACAAATGACACAGCAACCTACACCACACAATCATCTTATTATTTCCACTATACACCTCAAACAGAAAACAAAGGCTAAAACTATAAGTTAAACACCTTTCGATCTAGTATTTTACCCTTGAGAATGTAACTTCTTCCCTAAAAGCTTCAAAGATTCCACAAACGGAAAGAAAGTCAAGCAGGAAGATGGATGGTGAAGCAGTCAGGGTCGGAGGCAGGGGGAAGTGACCCTAAGACCCAAGGCCCTAGGGAGCCAGGCACCCGCAAAGAAACAATGAGAAGTGCAGCTTATCAATCCTTATTAGCATAACCAGGCTGGTGGAGAGCCCCTCCAAGTCCTTACAATGCAGGAATCCCGAGCTAGAGCACTTCTCCTCCTCTGGAGAAGGCCCACATTCACCTCCTTCCAGCACGTGTTTTCACTAGGCGTGAGGCTTTTGAGCTGTGCACACTGACTAGTCCTTGCGTTCTTCCCTGTGACTGGTCAAGAATCCTCATGGTGCCAGCCCCTGGTTGAGGTCTGGACGGCTCCGAGAACCCCCAGGGCTCTCCATCATCAACGGGACTACAAAGGCCCAAGGAAAGGGTTGCGCGTGACGAACACGCTCATGACTTTACTGGAGAGATGGTCCCGAGGGTATACACACGCATGCACTTATCAACTGCAAACTCACTGTACGTGCAATTTACAGCATGTTGATCATACCTTAACTAACCTTTAAAGGGGGAAGGGGCATGAGACAGGGGCTTTGCTCTCTTCCTGCAAGCTCCAAGACTGGGCAGCAGGCCGTGAGCCAACCAGTAGAGATAGGCAAGGGAACCATGGAGCCCTGAGCTGCCCAGTGTGCCTCTGGAACCACCTGCCACCTCTGGTCATCTTGTGAGATGTGAGATAATAAAAGAATCCTCAGTGTTTATCAATACATACATACATAACTACATATTGAAAACATTTAGTACTGATTACTAATTTTCATATTAGCCACATTCTTGAAGTTGCCATATTTTCTAAATGGAAAATCAGGGCACGGGCTGACAGAGTTTCCCTAAAAAAAGAGATAAACCATTTGACAAAAGCTTTAGACATACTCCTACATTTGCAGATATGCAAATTCACCAAACAGACTTTTTAAAAAGTTTTTTCCAGATTGGACTATCACAATTGTCACAGCTAAGACACACTCAGGAAAGAGAATAATATAATATATGCTAAAGTCCCTGAAATACAAACTTACAAGAAATAAAACAAGGAGGAAGCAGCTCCACCCAGTGATGACCTGACTTCTACATGCTTTGTTGTTGAACCCACCGAAGGGACAGCCTGCTGCTGGTTTTCACTCCTCCACTGCCTTCCTGGGGACAGCAGGAGCCTTAGGAGACCTACACTTCCCATTTCCTCTGCTCATCGATTCTCAAACGTCAGACTCAACAAGAATCCCCTATCTAAACCAAAACCAATTTTTTTTTTTAGAGTTTCCAATGTCCTACCCTCTGAGGGTTAACATTTAGTACCTCAAAGGAGAGGTTAAGAAATCTGCATTTCTAGAAAAACTCCCGGGCATGTCCACGAGCCTTACTTTAAGGCACCGGAGTGTCCAACCCCTTCAGGCCCCACAGGCAGGCCCTGGCCTCAGGAGCCCCCACGCACAGGGTCAAGGCTGCTACAGCGTGAATTAGCACATTCCAGGTGGTAACAGCACAAGTGCTCCTCCCTCCCCAGACTACTAAAACTTCTGAGATGCCAATGGATGCCTAAGTCTTTACAACCCAGAAGAATAAGATGGGGTGGCCATTAAACATACAGGGAGTCCTTTCTGGACTTTTAAAAATCATACCATGTAGCTGAACTGGGGTTCAAGTCATAGCTCTACCACTTACAACTTCTGTGACCTTGGACAACCTAAGTTTTCAGCTACATCTTACTTCATTTATAACATGATAATAATAACATCCCTACCTCAAAGAGCTGCTGTGAAAATTAACCAAAATAATTCATGGAAACTGCTTAGCATGGTGCTTAGGACCTAACTATGAACCTTAGCCAGTTCTTTCCAAAGCTAACAAGGGAGATGCTGCTCTCCCCATTTTTGCAGATGGGTTAAAGGTTAAATAATTTTCAGACTCAATCTGTCCAGATCTGGCCCACCCCAGGTCAGCAACACTGAAGAGGATTTAGGGTTCACCCCCCTGCCCCAGCAGTGTCCATCGCCCACACCGGGAGCTGCCTGCAGGCAGGGATGGCCCAGACCCACACAGTGCCTGGCTGAGGCTCCCATCCATGCTTGGTGAACAAGAGAAGGAACAAACAGATGCGTCCTCGAGGGTAGCAAAGAATGAACACACATTTCAAGATCCACTACGGTACCCACCCCAGCACCTTAAACAAAGCACTTAAAAGGAAACATGGGATCTGACTCAGTGGAGTAACAGAAATCAAGTCAAGGACCTATCTGCCTACTTGCATGCTTTTTAAAAAAGGAAGAGCAATTGCTTCCATTCTGCAGTTCTACTCGCAAATTCATTTAATTAGATGACAAAATTCATACCTCCAACAAGTATTTATTGCATGCCCACTCCAGGGCAGGCTCTGTGCTAAGTCCCTGGGATGCAGCAGGAAGAGCAGCAGAGAGGAATCACAGTCCTTGTCCACCTCAGCCACCCAGGAGAGGGCTCCGACTCAGAACGACTCAGTCCAAGCACCACGACAATGACAGACGACGGAGAAGTGCAGGACACTACGGAATTCTATGGCAAGGGGACCTCCTGGACTCTGGAAGGGCGCTGTTTAAGCTGAGATCTGGTGATGACAAGGTGTTTGATTGAACAAAGAAGAGGTGACCATCATTCTAAGGCAATATGGTGGGAAGGAGTTGAGGATGCTAAAGGAACCTGGCAGGTAGAACCTAGGGGCTGGACCAGAGAACTAAGGGAGAGGGGCTTGGCAGGAGGCTGGGAGGTGACAGACAATTACAAAGGCCTTGTACTCCATGTTAAGAATTCGGGATGGTATCTTAAGTAAAACAGCAGCCATTCAAAGGTTTGTGAAAAGGCATTCCAAAAATTCAACCAGCATTTTCAAAAGTTCACTCTGGCACACAGGTGGAGAATGGGGCGAGAAGGTCCAGCTACAAAACGGGGACACACCTCGGAAGAGCCATGTAGTCTGGGACAGCAGTGGCTAGGAAGGAGCAGTGGCTGAAGAGAGAGTGATATGGGTAGATGGGAAATTTATTTGGGAGTAGAACTGTAGGAAATGGATTAGATTCGATATGCAGTTAAAAAAGGGGGGGGGGGGGGGTGTCAAAAATGACCCCTGGGGAGAAAAAAAAGAGTAACTGTCCAGTGGAGAAACCTGACAAACTCGACCTCAGCCAGTTAATCAAGATCAACATCCCCAAAGATTAAGTCACGCTGATAGCATGTACCCTCCACATGACGTGATGAGAAAGGCACTTTACCTCTGTGGTCTCCAACCAAGACCCCAAACCCCAATCTAACCATGAGAAAAACATCAGACCAAGCCAAATTGAAGGACATTCTACAAAATACTTGACTACTCCTCAAAACTATCACCGTCCACAGGAGCTTAAGCAGACAGGACAACTAGAGGTAATGTGGTGTCCTGGATGGGATTATGGGACAGATAAAGGCAGGAGGTAAAAACTAAGGAAATTCAAATAAAGTACAGCCTTCCGTTTCTAATTCTGCATGAAGACTAAGGCTAATGGAGGAAAGACGGTGCTAATGGAGGAAAAACAGGAACTCTGCGATAGATAATCTTGCAACTCTTCTGTAAATCGAAAACTATTCTAAAATAGTATCTTAAAAAATGACCCCAAGGTCTGACTTGAGCACCTGCAAGGCAGCATAGGTGCCCTTTACTGGGACAGGGAGACAAGGAGAGGAAGACAAGACTGCTGGTTCCAGTCCCGACCTGCCAAGTGGGAGGGGCCCAGCAGGCCCAGGCAGGGCACCAGGTGGCAGCTCTGTGTGGAGCTCTGCAGAGAGCTGAGCCCAAGACGCAAACCTAGGAGCCCTCCTGCAAACTCAAACTATGGAAATGGGCAGGTCTCTAACCTCAAAAGCTCTCAGCATACCCTCCAAATATCTTTATTTTTGATGTGTTGCAAGATGTGAGAAGGGCTGGGAAGCAATGGCTAGAAAAACGAAGGTTCAAGATTCTTTTGATTCTGTCTTCAATGGCAAGTTAGACTGCTTTAATTAGTTTTCGTCATTAGCCCACATCTGCTGCTGCCAAAGAACAAAAAAAAGACAAAATGATCTCAACTTACAGAACAAGTATCAGAGATCATTTACACAAATGAATCTCTACTGTAAAGCCATACTCCATTTTTGACATATCTTTAAGATTAGAATAGGAACAACGTTCCCTTTACAGTATGTTAGTTTGACAAAAATTCAGTGTGTAGGAAAATACAAAAAAAAGGAAAAAATAATGTGGTACTTATGTACACACAGAATAAACAGATCAATGAACAGAGAGCATCCAGATAAAAAACCACATATTTGTGGAAATTTATAACATGGTAAAGGCAACATTTCAAAGCAGTTAGAAAGGA
This sequence comes from Choloepus didactylus, assembly GCF_015220235.1. Taxonomy (NCBI): domain Eukaryota; kingdom Metazoa; phylum Chordata; class Mammalia; order Pilosa; family Megalonychidae; genus Choloepus; species Choloepus didactylus. The sequence continues at coordinate 242,896,828 of NC_051308.1, forward strand.
TCAATGATTCAATAATAAGCATCTATTGGGGAGAAAAAATGAAATAAGAGCTCTACCTCACACCATCCATATATTTTTAAATGTTTAACTGTATTGGATACCTAAGAATAAAAATCTAAAATACAGAAGGAAATGTAGGAAGAATATTTAATAATTTGGGGGTGAAAAGACTTTCCTAAGTAAGCTATCAAGATCAGAAACTTTAAAGATGAGGACTGGAAGTTTTGACCACAAGACTCATAGCACTGCCATGCAGGTTTAATGAGTTAAGAAAATTAAGATTAAAATATAGGTGACTAACCAGGAGAAAAATTATACATACATATTGTATTTAAAGAAAAAGACATAGAAAGCAACAAGAAAAGGATGAAGACCCTACCAAAAAAAAAAGGGTCAAAGATTGCAGACAATTCAAAAAAGTAACATAAATAACCAAAACATGTTAAATCTCAGGATTATACAAAGAAATACAAATTAAAAGGAAAGCATTTTTTCACCTGTTGGACTTAAATTTAAAATACTTACATTTAAAACACGGATAATCCCTGGAGTCTGTGAGGGTCTAGAGAAATGGACACTCTTAGATTTGGCTCCTGGAAGTGTAAATTGGTACAAGCATTCTAGAGGCATGTGATAAATGTTTCTCCTCTTTGAACAAGCAGCTCTACAAGTAGGACTCTGGGCTAAGAAAACAACTGAAAAAGTGTGCAGAAATACCTGAACAAGAATGTTAATGGCCTCGCTGACTGAGCAAAATCATGAAAGAACCAATAAAGGATGGTTTTAAAATGCTGTGGGGCATCCCTACCAGGCAGTTCTGCATCTACACACACATGCCCTGATGTGTGTTTTAAAAATACTTGATGTTTCAAAATTTTTTAAAAACATTTTAGGAGAAAGTTTTGATTTTTAATCTCTACACTTCTATGTGGTTAGAATTTTTCCAGTGGTCATTTATTACTTCTATAAATAAAAACATATTTATATACTTTCACAATAAAAATATAATAAAGCTTTTTCTATGGAGTAGGAGGAAGACCCCTACGGAAAAGAAATGTAGGTGGTTTTGTATGTTCGCTCCTTAACATATGAATTCTTTTGACTACAAGGCAACTTCCAGCTATGACTTAATGGTCTTAAAACCTGGGTTATCAAATTCTCTTCAACAATGGAATGCCCTGTCTACAGCGTCAGAACAAGGTAGAGCTTCCTGAACTATGGCAAAGTCAAAGAAAGAGTGTTAAGACTCAGCAAATAAAGGACAATCTTTTTCATGCATGCCGAATTTAGAAGGACTTATGGACTGTCAGTATGATTTCAAGCAAACAAGGGGATGATTATGAGTCTAAACTTAGCAAAGACCACATGAAAATACTCACTCTAGGGTCAGCCCAATTACCCTATCAAACAAGAGAACTGCAAGGAGTATATATAACCACTGCAGTTGAAATTCAGCTCAACTGATTTAACTGGAATAAAACACATACATACACACATGCCACTTTCAGGCAAAATAAAGCTAAAATCACAGCAATCTGTAAAAAGAACTTCAATATATAAACCAATACATAATCCCAGTTTGAGATTTTTAAAATACTGAAAACAGTAACCTCTCAACTGGGTAATATCCCTGAGGATAAGCAGATCTGTAAATTACATTAATACATCTGAGAAACATACAGTAGACAAAACTAATGCCATGAAACAAAGCTAACTCAAATTAGTCAAAATACAATTGAATATAGTTTAAATCCTTTAAAAACAAATATAGTTGTAATTTAAATGAGGGATATTGGCTCTAAACTTCCTTTGGTGCTCCTACAGCATGTCTTCATCCACCCCTGGCCTCACTCTCCTCCCTCAATATTCCACAACTCATCCCTTCACATATCCCCTGGCATCCCGGACCATTAATCCATTCACATGACAATTATGCACCGACTATGAACTAGGCCTCATTCTAAACTCTGCGTATATATAGCAGCGAATAAAACAAAATCTCTGTCCTGATGCATCTTACATTCTAGAGGCAGCAAGTCCACAGTGACACCCATATTCAAAACTACATGCCACTGCCCACGCCCAACACAGCACTCAACTTCCCTATTAATTTGCTCTACACTTTATTTTTACAAAAGAAGGTGCACTTAGCACCTTACTCACTTATTGCCAGTCTTCCCCCATGAGACTAAAAGCTCCCTGAAGGCAGGCATGTTTTTTTTTCTGTTTTGTTGTATTCCAAGAGCTTAGAACAACGCCTGGCACATACACACTCAAATACCCAATGAAGGAAGAAAGCACTCTCCTCTCTCTCAGTTCTCTGCCCCTGAAAGAAGTTGCTCCACCTACCCCATCTGCAAACAAAATGCAATGCCCTCTGTCCTCTACCCGGACCCCAGCCTCCTACTTCAGTCAAGCTTCTGTGAAGGCATGAGAGAATCCATTTCCTCACTTTCCCATCCCCGCTGTAACTGTGTGTTTGTCTGGTCACCGCTGGAGCTGAATCACGTCCCCCACAAAAGGCAACTTCACGTCCCAAGCCCTGGTCCCGTGGGTGTGAACCCATTTGTAAACAGGCCCTGTGAAGAGGTTAAAGGGTGCCCAAACCGAATGAGGAAATCCTTAATCCAATATGGCTGAAGTCCTTATAAGAAAAGGAAATTGGACACAGAAAGAAAAGCCACAAGAAGAGCTGGACTGTAAGTCAACAGAACCCAGAGTAGAGAGAAGACACTGCCCTGTGCACTGCCATGGAACAGAAAAGCCAAAGACCATGGACCACTGGCAGCCAGTCCCAGAACACCCTGGGCTTCAGGGAGAATGCGAGGCTTGCTGATGCCTCAGTTTTGGATGTCTAGCCACCTAACCATGAGCCGGTAAATTCCTGTTGTTTAAGCCAACCTGTCATATGGTATCTGCTTTAGCCAGGAAATTGAAACAGTCATCAAAGCCTCCCTCATCAGCAACTCCAAGTTTCTTTTACCTTTTCAGTTGAAGTAATTCATGTTTGCTACAAAAAGTGCACTGAGTGGCATTATATGCCACCTAATGACTTAAGCCAGAAATCCAGGAGTCATTCTCACAATCTCCACCTCCCTCACTGCCCACATTCAATTCATCACCAGGTCTGAATGATTCCATTCCCAAAACCTATCTCCAAAACATTTGATTACCTCCATCTCCCCTGCCACGGTCCCAGGGCCAACCTCACCCTGGGCTTTCACTGGACTCCTGCACATGCTGACTTCCAGCCACAGGCCATCCAGCTCCCCATGTGGGATGGCTCCAAGAGGCAATGAGACCGTGGGTCTCCTATTTCAAACCTCTACAACAGGCGACCCTTCCCTGGGGACATCCTAATTTATGAGGTGGCCTAAGGCACCTGCTGAAACCACCTCTCCTGCCACACCCCCTCCCTGCACTTGTTCAGATGTACCAAGCTCTTCCCCACTTTAAAGCCTTCCCGCAAGCTTCCCCTCCGTCTAGAACACTCTTCTTTCTCATCAGTGACCTCCCTCAGGTCACAGATTTAAAATAGCACCTCCTCAGAGAAGCCTTCTGAATTGTCTCCTCCCGCATTTGTCCTTCACACCCGTTTACATAATTCTGTGAACATGTAGCTATTCTCAGGACTCCCTGCATACTGGCTGGTGTCCTTCTGAGGGCGAGACTATGTCCTGACTGCCACACATACATAAACCCAGTGTCTAGAACAGAACCAGGAACAAAGAAGGGCTGTGCCGCCTGGCGGACTACACAGGAAACCTAAAGCTAACTGAACGGCCGGCTGTTCTACTACATTCAAACTCCTCAAAGGCAGGTTCAGTGTCTGTTTTATTCACTCTTGTGCATGTGGTGACAAGCACATCATCTGGCATTAAGAGCAAATGTTCAACAAACAGTTGCTGAATGAAAAATACAAACACAGAAAAGGGAAAAAAATCTCCATAATTCTATTTGCTGGGGAAAAAATCAACATCTTGCTCTATGGAGACTTCCATACGGACTTTTCTACACTATGTGTGCTATACCGTGGCATGCAGGGCCTGCCCCCGGAGGCTTCCCTGGCGCCCAGCTCCTGCAGCACACACGGCTTCCCCAGCCCAGAGCCCTGCAGCACACAGCACCTCCACTTCAGGCGGCCTGTAGCTGGATGCCTCCAGTGGAACCCCTACCAGGAAGAGCTTTTCTCTCACACTCGAGAGAGTGGGCTTCTGGCAAGTTCCAGAGGTTTCCAACAAGTTCCGCTGGCATAATACCACAGTGACCTCTCTGCCATGCGGTAAGTAAGCCCCAGCGGTGCCCTCTGGAGAAGGCCTGGATGTCAGTCTGGGAGGAAGTGGGGGACGCACCCTTGGGGTCTCTCTCAGCCCAAGACGCAGCAGCTGCCCCTTTTATCTGCTGTTCGACAATCCTGAAGAGGTTCTTACTCTTTACTAGCCAGTCGCTCATTATTTCCATTCCTTGTTATAGTATAAACTTTGCCCTTTCAAATCACTGTTTGGTTTCTCTCTCCTGAGTGAATCCAGAATGATACAGATTTGGAATTAATTTTTTGTGTATGGTGTAAGGTAGAGGTAATTTTTTGTTTTTTCCATGTAAGTATCTAATCAACACCATTTACTGAAAAGACTGCTCATTCCCCACTACTCTGCAGTGTCCCCTCTGTAATAAATCGAGTTCCCTGTAAGTGTGGGTCTGTTCTGGACACTCTACTTTGTTTTACTGGTCCACCTATCTAACCTTTCACTAAAACCATATAATCTTCATTACTGAAACTTTATAATAAGCCTTGCTATCAAGTAGAGAGTTTGCTCATTTTGTTGTTCTTCAAAATCATTTTGGCTATTCCTGGCTGCTTGAATTTCCATGCACATTTTAATATCAGTTTGTCAACTTCCACAAAAATAAATCTGTTGGCATTTTGTTTGGTATTACATTGAATGAATAGATGAATTTGAGAAGAATCAACATCTTACAACATTGAGTCTTCTAATCCATGAACATGGTATATCCCTCCATTTGTTTAGGGCTTTAACTTTTCTTTGTAGAAGTCTTGCATTTTTTTAGATTCTGAAGAATATGATTTTTTATCTACTGCAAATGGCATTTTTTATTACATTTTCTGTCTGTGGTTGGTATATAAAATTACAATTGTATCCACAGTTACTTTGAACCTTGTTTAATTAACGTATTAATTATAATAATTTGCTAGAAGACAGCTTTGGATTTTCTACACACACAATCATGCCATCTATGAAATCACAGTTTTATTCTTTCCCTTCTGATCCTCCAACTTTTGATCTTTTTTATTACTGCACTACCTAGGACCTCCAGTTGAATAATGAAGAGAAGTAATAATGGTGAAAATAATTTACTCCTCCTCCCCAGTCTCAGAAGGAAAACTTTCAACATTTCATCATTATGGCTATAGGGATTTTGTAACTAATCTTTAGCAACTTAAGGAAGTCACTATTTATTCATAATGTCTTAAGAGACTAATTTTGAATGGATGTTGAATTTTATCAAAGGCAATTTTTGCATATGTTGAAATCATTTTCTGCTTCATTCTATTAGTTTGGTGACTTACATTAGTTGATTTTTTAATATTAAACCTATTTTTATAGTAAATCTTAATATCCAATAGAGATAAGTGTGCTCACTTTGTTGTTATTCTCCACAACTAGACTAAACACATCTTGGCTATGATGCACTAAACTTTTACAAATTGCTATATTTAGTGCACTAATATTTTGTTCAAAATTTCTGCATCTATGCCCATGATTAAAACCAGTTGTTAATCTTCCTTTCTTTTAAGTTCCTTGTCAGGCTTTCATACAATGACAGTAGGCATTATGTTGAGTGAAATTAGCCAGAAACAAAAGGATGGATACTCTATGGACTAACTAATATGAACTAACATTGATGAGTGAAATTTGAATGTTAAAGGTGAGAACACAGATTATCAGGAGATAGAAAGAGGTTAGAAATTCAGCATTTGGTGCTGAAGTAATATATAAGGGTAAACAGGATTGATTGTATAGATTCAGAAATGGATAGCATAATACTGTGTGATGGTAGCACAATATTGTAAATACTCTGAACAAAGATGAGTGTGAGTACAGCTGAAAGAGGAAGACTAGAGGCATGTATGACACCAGAAGGAAAAACAGAAGATAAAGACTGGGATTGTACAACTTAGTGAAACCTAGATTCATCAATGACGGTGATTACATGAATAAATACTAAGACTGTTTTTAAAAGAGGGAGAACAAATGAATGTCAACATTGCAAGGTGTTGACAACTGGATGGTACAAGGGAAAAAACACAATCAATGCAAACTAGAGTCTATAGTTAATGGTAACATTGTAAAATGCTTCCATTAACTGTAACAAATGTAATATAAGAAAGCAAAATGTAAGGGGTTTATAAGGGAGTGATAAGGGATTCTTGGTCATGTTGGTGTTGTTTGATCTTTTCATTGTATTTTATTTTATTTTTAGTTTTAGTTTTCTTCTATATTTTAAATTTTTGTTCTTCATTTTTTTTCTCCTTTTCCTCTTTCTTTGCGGAAGAAATGGAAATGTCCTCAAAAAAGGTTGCAGAGGTGAATGCATAAACTATGTGACTATACCAGGAATCACTGATTATTTACTTAGAATGGATTGTATTGTGTGTGAATAAAACTGTTTGAAAAATATACAGAGGGATACAAGTGCTAGAGAAAATGTGGAGAGAGGGACGTACCTATTCACTGTTGTTCAGGAAGCTGAAGGGTACAGCCCATCTGGAGGGCAGTGTGGTAGTTCCACAGGAAGCTATCAGGTTGCCATGTGGTCCTGCAACCCCATTATTGGGTATATACTTGGAAGAACTGAGAGCAGGGACATGAATGGACATTGCACACCAGTGTTTATGGCAGCAGTATTCACAATTGGCAACAGACAGAGGTGACCTAAGGGTACACCAACAGACAAATGGAATGATGAACTGTGGTGCATACATTCAATGGAATACTGGGCAGCCGCAAGAAGAAATGAAGTTGTGAGGTATACAACTAGGTGAATGGACCTTGAGGATAGCATGCTGAGTGAAATAAGCCAGAATCGAAAAGATAAACATTGTAACACCTCACTGATATGGACTAACTATAATGTGCAAACCCTGAGAACTGAATCTGAGAGCAAAGACTAACAGGGAAAGTCTTATGGTAAATAAAGTTCCTAGACTGTAAGCTCTTACAGAAATCATGTCTATTCATGAGTTATAATGGTTATCTCTAAATTCTGAGATGATAAGCTGCTTGTATATAACCTGATCAGTCTCTGTAACTTTGGGTATCTGTGTGACACCTGAGACTCAGAGCCAGAGTTCGGCAGCTATGAATGTCAGCATTACCCCATATAGCAAATGTTAAAGAAGCTGAAAAAGAGATCAGACTTTAATTAGAGATATGTACACAATGGACTTGATTAGGACTAAGGTAAACCAGACTCAAGGGAAACAGATGATACTGACTGTGTTTTAAAACTTCAACTTCTTTGTGAGACCAAAGGAATTGATGTTTATTTGGTGGAAAATCTATGCTTTCCGTAGCACGCTGTATAATTTAAATTGTATGGTCACTTTATTCAAACACCATAATTACACGGAACCTTGAATAGGGGGTGAGATCTGGTTGGTTTGTACAGGTTAGTGTGAAGCCCCAGTAGATCATAGAGTAATTTGGGCAGAGAATAAAAACGTATTTGCAAAGCCCCCTTGAGGGACTGGAGAGAAACTGGAAATATTAAACTTCCCCACCTGGGGAATTTCTGATATTCTCGCAAGCACTGGGGACTACCATTGTAGTAGGCCAAGCCCTCAATCTTGGGGCTTGCCCTTATGAAGCTTGTTACTGCAAAGGAGAAGCTAAGCCTACTTACAATTGTGCCTAAGAGTCACCCCCTGAGTACCTCGTTGTTGCTCAGATGTGGCCTCTCTAAGCCAACACTGCAGGTAAACTCACTGCCCTGCCCCTTACGTGGGACATGACTCTGGCAACGTGGGACACAACTCCCAGGGATGAGCCAAGACCCAGCATTGTGGGATTGAGAAAGCCTTCTTGACCAAAAGGGAAAGAGAAATGAAACAGGCTTTGAGATTTCAAGTGGCCCAAGAGGTCATTCTGGAGGTTATTCTTACGCATTTTATAGATATCCCATTTTAGTTATTAGTGTATTAGAATAGCTAGAAGAAAATACCTGAAAGGGTTGAACTCTAATCCAGTATCCTTGATTCTTGAAGAAAACTGTATAATTATATCGTTTATAAGGTGTTACTTGTGTGACTGTGAAAACTTTGTGGCTCACATTCCTCTTTCTACAGTGTAGGGGCAGATGAGTAGAATAATGGGAGACAAAAAGTAAATGAATAATGCTAGGTGGGGGAGAGTATGAGATGTTTTGGGTGTTCTTTTTTACTTTTTTTTTAATTTTTTATTCTTATTTTCATTTTTATTTCTTGGAGTAATGAAAATGTTCAAAAATTGATTGTGGTGATGAATGCACAACTGTATGATGATACCGTGAACAACTGACAGTACACCTTGGATGACTGGTGTGTGAATATATCTCAATAAAACTGCATTAAAAAAAAAAAAAAAAAAAAAAAAAAACCTGTGGTTCCGAATCACCTGAAACTTGCTAGAAAAGAAAATTCTTGGGATCCTCTCTGAATCCGCTTAATCAGAAAATCTGGAGTGAGACCCAAGCCTTATAGGTGATTCTGATACATATTAAAGCTGAAACCTACTGGCTTCAATCATTAACTTTCAGCCTTTTTTCTTTCCTAACATATGGAACAAAGTTTACGAACCTCTAAGCACTACTTTACTAGCATCCCATATATGATAAAATTTCCTTTATCATTCTGGATTCAAACTATTTTCTTATTTCTATTGTCATTTCTCCTTATATTAATTCCCAATTATATGGGGATCTCTAGTACCTAAATCTCATTGATTTTTGCCTTAATTCCATTATGGTCAGCTAATATACTCTGATTTCAATCTTTAAGTTTGTTAAGACTTGCTTTATAAATCAGTAATTTGGATCAATGTTCCATGTGCATATGAAAAGAATACATAGTCACTGAATGCACTGTTCATTTTAAGTCATTTAGGTCAAGTTTATTAATTGTAATATAGAGCTATTTTATATGCTAAATGATTCTTTGTTTATTCTATCAGTTAATTTACAAAGTGCGTTACAATCTCCCACTGTGACTGTGAATTTATCTATTCTTTGGTAGTCCTGTTGATTTTTACTTCACATATTTTGAGGCTATGTTTTTAGGTGCATAAAAATGTAGAACTGCTTTATCTTCCTATTGAATTGAATATTTTATCATTATGAAATGCCTCTCTTAATCCCTAGTAATGCTTTTCTGCCCTAAAGGACTCTCTATTAATCAATACAGCAACTTTCTTCTGGATAGTGATTGAATGATCTATCCTTTCCTAATCTTTTACTCTCAATTTTTCTGCATCCTTGTAAGCAGTAAAGAGTTGTGATTTGTTTTTCAAATCCAGTATCTCAATCTTTGTCTTTTAATTAGACATTTTAGCTCATTTTTATTTAATACAATCATTTATACACTGGGTTGTATAAATCTACCATCCCACTATTTGCTTTTTATTTATCTCACATACTCTAAGTTCCTTTTTCTTTCTTTCTGCCTGTTTCTGGATGAATCAAACTTTACTACTACTATTCCTACTGCTGCTGCTATTATTATTCCATATTTCCCATCTGTTAGTCTGGTAGTTATATATTCTTGTGGATACCCTACTGTTTGGTTTGCTAATGCTGCCATTATGCAAAATATCAGAAACAGATTGGCTTTTACAAAGGGGATTTTTTAAGTTACAAATCTATCGTCCTAAGGCCATAAAAGTGTCCAAAGCAAAGCATGAACAATAGGGCACCTTCACTGAAGAACAGGGGAGCATCTGGAAAACTTCATCAGCTGGGGAGACACACGGCTGGCATCTGCTGGTCCTTTGCTCCCAGGTCGTGTTTCCAAATGGTTTTCTCCAAAATGTCTCTGCGCCTCTGTCTGCATCTCCAATTGTCTGTAACAATCAGCGCCAGCAAGCATCTCCAAGCATCAGCGTCAACAAGTATCTGAGTCTGTGTCAGCTCTTTTAAGTAGTCCAGTGAACTAATCAAGATCTACCCTGAATGGGCGGGGACAAATCTCCATGGAAACATTCAATCAAGAAGTCACACTCTATTCAAAAAGATTAATAAGTCTGCCCCAAAAAGATTGCATTTTCGAAGATGGCTTTTAGGGGGACATAATATATCCAAACCAACACACCTACAGATTACAATATGCATCCTTGATTTATCAGTCTCCAGTAAACAAATAATTTTAACACTTCCTGGACAATTCAAAGACCCTAGGACACTAATTCTATTTAACATCCCCATAACTTATATTCTTTTTATATATTTTAACTCTACATATATTTTAAGCCATATGAGACATTATTGTTGTTGCTTTATATGACAATATTCATTGACAATTCCTCAATTTGGTTTTCACTCTTTTCTTCATCTTAAAGCTACCATTAACCAATATCTCCCTTCTGCCCAGAGAAGAATCTTTATTACTTCCCTTAATGCAGGCCTGGGGGTGATTAATTCTTTCCATTTCTGCTGATCTGAAAAGGTAATAATTCTGTCTTCACTTCTGAAGGAACTTCTCGCTAGGTATAAAATTCTGGTTTGGCAGTTTACACCTTCTTTTTTACAGTTTTAAAACATCATTCCATTGTCCTCTGACTTCTGCTTTTGTTGAGAAACCAGCTGTTAGTCTTATTGCTCTTTTGAATGTAATATGAAATTTTTCTCTGGCTACTTTTAAGAATTTCTCTTTATCTTTGATTTTCAGCAATCTTATATTCATTGTGATTTCATTTGACTTCAGTCATCCAGTTTAGAGTCCATGGTATCTCTTGAATCTGTGATGTGATGCTTTTGTCTGTTATGGACAATTCTCAGTCATTATCACTCCAAATACTGCTTTTGCACTATTCCTTTTTCCTTCCCTTCTTGGATTTCAATTGCACATTTGTCAGGCCATTTCACGGAATCCCACATATCTCTTATACTCTTTTATTTCATTCCCAGCAATTTTTCTCTCCATATTTCATTTTCAACATGGTAACTCATTTACTCCTCAAAACCACCCTATAAAAGTGAGTGTGATTATCCTTACGGCACAGAATGCTGCAGAGGCACTGAACAGAAGAGAAGGGCAGCAGGTCTAGCAGAAGACCCAGGTGCTCTTGTAACCACACCAGCCTCTCCCACTAGACTCCTGAATTTTACAATAAGTACATACAAACATGTAACATTCCCAGGCTCACATTTCAAAAATTGAGGATGTCAAAATTAGAAAAGTCAACTCTGCTAAAATTAAATTTATTTCCAACATAAACTCATGCAAAAGCAAAAGATATAGGCCTAGGAAGTGGAGCAAGATGGCAGAGTGGTGAGGTGTGGGTTTTAGTTACTCCTCTGGGGCAGCTGGTAGATAGCCAGGAAGTGCACGGACCGGACACTGGAAAGGAATTTGAGTTCAGACATACTTCACATAACACTCATGAATGTGTGGAACAGCAGAGATCAGTGATATCTGTAAGTCCTCGTGGCCATGGGGCCCGCACCCCTCACTGCCAGGCACAATCCCGAGGGAGGAGGGGCCACCCGTGCTGGGAACCAAGAGGGAGAACTGCATTTGAAGCACTGATTAACAAACTCAGACTGCTCAACAAAGACTAAATATAATTAAGATGTCAACTCTACCTAAACTGATCTATAGATTCAATGCAATACCAATTAAAATCCCAACAACTTACTTTGCAGTAAAAGAAAAACCAATAACCAAATTTATTTGGAAGGTCAAGGTGCCCTGAATAGCCAAAAATATCTTGAGAAAGAGGAACGAAGTGGGAGGTCTCACACTACCTGACTGTGAAGCATATTACAAAGCTACAGTGCTCAAAACAGCATGGTACTAGGATAAGGATAGAGATACTGACCAATGGAATCTAATTGAGTTTTCAGAAATAGACACTCACATCTACAGACAATTGATCTTTGATAAGGCAGTCAAGCCAAAGTAACTGGGACAGAGCAGCCTCTTCAAAAAATGGTGTTTGGAGAACTCGATCTCCATTTCCTAAAGAATGAAAGAGGACCCATAACTCACATCTTATACAAAAATTAACTCTGAATGGATGAAAGACCTAAACATTAGCGCTAAGACCATTAGACTCTCTGAAGAAAATGGAGGGCAATTTCTTAAAGATCTTGTAATAGGAGGTGGTTTCCTAGACATTACACCCAAAGCACAAGCAACCAAAGAACAAACAGACAATGGGATGTCCTCAAAATTAAACACTTTTGTACATCAAAGAACTTTGTTAGGAAAGTAAAAATGCAGCCTACACAGTGGGAGACAATATTTGGAAACCACATATCCGGTAAGGGTTTAATATCCTGAATACATAAAGTGATCCTACAACTCAACAACAGAAAGACAAACAACCCAATTTAAAAAATGGGCAAAAGACACAGACAGACACTTTTCGCAAGAGGAAATACAAATGATTCAAAAACATATGAAAAAATGCTCAACTTTACTGGCTATTAGGGAAATGCAAATCAAAACCACAATGAGATATTATCTCACACTACTAGAATGGCTATTATCCAAAACACAGAAAATTACAAGTGCTGGAGCGGTTGTGGAGAAAGAGGCACACTTATTCATTGCTGGTGGGAGCGTGGAATGGTGCAACCACTCTGGAAGACAGTGTGGAGGTTCCTCAGGAAGCTAAGTATAGATTTTCCATATGACCCAAATATTCCACTGCTAGAAACGTACTCAAAGGAATTGAAAGCTAAGACACAGACATTTGTAAACCGATGTTTACTGCGGCATTGTTCACGATTGCCAAAAGATGGAAACAGCCCAAATGTCTATCAATGGATGAGTGGATAAACTGTGGTATATATACATGATAGAATATTATGCAGCTGTAAAACAAAACAAAGATATGGAACATATAATAAAGATGGATGAACCTTGAGGACATTATGTTGAGTGAAGTTAGCCAGGAACAAAAGGACAAATACTGTATGGTCTCATTAATATGATGAACTAACATTAATGAGCAAACGTTGAGAGTTAAAAGCTGATAACACAGGCTACCAGGAAACATAAATAGGGTAGAGATAGGGCATTTGATGCTGAAGGACCAAAGAATGTTCAGCAGGCTTGATTGTACAGATTCAGAAATAGATAACATAATACTGTGTGATGGTAGCACAATATTGTAAGTACACTAAACAAAGATGTCTGTGAGTAAAGCTGAAAGAGGTGGGACAGGGGAATGTATGACACCAGAGGTAAAGATAAATGATAAAGACTGGGACTGTATAACTTGGCAAAAAATGGCATGGCCAATGACTGTTACTAAATGTACAAATATAAAAATGTTTTTACATGTGAGAGAACAAACGAATGTCAACCATACAGAGTGTTGAAAAAGGGATGGTATTTGGGAAAAAACGTAAACAAAGGAAACTGGAGTCTATGGTCAACAGTAACATTGTAATATGCTTCCACTAAATGTAACAAAGGCAATATACCAAAGCTAAATGTGTATGAGAGGGGCAGAGAAGGGAGGGCATATGGGATTCCTGGTAGAGGTGGTGTTTTCTGTCATTATTATATTGTATTGTATTGTATTTTTCTTTTTATTATCTTTTTTATCATTCACTTAAAAAAACACTTTTTCATAGTAATCAATATGTTCAAGTTGCTGACTGTGGTGATAAATGTACAACTATATGATGGTACCGTGAACAACTGACTGTACACTGTGGATACCTGTACAGTATGTGAGTATCTCTCTACTTTGGCCTGATTTGCCCTAGCTCCTCAGGGGGGCCCTACATATGTATTTTTATTGTCTTCCCAAATTACTTTGGGATGTGTTGCTATTTCTCTCTAACCTATACAAACCTACCATATCTCACTTTTTATTCAAAGTTCCATGTAATTGTGATGATTGAACCAACTGACTGTAGAAGTTATATTGTTTAGAAAATACAAAGAAGCACTCAGGAGGAAACTCTTAGGCACAATTATAGGCAGGTTTAGCCTTTCCTTTGCAGTAATGAGCTTCATAAGGGTAAAAGTGCTAGAGAAAACATGGAGAGAGGGATGTACCTATTTACTGTTGAAGAGGAGGCAGATGGTATAGCCTTTCTAGAGGTCACTGTGGTGGCTCCACAAGCAGCTAAGTATGTGGGGGCCATAAGGTCCAGCAACCTCATTATGGGGTATGTACTTGGAAGATCTGAGAGCAGAGACATGAATGGACATTTGCACACTGGTGTTTATGGAGGCAGTATTCATGATTTGCAATGGGTGGAGGTAGCCTAAGGGTACATCGACTGAGGAACAGAAAGGTGAACTGTGGTGTATGCATACAATGGAGTATTGAGCAACTACAAGGAGTGAAGCTGTGAGACATGCAACAAGGTGAATGGATCCTATAGACAGCATTTTGAGTGAAGTATACCAGAAACAAAGGCAAACACTATAATGCCTCACCAACATGGACTAACTACAATGTGTAAACTCATAATTGACTCTTAGAGAACAGCCTAACAGGGAAACAATTATTGTAATGGTCCTGAAATTGTAAGCTCTTACAGCAGTCAAATCTATTCCTGAATTGTAATGGCTATCTCCAAACTCTGCGATGCTGATCCCTTTGTGTATAACCTGATTGGTCTCTGGAACACTGGGTATCTGTGTAACACTTGAAAATCAGAGCTGGAGCACAGCAGATATGAATGTCAGTATTAATGCACACAGCAACTGTTCAAAAAAAAAAAAAAAAAGCTGAAAAAGAGCCCAGACTTCAATCAGAGATATGAATGAAGCAGAAATGATTAAGACTAGGGCAAATCAGGCCAAAGGGTAAAGGTTGAAACTGTGTGTTAAAACTTCAAGTTCCATGTGAGACCAAGGGAAGAGATGTTTATTTGGTGTAGGATCTATATTTTCTAAACAATATAACTTATACAGTCAGTTGGTTCAAACACCACAATTACATGGAACTTCGAATAGGAAGTAAAATATGGTAGGTTTGTATAGGTTAGAGTGAAATAGCAACACATCCCAAAGTAATTTGGAAAGACAATAAAAATATATATGTAGGGCCCCCTGAGGAGCTAGGGGAAAATGCAGAAGTGTGTTGGATTGTTGCTGATGCTCTCAAAACATTGAGGACTGATGACTTGGTATACTGAGCCCTCTATCTTGGGGTTTGCCCTTATGAAGCTCATTACTGCAAAAGAAAGGCTAAACCTGCCTATAATTGTGCCTGAGAGTCTCCCCAAGTACCTCTTTGTTGCTCAGATGTGGCCCTCTCTCTCTCTCTAACTAAGCCACCTTGGCAGGTGAACTCACTGCCCTCCCCCCATGTGGGATCTGACTCCCAGGGGTGTAAATCTCCCTGGCAACGCAGGATATGACTCCCAGGGATGAATCTGGACCCAGCATCGTGGGAGTGAGAACATCTTCTTGACCAAAAGGGGGATGCGAAATGAAACAAAATAAAGCTTCAGTGGCTGAGAGATTTCAAACGGAGTCGAGAGGTCACTCTAGTGAACATTCTTACACACTATATAGATAACATGTTCCAGGTTTTAATGTATTGGAATAGATAAAAGCAAATTCCTGAAACTATCAAACTCCAACCCTTGACTCTTGAAGACAATTGTGTAACAATGTAGCCTACAAGGGGTGACAGTGTGATTGTGAAAAACTTGTGGATCGCACTTCCTTTATCCAGTGTATGGATGAATGAGTAGAAAAATTGGGACAAAAATGAAATGAAAAATAGGGTGGGATGGGGGGGATGATTTGGGTGTTCTTTTTTACTTTTATTTTTTATTCTTATTCTGATCCTTTCTGGTGTAGGGAAAATGTTCAAAAATAGATTGGGATGATGAATGCATAACTACATTATGGTACTGTGAACAGTTTGTACAGCATGGATGACCGTATGGTATGTGAATATATCTCAATAAAACTGAATTTAATTTAAAAAAAAGATACAGGCCTAAACCATTAAGACTGGCATCAATTTATAGAAAATCACAAGCAAATCACAAATTCAATGATGCAGATGCATAATGTGAAAAAAAAAACAGTAAGAAAACAGTAAATTAATGGTTGGGCTTGGAGGAAAAGCAAAGTAAGATTATAATTAAATATCTGTGAAGTATATACATTTTCTTTGGACCTCAAAGCAGGTGCCCGGGGTTTCTTCTCAGAACAAAGAAGCCACCCAAGTGATTACTTTATTTTATTTAAACATTTCCAGAAGTTACAAACACTCTCTACCCACCAAGCACCAACTCCTCTTTCTCTTTCCCCCTCCCCTGGCAACCACTAATCTATTTTGTCTCTACAGATTTGCTATTTCTTGAAATCTCATATAAGCAAGATTGCACAGTATTTGTCTGTATGGTCCTGGTTTGTTTCACTCAGCATAGTTTTCAAGGTTCATCTGTGTTGCCGCAGCTTCCCCACATCTCAGAAATTCATTCCTTCTTAAGGCCAAATAATAGTCCATTGTGTAGACAAACCACACTTCACATTTTGTTTATTCACCTGTTGTTGGACACAAATTGTTTGCAGCTTTTGGCTATCGTGAATAAGGCTGCTACGTTAACTGGCATTCAAGTATCTGTTCGAGTCCCTGTTTTCTGAAAACAAGCACCTATTTTCAATTTCTTTGGGTATATACCTAGGAGTAGAACTGCTGGTCATATGGCAATTCTATATTTAACTTCTTGAGGATCCACAAACTGCTTTCCTCAGTGGCTGCACCATTTTACATCCCCACCAAGGAAACACCCTCACCAACATTTGATATTTATTTGTGAGTGTGTGTGTGTGTTTCAATAATAGCCTTGCTCATGGGTGTGAAGTGGTTTCTCATTGTGGTTTTGATTTGCATTTCCCCGATGCTGAATGACACTGAGAATCTTTTCCTTTGCTTATTGGCCTCTTTGGAGTAATGTCTGTTCAAGCCCTTTGTCCTTTTTTTAAATAAGGTTGTCCTTTTTGTTGTTGAGTTGTAGGAGTTCCTCATGTATTCTGGATTCTAAGCCCTTAATCAGATATATGATTTGCAACTATTTTTTTCCCCTTCTGTGGGTGTCTTTTCATCTTTTCTGATAATATCTTTTGAACAAAAGCTTTTAATTTTGATTAAGTCCAATTTTTTATTTTTTATTTTTTTTATTTTTTGTTGTTGTTGCTCATGCTTTAGCTGTCATAACTAAGAATCCACTACCAAATCCCAGGTCACAAAGATGTGCCCCTGATGCTTTCATGGTTTCATGGTTTTAGCTCTTATCTTTTACATCCTTCGTCCATTTTAGCTCATTTTTTATGTATGGTGTGAGGCAGGAGTCCAATGTCCTTCTTTTGCATAGGGATGTCATTTCCCAGCACCATTTGTTGGAGACTTGGCACCCTTGTTGAAAATCAATTGGGTGTGGGTCTATTTCCAGAATTTCCATTCTCTTCCGTTGGTCTTGGACATCTGTCCTGATGCCAGTACCACACTGTTTTGATCACTATACCTGAAATATTTTTTTAAATCATACGAAATTTGTTGTAATTTTTGGATTATGCCAGTGTCAGAGAGAAGATGAACCATGAAAAAAGTTTGGAAATGTACAAGGATTGTTATTACACTATCACACTCAAAGAAAAATTTATGAGACCATTAACTGCCATTCCCTACTGTGAGAACTCCTCTCCCCATATCAGGTTTAAGCTACTTCTTTATCATTTTTCCTGGTACTTCCATTAACTAAGCCAACAATATAGGTTTTCTAACAAATGAAGTTTCTCAGAAACTGATCATCTTGTAAAATACAACATCATCCCAAACTGGACAACCACTTACAAGAATGTACACTGTCACAGTGTTTTGGTACTGGGCAGGAAATGGAATGGATATTTGAGAATTAAGGTGCAGAGAGAGAACAGTAGCTAATTAATGGAGAGCAACTATGAGGGGAAAGGAGAAAAAAATGATTTCTATCTGTTACAAACAGTCACTTGATAATATTAAGCTGAAATATTCAGGAAGAGTTCAAGTGTGAAGAAGGCTACAGGAAAAATGGAAATGGATGTCTTTTGCCTTAACAGATACCAAACTTCGAGTGTTATCCATTGCTTAAAAGTTTTAATCCAAATTTAGAAGTGTCCATTGAGTCAGATGTTCTGTATTCTAAGAACGTAACTGTACATTTAAAAAGTCCATTTGCCTCTGATAAATTTTCCCCTCCTTTTGCTTGCTTTTAACTACAATTTATTTAATTACAATGAAGACCTTTCCTAAAAGCAGTCAACAATAGTCTTAAGGCAGTGGTTTTTAACCTTGGCTATACTTCAGAATCACCAAGAGAACTACCTCCCCCTTTGGATTTTCTTTCTTTATTAGAATGTGTTATTCATAGATAAATATAGGATACTATATTTATTACTTATTATTATTGATATATATTCACACACCATTCAAACCATCCAAAGTATACAATCACGGGCTCAAGGTATCCATCACATAGTTGTGCACACATCCCTAGGATCAATTTTAGAACATTTTCATTACTCCAGAACAAAAAAAAGAATAAAAAATAAAACCCAAATCCTCCCATACCCCTTATACTCCACCCCCCACGGTTGACCCACACTATTGGTGTAGTAAATTTACTATTATTGATAAAATACTACTGTTAACCAATAGTCCATAGTTTGTAATAACTATGCTTTTTCATTCCCCTCTATTTTTTTTACATTTGTAGTTCATGCAAGAACTTATTACATTCAGGACTTTAAACAACCACTTTCAATCAAATTCACCTACAATATGGCACTATTACTTACAATCCCAATAATGAACTACCAGCACCTCTATCTATTCCCAAACATTTAAGATCAACCTCGTTACCATATTAGGTAACCAATCCCCCTTCTCTAGCTTCTTTCTATCACCTGGAGAACTTTTAAGTATACCATGCCTGGGTCCCATACCAGAGATTCCAATTTAATTGGTCTGAAGTAGGGCCCAGGCACTGGTATTTTAAAAACCTGCCCAGGTGACTCTAATGTACAGCCACCGTTGAAACCACCAATATAAAGAAAGAGCAGTGGACCTGGAGGCAGGAGCAGGGATTGGTTTCTCTGAGTTTCTCAAAGAGGATATTTTTGCCATTTTGTACATTATCACAGCACACCCCTCCTCTCCAAAAACACTACAACATCCAAAAAGTGCCAACTCATCTCTAAATACCTAAGGGGAATACCACCCATTTGAGAGCCACTGACTGAGGGAATAAACGGGTTTGCACTAACTTGGTCTTCTACCTAAGAATTGGTTTCCTCATCTACAGTTTTGGCTCAGACTTGATCAGGAATGTCCTAACCTGCTTCCTAATGCCAGGGTTTCAAGGATTCATTATGACAGCTGCCCCAGGAGAAGGCAAAAAGCCAAGTCTGGCTTTGATCAGAACACCTCCACTTTGGTCTGTTTTATATATTAAGATTACCCATAAGATTATGTTTGAGAAAAAGGTTCAACTGCTATTTAAAAAAGATAAAAGTTTGGAAATTCCAGCTCAAAATGCTAGTATTCAAATTGAGAAACACACGGTTCCAAACAGCAAGCTCCTGTCATCAGGACACCGTTCCTGCCAACATCAGTACGGCACAGTAAGGGGACAACTGTGATCACATTACAGAGGACTGGAAACATCCACCACACTAGCGCTCTCTATCCCTGCTAGCTCGGAGGAAAAAGCAGCTATGCAGAGCTGGCCCAAGTAATGAGGAATTGGGGGCAGCCACTGGCCAATGATCAGCAAGAAACTGAGGCCCTCAGTCCAAGTATTCACTAGAAACGGAATGTTACCAACAACCACGTCATCTGGGAAGTGGTCCTTCCCTAGTCGAGCCTGCTGGTGAGAGCCCGCCCCAGCCAACACCTCGACTGCAGCCTTGTATGGCCATGGCCACAGCCACACAGAGGCCCAGCTAAGCCGTGCCCAGCTCCTGACCTACAGACACTGTCAGGTAACAAATGTGTGTTGTTTACAGCCATACATTGGGCAGTAATAGAATGCAATGGTAACAAAAGATCAAACACGTACATGTTCAATGGTCCTGAGGTGAAGAACTGGAGGAGAGCACAGCACAGCTGGGGCACAGCGAATGTGGGAGAGCAGCCCTGGACATGAGGCCAGAGAAGCAGGCAAGAGCCAGACTGATTTTTCAGCCTGTGTTTGATTTATATCCAGAATATGTTTGATTTATATCCAGAAAACAATGGAAAGCAATCCACAAGTTTAAGGCTGGGGGATAACATGATTTGATTCACATTTTAATATTTTAAAAAGCCAGCTCTGGCTACTGTGTGAAGAATGAATTGAGGGTGTCCAAAGTAGAAGGGAGGAAGTCACTTAGCATACAGCTGAGATGTGGTAAGGGTGGACAACAATGGAGAGAAACAGAAGAATTAAATAGTGAAGACAGAACAAGGGGTCCATAAAATTGGATGAGAACAGAATTACAGTGTTATTTCACTAATCTCCAACTGAAATGGAGCATTTGTTTAATTATGAATACAAGCAACAAACCTCAGCAACACAGGCAGTACCTGTGACTCAGTCACCACCAGAAATCACAGATGTTTTTCTAGCACATTTTGGAAGTACAAATCTGTTCTATTAATATTTTTTGATAACTATATTTTTATATAATTGGTTTCCTCTGTAATCCTGTGCATGGTTTCCTTTCTAAAATGTTATTCCGAGAAGGAATCCACAGGCTCTTCACTTGACTGCCAAGAGGTCCACAGTACCAGGAAATACCATGAGAGGGAACTGGGGACACTGGGAGCGCAGCTTTGTAAGATTCAGGGCTGCACCTGGCCTGGGCGCAGGAGTCCTGATGACGACCACCGCAGGGCCAGCAGACCTGGGGAGAGAGTCAGAGTTCAGTTTTGGATGACTCTGTTCAAGGCGCCTGTGAGGCATCTCAGTGTCTGACGAAAAGTCTGGGCTTAATTAGGGGCATAGAGATGGTATTCTAAGCTATCTCGGTGGAGGAAATGACCTAAAGTGAGGGAGTGTTATGTCAACAGAGACGGTGCAGGGTGGAAGCCCCAAAGAATGTCAGCCTCAAAAGGATGGGTTGACAAAGAAGCTCTGAAGAGGGTGTTTGGGACAAGGTGGCTTGAGGGGTGGACAGAAAACCTGGAAGAGGGCATTATCACAGAAGAAAAGGTCTTGGGATAGACGAAGGGGCAACTATGTAGAAAGCAATTAAGAGACTGAGTAAGGCAAGGACAAATGTTCACTAGATTTGGCAACTTGTAAACGTGACAGGCAGTTTCAATGAAACGGAGCAGGATGGAGAGGAATAGCTTAAGAGTAACTGGAAAGTGAGAAAGTAGAGAAAATATGTGGATCAGTTTTTGAGAAGTTTTGATATTGAGACGTTTCGGTTTCCTGGCTGCTAAAACAAACACCATGCAGTGGCTGGCTTAACAACAGGAATCAGGCCAGGAGAAGCCCACATCGAGTTATCAGCAAGGCAATGCTTTCACCCCAAAGACTGTGATGTCCTGGGGCTGGCCACCGGCTGTCCTTGGCTTTTCTGAAACATGGCAATGCACATGGCGAGATCTTCTCCACTCTCCTCCAGGTTCCACTGACTTCCAGCTTCTGGCTGCTCCCAGTGGCTTCTCCTCTGCGTGCAGTTTCCTTTGCTTATGAGCACTCCAGCCATCCTGGATGAAGGCCCACCCTCATTCAGTCTGGACACACATTAATAACACCCTCAGAGGTCCGATTTATAAATGGTTCACAGCCACAGGACCGGGGGCTGGGACGGGAACATGCCTTTTGTGGGGGGCATGATTCAATCCGCAAAAAGAGGACTTAAGAAATGGGGCTATAATGGTAGAGAGACAGTGGGTGAGGGAAGTTTCAGGGGTTTTTTTGTTGTTATAAGTTGGGTGTGACCACAGGATCTTCACATGATAATCCGAATCATCTGGGAGAGGATGAGGAGGCAAAAGAATACAAAATGACTGCTGGACTGAAGTCCCCGAGAGGCGAGAGTTAGGTCCAGAGTTCACAGGCCAGAGAAGGAAGGTATATTCATGGTTGGGGGACAGAAAGATCTGGGGCTCCCACTGGTTTCTATTTTCTAAATGAAATGTTTACAAGATGAGAAGGAGAGATGGTGGTGATGGTAAAGGGGGGCAGTCCAGCTGCAATAGAGTATATAAGTATGAAATGGTCATGGAGAGTCAGAACAGGCTTGGGTGGTGACAAATCCTACAAGATCACAGGTAATAATTGCCCACTTGAGGTTGGGGACCAAGAATTTATAGAGAAAACAGTCTGCTTCGCTATCTTGTTTTCCTCCAGGAACACTGAGCTGCATGGATGCAGATACAGAAAAGCCAGGAAGAGGGCTCATTTGGGACTGGGGTTTGTCCAGCTGGGTATGACAAGAGGAAGTGGAGGCCAGAAGGTGAGGGTCTTGTAGTGGCTGCGGACAAGGATTCCATCCACTGTCCCAGGAGAAGAATGAAGAATCATCAGTACATTCTGCTTCCTACTTTAAAATAATCAAATTAATCAAATTAATTAATTATTAAAGATTATTATTAAATTAATCTAAGAGACATCTCCATCTCTAAGACCATCTCTTGGTCTCACTCTAGGTCCTTCATTCTGTTAAACTATCCCAACAGACACTGCAGTCCCACCGCTCCCTTAGAGAGGTCCTCCCTGAACCTGGCTCTATATTAGGTCTCCCACTTCACTCTCTTTAGCTTTACTCTGTTCTTTCCCTCTGTGATTTTTGCCAAAATTGACTTTCCTTCACAGCAAAACTTGCAGTCTCTACTTCCTCCACCTTGTTCTCTCTTCAACCCACCCAATTTAGCTTCTGCTCCCAACATTCCACTGAAAGCGCTCATCAAGCTCACCAACAACCCCCAGGTTTCCAAATCCAAAGGTGACTCCTCCATCCTCACAGTACTCAGCTTCTCAGTAGCACTGGACTATACCCTCTGGGAATGGCATAGTAGTGGCTCCTAAAGACAGCCACATCCCAACCCCAAAACCTGTGACTACGTGACCTGACATGGCAAAGGCAAATGAAGACTGCTGATCTGCTGACGCTAAAATAGCGAGATCATCCTGGATGGTCAAGATGGGCCCAATGTCATCACAAGCGTCCTTAAAAGTGGAAAAAGGAATCTCAAGAGACCAATAACAAGTAAAGAGACTGAATCAGTGTGCTGGTTTGGATGTATTATGTCCCCCAAAATACCACGTTCTTTAATGCAGTCTTATGAGGCCAGAGGTGTTAGTGCTGATTAGGGTGGAATCCTCTGACTGAGTGAGTCCATGGAGATGTGACTTAGTCAACTGTGAATGAAACGCTTGACTAAATTATTTCCATGGAGGTGTTACCCCACCCATTCAGGGTGGGTGTTAATTAAATCAATGGAGTCATATAAAAGAGTTCACAAACAGAAGGACCCCAGAGCAGCTTAGAGTGACATTTTGGAGAGCAACTGAGAGTGACATTTTGGAGCTGCAGCCAAGAGAGACATTTTGAAGATGGCCATTGAAGGTAAACTTCTGCTACTCCAGAGTCTGCCTGGGAGAAACTAAAAGAACACCCCCAGATGCCTAGAGAGAAACGTCCTGGGATGAAGCCATTATGAAACACAATCTAGGAGCAAAGGAAGAAGACCCCAGCCATGTGCCTTCTGAGCCAACAGAGGTGTTCCAGATGCCATTGGCCATTGTTCTGTGAAGGTACCCCATTGTTGACACCTTAACTTGGACACTTTTAAGGCCTTAACACTGTTAACTTTGTAACCAAATAAACCCTCTTTATAAAAGCCAATCCATTTCTGGTGTTTTGCTTAACGGCAGCATTAGCAAACCGAAACAATCAGTAATCAAAAATCTCTCCATAAAGAAAAGCCACTAAGTTTGTGGTTGTTTGTGACAGCACAAAACTAATATATCCTCCTTGAAACACACGCTTCTCTCAGCTTCCATCTAGCACTGGTCTGGTGAACCCGACTTCATTGAGCCCTTGTGGCCTCCTGCTTTGCTCGGGGCTCAGTCTTCCTTCTCCATCTACCTTCTCCATCTAACTTCTCCTCAGTTGCTCTCACCTGCTCGCCTGGCTTCAAATGCTGTCTCTGCACTGACCGCACTCCAATTACTGGCTCCACACTGGACCTCTCTCCAGAATTCTAGACAGCTGCCTCCTTGACGTCTCCAGTTCAGTGTCTACAAGACATCTCAAAATTAACACACACCCCAAAAGAACACTCTTGACCCACCCCATCGTCTCCTCCCTCGTCTACCTTGTCTCAATCACAAGCATCAGCACCGACCTAGTAGCTGAGGCCACACAGGGTAAATCGAGGATTCCTACTTTCCCTCCCCGCTACATCCAATTCCATCAGCCATGACACCTCCATCTCCAAAATACATTCCACATCTCACCCTCTCCACTGCCACCATCATCTCTTACCAAGACCATTTACCAGAACAGCCTCCTAACTGCTCCCCCTGCTTCCCCTGATCTCCACAGAGAAGCCTGAGAGGATTTTGAAAATAAAAATCACATATCATATCACTCATTTGCTGCCATAGTTGTTTCCTGTTATCCTTAAAATAAAATCCCAAGTCTTCATGCCTAACAAGGGACTGCAAGATCCAGACCTTGCTGCCGCACCAATCTCATCTCCTTGTTGTTTCTCTGCTCCAGCCACAATGGCTTTTTTATCATACCTCAAACCAAAGGCACTCTTGCCTCAGGGTCTTTGTACCTGCTGCTCCCTCTGCCTAGAATGTTCTTCCCCGAGATCCTCAAGCAGCTGACTCTCTTTCATCATTGTGATCTCAGCTTAAGTGTCACCTCCCAAGAAAAGCCTTCCCCAAAAAATCCATCTAAAGTGTTCACACCTCAGTGTCCTGTTCTATTTCCTTAGTACTCTCTGAAATTCTTATCCATCTGCTTACTCATATAGGATTTGCCTTTCTCTCAAACTACGTTTCCTACAAGAACACGAACCTTGTCTGTCTGGTATCCTCAGCACCCCTAATCTGCACCTGGCACATATTAGGTCCTTTAAAATATTGCTAAATGCATAGATGTTGGCATGACATACAATGAATATCAAAACACAGTCAATAAACATGAAACTGTGATCACTGTCAATAAGGTCTAAAATACATACAACATATTAAGAGAAAATCCAGGTTACAAAACTGCATCTATGGTAAATCTATCCTAGGTTAATAAATAAAATATATGGCCACAAGGGCACACAAAAAAATGATACACAGATCACCAAGTCAACCATGTATTTCTGATGGTAGGATTTCGGTGATTTTGGCCACCTTTCTATTTCTCTGCACTATGTTAACTGGTAGGTGAGAGACAGAAACCCTTTCCCCAGACTTCATGTTTCCAGGTGACAAGGGCTCCTTCGACAGAATACAGGCTTGGCTTCCCACCTCAGCCCCTCCCTTGCTCCTTGGAAATGAGGATCTTAGCCAACTGCTGAGTTTGAGAAGAATTGAGTGTACTGCCTCAATCCTTCCTGTTCAGGTTTGCTAATGCTGTCACTTTGCAAATCAGAAATGGATTGGCTTTTATTAAGGGGGTTTATTTGGTACAAAGTCACAATTCTACAGCCATGAAAGTGTCCAAGGTAAGGCATCAACTATCATGGGTACCTTCAACGGAGAAAGGACATTGGCATCCAGAAAGCCTCTGTTAGCTGGGAAGGCACATGGCTGGTGTCTGCTTGCTCCCAGGTTGCATTGCAAAATGGCGTTCTCCAAAATGTCATTGTCAACTTTCAATGGTTATCTTCAAAACATCTCTCTAAGCTGCTCTGAGTTCCTTCTGTTTGTCAGCTCTTTTATAAATGGGTCCAGTGATTTAATTAAGACCCACCCTGAATGGGTGGGCTAAAACCTCCATGAAATTATCATCAAAGGTCTTGCCCACAGCTGACTGAGTCACATCTCCATGGAAACACTCAATCAAAGGATTCCAACCCAATCAACACTCATACATCTGCCCCCACAAGACTGCATCAAAGAACATGGCGTTTTGGAGGACGTAATACATCCAAACCAGAAAACTTCCCTTCACGCTTTTGGGTAATCGGCTCCATGCAGGGAGCAGATGTTTTGCTCCTTTCCTTCACATCACAGGTTTTTCAGCAGTAGCACCCATGTATTTGTCTGGTGCTACCAATGACTACTACTAAGAAAAAGCACTAGCAAGCCCACTAGAGCAGCAGGCCTAAACCATGTGTTGGCTGATCGTCCATTTATCCATTCAGTGAATATTCACTGAGCATTTACTATGTGCCAGGCCCTGTTCTAAGCTCTTGGGATCCCTCAGTGAACAGAGTAGATCAAGACCTCTGGCTCCAAAACTTACAGTCTAGTTGGGGCATCCAACACACAATAAAAATAGATAAATCACACAATGCATTTGATGATGAGACATGCTAGCGCAAAATCACTTATACCTCACTATCCTCATTACGAGAAAATAATACATCATTGATACATAGCAGGTTCTTTGAATTGCTTGAGAAATAGGCTGTTGAAAATTACCGGGAAATGCTTAAATATAAGAAGTTTTATTAATAACAATTAAGGCATTTAGCAAAAATGCTTCTTAATCGATTAAAGTTTAAAAGCCTAATTTTGTTCAACAGTACAAAACTAAAATAAAACTTTAACAACATACAAATTAACAATTATCTTCCAATACCAGGAAATGGGGATCTGTCACTACACAGTTTAAAGATGTGTCAGGAAAAATGGGAAATGACTTCGGTTTTATAGATCTTGCTTAATTTCAAGCTATTTTAATGTACCCTTCCTCAGAAATGGGAAGCAAATGGCATTTTCACTCTCTCACCAACTCAATTTTTAAGGCGGCAAATAAATTTCACTGTTTTCCTCCTCCTTTCTAAAAAGCTTTTCTAAATAAATTGCAGCATTTTCTAAGTAAGAACCCCACCTTCCAACACCCCCTTTTGGCCAGCTTCTCTGAATAGACTCCTCTCTCCCACACGGAGACTGGAGGGCCCGTTTGCTCAAGACTTTGACCTTGACCTGCTATGTTTGGATTCTCCCACCTTCCCTGCGGTGCTACACACTCCGATCTATTTAAAAGGGAACTACTTCAGGGTATACACCACATGCAGAATGATGGTCTCTCCTTTTTCAAAAGGTTTGGCTGGGTTCTAGGCATTTCCTACTTCCCAGACCCTGTGGTCACCTGCTTCTCATTACTTTAAGTTGGAGATGGCTCTATTTTCTAGCTTCGGTAGAGTTAAATTTTTCAGCTTCTTTGTTTCTTGGACCTGGAAAGCTTTTTATTCCATTTACCCCATGAAATCAGACTAAAAGGAACCCAGGGCTAAATGAAGTTGCCTCAGAACCTCACCTTGATTCCACACAGCTGCCCCGACCTGGCCACATACACACACACTTCCACCTCCCCCAACCTTGCTCAGTTCCCCAGAGCTGACCGTTCACTCAGCTTCCTCAGGTCTCCCCAAATGCAAACTCCACATGTTTAAAATTTTACATGTATTTCAACTCTTACCAGAAAACCTCATGAAATCCACATATGCTGCCCATAACATTCTTCCTTACAGAAAAAACACTCTTCCAAGCACACATTTATATTTCATCACATTCACTCCAGCCCATCTGGTTTCTCATCCATCTAGAAAGAATTTCTTTTTGTGTTTGGTGGTGTTTCTTGGTTTTGTTTTTTCATTTCCCCCCAGCTTTCTGAAGCATAAAAACTAGAAAACTTGGGGTTTTTTTTAGGAATTTCTTTTAAAACCTTCAGCAGAACTTCATAATTACCAAGACAACAGAATTTATCATTAGAAACCTTTGGTGGGTAGCTATTCAAAAAGACGGAAAGGTGGGTAGGCAGGTAGGTAGTAAGCAGGTAGATGTGACATTCAGCTTTAGGGCTCTGCTGTTCTCAGTTATGTGGGCGAATGGAGGCAGAGAAGAAAGAGGGGCTATCCTTCAGGCCACCTCCTCAAAGGTATCTAAAATTTTAAAACATTCCTTCTCACACCCCACTATTGCCACCAATACGTAAAAGGATTTATTATATGCCAAGACATAAACAAATACTTTAGAGAATTACCAAAAAATAAATAATATCTTTGCATTCCCTGACTTCTAGGCACTTAGTAATTGAAAGACACCAGAACAAGACTGTAGAAAGCTCAACTGTCTCCCATCTAGAGAAAGCACATCAAAATATACCTGAGTAACATGGGGACAAGGTGAAGTTAATCAGAATACGCTTCCAGAAGGATGTGATTCTTCATCTAAGTGGTTCCCACCTGGAAACTTGTTAAAAATGCAAATTCTGAGGCTCCCACCCAGACCCACTGAAACAGAAACTTGGGGAGCCCACAACCGGTGACTTGGTATGCCAGCAATCCAGGTGATTCTGACACCTGCTGAAGTCTGAGGACCAGCAGGCTCAAGAAGGCCAGCTGTTCCAGGTATTCTCCCCTTTCCATGTCCCCTGACCTTTCTGGAAAGTCACCACCAGCCAAAATCCCCAAACAGCCTCATCAGTTAAGACCTGAGCAAAAGGACAGTCAGCCCAAATTTCAACTCCAGTGCTGGTCGGGTGTCCAAGCCTGGGGAAGAGAACACAGACATCAAGACCCCTGCAAAGATGCTGTCCCCTCAGTGTGCAGGCTGACTCCACCACGCCTTGAAGGGACATGAAACTCCCAAGCTGTTGGGGTAATAAAGATGTTCTGGAATTAGACGGTGGAGATGGTTGCACAACTTTGTGAATACACCACAAAAACCACTAGCTTGTATACTTTAAAAATAAAAATAAACAACCCAATTGAAAAATGGGTCAAGGATTTGAACAGACATTTCTCCAAAGGAGATAGTCAAATGGCCAATAAGCATATGAAAAGATGCTCAGCATCATTAACCATTAGAGAAACTCAAATTAAAAACTAAAATGAGATGCAACTTCACACCCACTAGGATGGCTGTTAAAAAAAAACAAAACAAAACTGAAAATAACACGTTGGCAAAGATGCAGAGAAATGGTAAACTTCATACACTGTTGGTACGAATGTAAAATGGCGCACCACTGTGGAAAACGGCGAATAATACTATACCATTTGGGTATAATACTCCATATCTGGGTATATCCCCTAGGAGTGGGACTGCTGGGTCATGTGATAAATTAAGTAGAGAGTTACCACATGACCCAGCAATCCCACTCCTAGGGATATACCTGAAATAACTGAAAGCAGGGTACTCAAGCAGACATTTCCACCACTGGACACCACAGCATTATTCACAAAAGGTGGAAGCAACCCAAGGGTCCATCAACAGATGAATGATTAATCAAAATGTGCATCTCCATACAGTGGAGTATTATTCAGCCCTAAAAAGAAGTGACGTGCTGATAAATGCTACAACACAGATGAAACTTGAAGACACTGTGTTGAGTGAAGTAAGTCAGGTACAAAAGGAAAATTTTATGATTTCTGTTATATGAAATAGAATAAGCAAATTAACAGAAAGCAGACAGTGGTTATCAGGGTGGGGATAGGGGGCAACACTGCTGAATGAGTATAAGTTTTGGTTTGGGATGATGAAAATAATCTGGAAACAGTATTGAAAGTTACACAGCATTGTCAATGTACTTAATGTCAAAGCACTGTCCACTTAAACAGCTAAAATGATCTTTTGTTAATGTGTATTTTACCATGATTAAAAACAACTCATTAATTTTGTCTTAGTCCAGGAAAGATGGCAGAGTAGATGAGGCAGAATGGGCTCCTCCTCCGTGAAAGTAACTAGAAAGGGGCCGGAGGATACCAGAGACCAAAGTTTCAAGGTGGGACCAGTCATAGAGGGTCCCTCACCATACCTGGAGGGAACACTGAAAAAAACGAAAAAGAGACAGTGGCTCGAAGGATGGGGTGAGTTTGCTACCCTTCTGGACCAACCCCACCCCGCCCCAAAGCTGGCAGTAGCAAGACCGCCGCCGGGCAAGGGAGTGAGCAGCGGCTCTGCACTCCTGTGCACCCACCTTGGCAGGTAGCCGGGAGGTGATCTTCCACAGCCAGATAGCAGGGAGTTCCTATGAAGGAACCCAACAGGCAGCATGGGGGGGGGGGGGTAGCAACAGCAAGAAGCACAGAAAATTATAAAGTACTTGAAAAATCTAGAAGATACGGATAAGCCAAAAGAGCAAATCAAAAAGCCAAAAGAGACACAAAATTTGGAGCAATTAAAGAAGTACAAACAAATCTTCAAAACAACTTCAAAGAGATGGCTAAAGACATAAAGGAAATCAAGAAGACTCTACAAGCATAAAGAAGAATTTGAAAGAGTAAATAAAAAAATACAGACCTTATGGAAATAAGACACTGTGGATCAAATTAAAAATATACTAGGGACACAAAATAGCAGATTTGAAGAGGCAGAAGAAAGGATAAGAGAAACTGAGGACAAAGTAATTGAATGCGAGCACACAGAAAAACAAATGAGGAAAAACACTGAAAAATTTAAATGGATCTCAGAGAAATGATGGACAACATGAAGTGAACTAATTCAAGAATCACTGGTGTCCCAGAAGAAGAGAAGGGTAAAGGGCTAGGAAGAGTGTTTCAAGACATAGTTGAAGAAAACTTTCCAAACCTTCTAAATGACATAAATGTGCAAATCAAAGATGCCCAACGAACTCCAAACAGAATAAATCCAAATAAACATACTTCAAGACATATACGGATTAGACTGTCAAATGCTGAAGAAGAAGAAACTTCTGAAAGCAACAAGAGAGAAGTGATTCACCACATACAAGGGAAACAACACAGACTAAGTACTCACTACTCAGCAGGCACCATGGAGGTAAGAAGGCAGTGGTATGACATGTTTAAGATTCTGAAAGACAAAAATTGCCAGCCAAGAATTCTTTATCCAGCAAAGCTCTCCTTCAAAACTGAGGGAGAATTTAAATTTTTCAGTCAAACAAACACTGAGAGAATTTGTTAATAAGAAACCTACCTGCAAGAAATTTTAAAGAGAGCTCTACCAACAGGGGAAAAAAAAAAAAGAGAGAGAGAGAGGTCTAGAGACAACCACAGAACTGAAGACTATTAGTAAGGGTAACATAAAGGAAAAAAAAAAAAAAAATAGACCTAAGAACTAAAAACCAAAGGATAAGACAGCTGGTTTAAGAACTCCCTTCACAGTAAGAACTTTGAACATGAATGGATTAAACTCCCCAATTAAGAGATACAGACTGGTAGAATGGATTAAAAAGTAGGACCCATCAATATGCTGTTTACAAGAGACTCATCTTAGACCTTGTTAACAGAAAAAGACTGAAAGTGAAAGGATGGGAAAAAATGTTCTACTCAAACTGCAACTAAAAGAAAGCCGTGCTAGCTATACTAATATCGGACAAAATAGACTCTAAATGTAAAGATGTCATAAGACACAGAGAAATACACTATATATTAATAAAATGGATAATTCACCAAGAAGAAATAATCATAAGTGTTTATGCACCCAATCAAGGAGCTCCAAAATACATGAGACAAACATCAGTTAAACTGAAGGGAGCAATGGACAAGTCTACAATAACAGTACAAGACTTCAATATACCACCTCTTCTATAGACAGAACAACTAGACAAAGGACTAATACACTACTAAACAACCAGTGGGCCAAAGAAGAAACTGCAAGAGAAACTGGTAATTATCTAGAGACAAATGAAAATGAGAACACAACATTTCAAAATCTGTGGGATGCAGTGAAGACGGTGCTGAGAGGGAAATTTACAGCCCTAAATGCATAAATGAAAAAGAAAGACAGAGCTGAAACCAAAGACCTAACTGAACAACTGAAGAGGCTAGAGAAGGATCAGCAAACTAACCCTAAAGCAAGTAGACAAAAAGAAATAACAAACATTAAAGCCAAAATATATGAGCTGGAGAACAAAAAAACAACAGAGAGAAAAAATAAAACCAAAAGTTGGTTCTTAGAGAAGATCAGAAAGATTGACAGACCCTTAGCTAGACCGACAAAGTCAAAAAGAGAGAAGATCAAAAAAACAGAATCAGAACTGAGAAGGGAATAATTACTAGAGATCCCAAAGAAATAAAAAAAACTGTAAGAGGATACTATGAACTGTATGTCAAAGCTAGAAAATTTAGAGGAAATGGACAATTTCCTGGAAACACATGAACAACCTAGACTGACCCAAGAAGAAACAGAGGCCTTAATAAACCAATCACAAGCAAAGAGAGCCAATCAGTCATCAAAAACCTACCTACAAATAAAAGCCCAGGGCGAGACAGCTTCAGAGGGGAATTTTACCAAACCTTCCAAAAAGAATTGACACCACTCCTGCTCAAAATCTTTCAAAAAATTTAAAAAAAGGAATACTATCTAATTCATTTCATGAAGTTAATATCACTCTGATGCCAAAACCAGATAACGATCCTACAAAAAAAGGAAAACTATAGGCCAATCTCCCTAATGAATATAGATGCAAAAATCCTAAACAAAATACTTGAAAATCAAATCCAAAGGCACATTAAAAGAATGATACACCACAACCAAGCGGGGTTCATTCCTGGCTTGCAAGGTGGTTCAAACATAAGAAAATCAATGTAATTCAACACATTAAAAAATCAAAAAGGAAAAAATCAAATGATCATCTTGATGGATGCTGAAAAAGCATTTGACAAAATTCAACATCCCTTTTTGATAAAAATACTTCAAAAGGTAGGAATTACCTTTTGAGATAGGAATTACCTATCTCAATATGATAAAGGGCATCTATGAAAAACCCACAGCCAACACAGTACAACAACATCCCCTAATATCAGGAAGGAGACAAGATACCTGCTGTCACCTCTATTATTCAACATTGTGCTAGAAGTTCTAGCCAGAGCAATTCACCAAGACAAAGATAAAAAAGATATCCAAACTGGAAAGGAGGAAGTAAAAATGTCATTATTTGCAGTTGATATGATCTTATATTTGGAAAATGCTGAGAATTTGGCCACAAAGCTACTTCAGCTAATAAACAAATTCAGCAGAGTGGGGGGATATAAGATTAATGCACTGTTCCGGTTTGCTAATGCTGCCATTATGCAAAATATCAGAAATGGATTGGCTTTTACAAAGGGGGCTTATTTGGTTACAAAGTTACAGTCTGAAGGCCATAAAGTGTCCAAGGTAAGGCATCAACAATAGGGTATATTCACTGAAGGATGGCCATTGGTGTCCAGAAAACCTCTGTTAGCTCAGAAGGCACATAGCTGGCGTTCACTTGCTCCTAGGTGGCATTTCAAAATGCTGTTCTCCAAAATGTTGCTCTTGGGGTGTTCCTGTCCTCTCTTAGTGCAGCTACTCTCCAAAATGTCCCTCTCAGTTGCTCTGAAGTCCTTGTCTGTGAACTCCTTTACATTAACTCCAGTGATGCAATTAACACCCACCCTGAATGGGTAGGGTAACATCTCCATGGAGATTATCCAATCAACTTGCAGCTGACTGAGTCACATCTCCATGGAAACACTCAAAGAATTCCAATCTAATCAACACTAATACATCTGCCCACACAAGATTGTGTCAAAGAACATGGAGTTCTGGGGGACATAATACATCCAATCCGGTACATGCACATAAATCAATAATATTCCTACACACTGGTAATGACCTAACTGAAGAGGCAATCAAAGAAAAAAAAAAATCCATTCACAATAGCAACTTAAAAAATCAAGTACCTAGGAATAAACTTAATCAAGGACATGAAAGACCTCTACACAGAAAATCACAAAATTTTACAAAAGAAATAAAACAGGACCTACACAGGTGGAAAAATACTCCATGCTCATGGGTAGGAAGACTAAACATTGCTAAGACGTCAATTCTACCCAAACTGATCTACAGATGCAATGCAATTCCAATCAAAATTTCAACAACCCACTTTACAGACTTGGAAAAGCTAATTACCAAATTTATTTGGAAGAAAAAGGGGTCTCAAATTGCCAAAAACATCCTAAAAAAGAAGAAAGAAATGGGAGGACTTACACTTACAGACTCTGAAACCTACTAAAAAGCTACAGTGGTCAAAACAGCATGGTATTGACATAAAGATAAACATACTGATCAATGGAATGAAACTGAGAGTTCGGATATAGACCTCCAGATAATACAGTCAACTGATTTTTGATAAGGCCCCCAAATCCACTGAACTGGGACAGAACAGTCTCTTCCACAAATGGGGCTGGGAAAACTGGATAGACATAACCAAAAGAATGAAAGAGGACCCCTACCACACTCCCTATACAAAAATTAACTCAAGGTGGATCAAAGACCTCAATATAAGAGACAGTACCATAAACCTCCTGGAAGATAATGTAAGGAAACATCTTCAAGACCTAGTATTAGAAGGTCGCTTCTTAGACCTTACACCCAAAGCACAAGCAATGAAAGAAAAAAACTGATAAATGGGAACTCCTCAAAATCAAAAGCTTCTGTGCCTCAAAAAACTTTGTCAAAAAGGTGAAAAGGCAGTAACTCAATGGGAGAAAATATTTGGAAACCATATATACAAGAGACAGACATCCTGCATATATAAAGAAATCTACAACCCAACAACAGTAGTACAAAAGAGCCCAATTAGAAAATGGGGAAGAGATATGAAAAGGTATTTTTCTGAAGAAGAAATACAAATGGCTAAGAAACATGAAAAACTGTTCATCTTCACTAGCTATTAGGGAAACGCAAATCAAAACCACAATGAGATACCATCTCACACCAATAAGAACGGCTGCCAATAAACAAACAGGAAACAATAAATGCTGGAGAGGATGTGGAGAAACTGGAACTCTTATTCATTGCTGATGGGAATGCATAATGATACAGCCACTGTGGAAGACAGTTTGGCAGCTTCTCAGAACACTAGATATTGAATTACCCTATGATCCAGCAATCCCATCTCTTGGTACATACCCAGAAAATTTGAAAGTGGTGACACAGACAGACATTTGCACACCAATGTTCATAGCAGCATTGTTTACAACTGCCAAGAGATGGAAACAATTCAAGTGTCCTTCCACAGACAAGTGGATAAACAAAATGTGGTATATACATACAGTGGAATACTATGTAGCAGTAAGAAGGAACAAGGTCCTGAAACATATGGCAACATGGATGAACCCTGAAGACATAATTCTGACTGAAATAAGTTAGGCACAAAAGGAGAGATATTATATGTTACCACTTCTATGAACTCTCTGAACAATGTACAGTAAGTGTCTTATAATACAGAATATTGGGGACCTAGTGATAGACAGTAGCTAATGAGGGGAAATAAGCTAATGTGTTTAGATATGTTAATGGTGGTGAATTCAAAGATACTGTAATGGACAGGGGTGACGACTGTTTGTTAATGGGATTATAAGTATCAGAGCTGTATTGACGGTGAATAGGATTGAAAGGGGTTGTTTAAAGGCATTTTTCAGCACCACAAATATAGGGGCTTCCATGATATACTTCTAAGCTATGACACTAACACAGAGAGTTGCAACAGAAGGATAAATGGAAAAAATCTACATATTGCACACTTGGGACTATAATTAATAGGAATACCATACTAGTACTACACAAATACTAGAGACAAATAATTAAGGGGTGACAAGAGCTACGAGATGTTTTGGGTCATCAAAATTTTTTAAATAGAGAGTGATGAGGATTGTACACCTAAGTGATGATAATACGAGATATGGATGGACTATCGTGGACATAACATATGTTATGTGAACTTAGGAACCCCCTACCATATAAGCCCTCAATCTTGAGACTTGCTTGGATGAAACTATCAAAATTTTTTAAATAGAGAGTGATGAGGATTGTACACCTAAGTGATGATAATACGAGATATGGATGGACTATCGTGGACATAACATATGTTATGTGAACTTAGGAACCCCCTACCATATAAGCCCTCAATCTTGAGACTTGCTTGGATGAAACTTATCTTTGCAAAGGGGAGGCTAAGCCCACCTATAACTGTGCCTAAGAGTCACCTCCAGAGAACCTCTTTTGTTGCTCAAATGTGGACTCTTTCTCTCTAAGCCTAACTCTGCAAATAAATGCATCACACACACACCCCAATGTGGGCCAGGACCCCCTAGATGAATAAGTCTGCCTCACAATGGGGGACAAGGATTCTGCCAATCCTGACCCCAGCATCAAGGGATTGAGAATGCCTTTTTGACCAAAAGGCGGAAAAGAAAGACAGCAAAATAAGGTTTCAGTGGCTAAAAGACTTCAAATAGAGTCAAGAGGTAACCTGGAGGTTACTCCTACGCAAGATTCACCTCGATATGTCAAATGATCACAGTATGATAAGCCCAAGTCAACAGTAGTCCCCAAAACCTTAAAGAACACCTGGATCTCTATCCAATACTCTATAAAGGTTTCACTCACTATGCTTATTCTTCAGAAACTTAAATTCTTCAGAGAACTCCTATGTCAGCTAAGTCCCAAAACCCAGAGGCAATAATAGCCTCTGCAAGAACATCAACTAGATGTGTCCCCTTTGCTCATGAAGTTGACACCCCTTTTCAACATGAACAACTTAGGGTGGTCACCACCTAGACATCCCTGAAGATCGGGAAAGTGATTAAACTAGAGGAAGGGGTAGCAACAGATAAGAAGGAATTTATCAAAGGATTATGAATACTGAATCTTTACACAATTTTTTTTTTTTTTTTTTTAGTTACTAGGATATTAGAATAGCTAGAAGGAAAGTACTGAAATGGTGGAACTGTAACACGTAACATCCTTTGAAATTTGCTCTATAGCTACCTGTTAAATTATAATGTGAAAATTACCACCTTTTTGTATATATGTAACCTATACTATTCTTTGAAATTTGTTCCCCAATTGCTTGTTAAATTTCACTTGGAAAGATATCATTTCTATGTATATATGTTATATTCTACAATAAAAAGTATGATTAAAATATAAATTATTTAAAAATAAATAAGTAAATAAAAATAAGGATGGCTAGCATAAAAATAAACTCCCAAGCTGGTTTGGACCTGTACCCCCAAACAACTCTGAAAGCAACAATAATAACCTAGCCTCCAAAACTGATGAATCAGATTGAAGACAAATCTTTAAAAGTCACCTTGCACAAACACCTAAGATCCAGCAAAGACCAAGACTCAGCTATTAGTGGCAGAGCCAAGGCTAGAACCTGCTTCTGTCGGCCAGTACCCTTTCCAAGATATCAGTGTTTCTCAATTTGAGCTCTGTGCAATTCTTATCGGGGTCCATGGGGTCACTAAGAAAATGTTAATTTCACAACTTCATTTAATTTATAACCTGAGAAAAGTAAAAATCCAGCCAAATATATTCTAACATATAAATTCCTTGCTCAAGTTTGTGTTTACAATCACCTTGGCAACTAGTTGTGTCATTTAAATTGTTTGGGGCTAAGGAGAAAGAAAGTGAAGTGAACTTCAGGCTGAACGGTCTGCCCGCACCAAGGCCGAAGGCACTGTGCCTGCCGAGACCACGGCTTCTGGACAGCACAGCGGGGCCGGGGCACATGCCAGCACCTTTCAAACCCCAAGGAACCTGCTTCAGAGCAATCAGGAGTCGAATCATGTTGCAAGAGACAATTCAGTTTTGGCAAAACATCATCAACTGCATTTAATTAATCTTGTTAATATGAATTTTATTAGCTTTGCAGTTTATTTTTATGTAAGGTATATATCTACTCGAGTTTTATGCTTGCATAAGAACGCCAAGAAAAAGAGATGTATACTGCGTTTTGTGTTTTTCCGTATTCCATTCATTCAACAAATATGTACTGCAGACCTGTTATGGACCAGGTATTCTTCTAACTTCTGAAGAGGATAATAAAAATAGTTTAGGTGAACACTCTGCTGGGTTAACATCCTACTCAAGTTTTGCGACCCGGGTCTCACACCCTTGTTCAGGGCCAGCCTGTGCCCGTGTTGAGCCTCTCCACCTGCTCCCTTACTGAAGTGGAAGGGCCCCCTGAAGCCCACCTCCGCCAGCACCCATGCTCAACCGCATGCCTTACACAGGCTGCCTGACACACAGACTTGTGTTTCCTCGGACTGTGGTCTCTACTTACCTCACCTCAAACTATTAAAGGTGAACAGACAAATTATATTTAACCCAACTGCTTCATAATTATCACCATATTTATTGTGAAATAAGTATGAGAGACTGTGCTCAAAAATCACTTGGAGTCACTCTTACAACTCAGCGCCGGCGTCATGTTCACACGTGCATGTGCATATTCCCAACCTAACAGAAAAGCTGCCTGGACTCCGAGGAGCACCTGGGGCCTTCAAACCAGTCGCACTGCCAAGGGCAAACAGAGCAAAGCCCCATCCAACGGTCAACTAGCTTTCCAAAGCATCAAAGCACACTTTATAATTAACATACTAATGCTTTTCAGTTTAGCTCACAAATTGGAAGTTTAAAGAGTCCAAAATGATTCCCAAAATGTGGGTCTATAATTCAAAAAGATAGAATCTGCATATACTAGCAAAGCTAGCCATTGAAAAAATTACAGCCCTAAATCTATGACTTCATAAGTGATAGAATGAAAAAAATTAAAAATACAAAACACACTCAAGAATATGGGCCTACACAATAAAACTGATTAAAGAAATAAAAAGGTAGCGTCTTTTTTTCAAGCAAAATAACTGAAATGAAATATATAACTTAATAATTCTTACAGCCTTGAAGTCCATGTTTCTTACCTTAATATACTAAGTTGGGTGTGTGGGGGTGGGGGGCTGGGATTCAGGATTTAAAAGGGTAATTCTCCATCTAAAAAACAAAATCATACTCTGGTGTGTTTTTCCCCCCAATATCTCCACTGCTTTCTACAAAGACATTTTTACCAGTTAAAAAAATGCATTTAATATGAAAAGCTCAGAAGCTACCACTAACTAAAAGCATTTGCTTCAACTTTATGATCAGTACAAGCCTAGATTCTATTTTGTGTGCTTATTCAAGAGAAACTTTGTATTAGAGGAAAAACAAACAAAAGAAGGAACATTAACAGTTCAAAAAGAGTGGCACACAAAAGTGAGCTGAACATATTCAGGGAGAACATTTTCATTATAAAAGGTTCATGGTGCTCCATGAGTTTGGCTTTGGAAGAATGCCATTAGAAGTCTAGCTCCAGAGACTGGGGAATGCAGTAGTTATATTTCAAGTCAAACAGCTAAAGCTAATTAATGACTAAACAAAAGAAATTTCAGTCTGGACAACATATATAGAGTACTAATATGCATAATTATAACGTACTCATTTATGCAATCAGAAAGTTACATTAGCATAATTATTTTTGGCTCTGGGCCTCAAAAATATTAACTTAAAATGCAGAAACCTTATAATAGTTCACCTAATGAAGATGTGAATACCAAACAGATTATGAAATAAGAGTTGGTTCTTTAATGAATGTGTTCTCTGTTTAATACACACTTTCTCCCCTGTGATAGAAATAAAAATCAGGCCTAACCCTTGAGTTCAGCACAGGATGGTTACATTGTTCCAAAATTGCTACTGCTAACATTTTTCTTCATTTTCCAGAGCCCATAAAGTTCTTTTTACTATTCATCAATAATCAAAACCACTTTCCTAAGAAATGACTGCTTGCTACTTTTAAAAAAATCAACATGCAAAAACACGTTACGTTCATGTACAAACTTGAAACTGCAAATGAATAAAGAAGCCAAACAATTCTATTTTAAAATATATATATACAGTATGATATTTTGAAAAGGATTAGAAGTCACTAGATAGCTGCAAAAGCTTGGAAGAATCACTCTGAAATTGTAGAACAGCAGCAGCAGGGCAAGGGGCTGATGGGGAACACAGAACTTGGGTCAGCAGCCGTGAGTCAGGAGCCCCGAGACACCTCTCCCCAGCTCAGAGGCCCAGGGTACATCATTTAACATCTCCGTGGCTCAAGCTTCCTCATCTATAATAGGAAGATACTTAAATACCCTACCCTCATAGGTTAATTCAAAGATTAAATGTGTCTGTTCATGGAAAGCATTCAGTAGCGCCTAGCATACAACAGATTGCTCAAAAAATGTCACCTGCAATTATTATTTGTCATCATCACCACCTTTATCATCTTTAGAACCTGGGAAAAAGTGTTTAAGCATAACTTAAAAATGATTTATTTATTAGATAAAACATTTAATCTATTTTGCAATTGTACATAACATTGAAGAAGGGCAGGAGATTTTATGTATTCCAACAGGTTTCAAAGGTTAAAAGAAGCATAACCAGGCCCTAAGATCCCGCTTATCTTCTAAAAAGTCTTCCTTTTTTGTGATTTTCAGCTTCAGCAAATACTTGCATACAAACTCACAATACTAGTCCTATATTAACTCTTTTTAACCCAAAACTAATTCACAAAATGGATTTGCCGAGAATACTATGCGGTTTAGGATTACCGGACTTTGATGAATTCTAGATAACACATAAGAGAATGAAAGCTACTAAGAATTAAAAAGCAACATAGAAGAACTTAAGCTGAGACAGACACTGACCCTAGAAGTGTGCCTTCTTGGCAAAATTATTTAACCACTTTCCACTTATGCACCCCTCCCTTGCAGTATTATTATGAGGCTTAGAAGTATATACACACACACACATATATATATATATATATATATATATATATATATATCCAGGCAACTTGGCCACCAGACTACTCTGTGAACATATACATATGCACTGCAGTGAGAGTGAGATGGGAAACACCAATCTACTATTCATTCGAATGCTCTCATTCCCACACGCCTCTCCCAGTGTGCACGGCTCATCCCAGTGAGCATGATTTAGAGAAAGGTGGGTTTTGTGCAACATAGCTAAGGACAAGCCAACCATTCATTTGGTCCTTACCCAAAGGCATAGCAATCTGACCCAACTCTACAAGGAAAACGGGCTCTTAATGACAGGATGAACTTTACTTCATGAGCAATTCAAGGGATTTCATGGACAATCTTGGCCTTACACAGGCCCAGAGAGCCTCAGTGCTCCATTGAACAACACCTTCTTCAGGTTTCAGTGACAGCATGATGGATGGGTGGCTGAAGAACACGTGAAAATGCCAATACCCAGTTAGATCAAAGAATTGAATGAACTGGTAACAGAACTGATTGTTTTGTGCCTTCTATTACCCAAGCCAGTTAAAAACAACAGTGACCAGTTAGCATCATCACCACAAAGCACTACAGAATTAATGGCTTCTCATCCAACTCTTCCACTGTCCCTCTTAAGAGTCCCCTATTTTTCCTACAGCCAGAAAAAGAAACGGAAAAAAAAAAAAAGCCAGTGTCCTCTACACAGAAATATGACCCACCCTTTAAATTCAGTTCTATCTTAAAAGTTTTTCCTCTGAGGCTGCTGGCTGCTGAGCTGGCTGTGTTAACCCCTGCTGCCTCCCTTAGGAGAGTATTCCTTCTCACTCTTTTTCTAGTACAGCTTACACAAAGCAATCCACATTTTCTCACGAAGACCCCAACTTTATATTTCCCCCTCAGAGAAGGGGATACATCCTCCTCTGTGCAAACTTGGACTTTAGCAACCTTGTGAACATGTGACCTATAGAAGTGGTCTCCAAAGGGGTATGAGTTCTAGCTCCTGGAAGGAAAAAAGAGAATGACCTAACTCATCCGCTGTAACAATTCTTTATTGGGTGTTACACAATGTATCTAATATGGACAGTGGAACGTGTAAATAATTTATGAATAAATAAACACGTGAAAGTTGAAGGGCTATGCTCAAAAATTTCAAGAGTTTCAAAACCACAGATCTAAATAATGTACCAACTAAGGTTCTGACAAAGTTCATTCAGCTAAGACTCGCTTAAGACCATTTTCATTCATTAATCAACTCCTGGTTTCAAATATAATTTCAAATCATGTAATTAAAAGAAATTGTCAATGTCATATAAAATATAAATTGAAAAAAATACATACATTTACAAATGAACGGAAAATAATGTATGGCATCAAATCCATGTTTCAGGGAATACTAAAGAAACACGGCACATTTTTAAATAATTTATGACCTAGTTGCGATCTACTGTATAGCTTCCAAATTATACTATTTTGCTGCTGAAGTAACCGACCATATATGATTTTCAGCATATTTACTTTTTGAGTCTAAAATGTTTAAAATAGTTAATAAATAATTGGTTAAAAGACCTCTAAACTAGCTAAAGTTTGTAAAAACAAAAATATTCT
Organism: Choloepus didactylus; assembly: GCF_015220235.1. Taxonomy (NCBI): domain Eukaryota; kingdom Metazoa; phylum Chordata; class Mammalia; order Pilosa; family Megalonychidae; genus Choloepus; species Choloepus didactylus. The sequence continues at coordinate 242,939,418 of NC_051308.1, forward strand.
GTCTGAGGAAAAAAATAATATATGCAAATAATCAAAATCTACATACCTTAAAAGATACTTAAGGTCAGTTGAGACAAGGTAACAAAGCTCTGAGGTTTATTGTGATGAGTAAAAAGACTTTTATCCATATAGCCTCTTACAACTCAAAGCAAAAGCATTCTAAATCAAGAAGTTAGAGCAAAATAATTATTTTAGGGTAAACAGGTAGCAACATTGTCTTCATCGGCTTCTAACAAAACTGAGTGACCTATAATAAGGTGCTATACTTAACCAGGAAGTAAACTGTGCTGAACCAGCAACACAAACTGGTGTAAACCAACTTTGCAAGACCAGTAACCCTAGCCATCTGAAGTAGAATTCCCAAACTGATGGACACACTCCCAATTCTTATCACCACTTAATGGGTATTCCCCTAAATTAAAATATTCAGATTTCAATAAAAAGGATGACAAGGCAATCCACGCCTAGTATTACCTAATATTATCTCTCAGATATTACCAAAAGAAGACAACATCCAAGAAGACAAACTTTTATTCATTCTACTTATTGATCTACTTTCTAATTGGATGTCAAATATACAAGCTACTTTATGGACTTCACTCTTAATACAATTTTCTGTCACAAATGTAAATCACTGAATTCTCCAAGCAAACTTTCATCATCAGAGAGGACTTGCTGTTTTGCTAAAAAGAAGCCTACCCTTCTCAATTCTACAGAAACGTCACATTGTCAAGACACTGTACTGTCTGTGGAACACTGGGGGTGTTTCTTTATTAATTCATGACAACCTAAGACCTAATGTTTAAATGAGAAGCAGACAGAGTTAACCACGCCTCTGAGACACCCAAAAGCAAGGAAATACAAGCAGAAACTCATGCAATTTTAGTAAGTCAGCGTGCACATTTTACATTTTTCAACATAAGCCAAGCAGATCAGAAACAGTTCAAGAAACATACTGGTGTGTCAAATCAAGATTAAATATTCTTCTCAAATATGATTTCCAAAATCAATATTCTAAATTTAAAGCCAATATAAAGCAATACTATGCAAAAACAACCTAATGAGTTTGCCCTTTAAAAAAAAGTATACTCTTAGAAATCAAGATTTATCTACCTCATTAGTGTTCCAGCGGTGCCTCTCTTTTGGTAAACTTGAACATTTCGGCAGACATTCAAGCAGCTTTTTCGGTAAAAAGATTTTTACATGACTACTATTGCTGTTCCCATGATCATCTATAAAGAAGAAAACAATACATTCAGAGAAAATAATAGAGAAAACCTCCTTTTAAGTCTACTGGCAAAGTCAGAAACAGCGGTTCAGTTTAGTCACTGTACGACCAACCCAGAGCATGAGAAGACCCCATTATTTCTCCTAGTTAATAATTCTCATTTACACATTTATCAGATAGATGGCAGCAGAAATCTGGTCAAGGGTTTCTAAACTAAGACTGAGCTTTTGCTCCACAACAAGTCAGTGCACAGGGAATATCCCAACAGCTGCCCATAACCAGAATGTTACTTTTTAAAGGTTATTTCCCCATACTTCACAAAGCACATCAAAATTGCAAAATAATTTAACCTCACAAAATCCAGAAATCTGTACTAACCAGTTTGAAATGTCTTAAGTTTTTTAAGTAAAAAGAATTATAATATATAAAATTAGATGTTATTCAAAAACTAATACTACTTCATCCCCTAGGATAGAAATGAAAGTTATCCTTTCAAAAGCAAATCACAAATCTTGTAAGGGATTTAAACTTGCAGTTAGTTACCCAGGCAATAAAGATGCTGGCCTTTCTAGCCTAAATCTAATAACATATCATTTTAATTAACTTTATGTACACATATACATAACTATATAATTAATGTATTTCATCAAAATGTAACTTCTAAATGAGTTAGAGAAAAATTAATTACTTTCAGACTAGATGGTATATCTGATGCTTTCTAAAAGAGACCATTTCCTTTACATAACACTAAACATTCATTTATTATTTCACTCCTACAACAAAGTCCCTTTGCCTGGCTCAAAATTTCTTGCCACTCTGGCACATTTAGGTCAAAGTTTCAAATTACCCACTCCATTTTTTTTTAATGTTAAATGGAAGCCACAACATCCAAAGGATGCAATACAGAACAGGTCATGAGGAGCAAGACACAGAAACACTGAAGCCTCCATGTGCTCCATTAAGTCATGGCTGAAAGGCCTTATTCAGTATTAGTAAGGCATCATAAAAACAATGAACTCAGAGTCCAGAGTCCAGGATTCTGGCCCAGTTCTGCTACCTTCTAATTGTGTGACCTTGGGTAAGTTACTTAAGATTCTCAGCTTTTCCAAATCAAATGCCTTAAATTAAACAACCATTTAGAGGCATACAGGCATTAATGTTAAAAATGAAATACAAAAATACAATCTCCACTTACTATAATTTTGTTTAGTCTATTTTTTGAACATGTGAAAAACAAAAGAATCAAAAAATATTTTCTACAATCACGATAAAATCCTCCCAAACATTTTGCAACTGATTAACTCATTTCTTCTCAAGGAAAAGATCACAGGAAAATATTGGGCAGAGAAATAAAGTCTAAAAAAATTTACTGCATCATGAAGAAATATTTTATAGGGATGAACTTAAGAGAGTTTTAACATACTAAATCCTTTTTTGGTCCATGAACTACAAAACCAATTGAATTATAATACCCAGCCATATTTCTAAAAGCAGTATAAGAACTTGAAAATCTTAAAAAGTGACTGCTTTTAAGAATCCAAAATTTTAAATTTAATAGAAAGAATAAGGTTAAGCTTGCTATGAAACCAAAACGAAACAGTTCAACTAAGAGAAAATTCGTAGAAAGTTCTGCATTAATTACACACTATAAAACCTTTGTAATTTTATGCGCTTATGCAATGCTCCCTGCACTTCACCCTCCTACGGGAAGTACCACGGGCCATAAAACTTTAAAGCACAGAATACCAAAACACAGGAGCCTTTACCTCCCTTCTCTCTGCCCCTAAGTGGTTTTATTCTCATTTTTTAAATCCCCCATGGTATGCACAATTCTGAAAGTAACAATGAAATTCTAGAATCTACACTCAATTCAAATATTCAGCATTTCCAGGGTATCTTCCTGAAAATACCATTATACTAGACTCTCAATCAATGGGCTTACTCTGAATTGTACATACATAGTCATATCTCTGAGAAAGCTATTTGTTTAAAGTATAATTCTGAACAATAATGAACAGAATATCAAACCCTAGCTTCTACTTCTATGCTAATAATCGCAACCTGATGCTAATTTGCTGTCCTTTTAACCTCACTGAGGGACCTAGAGGCCATATATGTATCTACATATGTACATAAGCATGTATATACACAGTGTGTATATAGAGATATACATATAGAGGTAGTGCTCTTTTCAACAGTGCAACTAACTGCCATAGAAAATGCTTCCATCTTCTACTCCAGTACCAAATCAAGCAGTGGTGAACTGGTCCAAAGGCTTTCAAAAGGGAAAAGTAGAAAGGCTGTGTAAGCACAGTCTCAATAAAGTTTCTAAATATAGCACTTTATGGGGATGTGCAGCCATGGGTTCAAAAGGAAAAGGAGTATGACAGGCCAACCGGCTCCCCTTAATCAGGTTTTAAACTGTGCTATTTCCAGAATCTTAGGTTCATATTGAATATAAACTGAATGTTTTTAAGACACTAAGAATGGGTAAATTTTCCCACTGTGAATTATGAAGATGACAATTTTAACACTGGGAAAAGGATATTAGGAACTCAAAGTGCTAAAACTTATATTTTCTAATTCCAGTTTTTCCAGTTAGAGTGTGATAAAGAGTAACTTTGCTTTTAGATTGGAAAAGAATTATTCGCAGCACTGTATAAAATATTTTTAAATTAAAAGCTGCTTTTTAATGTTTTTTTTGGAATAACTATACATGATAAAATAATGAGACAAACACGTGTCAGTTTTTAAGTCCTTACACAGTATCTTGAGTTAAAAGAAAATTCAGGCATACACTGGTTTCAACCACTTCTCAATATTTAAGCCAAATATTTAAACTTTGGCACTGCACAATGGTGGTGTCAACCAAGTGACGGTAAAACATTTCATTATCATTATCTAGCAAAATATGTGTGTATGATACATGACTTTACAAAATAATGTTCTAATCTACTTCACAATAAAAATAACTAGTTAAGCTCTTGAAATTCACAGATGATGTGCATGGCTGACAGCTATAATTCTAGAGAACGAGCCATCCTTTCTAGTCAGCCTTCAAATATTTTCCAAATAATATTTTTAGAGAAAGATTATAATTTAACTAAAACTTTCTAAAATGTGCAAAATTGCTCATTTACCTAATATTAACTAGGCAAAACACAGAATTCTCCTTTTCATGATTTTTTTTTCTAAAAATTGAGATTCACATTGGAAACTTCTTTATTTAAACCCAAAGAAATATGTTTCACCTTTTCAACACTCTGTTGACTTCTGCCAGGTAACTTATAACTACACTAACTCTAACCTGGAAACAGTTCTCTGAGTAATTAGGAATACTGTTAATCAAGCTGAATATGATTAATCCCTCAATCTCTAGATCAAATTGGCTCAAAATAAGTTGGTAAAACTGGGTATCAAAATGCTAAATCTTATTGGGAATGTATTTGATCAACAACCTGGAGTGGTAAAATTAAAAGGAAGCTCTACAATTTTCTGTTTAGCTCTAATTATTATGTGCTTAGATTTAATTAGTAGGATAGGAACTGATTCAGGACAACATAAGCACATATTGTTACATTCAAGTCAGCACAGTGCTCACAGCAGCAAATATTACCATTCCTAACCTAAGACCTTTCAAATCACTATTCAGTCAAAATAAATATTAATTAAGCACCAACTATGTGCCAAGCATTGATCTTTCTCACTATTCTTTCCTGAAGAAATTCTCCAAAATGAATTAAACCCAGTTATAATTATCCAAAAGATTTTTTTAAAAGGCTAAAATAATAGCTTTTTAATTAAAAAAAAAATAGTTTTGCTATTTAACACTCTTTTCCTCTTCTAACAGATGTGTGATCATCATATCTTACCATTCCTGGTTTTAGGTGGTCAGATTTACCCTTTTCCTGTCAATCAGATGACCAAATCTCTGTTCTAGGCTTAGGTCGATCATGACTCGGGCTCAAAAGACTTCTGCCTTTGCATTTTTAATCTTAAAAAACGTGGGGGTGGGGACAGATAAATTAGGAGTGTGAAGCCCTGCACGCAGTTGTTTCAATTGAGGTTTCATGGCATCCTCTCCTGCACTGCCCACTTCGTTTCATTCTATTCCAATTTGAGCTGCCTGTGCTCATTAAACCAAGTTTCCATCATTTATTAAAGGGTAAACATCTGTGGGACTCTACTCTCTATCAGGCACACAGAAAGGATTTTCACTCACGCCCTCTCATTTGATCCTGATAATAACCCATTGGGGCAGGATTACCCTCATTTTACAGACAAGGAAATCGAGGTTCAGATTAATTTGTTCCAGATCCACAGCTGACAAGTGGCTCAACTGGGATTCAAACATGGTTCCGTGGCTTTCCCACAATGCCACACCGCTCTACTCTGAGTCAGCTGGTTTTCGACACTAGAATTATAGACTTGTTATAGTAACACCTAGCACATTCACAGAGTGCTTGGAATTTTCGATGTGAGTAAATCCTTTGCCTTTTTTAAGCCTCACAGAAACTTGATGAGGTAGGTATTAGCATCGCTACCACCAGAAGAATTAAGTAACTCATCTAAGATCACACAGCAAGTCAGTGGCAGAACCCGGGTTCCCTGAGGGCTGGTCGAAGGCTACGTCCACCATGCTATCATGACGGAGTGACTCTCACTGCCAAACCCACCCCTTCTTGTAAGTCAAAAGCTTTTTCAAATCCTACCTTCTATAGGCGGCACGGTGTTGAGAACACAGTAGGTGCTAGTTCCGCAGAATACACTTTGGGAAACGCTCTAAGGAAACAGAAAATAAAATGTAAAACTAATCTTTAAAAAAGAATATATACTGGCTGTTCTCTGAAATTCCTGCCAAAGAGGCAAAACCTGAATCTAATTATGAGGAAACATCAGACAAATCCAAATTGAGGAACATTCCACAAAATGACTGGCCTGTGATCTTCACGAGTGTCAAGGTCATGAACATCAAAAAGGACTGAGAAATGTTCTGTAGTAATGGAGACTGAAGAGATATGACAACTGACAGCAACCCAAGGTTCTGAGTGGAACTTGTTCTACCAAGGACATCACTGGGTTAACAGACAAAACAGAAAAGGAATTTGAGGATTACATAGTAGAAATGGTGCTCCTAATTCTGATTACTTTATTGTAATTATGAAGGGAAATGCCATTGCTTACAGGAAATACATAATAAAGAGTATTTAGGGCAATGGAGCATCATATCGGCAACTTATCCTCAAATGGCTCATGGAGGAAACATCCTCTGTGCTACACCTGGAAGTTTCACGTGTGCCTGAGATCGTTTCGGAAATGTAAAATATGGGTGTGTGTGAAGAAAGCTATATGCTGGTGAACACGTATTACTTGTCTAATTTTTAAAAAAAAATAAGCATAAATGCTGAACTGATCGTAAATTTTTTACTTAGAAGAACAATGCCATTATCATTTTGCAGTTCAGCCAATATCCAGTGACATTATCAACCACTTCCCAACAGTAAGCCCAACACCATTCTCATCCGAAAAAACCTACTGAGTAGTATGGCAGTGCAGTAAGTCAGGAGAAAGTTGGAAAACGTGGTCCCTGCTCTCAGTCACCATCATTTAAATAAAATTAAAATCTTCATATAAAAATCTACAAAATGTCCAAGTTAAAATAAATGTTTGAAATTTTAAAAAAAGCTACAAAATGGTAACTTTAGAAAAAAGGAAAATATTTTTCTTTTAGTCTTGCCACCCAATTATTTTTGGTCCTAAGAATACCCTTTTTCCCTGGTTGCAGTATTAAATAAATTTTTGGATTATCCATCCTATATTACATACAAAACATATATTTATATACTAGAAAACCAAAGATACCTTACAAGCTCAACAACCACCACCACCGTTTTATCTTTACTACACTGAGTAAGTTCCACCATTCATTAGCTGTCCTTAGGTAAGAAGTTTAACCTCACTGTACTATCTCATCCAAAAAAAGGAGAGACGGTACCTCTTCTGTCTCATAGGGCTGTGGGGAGAATTAAATGTGATAAAGTCCACAAAAGCACTTTGAATTTGAAAGCATCACACAAACATAAAATGCTACTCTGACCACAAAGTAATAAAAGCCTTAACAATGGTAACATTTTCTAAGAACAAACAGGACTGCCGGATATTTTTTGTGCCAAAAAGAATGGTGAGATCTGCCTAAACTTGACTTGCATGAATTTTTAATTTTCCTATCCCTTATATCCATAATGAAGTACTTCAGAAGTTAAATTATTTTCAGGGTCCAGATAAGTCTTTCTCCATAATGTGACTCCCACCCTAATGGTTACCAGGATAACCATTAGCTCCCTAACTCTTTCCTTTTTATTTCTGGAAATTTCCTGTTCCAGGATTTTTATTGTCCTTCCCCTATTTGATTTAATCCTTTAAGCTATGGTAATATCTGGGCCTAAGGATGCTCCCCATAAACTAGGGACTAACCTCAGAATTCATGTACCCTCTGGAAAGTACATTAGCTTCCTCCCATGACTATGAGCATGGAATTATGGTGCATCATGAAAAGTGGCTGATATAAAGCCAGCATTATTCTGACTTCTGGTAACATTTGCAAGAGTCACCAGCAACAGCCTGCTAACCACATTCATGCAACAGCTCATCTTAATGTAAAGTAGTTTCTGAATTGAAACATGAAATTTATGATGTTAAAAAAAAAGCCTTACATTCAGAGCTTAGCATTTTCTGGCTTCCTACTACCAAACCCAAGAAAAAAAACAGCCTGAGATTATTACCACTTATCAAGACAGCAAGCAATGGTCTCATGTTAAAAGTTTTAAAAGTAATCAATATACAGCAAGACACACTAACGAATGGCTTCATAAAAAGGGATTTTTATGCCCAATTTCAAAGCCTGATGGAAAATAAATTCATGGTAAAATATACAAAAAAAAAAAACAGCTGGAAGAATTAAACACTAAAATAACATGTAACAGAAATGTCACGCAGAACACCCAGCCATACTTTCTCCATAGCACTGCGGGTGTGAGAAGGGGAAATACACACAATCAATAATCCATTCAAATAAAATCCTGCAACCATGCAAAATAATCAAAGTCATGAGAGTTAATTTAGCTAGAAAAGAAATTCACTCACGTAAGTTGAGAGGAAATCAGATAAGTCATTCTATCCTTAAAAACATCAGATTTTCAAAGCAAATAAGCAAAAATAGAATAAAACTTACATGAGAAGAAAAATGGCTATCATGTACTGAAGACCCAGGTGCCAGAGCCAAGCTAGGAACTTTCACGTGACCCCAGGACAGGAAAGCAATGATCCTTAGGGTATGGAGAGCTGGGTCGTGTCCCAGTTCCACCTCTCACTGCTGAGAAGTTTTGGGCAAACCAGCTCACCTCCCTGACAAGAAGGCAGCAGAGCGGAGGGCGGAGTACAAGCTTGACAGTCGGAGGTGGGTCCACGTCCATGCTCAGCAGCCGTCTCCACTTTCTGTCCCACTCAGATCTCCTGTCCTTTACTTTAAAGTCTCTCACTTGCAGGATCAGGCAGCCCTGTGGGTGCCCTACACTGGCCTGGGGTCTCCCTCTCATAGAATGTATCTGTCTTTATTGCAGCCCCTTTCATTTGTTCTATAAATATTAACTGTCAAAACACTGTTCTAGGAACTGGACACAGCAGTGAACAAGACAGACAAGGTTCTGCCCTCATGGGGTTCCAGACAACAAAATAAATGTGATATTCTCCAATAGGGAAAATTGCTGTGAAGGAAATAAAACAGAGAAGTGTGAAGGAACCAGAGGGCTCCATCATTTGAACAATCACGTGGGAGGAGACGGCACTTTTGAGAACATCATGCGGTGTGTGCCATGAAGAGGCTATTTTGTCAGGACACTGAGAAGCTGGGATCCAACCCTGCACCAGATCAGTGGCTCTCAGCCATGGCTATACACATCACAATCCTCTGGGGAGAGCTTTAACGTTCTGATGCCCAGGCTGCAATCCTGACCAACTAAGTCAGAATGTCTGGGGATGGGACCCAGGCATCAGTATTTTTTTAAAGTTCCCCCAAGTGATTCCGACATGCATCCAAGGTTAAGAACCACTGAAGAAACGATTTCTCATTAGTAAAGTGGGCAGGGGAACCACAGCAGTGCTTCCCAAACTTCAACGTGCGCATGGGTCATCTGGGGAGCTGGTTCAAACGCAGGTTCTGATTCCCAGACCCGCCCCCTCATGGTGCCAGCCTGTGGCCACATCCTGAGGGTAAGGGGCTGGAGGACCCAGATAGAGATCAGGAATTAGAGTCGACCTTACAGAGAGCCTTCCAGTCCTGGCACTCCTCACTGCATAATTCCATGAATCCCTAATAAACTGAAAGTATCTGTGTCTGTTCAGACTGACTATGATACAAAACAAGAGAATATCCAAGCTAGATAAGTGGCAGAAACCATACCAACAGTTACTCTATTAAGTATAGTGTCCAGTGTCTGCTATAAGTGCCCAAGAGGGGAATACAGAAGTTCTATAAAATATACTTCCTGTCTTCAGAGAGTATACTACCTAGTTGAGAAGATAACACTAAAAAAAATGTAATGAAGAAGAAACATGCAACTATTAAAGGCTAAAATGAGGGGCAGACGGTAGCAGTAGGGAAACTCGGAGAAGACTGTTAGTGCAAGTATCCATGTACTGAGCACAAACTCCTTGACGGCATGGACCATGTTTTATTCATTTTTGTCTCTCTTCAGAGAACAGAGTCATGCTCACTATATATAGATATATGTACACACAAATATATATATATATACGTACTCTTCTTTTTTGGGTGATGGAATAAATGAAACAAAATGCTATATAAGAAATGATTACAGGCTTTTGAAGAGAGAAGCAGCATGATGAAAACGGAAGTTACAGTTCTTTAAAATAAGGACTGAGAATGTTTAAGTCTCCACGGAGTACCTTGAAAGCTAAGGCTTACTGAATAAAAGATGGAGTGAGGCCACACTGCAGTGCAATAAACTGCTTTTGCCAATTAGAAGTGATACATTAAAAATTTTTGTCATATATCAAGACTTAAATTGATTCTTGAAATTCACTGGTCACACACTGCATATAACATTACACATAAATAATCAAAATTAATGCAGAGTCCAAAATTCTTAGCAACTTTACTGAACTCGCCCATTTTGCTTATCATTCTGGGCCTTGTGCCTAGAGTAGTTAGGGGGACAGGCTCTTCGAGCTAACGGTATGACGGCTCAAATACCACGGATAGTCACTTCTTCCTCGGGTAAAGTCCCAAACAGGTGTTCCTGATGAGAAAACACCTCTCCTCCAAGCAGTGACTCTGGGGCTCACGCTCCTAGACAGGAGAATTCCTAGGACACTGGCCTCCTCTGCATCAAACCAGCAGATAAGGAAAGTGCATGGAGGGTTTTCTACAAGCACCAGAGAACTTCTCCGCCCTCATACCGCTGGCCAGACTGGTCACTACTTGCAAGAGAGGATGGGAAATGCAGTCTGGCCATGTGTCCAGGAAGCGGACATGGGTTGCATGATCACCTACCAGTCTCTGCCACAATGCACACTCTAATTTTTTTTTCTTTCTATAACATTTTATTTTGAAACAATTTCAAATGTACAGGCAAGTTCCAAATATAATACAAAAATAATAGAGAACTCCAATATACCCGTTACATAGATAGTCAGATTACCAATTTTTAACATTTTTCCACATTTGTTATATCATTCTATCTACCTGGCTACTTACCTACCTACCTACCTATTTTCCAAATCTTTGAGAGTGGGTTGTATACATCATACATCTTTACCAGTTAATACTTCCATGCATCAAATATATTTTTAATTTAAACGTAAGCACTGATAGAAAAGTAAATATATAACTTCCAAATGAGAGGGGGGAAATGAGCAAAGAAAACTGAGCAATAGTGCAAAAAGAAACACAAAAACTGCAAAAAGCATAAAAACCAGAGAGCACAAGATAAAATGACAGAAATGGTCTGTAATTTTCTTTTCTTGTAGCATCTTTATCTGGTCTTGGTATTAGGGTGATATGGTTTCCTAGAATGAGTTAGGAGTGTTCTTTCCTGTTCAATTTTTTGAAAGAGTTAGCAGGAATGGTGTTAATTCTTCTTGGAATGTTCAGTAGAATTAACTTGTGAAGCCACTGGTCCTGGGCTTTTCTTTGTTGGGAGGTGTTTGATGACTGAGTCAATCTTTTTACTTGTAACTAACAGGTCTGTTGAGATCTTCAATTTCTTCTGGAGTCGGTGTAGGTTGTTCGTGAGTTTCCAGGAATTGGTCCCTCTCATCCAGATTGTCTAATTTCTTGGTAGACAATTGTTCACTGTATCCGCTTATGATACTTTTTATTTCTGTGGGGTCAATGGTGAGGACCCCCTTCTCATTTTTTATTTTATTTATTTGCACCTTCTCTCTTTTTTTCTGTGTCAGTCTAGCTAAGGGTTGGTCAATTTTATTGATCTTCTCAAAGAACCAACTTTTGGTTTTCTCTATTCTCTCTATGGTTTCTACACTCTATTGTTTCTATATTCTCAATTTTGTTTATTTCTGCTCTAATCTTTCTTTCTTTCCTTCTGCTTGCCTTGGGGTTAGTTTGCTGTTCTTTTTCTAGTTCTTCCAGGTCTGCAATCAAGTCTTTGCTTTTAGCTCTTTCTTCCTTTTTGATGTAGGCATTTAGGCTATAAATTTCCCCCTTCACAGCATCCCACAAGTTTTGATTTGTTGAGTTCTTATTTTCATTTGTCTCCAGATATTTACAGATTTCCCTTATGATTTCTTCTTTGACCCACATGTTTAAGAGCGTGTTATTTAAGTTCCATTTATTTCTGGATTTTCCATTTCTCTGCCTGGTAATGATTTCCAGCTTCATTTCACTATGATCAGAGAAAAGGCTTTCGTATAATTTCAGTCTTTTTAAATGTATTAAGACCTGTTTTGTGACCCACCATGCAGTCTATCCTGGAGAACAATCTCTGAGCACTTGGGAAGAATGGACATTTGCTGCTTTGGGGTGCAATGTTCTGAATATGTCTGTTAGGTTTAGTTCATTTATCGTATTATTCAAGTTCTCTGTTTCCTTAATGATCCTCCATCTAGATGTTCTATCTACTGATGAGATACTGAGTCTCCAGCTATTATTGTAGAGGTGTCTCTTTGTCCCTTCAGTTTTGCCAGTGTTTGCCTCATGTGTTTTGCAGCACCGTGGTTAGATGCATAAATATTTGTGATTGTTATTTCTTCTTGGTGGATTGCCTCTTTTATTAATATATAGTTTCCTTCTCTGTCTTTTGTAACAACTTTTGACTTAAAGTTTCTTTTTTCTGATATTAGTATAGCTACCCAGCTCTTTTCTGTTTACTATTTACAAAGAATATTTTTTCCATCCTTTCATTTTCAACCTATTTGTGTCTTTGGGTTTAAGGTGAGTCTCTTGCAAACAACCTACAGTTGGATCACGCATTTCATTGGAGAGTTTAATCCATTAACAATCAGTGTTACTACTGTAAATGCAGTACTTACTTCAGCCATATTGTCCTTTAATTTTTATGTCAGATCTTTTTTTTTGGTCTCTCTTTTCCTTTATCCCAACCTCCTTTTCTGTATAGTTGATCTTTTGTGATTTATATAACTGATCCTTTTCTCATTTTTGTTTCCATATATTTTTTGAATACTTTGTTGGTGCTTATCCTGGGGTTTGATTTGATTTACACAACCTACATCTGTAACAACCTAATTTGAAAAGATACCAACTTAGGCTTCAGTAGCATGCACGTTCTCTGCTCCCATATCCCTCCACGTCCCCTCTGTACATTGTTTAGTCCCTCATTACCTCTTTATATTGTGCATGTCCATTATCAGGAAATATGCCTTTTTTCCTGTTCAACTGAACCAACTCTTACAGGAATTAAAAGAGTAGAGTTGTATACTAAGGATACAGAACTTTTGGGTTTTGCATCTACCCTTTTAGTTACCTTTACTGAAGACCTCCATTTCTTCACACTACTCCAAGCCACTCTCATGCCTTTTCCTTTCAGCCTGCAGAACTCTCTTTATAATTTTTGTGGGGCAGGTCTCTTGCTGATGAACTCCCTCAGTTTCTCTTTTACTGAATATTTTTAACTCTCCCTCATTTTGGAGGGACATTTTTGCCGGATAAAGAATATTTGGCTGGCAGGTTTTCTCTTTCAGTACCTGAAATATATCATGCCACTGCCTTCTCGCCTCCATGGTTTCTGATGAGAAATCGGCACTTAGTCTTATTGAGGCTCCCTTGCATGTGATGAATTGCTTTTCTCTTCCTGCTTTCAGAATTCTCTTTATCTTTGTCATTCGACATTCTGATTAATATATGTCTCAGAGTAGGTCTATTAGGGTTTATTCTGTTTGCAATAGGGTGTACTTCTTGGACATATATATTTATGTCTTTCATAAGAGATCGGAGATTTTTTTGGCCATTATTTCCTCAAATATTCTTTCTGCCCCTTTTCCCTTCTCTTCTTCTGGGACACCCATGATGCATAGTTTGAATGCTTCACGCTCACGCTATCACTCAAGCCCCCAAATCCCTGAGACACTGCTCAACTTCTATTCTTTTCTCTATATATTCTTCTGGCTGTATAATATTGTCTTGACTTCTAGTTCACTGATTCTTTCTTTTGCCTGCTCAAAACTGCTGTTGCATGCATCTAGTATTTTTAATGTCCATTATTATGACCTTCATCCCCATAATTACTATTATGTTTCTTTTCAAACTTTCAGATTTTCCTTTATGTTCACACATCTTCTCAATATCCATATTGTATCTATATCCATATTTTTCTTCATCTTCTTGAATTTAGATTTGTTTGAACTTCTTTGATTAGATTGTTGGAAATTCTGTGTCTCCTCTGCAGTTTTAATTTGTTCCCTTGACTGAGCCATATCTTCCTGTTTCTTTGTATGACTTGTAATTTTTTGCTTGATGGCTGGGCATCTGATTATTTTGATGGGTTATCTCTGAAAGTCAGTTTCTCCCTCTTGTCTATGGTTTTATTATTGATTAGCTTTGGGTTAAGGCTCTTCACTGATGCTTGGGCCAATTCAGTTTGTCCTTTAGAGTAGTCCATGTTTGTTCAGATTTTCTCAGCTTTTCTCCATCTGATTCTTGCCCTGGATATGTGGTATAATTTTTAAGATTGTGCTTTTTGTGCAATTGTTTCTTCTCTGGAGAAACTTTCTTTTCTCTGTTCCTTCTCCAGGAATCTTGATCTGTTTGTTTTTGTGCAGACTTTTCTCCTGAGCGCCTATGATTTGTTTAAATTCTCTCCCCCTCTCAGTGGCCCCTTTTCCTTACACTTTTCAGTTCTGGGACCCATCCTGTCTTATAGCAGTTCAGTTCCCCCTCCTTTTTTTTCCAGGAGGCTTTTCTTTTCTGCCCCCACTTTCTTCCCCATTAAGGTATCCCTCCCTGGGAACCCGGGATGGGGCCAATCCAGAAAGATCTACGTTGCACGTAGGTGATGTAGCACACACTGGGTTGAACGTGTGCACCTCCTGCCAACAGTCTGCCACAGTCTCATTTTCTCCCTGGGGGCCCTTTTGTATGTGACTTTCCTCAGCAGCTTGTGCTCCATGCTGGGTCTCCATGGATTGGGTCCTGTGTCTGGATATGCGTGGGTCCTAGTTCACTGCTGTGAAGGGCTGTACAGTCTGTGTGACTCCCAAGCTGCATGGGAATGAGTGAGGCGGAGGGGTCTAGACAGGCAGATCCAGGAAGAAAATCTCCTACCTGATCACGGAGATTATTTTCCTTCTTCCTCAATTCAGCAACTGTGGAGTCCTATTTCAGTTTTTCTCATCCTCCAGAGTTCCAAGCAAGTGGGATTTGTCTTTTCATTCATTAATTCTGAGGAGACACTTTTCTAGGGGGTGCCTTATGACACCATGTTGACGACGTTACTCCTTCCTGTTTTTTAATTACAGAAGAGCCATTCCTTTCAGAAATGTCTTCCTTTAACCTACAACTCTGTCTTTAACCCCTATGAGCATTTAGCACCTAAGAGTAATCTAGCAGTTTTTCTTCTCAAATATTTTCTAATAAACTCAAAATCTGACTCTATTGAGGGCATCCTTGAAGGGATGCCTGGCTTGTTCATCATAGTAGCCCAGCACTATGCGCAATGCCTGACACATAACAGAAGCTCTAATATTTGCTGAATTCATGAATGAATGACATTCCCAAAAAGTTCACGTAAAGGAAAAAGAGTGGTCCCATCTCTTGGCCTTAGTGACGGTGGCAGGATTCAGTAAAGGTCCCTGTCTGTCTTTTTTAAGGGCCCTGTCCCCCTCTCCTTGTGCTGCCTTGAGCTGCCACCCATCCTGCTCCGCTGAGCCCAACAGCTGCTCGAGCCACTAGAACAGGAGCAAATGGCTGAACAGGAAGACAGGGGAGGCATGAAGTCTCAGTCCAGCAACGTCCCTGACATTTTTTGAGAAAGGAGCCATATCATTTTATTCAAAAAAATCAAGCAATAAGACAAAAGCTACTTTATACCCACTAAAAAGAACTAAAGGAGAACTATCCACTTCTCAAGGACATAAGCAGGGCAAATACTACACTTTTTAGTTAGAGCTAAAATAAATAAAAAAGCACAGTGTCCGTCAAAGGACATGCTTTGGTGATGCTTCATCAAACCAAACTGACGATATCTGAGACCGGAAAACCTTCAAGGATCCCTAAACCCCAGTAATTTTATCCTTTTTCTGAACTACAAAAAGGTTAGTGGGGAAAAAAAAAATCATGAGGTACAGTACAAAAATGTTTTGTGCTTACATATTATCTCTTTTCAAGAAGCTTAAAATGTATCATAAGTGCTACTGCAAAAACCCTCCCAGTACTCCTGTGGAATGAAGACAAAATGTAAGCTAATACTTCAGTTAAAAGGAAAACACAGGGGGGTGGCTGGCTGCCTACCACTGGGGCAGCCTGACTAAAAAGTGAAACGGTAACCTCCAAGATAATTGGGGCACAACCCATTTTAGGCTCTCAAATTGAGTTCAACACCAAGAATTGAATTAAAAAGCAAATAAGCAGCTTGATTAGAACAACAAATCAGCTGAAGTTCTAAGAAGCTTATAAAGGAACTAATACTTATATTATATCAAGTTTGATTTATGACCTGAGAAATCACATTAATTGATTTACTATTACCAGAGATCCAAGTAAAGCGTATTTAAAATGATTTTAGAATGAAAAAAAATCTATTTCTTCTAGTTATGAATCACATTATCCTTAGAATTTTCATAAATTTAATTTGACTAGAAAGTTAGTATGCTCAACATTCTTAAAATAATCAAAGAACACTTATCAAACATCCACATTTGTACAGATTCCAGTGGAACACATCCTGGAAAAAAATGATATATAACCTGAAGCAACACTGTTGTTGCAGTACTTCTTGTTGCAAGTATTAACGACAACAATCTTTTTAAGTCCTTGGAAACAGAGTATTGTAAAATGTCAATGAAATCAACACATCTAATTAGGCATTCTGCTTGACACTACATCTGTATGAAAGCACTTTCATATATAAGATCTTACTTTAACCCTGACAGGCCGCAAGGCAGCTACTCCACCTATTCTAGAAAAGCACAGATGAGGGCAATTGCCGAGGGCCAGAGGGGAGGGACGGGCAGAGCCGGGACCAGAACCCAGGCTTCCACAGAAACACATGCTCTCCCCTGACAGAGCATAGTGCATCTCCCAAAGAAACACTGCACAAGTGTGGGCAGAGACGCTAGAACAGATGCAGACACTGAAGAATGCCAAAGAAGAGCCGATATTCCAAGGAGCCAGGGAGATGCCTCCTAAAGACAAGGAGAGCAGTCAAGCAGAATGCCACCAGAGACACCCAGATGTCGGTCTTGTCCGCAGTTTCCCAGGCTCCTCAAACATTTCCAGTCCATGAACCACAGGCCACCCATCACCATCACTACTTGCTACTGCCCAGAAAACAAAAACAAAAACCTCATCGACGCTAAAGCAGAGAATGACACTGATTCTCCTAACAGAGCATGAGGTGTTCACCAAGAAAATGGCAGTCATGCTGCCCTGAATGGAACTCTGCTATATGGGACCTCACTTCATTCAAACATAGCCAGAAACTAGGAAGTCAGCGAAAACAGACTCTAGAGGCCAAAACAGATTTTCACAAAGTCAACGCACAAACACTCACGTGCTTTGCTGCAGGAACAGCCTCTCTAACCCTTATGCCTCGCTTGATTACTAGTAAACTACTCACAGTTCTAATAAGCTTAATTATCAAATTGCCAACCCCAGAGATTAGAAGCAACAAAACAGAAAGGAAAAGAAGACAGAAGTGACAAGGAACAGCAGGGACAAGTTTTTTTAAAACAATAAAACTTGGACAAAGAGACTTGAAAGGTGCAGCAGTTGGGGATCATTTATCATAAAAGTACAATACTCTACTCAAAAGGCCCTAAAAATGTCACAGTATTAAATAAAGCCCTGTTCATAACTTATGTACAATACAACGAACCCAAGTAAACTAGGAAAATGTAAGTTACATTCCATGTGTTCTACCTTAAAATAAGGGAAAAAGTAATGAGGTTAATTTAAACTTTTTTTTTGAATATCACTTTACCTTCTACAAAATACTTTTTCCCTCATTCTGCAACAAAATCCTAAGGCAAGCAGGGCAGATGCCTCCACTGGCCAGGCGCTGGGCTAGGAATTTACTAGTAAATAATTCTATTTAGCAAGGCAGATGGGTTTATGATGACAGTTGTAACACAGCATGAAACCTGCCCCAACAGAAGACAGTACCCGAAACGCACCTCCCCAGCCTTGTTTCGGGGAGGGGTGAAGAGAGAAGGCAGGGAAGACTTCCTGAAAAGGGTCACCAATATGACTGCACTGAAAACTTCCCCTGAACCTCTTCATCTCCAAACTTCCCTCTCTGAAACCTCCCATCCTTTCTCCTGCATCCCATTGGGCCTGTTTCTGAAGAACCACCCCAGTGCTTCCAGTGCCATCATCCCTCCTACCCCATTTCCCACTGTGGTGGGCAGACTTCAGGTGGACCCCACCACCACCACTACCCCGCCTCTTGACATTCACGCCCCGTGGGATTCCCTCCCCTTGAGCACGGGTGGACTGAGTACCTGCTTCTAACCCACAGGATACAGCAAAGGTGACGGGATGTCACCACCACAATTAGGTGACAGGAGCCCCTGACTTCCGTCTTGCTTGCAGACTCTCAGCTGCCATGGTGGAGAGGCCAACACAGACAGAAACCGAGGCGGCCTCAGGCCAACAGCCCGCAAGGAACTGCGGCCCCTGGCTCAATGGTCCACAGAGAAGTGAATCCTGTCAACAGCCACGTGAGCCTGGAAGCCGTTCCTTCCCCGGTCGAGCCTCCAGATGAGACCCTGCCCCAGCCGGCACCTGGGCCATAGCCTGAGACCCTGAGCAGCAGAGCAGCAAGGCCAGGCCTGGACCCCTGACCCACAGAGACCGGGAGATCGCAAATGGGCGCTGTCTTCAGCCTCTAAGCTTGGGTGACCTGTTATGCAGTAATAAATGACTAATACACCCACAGTCCATCAGGACCCCGTGATTTCTTAGACTTTGATCAGTCATTTCACTGTCATTTCTACCAGTACTATATTTATTATTAAAATTCTTGAACGAATTTTTTCTACCCTATCTCTACCTCATTCCCACTCTTTCTTCAACTCACCATCAAATTGACAAAATCAATACCTTTTCCTCAGTCTTCACTCTAGCCAAACCCTCCGCAGCATTACAACAGGCAACATCCTAAGGCCCTCTAAGCAGAGCTTCCCTGACTTCATCCTTCTCGTGCTGTCACCTCTCTGACCATTCTTCTCAGCCTGCCTGGGCTGCTGCCCTCTGGCCACACATTTCAGCCCTCAAGCCCCTCCTCTTCTTCCACTGCAATCTCACCCACTACTCTGACTTCTACTCTTAATTCTTTTGAATTGATCCATTCAATTCATTCATCCAACCAATAAGAACTCTTCTGGGCAGGAATGATGTAGCAATGTACAAGACAAACAAGGCCCCTGCTCTCATGGCACTTTTATCCTCATGGAGGCTGTGCTGAGTGTCTCCATGTGCCCCTCTAGACCTCCTCTCCATCCCCTCCACCCTGTCCTGTGCCCAGGAGGCTGACCTCTAGACTTATCACCAGGGCTCTCTTGCCCTCTGAAACTAAAATGGAAAAAAAAGCGGGGGGGGGGGGGGGGGGGGGGGCGGGACAGGGTGATGAGGAATAACTTCCTAATCTTTCCATCTGGCTCTAACCTCTCTCCTAAGTTCCACACTCACGCTTCCATGTCATGTTATATACGTATATTCTAAAGCTAAACCAATTATGTCTAAAACAGAACCCATATGTCTGCACCTGTCTCCCCAAAACATCTCTCCTGTATTCCCTGTCTCACCAAACTCCCAGTTGTTGAGGTTTCAAAAGCTAGGATTCACCTTCAACTTTTCTCTTCCCTCAAGTTCCACATTCAGTGAGTCATAAAACTGTGCCCCACCCCGCCCCCCACTCCCCACACACACACAAAACTCAGCCACACCAGCTCCTTTTCTCAACCCACTGCTTCGGACACCCTTGTCAAAAACTATTCTAAAAACCAACCAGTTTTTCCCACTCCAATCCTTTCTATTTCTCGCTCATTCATTCATTCAACCAACAAACATTTATTAAGCCCTTCCTGAGTACTGGGTACTCACATCTCTGAGCTCTACAGACGTATATCTGACTGCAGAAGAAAGAGAAGCAAGCAACACCCATACAAATTAAAATATGCTATGACCAAGAAAATCACAGACTGCTATTGGCACACAAAGGAAGGACATCCAACCCAATGTGGAAAGAGACAGGGTCAAGAAGGCTTCCCAGACATGTCTCACCTCAGCTGAAATCCAGAGGAGGAGTCAGCAAGGCAAAGCAGGTATGTGAGTCTGCGGGGTGTATGTGCTAGAGGAAGCCACAGGCTCTAAGTCAAAGACACAGCATGCACAAGGCCTCATATCAAGCAGAGTGTGGTGCCGTGGTCAGAATCCAGAAGAACTTACCCTGACTGCAGAGCGGGGATGAAGCTGGAGAGGTGAGCAGGTGGCCTTTATTAGCACCTAAAGGAGAATCGACTCCATCCAATCAATTAACTCCTCTGCTGAAAAGTCAAAGAGCCTCTCCCAGAGCAGAGAATAAAACCCAGACTCCTCCATCTGACTTCCAAAACCTCCGCTATCCCTACCCACTTTTCCTGGCTTGTCTAACCTCAAGCACTTGGAATTCCAGTCACCCTTAAACTCCCCTGGCTCCAACCACCACATCTGCCTGTCAACATTTCCTAACCAAATTGTCTCTCCTCCAGGAAGCCTTCCCAGTCCTTCCCAGTGCCTCATCATGGCACTGATAACAATCCCTGTCTGCTACCCACAGACTTGAGGCTCTGGAGTTCCATACACAGTGTTCCAAGCATTAACTGAACTGAATCTTCATTTCAAAGAACAGGAAAAAATGTCCAGAAAAATATGCAATATACCAGTACTGCATTTCTGTGGCCAAACATGGAAGGTCACAAAGAAATAAATATTTTTTACTTACATGAAGACAACCAACAACCTCAATTTGTTTGTTTTCCTATTAGCATCTCTAAATAAAAAAGGCTACATCCTGCCTCATGAGATTAAAAAATAGCAAGTAAATAAACTCAGAGGGGTCAAGGTCCCTGCTCAGAGTCACCAGGTCCCCAAGGGGCAGAATAAAGACCTGAACTAAGTTTTCAGATGCTCCCCCAAAAGTTACAAACAGCCAGAATTATAACCAGGGTGCCCCCACAGCTCACCCGATTACCCAGAAGTTACTTCCAATTAACTCCATTTCCCTTCAGTGCTCACTCAGCTCAAGGCCTCCCCAACCCCTCAGATTAGCCAAATCCCTTTCCGATCCATTACCCTTGTCTCCACAGCATTGCAGCCCGGGTGTCACGTTTCATGACAACTTGATTAATGTTGTCTCCCCAGTTAGCTCCACGAGGACAGGAACTGTCTGTCCTTCCCTGTGCCTGGCACACACAGGCACTATAATATTATCTGTTGAATAATGAATTGACTCAAGAGTGCAACAATAGCTGATGTTCCCCTGGCCCCCACAGGACAGGTACCTAGAGTACCTTCTGATGCCTCCAGTAATAATTATTATTATTATTACTATTTTAGTCATTATTATATAAGTATTAAAGTGAAATTTTATGGCAACATATAATATTTCAATATTCATTCATCCATACATGACATCTATGTTAATTCTCTATTAACCAGAATATGTATTAACCAGAATGCCACATTTTTTTCTAAACATGCAAGGCCAACAGCAAATTTTCAGATCAAAAGAACACACACTACAAGAACCCAACCTACAATCTACATGGAATGGCTATATACTCTCTGAACCTGAAAAGCCCAATTTCAGCCCAGCAGTGAATTACTGTGTTTTGCCAAGACAGACTAGTGTACTAATAAAATAAAACGGTATGTTACTGAAATAAAATGCTTGGATTTAGCAAATATCAGATCCGTAAAAAGGATTTAAGACCCCCAAGTGGATGCACAAGTTCACCACAATCCCTATCAAAATCCCAGCAGCCCTTTTCTGCAGAAATTGACAAGCTGATCCTAATATTCACAGAGAAATGCATGGAACCCAGAACAGTCAAAACAACCCTGAAACAGAAGAACAAGGTTGGAGGACTCACACTTCCCCAATTTCAGAACTTAGTATAAAGCTACAGTAATCAAGACCGGATGGCACTAGCCTCAGGACAGACACACAGATCAATGAACTAGAACAGAGTCCAAAAATAACCTTCACAGTCCGAGTCAATTGAACTTCAACAAAGTGCCAAGATAATTCAACAAAGACTGTCTTTTCAACAAATGGCACTCAGACAACTAGATCTCACATGCAAAAGAATGAAGTTGGACCCCCTACCTCACACCATATACAAAAATTAACTGAAAATGAATCAGAGGCCTAAATGTAAAAGCTAAAACTATAAAATTCTTAGAGGAAAACGTAGGCATAAGTCTTTGTAACCTTGGATTAGGCAACAGTTTCTTAGATATGACTCCAAAAGTTTAAGTAACAAAAGAAAAAAAAAACATAAACTGGACTTCAAAGGACAAAATCAAGAAAGTGAAAACAATCCAAAGAATAGGAGAAAATATTTGAAAACCATATATCTAACGACGGACTAGTGTCCAGAATATATAAAGAACTCTTACAACCCAACAATAAAAACATAAATACCGCAATTTAAACATGGGCAAAGGATTTGAATAGAAACATTTCTCCATAGAACAAATTCAAACGGCAAAAAAGCATATGAAAAGATGCTCAGCATCATTATTCATTAAGGAAATGCAAATCAAAACCACAATGAGATTCCACTTCACACCCACTAGAATGGCTATAATCCAAAAGATGGCTAATAACAAATGTCGACACGGATAGGGAGAAATTGGAATTTTCATATACTGCTTGTGGAAATGGTGTAGCCATTTTGGAAAACAGTAGGGCAGCTCCTCATAAAATTAAAAATCAAGTTACCACATAACCAGCAACTGCTCTTAAGTATATACCCAAACTGAAAACGTATGTCCAAACAAAAACCCGTAAAGGAGTTTCACGACAACATTCTTCATAATAGCCAAAAACTGGAAACAACCCAAATGTCCATCAGCTGATGAATAGATAAACAAAATGTGGTATATCCATATGATAAGAGTATTATTCAACCACAAAAAGTAATGATGTTCCTACTGTCAACCATGGAGTATAGTTAATATAATAACTATATTCCCTATTATAAACATGAACACAGTTTTCCCATTGGTGCCTCTGGTACCACACTAATGCAAAGTGTTAATAACAGGGAAAACTGCGTGGTTTGCAGAGGGGGGTATATCGGAACTCTGTACTTTCTGCAGGATTTTTCTGTACCCCTACAATTGCTCTAATAAATTTAAGTAATTAAAAAAAAAAAAAACAGGACAGATACATGCTACAACATGGATGAACCTTGACAATCTCATGCTAAGGGAACACAAAAGGTCACATATAGTATGAAATGTCCCAAACAAGCAAATCCATAGAGACAGAAAGGAGATTAGTGGTCCCCAGGGGTGGGGGGAGATGGGAATGGGGAGTGACTGCTGATTTGTATGGGTTTCTTTTGGGGAAGATGACAACGTTCTTAAAATTAGATAGTGCTGAGAGTTGTGCAACTGTGTAAATATACTAAAAACCACTGAACTGTATATTTTAAAAGGGTGAATTTATGGTACGAAAATTATATCTCGATAAAGCTATTATAAAAAAGTAATCAAATCTCTTTAACTACTAAAAACTACTACTCTGATGATTATGTTTTCTTTAAAATATCATACACTTTCCTCCCTTGTTAAGCAAAACATACTAAGTACCACTTTTCGGAATATACTCAAGGTCATCACTTTGAAACCACAATTACTCAACGGCATGCTGGCCACTAGCCCTTTACATATACCTCCAAACTACTGCTCTCTCTCAGTTCTTCCACCTGCCTTCTCTAATTCTGTTTCCTCCTTCCACTGCCAGAAATCAAGAAAAACAAGAGATTAGAGGCAGGAAAGACATATGAAGAAAAACCAAACAAATGTGCAGGCAAGTGGCAGCGAACCCTTACAGAGGCACGGGGCAGGAGCTCTCCCCTCCGTACCCACTCTAAAGGCAATGCCTCCCTTTCTTACTAGCGATGCACGTCTCCTGCCTTGCAAGTTTAGCAATCCATGATAAAGGGAAAAGAGGGGAAGCACACCCAAATACCCGACCTGTGGAAATCCTCAGATGACAATGACAGACCCCAAACTGCCCAATTCTGAGAGCCACCCCAGGGCAAGGGACTCCACAGACGACCCTACTCCAGAGGACCCAGCTTCACCCTGGTTGGAAGGACAAGCCTTGGCCTCGTGATTACACTCACTGCTGACTTGCCTCACACCCTGGCTGTATGGGCTAACTCACGGAGAGCATTTGCCTCCATCTGAAGCTACAGTGCAAGTTTCTCTGCAAAAAGTTTAGTTACTGCAGCAACTGGACATAAGAAACCCATTCCTGAAGTCAATGTTCGCTGGGTACTGATAAGTGAGAGGCACCAGGACACACGCACGCACGCGCACACACACACATACACCCACACACACCCTTCTCGCGCAATCTACTCTCACCCTAGGCTGCCTGAAGTGATCCACAAGCCACTGGGTCCTGGCCCCCCTCCCTCAGGGGTGACTTGACTGGAGCAACCACCCAGCGTAGGAAACAAAGCAACGGGCTGAGGGGTCTGTATGAGTCTCATCTTGAGCATTTTAAACAGGAGACAAGAAAGCAGAGCCAGGTGATGGCGAGCACTGGAACTGGAGTCAGGACACGCAGGGCCATGACTGAGCCATGGCAGGTCAGGACTAACACAAAAACTATGGTGGAGCATGGAAGCTTCATGCAAGCGGAGAAAGCCGGCCGCAAGGTGCGAGACAGGAGACTGGAACATGCAGAAGAGCAGAGCCGGGAGCCGCGTCCCCAAGGGGGCCCAGTTCAGCGAAGGGGTCTCCACGGGGAAGGTTAGTCCAGACTCTCCAGGTCCCATTCCCAGACCATCCAAGGGCACCTCAGTTTCTGTCCTGAGATCACTTGTTATTCTTATACTAAAACCTCCTTCACTTGACCTAATGGGAGTGGTTCATGTACTTGCAATCAAAACTGCTCTAACCCAGGGCCTACTGACCCTCCCTGACATGAGCCCCAAGCAGCTCCTACTTCCCAGTGTCCACTAAGAAGCTCAGACATTTCTGAATGTGTTGCCAATCCTCTTTCCATAAATACTGCAAATCTAAAAACTCACCTAAATACTGCTTTCTGTATAAATGGACCTCAAAGCCTGATTACCATCATTTATTTTTAAAAGCACTCTGAAAATCATGAGTGTTTTCATTTCTATTAAACAACTGGTGCCTGTCTGTGCTATTACATCAAATGACCAGGGCAAGGAATCTCACTGGAGAGGGTGCTGAGGGACAACAGTGACAAGGCAGCAAAGAGCATCCGCAAGCACCTGGAGCCACACCAGAGTAGCTAAATTCATCCTCAGTTCCCCCAGACGTGGCCACAGAGGCTGGAGAGGCTAAAAATACTGGGAGAGAACAGATAAAAGCTGTCAAGGGTGTTCAGGCCAGTTAGCAAGGTCACCCTGATCCCCATATTTTCATCAGAAGACATTCATACAAACAGCAATGAGTGTATTTAGAATAGTTGGATTTAGTTTAGAAGGACGGATACTTCTCTCCTCCCAGAATGCCTGGAATAAACCTCGGAGCCTTGAATTTGGTTAAGTCATCTACGATCAATTTCTGGAGGACCCCTCAGAAGAAAGACAAGTACTTCAAAACTATGGAGTACCCACTCACCACCTTTCTACTTGTTACAGCTTCCTTTTTAGCACAACAGCCTCTATCAATAAAAACAAATGAAGACGACACCTCCATCAGAAGCTCTGTCAAAGCAAATGATGATTCAGCCAGCACTTTTCACGATGGCAGAGATGGAAAATATAAAGCAGAAACTGTTTTATCTCGAAACTTTAACTTGCCCTCAGTATCTTTAAACAAGGAAGAAACTTTGTAAAATTAATTATATTTGAGGCGTCCCCAAGCACTGGGCCAACCGTCGCCCAAGGGGTTTGTCCGTGTGAAGATCCCACATGATCTATTATAGTGGACCCACAAAAACTCCCCAAGCCACATGAGTTTCTTAAAAGGAAGAGTCTTATTTACTGGCAATCAATACATTTTAATAAGTCATATTAATCAACTCCAGAAATTACAACTGAATGAATATACTACCTTGAATATAAAAAAGTCTGAGGTTCGCAGATACTTTTTTCATCTGTAATCATATATCACTTACATCTGTTTTTCTAAATCTATGAACCCTCATTTGTATCTGAATAAAGTCCTTAAAGTAGTCACAGGGAGTAACTAAGCAGACTGAATATTTTCGGGCTGTGCATCATCCTTAACAATTTTTTAAACAACTTTAACAATTTTTTACATTTTTTAAAGCACGTACTCACAATGTATCCAATAGACAGACCTAAAAAAGTAAGCCCTCTCCGTATCCCAGGAAGGTGCACAGGGTGCCTGCCTCGGTGACTGCAGTTCAAACACCTCCTACACAGCTGAGTCAACATAGCGATTCATGACCTGGAGCAAGCACCTCAAAATGAAAAGACAGTTACACAGAAGAGCAACATACTAGCAAACCCAGTCAGAAAGCAAAATTCCTTACAGCCAACTCCATTTTCTTATAGTCATGAAAATCAGAATGGGAAGGAAGTTTAGAGGTCACCACAAGGACAACCCTTTAGCCAACACAGGAATCCCCCCAAAATTATTACCAACTGCCTCAGTGTACACTGAAAGCTGCGGTCGGAGAAAAGCAAGATGAGAAGAACTTGTGCCACAAGAGTGATGGACACCAGCTGGGGTGCAGTGAGGGAGCAGGCTGGGAGGCTGGGTGGGCGGGCCGTCTAGCAGGGGGCCCCCGGTCCAGTGCACCACTGCTCCTGGCGACTGAAGTAAAACAGCACTCACTGGGAACCCAAGTGGGCTCATTAGAAAAGACATCGAAGAAGCGGGTGCCTTCGTGGGCAGAGGACTCACCAGTCACTGCTCCGTGCAGGGTGAGACAAAAATGATCTTCACTCTACCGGCAGTCTTTCAAACATTTTGAAATCTGTTATCAAAGCCGGCAGCTTTTCATAAATCCTACAGTGGCACAGGTTTGGGAAATAAGGGAGGTTTTACAGAGACCTTCTTATCATTAAATATTCCTTTCTTCAGATATTATTTACAAATGGACTCCTTCTTAGAAATCAAATTTAAATACTTTGAAAATTAGTTCTTAGGGTAATAATAAATGTCATTAAGTCATCTGCAAATGCTTATCCACAATCTACTTGCTTTTATTTTTTTCTTAGTGCACCTACTTAAAGGTGAATGCTAATTAACAGACCACTCACCTATGTTACCCATCAGACAACTCGGTTCAGCACAAAGAAACACAAAGCTCTAGTTACATTTATGGGTGGGAAGAGACAGCGTCTTTGAGTTGTCATGATTTTTTAGAAGTTATTTCAGAAGTAAGATTGGGTATCAATCAAAATGGCTGCAGTTCGAATCATTTACTCCAACCATGAATCGTAACTGAGCTAACACAATGATTCCCACATATGACACATTTTATTTCTCATGCTTCTCAGCAATTAAAAATCTAGAAAGTCAAAAAATCCCCAAGAAAGCAGAGAAAATGCACTTTTTAAGAGCTCATCATTCATCAACTAGGAGGCTCAAAAGATGCCACACGGCAAAGGCTCAGTCTCAAACTTGCCCCTGCAGAGGAAAACCCCAAATAAGATTTCTTCAAGAACTGCTCACAAGCAGTACTAACTTACAAGCAGTGACATCCATGGAGGAGAAACTGGGGTCACAGCTACAAGCATGTACCAAATGAAACCTAACTCCAACACAGGGGATCTGATGCTAGTTCCCTAATAATAACAGTAACATTGTATTAAAAATAAAATTATCATAATAAAGTTATTTAAAATATATCAAGATCAACAGAATGCTCAAAAGAAAATATCCAAATCTTTCAAATATGAGAACATAATTGAATCTCAAGGCCCAACCACTCTAAAATAAAGTAGAATCCTCCAAAGTCAAATTATAAAAGAAATGTTACTTTCTGACAAAGGAGCTACGGCATAGCACTCAACCACATGCAAGAACAAAAATTTAGTGTCAATATGTTCACAACACAGCTCAATCCACAAAATCATGAGA
This sequence comes from Choloepus didactylus, assembly GCF_015220235.1. Taxonomy (NCBI): domain Eukaryota; kingdom Metazoa; phylum Chordata; class Mammalia; order Pilosa; family Megalonychidae; genus Choloepus; species Choloepus didactylus. The sequence goes on from NC_051308.1 coordinate 242,967,671, forward strand.
TAATTAAACTGACTGTTTTAGATTTCAATCTGTTTGGCCAGAAACCTTATCCAAAACTACACTGATGCAAATCAGGAGCAACCATGGCTATATCTACATAACAACCCTATATCTTATCTTTTGTTTTACCTTTTATCGTTGATTTATGGGCTGGCTGATGTTAAACTGATTTGTGCCTGTGCCAGAAGGCTGCTCAGGAATGTGAAACAAGACAAGGGATTCAGAAGAATCAAATTCATGAATGAAAATGCTGATGTCATCGTTCAGCTCCCAGTAGAGCTGAGAGTAGTATGTGAAGAAGCTGGGTATCTTTGGGGATGTTACATCACAAAGTCATTTAGTACAGGAGGTAAAAGGAAAAGCCCTGGCTCAGAAAGAGGAAAGAGGGGTTGGGGGAGGGGGGTTAACACAGCGAAAAGCTGTATTAACAACCTTCTCCCTAGACCAAAAATGAAAAACACCACTGTGTATATATGCCACAAACAAGCATAACGTCTAAACCACGGAAGTGCTTCAAACTAATGTTAGAGATAATGTTTTTTAAAGATATGGTTAGTCATGTCTCCAAATAAACAGAACACTATCCCCAATCCCAACCTTAAATCTTTTTCCCACCACATAGCATATCATTCAAAAATGAGAGCTACATTAGTTGGAAGAGCTTTATTTCTCCAATAAAAACTACCTGGCATTGCTACAGCATGCCTAACTCTGAGCAATTCTGGATGTAACAGTGAAGGACTCCAACCAGAGGTAAGCTACTGGAATTTTTATGTGAGGGGAAAAAAACCCCTTTATCTAATGATATAATATAAACTAATAAAAAAAGAGATTATAAAAATTTGATTTACCCAGGACTATTAAAAGCAGCTAGTGGTGTAGATTTTTCATCTCTTGGCAGAACTGAAAATACAACTAATAAAACAAACTTCTGTACAGTTTAGACATAATTCATTAAATTTCCTTTTCTTCTAGACACTTATGTAACCAATTCCTAGATTCCTGATGTTTCCCAGGAAATTTAAGATTATTACATTATTAAAAAACTAACAGTGACCCTCAGATCCTAGGAACATCTCCAAAGCACAAAACTACAAGGGCATTCTCTCTTCTTTACCATTCACATGGCTTAAAGCAGCCATTTACCCAAAATGGATTTTTAAAAAATTTAAGCAATAAACAATTTTGCCAATAAACATTTTAAAAAGAAATCTTATTAAGTTAAAATGCAAACATGCCAGTTTTATCCGTAAATCTAAAATGTTAAAAAGAAATCATCTCACATTTCCACCACAAATATCTTTGATAGAACATCACTACCCCCTTGTGGATTCGCAATAAAAAATCCTTATCTGCAATCTTCACTTTTTAAATGTTTAATTCTGCTGAACTTTCATTAAAGTTCACATTTCCTTCACTAAGAAGGGCTGTTTTCACTACAATTACACCTAAAAGTGAGAAAAAACACTTAACATTTTAAAATAACCAATCCCATCACCTTCCTTATCTTCTAAACATCCCCACTGGGGGAGCATTCTTTATATATTACGCATATTTATCAATTTAAAATGGTAAACACACCAACATTCCATTTTTTCTTAGAATATCTGAATTTACACTTCCAATCATTTTGGGATTATTTTTAATGACACATGGATACTTTTTTCAGGATAGCATCTTTTTTCTTTCTATTTGATAAATTCACAAAGTATCCATTTCTTTTTACTACTCTCAAATGATTTGATATTCAAGTGCCCCAGAAAACCAACAGGGCACATACCCCCTCAAAAATGACTTTTCAGAAAAAAATTAAAAACTAAATTCTTAAAAGATTAAATTAATTCCTAATTGCATTAACATACCTTCAGAAATGTCGCCTGGCAATCTAAATCAACCCTGATGGGGGAAAAAAGATAATACAGCTTACTGTCAAACTGCAAAGAAAGGCTTTCTTTTTTCTTTCTTTTTTTGTAACCTGTTTATATCTGTCTATCAATCTAATATAACACACAGACACATCTGTGAGAAAATATGCACTGTGAAAAAGATCAAGTAAACTTAAATACCTGCTTTATCACTTGTTATAGAAGCTAAATTCAGTTGAAAATATAAATCATTCCTTCATAACTTGTATGGTGCAATTACTAGGTTTTAGCTCCCCATTCTATCACCGATGTTGAACACAAAAGTAGGGACAAAGTAATTTACTACCATTACAAGACAAATGCTTTATTCGCTCCAATGACTAGATGGGAGCAAAGGAAGAAAAACAATCCATTTTGCAAGAGTTTTTAAGTGACTAAATATATAATCTTACTTTGAGGTAACTGATAAGGATAAATGGAATATACATTGCATAATCTGTTGAATGAATAAATGAATGAATGCTCTGTGTCCCAAAAGGCTTTTCCCATGTCATCTCCATTGACACGTTACGTCCAAGTAGTACCAAAAATACCAATTATGCACCATGTCGAAAGCCAATGACTGAACCACAGGACAGGAGCCATCAGAGCCGGCCATAATGACGTTTTGCTTTTTCGGAATGCAGTTGTTATGGGTGGTGGTGCTGCTGTTGGACTTCTTTTGGAGGGAAGGGAGGGGTGAAGTGTTTTAGATGACTTTGGGAAATAAATAGATTAGTGGTGAAAGTATCACTATTTAATTAGCATTTAAACATTAACTCTTAACTATGAATGCATTCAGACATATTAAGAACTCAGTTCCAAATGCTTCTTGCAAGGCATGTCACTACAAAACTACACCACAGAGAGCAGAGTTTCCAACACAGCTCCAACCAGCAAATCTCCCTCTCAGCAACCCTCTGCTAACAGTCCAGGAAGCGTAAGAAACTTGAAAGGCCTGGTGAAATATGACAAAAAAGATGTGGACGCACTTTCCCAAATGAACAAGGACTTGAGTATGGAAAACAAGAAACTATATCAAGGATGATCAAAACATTGGGGTGAATGTGGAAGAACATTAAAAAACATCTTTGGTCCTTCCATCTTATGTCAATCAGTACAAAGTAAATGAACAATCCTCCAAAAAAAGAAAGGGTAACGATATAGCTGACACGGCCTCTCTTTGCAGTGGGGTACATCACATAATTTTTAGTCCAGGGTAATGAACTAAAAGAAGTGCTCAGGAAGCACTAACAATCTTTATACAAGGAGCCCCATGACCTTCCACAAACCATGGTGTTCAACACAGCAAGATGCAATACAACCTTAGAAATACACAGCCAGCACACTGATGGCAAGAAACTACCCTTTACTTTGCCCCACCTTACAGAAAAATCAAGGACTACTGTCCATTGTCACTATATACAGAGAAACACTTTTCTTAGGAATACCTGACCAATGCCACATGACAGAAGTCTACACCTATATATTCACAAGCCCCTCCTTCAAATGACAGAATGTAACATCTTAACCCGAGGACTGATGAAAATTACCTACTTTTCCCTTACAACACAGGGGGCACAATGTAAGAGGATCCGATATTGTCTGACCAACTTACTTATATCCTGAACCTGTTTGGTGTTTTTAAAAAAGGAAAAGACATGCAGATAGATAGACAGATAGGTAACGCACTATAATATGGAAAACAGAGGGAACGGTGTGCCCTCTTACTCAGGTCATATGGACAAAGAAGCAGAGCAAGAACACTTCTTGTTCTCACACTTGAACACAGCAAAGACTAAAGATAGTACTACAACAGGGAAAGTAACAAGAAGACCCCACACTTTCTTGTGAAGACCTCCAAACGAAGTCATTTACTCATTGACTGCACCCAGAGAAATTTACCATTATCAAGCCAAAGAGAAGGAAGGAAGCTGACTGAACAGCAGTAAAAACAAATTTCCAAAATTCCAACCGGGAAGCCCCAGATTCCAGAAGAACCCAGTGATAACATGTGCAACCCAGGACGACATCTAGTCATAAATACTACCATGGCCTCTTGCCTTGGGTTTAAGTCCCATTCCATCGTACCCATCCTTAGGAAAACAAGGAGCAGAAACAGAGCCTCGTTGCCACAGGACACAAGGCATGGCGGACACCCTTTCTACTGAAAGAGAAAGCTATGAACACAACAGATCCACAAGTACTTTTTTATAACAACAATGACAAGGGCAATAAAAGACTTTTTATGTGGAAAGGGGCAAAAAATAAAGGAAAAGCTAAAGAAAAGAAAGAGGTAGGATTTAAGTCATCTAGAACATCAAATCTAAAACGGGGCATGGTAAACAATTCTAGAAGGTACAGGACATTTTGAAGAATGATCTAAATAATGACAATACAAAAGAAACACCTATCATCACATCGTACACACCCGGTCACCACACAAAAACATCTAGTCACATAGTCATATGAACAAAAAGCACTGACACCAAACCACATACCAAACAACCCTGAACAAGAGTTCTTCTTGAGAGTGGAATACTAGCAGAATTGGTTTCTATATACATTGTGAAGGGGAAAAAAACTGATTTAAAAGAGGAGGCAAAGCAAAGGTATATTTCACATTAATTTTTATCATCATCATTATTTATACTTAACCTGCATCCAAAAAGAATGTCAGGCTATTAAAAAAAAAAAAAAAACAGACAAATAATGAATCACTAAAAAGAAAAAAGTATTAAAAGTCACATAATAAAGAAAAGCAGTAATAATTATACCAGAAACCTAGGCTAAGAATGGCCACAATTAGGCATTAAACTTAAATATAACACTTCCTGGCAGCAAAAAACGTAACAGCAATTCATATAGTTCTTACTATCTGATAATATGAATATACCAGTTAATCAGAAGAGAAAAAGATTCTTCTACCCCTTCCTTATATAAAGAATACATGTGATTTTATGTCCCATGCAATACCCAGTATACTGCTGATGTTCAAGTGTTAAACATACCAATCAACCATGTATCTAAATGACCCAAAATTTATGCCTAGACAATTATGAAGATGGTCAACTTGACTTTTTTACACAGAGACACACACACACACCAGTCTTTGAGAAAGCTGTTAAATGCCTCTCCCAGTCCACTCCCTACCACCCCTGCTACTGCAGGGAGGAGTGGAGGTAGCTCAACAGCATCTTTTTGCAAGATTACAATCCAAAAACTAAAATTTAATTTAGAAAATAATTCCTTATGACATGGAAAAAAAAAAACAAAAGCAAGATACAAGGAAATGTCATTCATACCAAAAGACCCAACTTGGTCTCAAGCTAAGTCACACAATCCACAGATCTTCCCACATAATAGAAGCGCAAATGTCTCCTGAATGCTTTCAGTGATGGGGAGATGGATGTAAAACAACTTATCCCCAAAAAGGCAAATTCAAAGAGCCCACAAAGGAGGCAATGGGCACAACTTTATGAAGGGACAGGAAGTGAACAAGAGAACCACCGTCTACTGCTTTTTCCACAAGGAAGTCAGAAAGCAGGACAAGTGCTCACAGAGAGGATGCCCCCAAACTTTAGGAAATGGGAAACAAAGAATGGCCCAAAGTAATGAAGGATGGAGGAAAAATGTTATGCTGCAAGATGGGATACATCGAAATCAGCCAGAAAGAATGGTAACCCCACCAGGACCCTAGCATAAACAGGGAACAAAAATAATGCTCCCCTCTAAAGAAGAGGGGAGCACCTAAAACCTCCAGGGCCTAAAAACTAAGGAAATGGGAAAACATGGATAAGAAGGATGCATAAATATGTCTCAAAATACAAGTAAGAACCACCCTACTCTTTTGAAATGAAAAAACCTGACCCAATTCGACCTTGAGTAAAGGTTGCTGTGCATACATCAAAATTTTGAAGCCACTCAACAATGAAATGGAGAAATCCAACATTTCCCAGAAGGAGATAAGTAAGGCCCTCAAGAAGATAAGGGGAGAGATTTCCCATGGGTCATTCAACCTGTCAAACATCTAGGGGGAAGGGTGGAGGGATGGCCTAGTGGAAAACCAAACAAAAAAAATGTGCAAAAGAAAGTGGTCACGAACCCGGCTGGCTAGACTTACTGCAGGAGAACTCCTTACATTGGAGGAAGAGGCAAAAGCTGATTTCCAGTAACTGATGGAGATGGATGGCACAGAAAGGATGACCAGGTCAAATGCCGATAAAAAGGTTTAACTTTGGACATCAACCTCAAGTGTGCTCCTCTTACTAACCTCTTTTGATCTCCTCCTACAGCCCAAGTGACACTGAGCATCCTGCTGGCCAGGGAAAACTCCCAACGGTAGTCAGTGGTCGGAGAAGGGCATGGAAGGACCCAGCACTGGAGATGACAAGACTGTGCTGGGTATACTCCAGCACACACAGCAGATATTCAACTCTCCATCTCTCCAAAGGTCATTAATACTACACCCTAACAATTCATAATTCCATCAAGCATAAACAACAGACAAACTTAAAAGAAAGAAACAAACAAAAAAATGGACAAGGTCAAAAGCTCTACTTTCTGGCTATGGGTTTTAGGCCCACTGGATGTCAGTATGAACTGAATGGCAAAATCCAGAACTCAGCCTAATGCTGACCCTCCAGATAACCATATCTCTTGACTCACTAAATCGAAGCGGAGGCAGTCTCCTTGCTGGAAGAGGGCTTGAAGGTCCAAACGCTCAGAGCTCGACAGAGCTTGTCAGGAAGGATGAGGCTCCCAACTATGCCTGTGGAAAAGTAAGACTTTGCCACTAAGTGACAGCAGGTAGCAACCATTCCAAGGTGTGGGAGTGAAGGAAGCCAAGGAGACCAGGGGAGGTAAGGCCCCCGACTAGAACAGACAGGGCCCAAGAGCCAAGGGGAAGCAGCGAAGCACACAATGATGATACTCACAAAAAAGACTTCAAGGATAAATACCTCCCACCCTCTCAAGAAGTGACAAGGGCCTTTCCAAAGATACTTTTGCCCATGATCAGAACCTCTGTCAATTACTGAAACGGCCAAAATATAACTGGGACATATTTATGGCCACTCATTCCTGGTCTTCTCAACTTTCTCATACTGCTTGCCCAAAATACATACACTATCTTTCCTCTACAGTACAGCAAAGTAATCAAAATTAAGAACTTTTCACCTACGCAAAACCACCCTTAAATTCAGAACGCCTAAGTCTGGAAAGATATTGGCAAGCACCCTACACAATACACTCGGGGACTTGGTGGATGTTCAGGTGCCATTCTGCTTTTTCAATACAGTGTAAATGACAAACGAAGAGTGGTCAGAACTGGCCATTTATCAATGATTCTTCAGATTCGTCTAAGCCTGCAGTTACCTACACCAGTGATATACCACTATCTAGATTCCTACACATACACCCAAAATACACTTCCTGTACATATGTCATAGATGTGACTTCATCTGTCAATAGATATGTACATGGGGGTATGTGAAAATGAACACATTACATCATGATCTCTTTTTCATCAATAGAGAACCAAAACAGATTGCAAAAAACAGAAAGCATTCAAATTTCCCCTCCACCTGAAAGCTACAAGAGCCAAAGAAAACTTTGGATCCCACAAGAGACATCACCAAGGCCAAAAGTAGGTTCTCATTCAACAAGGGGCACGCAAGTAACCCCCTCTCAAATGGGACATCAGAGACATGGGTGCCTACACTGCCTTTTCCGGATGGAAAAGCATGTGGTTTCTTCTTACCCAGCCAACATGAAGACAGTTTAGGAAAATTAGAAGAAGTCAAGGTAACAGGGTTCACTAAACATGGCTGACTGGAAAACAGAAGCCTTAAGAAGAAAATGAGTTCTCTTGAAAAAAAAGAAATGGGAAGTTTATTTCCAGTGAAGGCTGAAAGGTCTTGATGTTCAAAGTGGGGTTGTTATTGCACAGAAGTCAAAAATCAGAACACGGAAAAACAAGGACACAGGAGCCTTTTCCCAGTGGGGTACAGTGTCAACTGGTGAATGCTGCCTCCACGTCAGATACGGGAGTAATTATGGAAGGGAAAAGACACCCTTTTCTCCCTCAGACATACGAGTAATTATCGTGGCCCCTTTTTACTCAGGTACTAGGCACGACGTAAGCCCTGTCCTACATCTTACTGGGGCACCCACCCCTCATCCAGAGAAGGGACTCGGAGGAGAATGAACACAGTAGGGCAGATGGACACGTGGAGAAGGGAGCGCTGCGATGTCCAGTTTTTTCCTTAGGAAGAAAAGGGCAACGCAAAGGGTATTCAGGAAATGAGCTCACCCTAGCCCAGGAAAGTGAGCGGAGAGTGGACGTCAAATCTGGGAGAAGTGAGTGGTTTCCTATTTCGGAAGGATTTGAGGGCTGCCCGGGCCCCCAGCAGCCGCTGGGTAAGGAAAGAAGAACATGGGTGGCCCGAGTCCCCGTGTCCCGGCAGAAAGGGTCAACAGATAGTGTGCAGAGGCCCCACGAGATCCCCCAGGGGACGAGAGGGTGAGACGGACCCTTTTGCCAAGGAAGGATCAGGGTCACAGAAGGTAGAGGGCAAGGGAGGATGGCCAGCCGCCCTGGCCAGCGCGGCAAGACCCCACCCTCTCGGCCGGAAGGGGTGCAAGGGCAAGGGTGGCCAGGGCGAGCGGGCCAGGGGCGGGCAGGCTGCGCAGGCCCCCTCCCCGGCGAGGGAAGGGGGAGGGGTCGCACGAGGCCCGGCTGCCCGGGGACGCTCAGCAGGACGGGGTCCCCCTTGCGGGGAGAAGCGCGGGGAGCCCCGTCCGCTCCAGGAGGCGCCCACCGGGCTGACGGGTGATGCTGGAGCGAGTCTGTCCGGCCCTGCCCGCCGGAGATCCAAGGGACCGGCAAGCGCTGAGCGCGGGCCGCGGCCGCCCGACGGGCACCGGCCCGGAGCGGCGGGGCGCGGCGCCCGCGGGGGCCTGAGGCGGCTAAACTTTCCGCCCCGCGGCCCCCACCCGGGACGGCGCCGGGGGAAGGCGGCGGCCCGGGCGGCAGGCGGGCTCGGGAGCGGCAGGGATGCCCGGTCCGGGTGGGGGAGGCGCCGGCCCTCGCGGCTCCTCCTCCTCGCTGGGCCCGGCCCCCGCCCCGCCGAGCCCCCCGCCCCCCTCCGTCCCCAGCCCGCCCCCGGGTGGTGGTGTGGGGCGCCGCTCGCCGCCGGCCCCGCGAGTCACGGCGGGACGCGGCCGCGCTCCGCCCCCCCCCGGCCCGCCGGCCCCCTCCCCGACCCGGGGCGCCCGCCCGCCCGCCGCGCCCCCGCGCTCCCGCCCGGCGCCGCCGATGCCTGGGATGTCCGGCGGGGCCAGGTCCCGCCGCCCTCCGCACCGCCCCCCGGCTCCTCGCGCGCCGGCTCTTACCTTCCGGCTTGTTTTCGGCAGCCATTTCCCCTCCGCGCGCCACATCCTCCTCCTCCTCGCGACCGGGACCCCGAGCGCGCGCCTCGTACCGTCGCCGCCGCCAGCCCAGCCACCCCGCCGCCGCCGCGCACCCGCCCTGGCCCCGCCCCGCGGCCCACGCACAGCGCCCGTTGGGCCGCGCGGCTGCCACTCAGCCCTCCCGCCGCCAATCGCCCCGCACCAGGGGCCTCACTACTCTCCGGGAGGAGCGTCCTATCCTTCTGGCCCATTGGCTGGTCACCACCCGACGGGCTGAAACGATTGGGTGAGAATCAACGCCCCCTCCCCACCCACTCCCAGGAAAGCCCTCCTTCCAGACCTAAACAAAGCTTCCCAGTGGCCAGCGTCCGAAAGAACTGTCCAATCGGCAGGGGACCAACACGGAATATTTCCTCGAGGCCGAGATGAGGCCTTTTGATTGGGCGTCTCTACAGTGTTTCCCAGGCCGCGCCGGCCAATCAAAGGGGGTTCCCGGAACTCGGGAGCGGCGAGGGGAAGCCCCGCCCCTTAGCGTGACCGTCAGGAGGAAGGCATCCGTTCATTGGCGCGCCGGGGCTTTTCCCGCGTGCTCCCGGGGCCGAAGGACGTTCCCGGGGAAGCCGCTGTCTGCGCGTGGGGTCCCAGTGGCGGTGGAGGACGCGGCGGGATCTCCGGGATCCCGCGGCGTGCTGCTGCCGCGGTGGGCGGGGGGCGGCGGGGCCTCGGGGCTGGGCTCTGCGCGGCGCCGCGCTCCTGAGCCGGGGACCGGGGAGTCTGGTGATAGCTGCCGACCCGGCGGGGGAGGGGCGCGCGCCTCCCGCCAGGCCCCGCCCCTTCCCCTCCCCCGTCACCCTTGACCTCCCCCTCCCCCTCCCCGGTCACCCGCGACCCCCGCCCGCCCCGGACACCCGCGCCGCCGCTGCCCTCCCGGCCAGGCCCGCCCTCTGCTCCCCGCCCGGCTGTGCCCCGCTGTCCCCTTTAATAGCGACTCAAAAGCCTGAAACTATTTTGGTCACGTTTCCCATGTGACCCGCACGGCGGATGACTCACCAGTGCCCGTCCCAGGACGAAGCCGCTGAACGAAATCTCAGACACGGTCACCCTCCGCGCACCTATCGGGAGCACGGGGCGAGCCGAGTTTCTTGCTTGCTTTGAAGCTCGGGCTTTCCCGGATAGAGGTGCCCGCGTCTCGCGCCCTCACGATCTGTGCAGCAGCGCTTCCCCGTGGAATGGGGGGACGAGCTAGGTTCGTCGGGGGAAGAATCCTAGAAGTAGAAGTTAGGGGCCATCGTGGGGGGGGGGGGACAAAGGAAAACAGGTGCGGCTTTTCTGGGAAATCGTCCGCATGCAGTGAACTGGCACAGACAAGCCGGCGAGAACCAGGAGAGATGGCAGTGTGCAACGCCGGAGAGGAAAGCGTCCACTCCCGAGGAGCGGAGAAATTCTGCACGTGGGCAGGTAATCTTGGAAACCGGAGAATACTGAAAACCACAGTTACAGAAAGAAGTTGAGTGGAAAGCAGAGCTCCAACCCCGCTATGTGTGTTTGCAGTGAGAACATTTTATTTTTCCCTTGGCTGCTGTGGATGACAACTAGCAGAATCAGTGAAAAGTTCTCATTCACGTATTTTGTCATTAAGGTTGCATGTGGAAGTGTGTTCTCTTTCTAGTCTTCACAAGTGAAACTTTCTTAAGTTTCCCAGAAATAAAGATTTCCCAAAAGAATGTTTTGTATTGTATGTTCATTCTTCAAGAAACTTTAATTTTACGAGCCTCAAAAAATGCAAAATTTTGACAACTAGGGTACAATATTTTATCTATTAGCGTTCTTAATAGCACCTGTGTTGACGATTCTGTGCTGAACATATTCTTAAATGTGCTGGTGGCATTGTAAGTTAGTATAACCCCTTTGAAAAGCAATTTTACAGTATGTATTTAAAGCCATAAAAAAATGTCTACATCTTTTGACCCAGGAATCTTACTTCTGGGAATCTATTCTAAGGAAGTAACACTAAATGCCAAAAAAGCTATATGTTTGAAAGTATTCTTTACAGGATTACTGTATCACACCAAAAAACTGGAAGCATCCTAAATGTGCTGGTGTTGCATGTTTACTAAGTAAATTGTGTTATATTCTCACAATGGAACAAATGCTAGTTACAAACAACAGAAATGAGGGATATAGGGGGCACATGGTACCCATTGCTAAGTGGGAAAAAGAAAGTATTCAAAATTATGACATTCTTTTATTACATACAATGTGATTATGGGTGTGAAAATACATTTTTTAAGAAACACTAAAGTACACCCAAAAAACGACTTTGGTGATAATGATTTTTCTTATTGTTTCTATTTTCTATAATATAGTCATAATATAGCTATATTGCTTTTGTAATTAAAACATGTATTTAAATTTTAAAATGATTTTTATCCAGCACTTACTATGAGCCAGACACTGGGTTAGATCCTGAGGTTACAAAGATAAATGAAGTTTAGTCTCTCCCTCAAGGGGCACACAGTCTAGCAGGGCTGACAAGCATATAAACAACAGCAGGTCAAGGTGCAGTAAGAATGCAAGAGAAGGTGATAAAATATCACCTGAGACTCACTGTCACCGTTGAAATCACCTATGAGAAGGACCTCTCACTCAGGAGTTTTCCAGAGGCTCCAAGATATGTGATATCAAAACAGACTGAACGCAGATAGGAGTATTCAGGTATCTTCTATTCAACCAGATATTAGAGAGATTTTCAAAAATGTAAAACAATGCTACTCATCGCTAATATTTTTTATTTTGGAAAATTTGTGTATTTCTCATAAAAATATATGATTATGCTAACATGTAAAGGAATGTTATTTTTAAATGAATTAAGTATTTTCAAAATTTCTCAATTTTAATTTCTAATACAGTTTATAACTGTAGATATAACCCTCACAAACTAAAGTCCTGTGGGGCCCTCAGTCATTTTTAAGAGTATAAGAGGTCCCAAGACCAAAGAGTTTGAGAACTGCTGGGCTAGAGAAGGAGATGTTTTGGAGGTTTGGCTGTGTGGAGTTGGCTGCGGGGGTAACCAAGAGATGGACACTAATTAAGGTAAAGGAAGCAGCCTGAGTTGCTAAATGAGCCCTCTGAATCCTTCCCCATTTTGGCCCTAATGTTCTCCAAGGAAAGAATGCTTCCGTCCAGAAACTGATGTATATAGGCAGGTAAATTCTTACCTTTTTACCTTAAAAATATTTGTAAAGGAGCATTTTTTCCTAGTCATCTTTCTGAAGTAAAGCTGCTAACCTTGATTATGACTAGTGATGGTGATAACTAAAGTGCTTGGACTTGGTACTTTAAATTAGAAGTTACTTAAGCTTCCATAGGACTGGATGGGGAGAGGAAAGTATGTACTGAACCCATTTCAAAGCCTTAAAGATTCCGAAAAGGGTAACTCATAATCCCATGCTCACTCTCACCCAGAACGCTCAGGACAAGAAAGAAAGAAATTGTTCTGTCTTTGCCTTCTTTAGCCTTAAAAGCAATGATAAACAAAAATTCTGCTTCCTAAAAGTTTCTCCCCTTGCCTTTTCTATAATTAATTTTTTTTTATTTTTAGATAATTGTATAGATTCACATGATGTGGTTCTAAGAGGTAATACAGCGAGATCCTGGGTCCTTGCCTTTTCAAGGTAAACACGATGAAACTTGGGAGCTTCGTTAGAAGGAAACTTTCACACAAATCCATGTTTCCCCTACTGGTTTCCTGCAAACCCTTGTCAGCTGATAGCTTGCTAAAATCTTTCCTCCTCTCTGCATCCCACCCTCCTCCATTCAACAATTATGTCAGACGTTATAATCTGGGGATGTCTACTCTTAGTATGCAAAAGTAAACACTTGTCAGAACACCCCAAAAATAATGAGATAGTTAGGACTAGTAGGCTCAAATTTTAGCTCATTTGAAATAAAATTTGAACATAAAAGGCCTAGTTTGTGGTCCAGGAATCTGTTGAAACTTTGAAACAAATATGTCGTTTCACTTCTTCAATACTTATTTAACTGAAGTGTAATTTGGGTCAGAATGGACAATAGACCCAAAGACCAGCTACACTGCTTCTTCCAGGCCTATTTTCCTTTTAGTCATTAAAAGCTGGAATCAAGCATTATCTTTTGTGATTGGGTTTCAAGAGATGTTGAACAATTTTAACCATAAAACCTTTCCACATCGCCCCGCCATTGCATAAAACACGCCCAAGTGCACTTGCTTTCCTGGGATCTTCCTGGGAATTATCTAAATGCCTTTGATGGAATGTATCTCAACCTTCATACTGGTATTTATCTCACCTTCATAATCTTGTTTTGAAAGTCAATCCATTTTTTTGTGTGTGTGACTTTCCCTTTAAAACTGGCATCTTTCCACTCCCTCTTGAGCCCTCTGGTATTATAGCCTGACAGTTTTTATTGAATTTGGACTCAGGACCAAAGAAATGTCTTCTTTATGAAAGGGGGAAAGGTTAAAGCAGTTGGCTATGCTAGTTCGGATAGGCATGTTAACTTGGGAAATTAACAGATTTAGGGGACCGGGATGCCATCTGGCTTGCTGAGAACCAGAGGATGTCATCAAGAGCCCAAAATCTCTATATAGAAAGGGCTTGGGGACAGCAATCTGATTGAAGGGAGGGGCTTGGGGGACTTGTGCGTTGGCACAGCAAGCCCCTGCTTGCACCTCAACTGTCTGTTTATTTGAGGTGGTTCAGGGAGGCCGTGGGAGACACTGAGGTTGCTCAACTCTCCTCCAGGCCACCGCTGATGGCTGGTGAGATAATTTGGAGGATACATAAGTTTTGTTTTGTTTTTAACTTACTTGCTCAACACTTTCAAATGATTTCTATTTTGACTCTCAGCCTTCCAAGGAAAATTATTTTAGTTGTAGAAAACAAAATGCTTGTCTAAATTCCGGAAGGAAAATGTTGCACGTGTAGTTGTACAATTGTCTTTGGCTGTCACCAAGGATCATTAGAGAAAAATCAGATTGTTACCGTATGCCAGAGGAAAATAAAAAGGGTATAGGCTCAAAGGCATTTTATTCTCATTAGTCTTTCCATTTTTCAAATGAGAGGAGCAATTTATTTTTCTTTAAGTATTAAGCTGTGGAATATTATGCAGCCATTAGAAAGATGGGGCTACCCCTGAAGAGCTGAGAGAGGATGCAGAAGTGTTGGACTTCCTCACCTGGATTGTTGCTAATGTTCTCACAAATATTGGGGACTGACAGCTTGATGTACTGAGCCCTCTGTCTTGGGGCTTGCCCCTGTGAAGCTTGTTGCTGCAAGGAGAGGCTAAACCTGCTAGTAATTGTGCCTAAGAGTCTCCCTTTGAGTGCCTCTTTGTTGCTCAGATGTGGCCCTCTCTCTCTCTCTCTAACTAAGCTACCTTGGCAGGTGAACTCACTGCCCTCCCCCCATGTGGGATCTGACTCCCAGGGGTGTAAATCTCCCTGGCAATGCAGGACATGACTCCAGGGGATGAATCTGGATCCAGCATCGTGGGATTGAGAACATCTTCTTGACCAAAAGGGGGATGCAAAATGAAACAAAATAAAGTTTCAGTGGCTGAGAGATTTCAAATGGAGTCAAGAGGTCACTCTGGTGGACACTCTTACGCACTATATAGATAACACTTTTTAGGTTTTAATATATTGGAATAGCTAGAAGTAAATACCTGAAACTACCAAACTCCAACCCGGTAGCCTTGACTTTTGAAGACGATTGTATAACAATGTAGCTTACAAGGGGTGACAGTGTGAGTGTAAAAACCCTGTTGATCGCACTCCCTTTATCCAGTGTATGGATGGATGAGTAGAAAAATGGGGACAAAACCTAAATGAAAAATAGGGCAGAATGGGGGGGAAGGTGATCTGGGTGTTTTCTGTTTGTTTGTTTGTTTTAATTCTGATTCTGATTCTAGTGTAAGGAAAATGTTCAAAAATAGATTGGGGTGATGAATGCACAACTATAAGGTGGTACTGTGAACAGCTGATTGTACACCATGGATGATAGTATGGTATGTGAATATTTCTCAATAAAACTGAATTTAAAAAAAAAAAAAAAAAAGATGGAGCTAAACCAACGTGTGCTACTACAGAAAAAATTTCCAGTTTAAATGTTTAATTGAAACGAGTAAGGCACAAAGCATAATGTATTCTATTGCCGTATTTATATAGAAAACATATATAACATTTATCACATATATAGATATTCTTGTATATATAGGAAAAGTTTCTGGAAGCATAACAAATTTAACATTAACTGGTAGCCATAATTACCTTTGTGGTTGGGGCAGAAAAAAAACAAGGCTTATTTTTCGTTTGATATGGTGTGAATTTTTTTGTCATGTGTTAAGTCGTTCAACAAATATTTATTGGGTGCCAGATACTGGTTCTAGGTGCTGAGTATACAGCAGTGAATGAAACAGACAAAAATCCCTGCCCTTATTATTCATGATCGCCAATGGATGGAGTGGAACGGCGAAGTGTGGTGTATACATACAATAGAATATTATGCGGCTGCAGGAAGGAATGAAGTCGTGATGCATGCAACCACATGAATGAACCTTGAGGACATTATTTTGAAGAAAATAAGCCAGAAACAAAGGGACAAATACTGTATTGTCTCACTAAAATGAACTAACTGTAATGAGTGAACTCTGAGAGTTAAATTCAAGAGCACAGGTTTCCAGGAGACAGAAAGAGGCAGGGATTGGGCAATCGATGTGTAAGAGGTACAGAATGTTTAATGAGGTTGATTGTAAAGGTTTGGAAATGGGTACATAATACTGTGTGATGGTAGCTGTTCTAGTTTGCTAATGCTGCTGGAATGCAAAACCCCAGAAATGGATTGGCTTTTATAAAAGGGGGGTTATTTGGTTACACAGTTACAGTCTTAAGGCTATAAAGGGTCCATCAACAAAAGGTACCTTCACTGGAGAAAGGCCATTGGCATCTGGAAAACCTCTGTTAGCTGGGAAGTCACGTGACTGGCATCTGCTTGCCCCTAGGTTGCGTTCCAAAATGGCATTCTCCAAAATGTCTGCATTAGCTTCCAACAGCCGTCTTCAAAATGTCTATCTCAGCTCCAGCTTGCTATGAGCTCCTTCTGTCTGAGCTTATCCAGTGCTCCGGTAAACTAAACAAGGTCCACGCTGAATCAGCGGGGCCATGCCTCTATGGAAATTATCCAATCAGAGTTATCACCTACAGTTGGGTGGGTCACATCTCCATGGACACTGAACCAATAGGTTCCAACCTAATCCACACTAATATGTCTGCCCCCACAAGAATGCATTAAAGAATATGGCTTTTTCTGGGGGACATAAATATACAAACCAGCACAGTAGCATAATACTGGAAGTATAATTAACAAAGCTGACTGTGAGTATGGCTGATAGAGGAAGATAGGGTTGTGAATGTCACCTGAAGGAAAGCTAGTAGGTAAAAACTGGGACTGTATAGCTTAGCGAAACCTAGCATGGACGACGATGATGGTTAATTGTACAAATATAAGCGAGTTTTTACATGAAATAGAGCAAATGTATGCCACTATTACAAGATGTTCATAATGGGGTGGTATATGGGGAAAGTACAATTAAGACAAACTAAGGTCTATAGTTAACAGTAACGTTGTAATATTCCTTCATTAATTGTAACAAAAGCACAATACCAAAGCTAAATGTCAGGTAAGAGGGGATGTAAGGGAAGGGTATGAGATTCTTTTTTCCTTTCTTTCCAGAATAAATGGGAATGTTCTCATACAGATTGTAGTGGTAAATGCATCACTATATGATTATATCAAGGGCCATTGATTGTATGCTTAGGATAGGTTGTATGGTGTGTGAATAAAACTGTTTAAAAAAAAATCCCTTGAACCTGGACCCAGCATTGTAGGATTGAGAAAGCCTTCTGGACCAAAAGGGGAAAGAAAAATGAAACAAAATAAAGTTTCAGTGGCTGAGAGATTTCAAATGGAGCTAAGAAGTCATTCTGGAGGTAATTCTTATGCATTATATAGATATCCCTTTTTAGTTTTTAGTGTATGGACTAGCTAAAAGTAAATACCTGAAACTGTTGAACTGCAACTCAGTAGCCTTGATTCTTGAAGACGATTGTATAACTATGTAGCTTACACAGTGTGACCGTGTGATTATGAAAACCTTGTGGCTCACACTCCCTTTATCCAGTATATGGACAGATCAGTAGAAAAATGGTAACAAAAAGTAAATAAATAATAATGAGGGATGGGGGGGATGGGATGTTTTGGGTATTCTTTTTTACTTTAATTTTTATTCTTTTGTGTGTGTGTGTGTGTGTGGTAATGAAACTGTTCAAAAATTGTGATAATGAATGCACAACTATATAATGGTAGTGTGAACAATCGATTGTATGGTTTGTGAATATATCAACATAAAATTGAATTTAAAAAAAAGTCCCTGCTCCTGTGAAGCTGACATGGGCGTGGGAAAGACAGAAGATCAACTGACAAATATGTGATCGAAGGTTAGACAATGATAAATGCTTGAAGAAAAATAAAGTAAGAGAAGAGGGTGGACAGAAGGGGGTGCTGTTTTAGATAAAGCGGGGTCAGGGAAGTGAGGGTGAGCCATACGGTCATGGCTGGGGAGCAGGAGCTTCCTGGGAAGAGGAAACAGCAAGTGCAATGGCCCCGAGGCCCCTGAGGCAGATGCCCAGGTGATGTGTTGAAGGAACCCCAACAAAGCCATGTGGAAAGAGGACACGCCTCTGGAGAGGAATTCAAGACCAGATCGCAGAGGGCCATGAGTTCCATAGAGAAATCTCAGAATTATATTCTGATGCTAGGACACAGTGGAGGAAATTGAGCAGGGATGCGTCACCTCACTGGGGGTTTAAAAAGATCACCGTCTCAGTCTGCCAGGCTACTGTGACAAATGCCACACCATGGGTTGGCTGAGCAATGGGGATTTAGGGGCTCGCGGTTCAGAAGGCTAGGAGTCCAAAACCAGGATGTCAGCATGGCCACGCTTTCTCCCAAAAGTCTGTGGTGTTCTGGAGCCAGCTTGCCACAATCCTCGGGGTTCCTTGGCTTGGAGCTCGGCCTCCTGTCACCTGGTGTTCTTGCTCTCCTTGTGTCGGCTGTTCCCTTTCTGCTGACTTCTGGCTCCTTCCTGCGTGGCCTCCTCTGGCTGTGTCTGAGCTTCTAAAGCTTATGAAGTATTCCAGGGACATGTATGAGGCCCACCATGACTCAGCTGGGCCTCACCTTAACCACAAACAAAAATCTTCAAAAGGTCCTATTTATAGGTGGGTTCAGGCCCACAGGAATGAAGATTAAGATTGTGCCTTTGCTTGGGGTGTACAATTCAACCTACAAGCATCACTCTGCCAGAAGTGAAGGGGCACAAGGTGACAAGAAGGGAAGCAGAGGGAACAGTTAGGAGATTACTGCAGTAGTCAAAACTTGGTGATGGCTTAGACCAGGTGTATTTGTTTCCTGTGGCTGCTGTAACAAATTACAACAAACTTGGTGACGTAAAGGAACAGAAATTTATGCTCTCACGGTTCTGGGAACCAGAAGCCTAAAATCAGTTTCACAGGCCAAAACCAAGGTGTTGGCAGGACCATGCTCCGTCCAGAAGTTCGATGGGAGAATCTCTTCCTGCCTCTCCCAATTTCTGCTGGCTGCCGGCAGTCCTTGGCTTGTGGCCACGTCGCTCCCATCTTCAAGGCCAGCATCTTCAAACCTCTCTCTGCTCCATCCTCACCTGGCTTTCCTCTTGAGTCCATCTCCCCTGCCTCCCTTTTATAGGGACCTTTGTGAAGGCATTTAGGGCCCACCTGGATACTCCAGGATATTCTCCCCATCTCAAGACCTTTCCTTTAATCATGTCTACAGATACCCTTTTTTTCAAATAAGATAACATTTATAAGGTCCAGAGATTAGGACCCTATAACCTGGGGGGCCATTATTCAGCCGACTCCAACAGGATTGGCAAATTTCTTCAGTCAAGGGCTAGATCGTAAAGTGTTTTAAGCTTTGTAGACAATCTGGTCTCTGTCACACCAACTCCACTCTGCCATTGTCCATCACAGCACAAAAGTAACAACTGACAATATGTAAATGAGTGGGCCGGCTGTGTCCCAATAAAACTTTATTTACAAAAATGGGTGGCAGGCCTACCCCCTATTTGGGACCTGACTCCCAGGGATGTAAATCTCCCTGGCAATGCATGATATGACTCCTGGGGATGAATCTGGACCCGGCATTGTGGGATTGAGAACATCTTGACCAAAAAGGGGATGTGAAATGAAGCGAAATAAAGCTTCGGTGGCTGAGAGATTTCAAATGGAGTCGAGAGGTCACTCTGGTGGACAATCTTATGAACTATATAGATGACATTTTTTAGGTTTTAATGTATTGAAATAGCTAGAAGTAAATACCTGAAACTACCAAACTCCAGCCCAGTCGCCTTGATTCTTGAAGATGATTGTATAACAGTGTAGCTTACAAGGGGTGACTGTGACTGTGAAAATCTTGTGGATCGCACTCCCTTCATCCAGTGTATGGATGGATGAGTAGAAAAATGGGGACAAAAACGAAATGAAAAATATGGTGGGATGGGGGGATGATTTGGATGTTCCTTTTTACTTTTATTTTTATTCTTATTCTTTCTTGTGTAAGGAAAATGTTCAAAAATAGATTGGGGTGATGAGTGCATAACTATATGATGGTACTGTGAACAGTTAATTGTACACCCATGGATGATTGTATGGTATGTGAATATATCTCAATAAAATTGAATTTAATTAAAAAAAAAATAGGTGGCAGATCTTAGACCAAGGTAAAGGTCTTAAGCTGGTGGATTTGGGATTCAGATTGGGGTAGACATTCAGCTCAGGTTTGGCTGAAGGATTGGATATGAAGTGTAAGAGAAGGAATTGTTGCAGGCTGAGGTTTGACTGCTAAGAGTTTGGTCTGAGCCAGTGAGTTAATGATGTTGCCATTTATCAGAAAGGAGAAGCCTGGAGGAGGAGTGAGTTCAGGTCAGGGTGGGAATACAGAATTCCATCTGGAATGTGTGAATTCTGAAATACCTATGAGATATCCAAGTGGAGATAGCAAGAAGGAACTTGAATGTATGAATCTGAAATACAGAGAGATTGTGCCTGGAGATACAAATTTGGGAATAACCAGCAATAGTTGGTATCTAAAACCATGGGATAGCTAAAATTCCCTAGGGGAGAAAGTGTAATTCATTCTTTGACTCAATCATAATTTTCAAAAAGATAAAATCATGGCTGTCATACAAATACAAAGCATATATGCATCAAGAATTTTCTTTAACTCTCTAATTAACAAGCAAACCAGTAAGATGTTAAAACCGGTTCGAAGAAGAATTTGAAGAACAAAAGTATATTTCTAGGCAAGCAAGAATACTTGCTAACAGATGCAAAATTGATTAATATCCTATAAGGCAATAAAATGTAACATTCAGGGTTATCTTTACAATCGGGCAAAAATCACTTGCGTACGTGGGCAGGTATTTCCATTACTTCCAGTTTTCTGTTTCTACCTAGTCACAGGAAGGCAGGAAGAGGTGCTCACGCTGATAGAATCGGGGTCCTCTAGGCAATGTCCAGCCCCCTGCTGAAAGGACACCCAGGGGTCTCTGTTTTCACAAACTGTGTGGCTTAAAACAGCAGAACTGTATAGTCGGACAATTCTGGAGGCCAGAGTCCGAAATCAGAGTGCTGGCAGAGCGAGCTCCCCTTGAAACCTGCAGGGCAGGGTCCTTCCCTGCCTGCTCCAGCTCCTGGTGGCTCGCCAGCCACCCTTGGGTTCCTTGGCTTGCAGCTGCAGCACTTCCACCTCTGCCCCCATCGTCTCACGGCCGTCTTCTCTCCGGCGTGTCCGTGTCTTTTCTCTCCTTCCTATAAGGGCAGCAGTCGTGTTGGACTAAGAGCCCACCCTAAACCAGTTTGGTCTCATCTTAACTAATTGTGTCTTCAAAGACCCTCTTGCCAAATAAGGTCTCATTCATGGGAGCGGGAATTAGGACTTGAACTTGTCTTTCGGGAGGACAAGCTTCAGCTCACAACACCCAGTTGCGGGACACTGATTACGTGCTTTGACTTGGCGGGCCTGGGCTGGGGGACCTGATCAGCCCCTGGGGAGGGTGGTGGGCACGGGCGACAGCGCCCTCCACAGCCCCCCAGGCCTGGGAAAGTGGAGCCGGAGGCAGGCCCCATTTCCTCACCCAAAATACCACCGTAGGGGAGGCTTGCCGGAGGGAACCGCCTTTTCCCCACCCCCTTATCTTGCCCCTGACACTCCCCATTGCCAGAGCAACTCCCCCACCGTCAGTGCGCATGCGCAGTTACCAAAACTACTCCCGCCCCTTGTCTATCAACCTCCGCGCCCTCTCTGAACCAATCCAAGCCTTTGACCTCTACAGCTACCCCGCCCCCTAATCACCCAATATAAGCTGGTGCTCTCCCCAAATAAAGCTCTCTCTCTCTTAGCTTCTTCACCCTCAAAGAACCGTGTCCTGCCTGTTCCTTCTCGCCGCCCTCCACACCTTGCACGCCCCCCCGCCGGGGACCTGGCCAAGTCCCCCGCCTCGCCTTCGCCTCCGGGAAAGAGCCCCCGCCGCCGGTACCCTCAGAGCAAGCCTGGGAGCCTAGGATTTAGCTACCGGCCGCCACCCCCCCCCCCAGACGAATCAACTGCGACCGCAACTGGCGCCCAACGTGGGGCCCCTGCAATTAGATGTCCTCTCCACGCAGCGGTCCAGTGACGCCACTCGCTCGCCCGGACGCCTCTCCAGCTCTCCTTCTCCTCGCCTGCAAGGTAAGGGCCGCCTCTCCCTCGCCGCTCCCGGAGCCGCCTCTCCCTCGCCGCTCCGCGTCAGGGGCCGCCTCTCCCTCGCCGCTCTGGAGCCGCTCCTCCCTTCCCCACTACCCATTCTTCCGTCTGCCTCTCGTCCTTTTCTTCTATGACCCCCATTCCTCCTAACGCTCTCCCTCTTCCCCTCCATTACTTTGCTGTAGTCCTTTGTGTCTTTGTTTCTTTGTCTGGCGCCGTGTGCCTCTTTGCAACTGCCCCCCCAGACTGCTCCAAAATGGCGAACTTCCTCCTTCTTCTACTGAGGGGAGGACGTGCTCTAGTGATGACGTCAGCCCTAAGCCGGGCTGGAAACCGCATGCGCTTTACCCTGCCCTTTCACAGGGCGGAGCTAGTCCGCCATCTTGTGCCTTAAGCCCCGCCCTTTCACAGGGCGGAGCTAGTCCGCCATCTTGTGTCTTAGCCACTCCCACCGTGCCGCCATCTTGCGACGCTTGGGGCCTCCCACTTCCGCCTCCCCCTTCGACAAGCTCCCCCTCGGAGCCGCTACCGGCAGTTGCCGCCGCCCCTCCCACCCTGCCGACTAACAGCCCCTGGCTGCCTTCTACACCTCAAGGCAACCCTTAGGACAGTGCTGCCCCTACCTCCACTCCCGTGCCAGGCCCTCTACTTTGGGTGCACCCTGCTAAAAGCCGGCTTAGGAAAATTTGCCCCGCAGTGCAGCTCTGGATCAGCCTAGCTTCAGATCTAGTCACCCTGGCTGTTCATGTATTCGGAGAGCCGCCGGAAAAAATTGTTTGGCCCCTGGACGCAGGCCAAACCCGCCTGCTTATACGTAATAACCCGGACATGCAAATCCTTTTAGAAGGATTTCAGGGAGAATTCAGCTGCCACTATCCTAGCCATCGACTGTTACAGGGGCTCGCCAAGCTTCCCTTCCGCAGCCCCTTCCATCCTTTTTCTCCTCTGCACCCATCCCGGGTGCCACTACTGTCTTCACTGACGCCTCCAAAACCCGTTTCGCCTTCCTCTCTTATTCTCAGGACCACCCGGAACCCCGCCTATTCAGTTATGTCAACCTTCATTCAGTCCAAGTGGAGAAAATTCTGGCGGTGTCATCAAGGCCCTAAAACAAGGAATTCTCTTCATGGGAGTCCCCTGGGACCTAAAAACGGACAATAGGCCTGCCTATCGCAGTGCCTCCTTTGCGGCCTTTCTTCAGTTATATAACATCACCCATCATTTCGGCATCCCCTATAATCCTCAGGGGCAAGCCATTGTGGAAGCAGTCCATCGCCGCTTAAAAACACAAATTGAAAAAGAAAGGGCAATGCTCCCCCAGGCAACTCCAGGGGACCTTATCATAGCAGCCCTTATTCACCTTAATCTACTCACATTCAATAAAGAAGGGCTTTCGCCCCTACATAAACATTGGGGGCCCTCGTATAGGCCCACCCAGGCCCCGATGGTTTACTGGAAGGACCCAGAGAATAATGCCTGGAAGGGTCCCTCCCCACTCCTCGCCCAGGGGCGCGGGTTTGCTTGTGTTTTCCCAGATGATGCAGCACAACCAATCTGGATCCCAGGAAGGGCAATCCGGCCCGCCACCAGCAACCACGCGTCTAACGAGATGAGAACGCCGTCGTCTCCGCAACCTGGTGCACCAGATGACAACAGTACACCTGGGCCTGGACCCCAGTCCGAGTGAACCCCCTTTTTCCACAGCCTTCCAGCCGCACCTCAGCTCCAACCAGCCGCACCTCAGCTGCAAACAACGCATCGCCAACCCCATCACCCCAACCTTTCCTACCCCACAACCCCGACCTCCTCTACCCCCCTCTCGCTACTCCTCTCGCTACTCCTCTCCCCTCCTCGACCTTATCCAAGCGGCCTTCACCTCAGTGAATTCCTCCAACCCCAATCTTACCTCCTCTTGTTGGCTTTGCCTCTCCACTTCCTCCCCCCTGTATGAGCCGGTCGCCTCCAACCTCTCTTTTTCAGAAAACACAGAGGACAGCCCTTCGAAATGCAATTGGAATACCTCTGCCGTCCCTCTAACTTTTCACTCAGTCTCCTTTACAGGAAAGTGCATCCGTCCTCGCTCAAGCAACTCTCCCAGCCTCACAGCTTGTGCCAACTACTCCTCTCCCAGCAGCTCTGCAAAATTTCTCATTCCCCACAACTCCTCCCAATGGCTGTGCTCCTCTACAGGACTTACTCCCTGCCTTAATGTGCAAACCCTCAATACCACTAATGAAACTTGCCTCCTAATTGTCCTTATCCCTAGGGTCTTATACCACAGCGAGGAAGACTTCTTCCTCTGCCTGGAAAGAACTGCAGATCCCGCCCTTCTGCAAAAGCGAGAGCCCATCACCGCCCTCACAATTGCCTCCCTCCTAGGTCTTGCAAGCGCTGGCACCGGAATCGCTGCATTAGCCAGTCAAGGCTCCGCCCTAACTCACCTCCGAGCAGCGGTTGACGAAGACATTCGTCACCTACAGAACGCTATTTCCCATCTTAAAAATTCTGTCAATTCCCTCTCTAAGGTAGTGCTCCAAAACCGCCGAGGTCTCGACCTTCTCCTCCTCAAAGAAGGAGGCCTCTGCGCCGCCCTAGGAGAAGAGTGCTGTGTATATGCCAATTCCACAGGTCTCGCCGAGGACAGCCTAAAAAAGGTCCGAGAGGGACTGGAGCAACGTAGAAGAGACCGTGAAGCCACCAGCTATTGGTCCCACATCTTTACCCCCCTCCTCCCATACCTCCTCCCTCTCCTCGGTCCCCTACTAATGATTATTCTAGCTCTCACCCTAGGGCCCTGCATTATCCGCAGAATTGTCCAGCTTGTAAGAAAACAAACAGATGCTATTTTTTCCTCGTTCGTGCAAATCCAGTACCAGCGACTCGCCACCTCTGACGCTCCCTACTCCAAGATGACAACCAACCCTCCGCAACCTCACCGCCACCGGTCAACCCGCCGACCGCGAGGCCCTTCTCAATCGCCTGAACCTCGTACCAACCTCGAGCTCCAGTTAAACCTCCCACCTTCGCCCATCCCGCTAGCAGCAAGGCCCCTGTCGAGCGCCCGGGCGCCACACCAACGCTGAGCTCCAGCCTTGCTGAACCACCGTCAACCCCTTTTCCCCTCCCCGACCTCCCCCTTCCCTCATCCCTTAGCGGACCTCTCCGGTAAGCTTCTTCCTTTAATTTGAAAAGAAGGGGGAAATGCGGGACACTGATTACGTGCTTTGACTTGGCGGGCCTGGGCTGGGGGACCGGATCCACCCCTGGGGAGGGTAGTGGGTACGGGTGACAGCGCCCTCCACAGCCCCCCGGGCCTGGGAAAGTGGAGCCGGAGGCAGGCCCCATTTCCTCACCCAAAATACCACCGTAGGGGAGGCTTGCCGGAGGGAACCGCCTTTTCCCCACCCCCTTATCTTGCCCCTGACACTCCCCATTGCCAGAGCAACTCCCCCACCGTCAGTGCGCATGCGCAGTTACCAAAACTACTCCCGCCCCTTGTCTATCAACCTCCGCGCCCTCTCTGAACCAATCCAAGCCTTTGACCTCTACAGCTACCCCGCCCCCTAATCACCCAATATAAGCTGGTGCTCTCCCCTAATAAAGCTCTCGCTCTCTTGGTTTTCCACACCCTCAAAGAACCGTGTCCCGCCTGCTCCTTCTCGCCGCCCTCCTTGCACGCCTCCGCCGGGGACTAGGGCCCAGTCCCCCGCCTCGCCCTCGCCTCCGGGAAAGAGCCCCCGCCGCCGGTACCCTCAAAGCAACGCCGAGAGCCGAGGGTTCAGCAACCGGCTGCCCCCCCCCCCACGAAGCAGCAAACGCGACCGCACCCAGTCATCTCTTTTGCCCCTTTCTGAGTCTTGGATATCTTTTCCCAACACTGTCACTTGACATTCCTTGGACATCTGCCCACCAAGTGCTCTGGGGAGGAAGGGACATCCTTGAACCAAGTACAGACCTCTGCCTGCTTGGTGCTTGTATTCTGGTGGGGGGACAATACACCTAATAAATAAGGAAATAATCCAGTATGTGAGAAGGGCACGAGCAGTATGAGAAAACCAGAAACAAGAGCAGATGGAAGGAGCAAGGAGTGCTGAGAGGTGCAGTTTTAAACAGGAACGGTCCATGTAGGACTGATCAAGAAATCGGCATTTGAAGAAAGGGTTGCAGGAGGTGAGGGAGTGAGCCATGTGGATACTTGAGAGATGATTGTTTAAAATATAAAAGGAGCTTGGAATTTAGAAAGGGAGGTTAAATTTTTTTAATTACTGAAGGGAAAAACTTTAAGCAAAAAGTTTGAATCATAGATTGAGTCAAACGGTTTGTTGTCTTGCCTTGTGACGTGTTCTTTGAAGCGCTAAGCATACTGTGATGCTGAGGAATACGAGATAAATGTTACATCAGAAGAATATTTTCAACAATACTCATCTTTTCTCCCCTTTCAGATTGAAAGTTGGCTCTCCTGTTTTATTGGAAGCGACTCGCATCTGCCTTGGTATTCCACCCACAAGGAATTAGGCTGCTTGTGCGACCAAACTTAAAGGAAAAACTAAAATTTTAATAGTAAATTGCAATTCAAAAATAGGTTTCCTGAAAGAGAATTTCCTAGTTAATGAAAGTGCTACTCTTGAGTAGACCTGGGATTCCTGATCTGATTTCTAAAACTTGGTAATAAACACATGAAAATGAAGTTGAGTTTCTCTGCTGTCTTTTGGAAGTGAGGGTGGCCAGGATAATTGCCATTTTAATTCAAACTGTATAAAGCAGAGCCTTAAGATGTGTGCAAAGATTCCTCAAGCACAATTTTCCTCGGTGACAAAAGCTTTACTTCTTTTTCATATTGTCAAACATAATCACTCACAGATAAAGCCAATTTGCTTTTTTGCATTAGTGAGGGCTATTTCCTTTTGCCAGCTGACTAATGTCTTCTGGAGCAGGTTGGGATTAAACATTCAGATTAGATTTCTCAGGCCAGTCCAGGGCTAGGGGTTAAGAACAAAAAATCCACAGCTCACCCTCTAACAAAAAACCTCACACTGTGTAAGAATTGCCTCCTAATTCACTTTGGAAAGAACAGTTGGAGGAATTTTACCAAATAGCCCAATCTTGATTCTCTAGACCTGGAAGAATTTGTTCATTTATCATCCTAAGTAGAAGACATTTGTGCTAATTACTCCAGAACTGTTGGCACTTCCAGCCTTCCCCAAGGGGCCTCACCATCGAGTCCCAGCACAATGCCTTGTCTCTAAACCCCTTTGGATCTCTTGGGGGGCTTAAAGAAAAACCCTACAGTCTCACTTGCATTACCATTCCCGCGGCTCTAAGGCTTAAGTGTTGATTCTCCATCAGCATCTTCGAAAGACCTGAAACACCATGTTCTTTCCACCAGGGTGGTGTCTTAATTGTCCACTTCTATGGAACAGAGCTGGGTCTCCCTGGGCTCCAAAATATGTGCCACTCGCCCTTCCCACGTCTGGAGCTCAAGACCAGACAGGACCGGTGTGTCATCTAGCAGGCCAGGGTGCTACAACAGATGTCAAGGGATATTTGCTGCAAGGAGGTTCCAGAAATAATGTTAAACTCTTCTGTCCTTTTAAAAATGGAAAATGCCTTGGCAGGGTGATATATTATTTGCCTGGCTGCATTTTCTCTCTGTCTCCGTCAAGGCTTGAAAAGTACTGGCACTTCTGCCTTTTCAAGCGGAGCTCGGTGTAACTGGACCACATCTAATGCCTGTACAATGCAAATGAAGATTGAAACTGTTGTTTCCTTTGATGTGTGTGACTAAACGCTCAAAGGGGATATTTTCTTTTCGATCTGCCAGTGGATAGAGCCTCTTTAAAAATACCTGTTGGCTCCCTCTTCCCATCGGCAATTAAAGTCATTCCTGGACTGGAGCTCAAGGTTGGGAACAGTGACGATGAATGTCTTTCTCTGAGAAGAACAGCCTTTCCGTGTGTGCAGTGATCGCTAAAGTTCTGGAGAGAATTAAGAAGCGTGAAAGGCACATTAGTGATGGGTATCTGTAACGAGCCATGCCAGCTTGCCTGAAAAAAGTCCAGAGAGCACATTTGAGAGCTAAGTTGGGGAGGCGGATGAGTCATAGCCGAGATTCACAGCGGCTCTAGATCTTTCTGGCACCCTGTAGTGTAAAGGGGCCTGGGAATCTGGCGGGGCTGGGAATCTGGTGGGGCTGGGAATCTGGTGGAGCTGGGAATATGGCAGGGTTGGGAATCTGGTGGAGCTGGGAATATGGCAGGGCTGGGAATCTGGTGGGGCTGGGAATGTGGAAGGGCTGGGAATCTGGTGGGGCTGGGAATGTGGAAGGGCTGGGAATCTGGTGGAGCTGGGAATATGGCGGGGCTGGCCTCTCACGAAGAGCGAAGGGCACGCCTTTTCTGCAGCACAGGTGAGAAGTCTACCTGTATGTTGGCCATTCATTTCTCCACCCCTTGTCTTCCCTCTCAAGAGGGGAAAACAATCCTAAGAGCACTAGTGGATTCCAAGTTCTTCTCTGCATCTGGATGATCTCTGGAAACACACACAAACTCACACGCAAAGCGGTCAATAGCCGCGAGCACCGTCAGAGCCTGGAGCCTCTAAATTGGCAATGCTGGGAGCTGAGAACTGCTTGCATAATGAGGAGAAGAATAATTATAACCCACCTCGGTTTCTTTTCCTTGAATGTCCATATTAAGCAAGACGATCTAGAAGAGATGCTTATACTTAAAAGAAAGAAGAAAAAAACATCCAGTACCATCTATAAATATTGTTTTAGGTTCTTTAATACATTTTAAACTTATCTTCTTTCTCTTTTGTCTTCCCCTGGTAAATGTTTTCATTATCGCAGAGAATTAGTCATTTTGGAGGTTGACAATTAAATGGCAGCTCCACGAAGACAATGACTTTTCACAGTCACCACCGGGTACCTAGTGTCTACACAGAACCAAGCACACCACAGTGAGCCATAAATAGTGAATGAATGAATGAACTCCGGCCCATCCTTATCCACAGGAATACGATTTCTATGAAGGCAGGAAATTCACATAGAGGAAGAATTCAAGGCTGACATTGGATGGACTGGGCTATTCTTATATTAAATTTTAGCACTTGGTGCTTTTAAAAATAAAAGCGTGCCAATCCTATTTCCTGCCATATCATCTATGGCTACTTATTCCAGGTCTTTCATCCCACACCCATCAAAACATGGAAGCAAAATATGAGGCTGCTTTTCCTTGCCTCTAAACTGCTGGGATGGTCATGACAGCTGAGTCTGTATTCCGAGAGGTGCTGAGATGTGATCAGGAAAGAGCGGTGGCACCCAGGGCCCTCCTGGCTGCATCTTCACAGGCTGTGTCACCTGGGGCAAGTCAAGTGTCAGGACTCCATTTTAGAACAGATCTGATAGTTCCTATCCTACCTTCCTCACTCTATCACTGCGACAATCCCATGATGTCGTGATTCCCTCCTTCTTAACCCTGGGTACATGTACCTGCAGAGGTACAGAGGCCTCAGGATAAACAAAGTGCCTCTTCCTAGAGCAGCTGTTTAAAAACTTGATTTTTTATATTAAAATAAACACAGGTACATTAGGAAGTAAAATGGAAAATTGGCATGAAATGCAAATCAAATTGAAGATTTCAAATAAATTATGTTCTTGCTACAGCCCACAGCCTCCATGCTTCTGCCATCACAGGGACTTTAGTGGAAAAGTTTAAGGAGTACTGGTTATGCCCGGGAAGATGTATGAGGCTGCTCTCCACATACTGATGTAGGAACATTTGCCAAGGTATATCACAAAGTGAAAAAACTCCAATGTAGAACAAGGGGTTACCATTTGTTTCAAAAGGAGGGGGGGTTATTTATAAATGTGGAGACTGCAGGGCATACTTTGTAGTGACACATAAGAAACTGGTAACCATGGCTGTCCCTGGAATAGAGACCTGGGGACCAAAAGATAGGGATGGGAAGATTTCTCACCATAAACCCTTCCATACCATTTGATTTTTTTTTAAATGCATTATTAAAGAAATGCATCATTTTTTAAAGCGGCAGCCAGCTTTTTAAATTAATTGATTATCATTATTCAAATGACAGCCATCTTCTGAAGGAAAACACAAAATACTAGACAATAATCATGAACTATATTGAGTAACTTAATAGTGAAACTAAAAGTTTAAACCCACACCTCCTCAACATCTAAGAATTATTTCTCTAACATTTCTACTCGTTTCTAAAAGAAAGAATGCAATAGATCTCATATCCTATGAGATTATCCTTAAAATAACATTTAATACTGAAATTTTAGCTATTAGACAAAAGATCGAGCTATATTAATTTCTTTAGTAGAAGCTTACATGACATGCGTGATGAAACATAAACAATGATATTATACGATCATGAATAAATATGATACGAAACGGATGTAGTCCATTCATTCACTAATATATTAAACAAGTATTAATTGAACATATACATTAACCCCAAGCATTATGTTTGGACCTGTTTAATACAGAAGTGAAATAATAATAATAATAGTAATAGTAATAATGATTGTTCCTGTTCTCATACATTATAATCCAGTGATAGAGACAGGGAAGTAAACACACAATCACAATTCAGAGTAAGAAATGTTTGTTCCTAGGACTCTGGAATGTAAATATGGGGGGAGGGAGGGCGCGTGGTGAAAGGAGTAGGGTTGACTTGCTTCGAGTCTGGTTCCACAACTTGCTTACTACGTGTGTGAACTTGAGCCAATTACTTCTCTAAGCCTCAGTTTCCTCACTGGCAATAGCGGATCAATAGCACTCACCTCACAGAGTTGGTAAGAGTGCTGCATGATTAAAAATCAAGTCAAAGTGACAATGTGCTTATAAAGCTTTACTTCAGTACCTTTTTCAAATAGTACAAAACAAAAAAATTTTTAGTAGCTATTTGGACATACTAGTCCAAGCTCAGGAAAAATGCTGGGACTGAGGAACTAGAGTGGAGAACCCCATGCCAATTAAGTCAGAGCTGAAGTCAGGATATCAATGAACTCACGACAGAAAGAGTATCTGGGGTGAGGGGCCTCAGGGGCAGCCCTGAGTAAATCTAAGGTTGATGGGGTGGTTGGAGACTGAGAAACAAAACAACAAGAGAGCTCAAAAAGAAAACCCAGAGAGTGTGGGAGAAAGGAGGGAAAGCGGTTTCCAGGAGGAAGTTTCCATAGAGCCAAATGCCCAAGAAAAATTAAATTAGAGGATGGCCATGAACTCAGCCAGGACATTATTGGGATTTTGATGTGCGGTTGGTTTCTTGGGCATTTGGAGGCAAAAGGGCAGAAGCCGAACTGCAGTTGGTGAAGAAATGAGTGAGAAGTGCAGAAATGGAGACCTGATGCAGGCGGAGCTTTCAAAGAGCTTGGCCGTGAAAGACACAGAAAGATGGCGTGGTCGCTGCAGGGAATCTAGGGTTTTTCGTTTTTCTTGTTACTAAGATTGACAGAGACTTGATACTGTTTACAGGTGGAGAGGAAGGGGGTTTTAGGTGGGTGTTTGCTGTATGTTTCAGAATGAAACTTTTTGCCTCACTACAGATGAGACAAGGCATTCTCCTTGGTTTCTTGTCTTCTTTGGAAGAGATAAGGACTAGGAATTTAGAGATGGGAAAAAATTTTATTTTCATTACCTTACATTAGGGAGGCAGTATATTATGAGAGAAATTTCCTGAATTTATCCAAACATTTGACTCACCTTAAGCTCCTGATAGAGATTCCAGGGCTCTATGTCAGACCTAGTGAATCAGAACCTCCAGAGTCGGCTGGAAACCCCCCACTGTAACCAGTGCCCAAGCAATCCCCAGGCGAGGCTGTGAATCGCAGGTGAAGTGGCTCAAAGCCCAGCCTCTGGAGATGGGAAGAGCTGGGTTCCAACTCTCTCCCATCCTTACATGGCCCCATATCAATTATTCCACGTTTTTGAGCCTTGGTTTTTGAGATCTCTAAAATGAAGACAAAATAGTTCCTACTGCAATGTCATGGAGCTTAAATGAGATAATATATGGTGAGTACTGGGCACAGCACCTGGCCCATGTGAAATGCCCAGTAAACATCAAACAGCTTTATTAAAACAGATTCGGTTCTTTGGAGCTCGGTTACCGTGTTGATGAGCCATTCGTAGATAATACAATGTGTAATGAGTATAAACCTCAGTTCACGAACTCAGACTGTAAGAAGCCTTGTATCTAAAGTCAACATATCTTCAACATCTAGTCCCACCCAGGCAGTTGGGTGGGGGGGACGCCTTCCCAGCCTCCCCATCCCCTTGGGGTTGGCACGGCAGGAGAGGGGTCCTCTGCCCATTCCCAGAGGACTCCCTGCTTCTCCCTTTCACCTCCATTGTGAACATCCCATTTTTCTTATGGGTTTAGACCCAGAGTTTTGCAGTTACCCCGGCATTCTGCCGGTCTCGGAACACTGAAGATCAGGGGGAAGGGAAGAGAGGAAACAGAGAGGGAAAGACATCAGAGGGTTTTACTCAGCCACATGTGCTTCCTGGGTTCTCAGACACCGTGTAGAGTTTATAACAGCCGGTCGCCATCGAATGTGCTTTACATCAGCCTTTCACACATCCTCTCCCACGTGGGCCCCCCGTGCTCTCATTCCTTGGACCGCCTGCCCTGACACTTGGCCTTGGAGTTCACTCATTTATTTAACTGACATTTATTAGCACCAACAATGTGCCAGGCCCAGTGAGCAAAACCGACAAAAATCCCTGCCCTCCTAGTGGGAGATAGATAAGAAATTTTTTAAGTTAATATATATGTCAGATAGTGATGAGTGCTATAGAAAAAAATAATAAGGCAGGAGAGGGGGATAAGGAAAACACCAGTAAGGGGTAGGATTACAATTTTCAAAAGGGCTGCTGGGGAAAACAGAGGGAACAGCCAGTGCAAAGCCCTGAGGCAGAGCGTCCTCTGTGGGTGGGAGGAGCAGCTTGCAGGTGAGCTCCGGCGGCCGAGTGAGCAAAGCAGAAGGCAGTGGGGGAGACGCTCGGGGGCCAAGGGGATGAGCAAAAGGATCCCATCAGGTGGAGCTTTGCCTCCACTGTAAGGACCTCCCGCTCTCATCCTGAGTGCCACGGTGGCCACTAGAGTGGAGAGAGCCACGTGATCCAACCTATGACCTAGGAGCATCGATCTTGCGCCTGGGTGGAGAACAGACATTTGGGGAGTGTGCCAGTTTGGATGCATTATGTTCCCCCAAACGCCATTATCGTTGATGCAATCTTGTGGGGGCAGACGTATGTATTAGTGTTTGATTAGGTTAGAATCTTTGGATTGGGCTGTTTCCATGGAAATGTGACCCACCCAACTATGGGTAATATCTTTGATTGGGTTATTTCCATGGAGGTGTGGCCCCACCCATTCAGCATGGGTCTTGATTGGTTCACTGGACCCCTATAAAAGCTCCCAAACAGAAGGACCTCAGCAGGGCTGCAGCCATGAGAGACAATTTGAAGACAGCCATTGAAAGCAGACTTTTGTAACTCCAGAGTTTGCCTGGGAGAAACTAAGAGAATACCCCCAGACGCCTAGAGAGAAACATCCTGGGAGAAAGCCATTTTGAAACACAACCTGGGAGCAAAGGAAGAAGATGCCAGCCACATGCCTTCCCAGCCAACAGAGGTTTTCCAGATGCCATCAGCCTTCCTTCAACGAAAGTACCCTACTGTTGACGCCTTACCTTGGACATTTTATGGCCTTAAGACTGTAACTTTGCAACCAAATAAACCCCCTTTATAAAAGCCCATCCATTTCTGGTATTTTGCATAATGGCAGCATTAGCAAACCGGAACAGGGAGCAAGGGGTAAACAAGGAGGCCAGCCACGAAGCAATCGCCTAATCTGGGGAGAGGTGAGGAGGGTTGGAACAGAGCAGTGACGGAGGTGAGGAGCCAGATTCGGACTGAAGTTGAAGGTGGAGATGTCAGGATTTGCTGGCTGATTGCATGTGAGGAGCAAGAGAAAGGGGTAGAGTAAAAATGACTGCAAGGAGGAGATGCCAGGGGTGGGGGTTGGGGTGGGGGGGTGGATAACTTTGTAAGGCCAATTCTCTCCCAGGTGACCTGAATCCTCCCCAGTCCCTTCTTCCTTCTGCCCTCAAGAAGAGAAAGAACTTGAGGTTTCTCTGCCATGCCCCAAGGCTCCAATCAAGTGTTTACATTCCATTTACTCTGCCCCAAGGACACTTGAGGATAAATCTAGTGAAAGTTAATAATTTGGTCACTGATGACTCTTACTAGAAGACTGGAATGCAGCCAAAACACAGTCCTATCATTTCCTGATGATCAGGGTCAATTCCGGGGCGTAGGTGCCCACGGGAGAATGCGCTGATCTCGTTAAATGTGGACAGTTCTGTCAATACCTGCTGACCTTCAAAACATCAAGACGTCTGATGGGTCAAAAGTGGGGGTGTGCCCAGGTGAGTCTAACAGACCCTTCTGTGATGGGCTGTGCCTTTGGATCGGTGTTTGTTACGGTGCGCAGCATCCCAGCATCAGCACCCGGGAGCTTGTTAAAAAGGTAGATTCTGGGGCCCCACCCCAGACCCAATGAATCAGAAACCCCAAGAGAAGGGGCCAGCAATCTGGGTTTTCGTAAGTCATCCAGGCAATTCTGATGCTCAGATGGTCAGAACCCTTTTCCATCTTTACCTTGGAGGGGTAAACACTAGAATTGGAGGGTAGGGGTGGGAAGGGATCTCTCGTTGTGTCTTTATCCTCTGGGTGCCCTGTCTGGAACTTTCTCAATGTGTAGATCGCCTATGCTATGGGGTATGCACACGGGTTATCGGTGAGATTGCCTCCAAGCATTTTGTCGTGGGCATTCAACCAATTCAGGGCACTCATGTCCAGTTGCTCTGGCAAGCACAACAAAACCAGATGACTTACACGGTTTCAGTGGTCAGTACCACAGTACAGAAACGCTTCTCCTTTTGTGCCAGGTACAAAGTTTCTCAGCAGAGGAAAACTGTGGTAAAGATGGTGTTCTAGTTTGCTGATGCTGCCGAAATGCAAAACACCAGATATGGATTGGCTTTTATAAAGGGGGTTTATTTGGTTACAAAGTTACAGTCTTAAGGCCATAAAGTGTCCAAGGTAAGGGGGTACCTTCACTGATGGTCAATGGTGTCCAGAAAACCTCTGTTAGCTGGGAAGGCAGAGCTCTGGTTTCAAAATGGCTTTCTCCCAGGACGTTCCTCTCTAGGCTTCAGCTTCTCTCCAAAATGTCACTCTCAGTTGCTCTTGGGACATTTGTCCTCTCTTAGCTTCTCTGGAGCAAAAGTCTGCTTTCAAAGGCCCTCTCCAAAATGTCTCTGTAAGCTGAGGCTCCTCTCTCAGCTTCTGTGCATTCTTCAAAGTGTCCTTTTTGGCTGTAGCAAGCTCGCTCCTTCTGTCTGAGCTTATACAGTGCTCCAGTAAACTAATCAAGGCCCATACTGAATGGCGGGGCCACACCTCCGTGGAAATTATCCAATCAGGGTTATCACCTACAGTTGGGTGGGTTGCTTCTCCATGGAAACACTAAATCAAGGAATCACAGTCCAATCAACACTAATACGTCTGCCCACACAAGATTACATCAAAGATAATGGCGTTTTGGGGGACATAATACACAGATAGCAAGTGTTGCTTTTTAAACACTAGTCAAATATGAGGCTCATTTTTTAAATGTTTGTGTGATTGAGATAAAACCAACTTTTTGTTTGTTTGTTTGTTTGTTTGTTTTTGGCTGGACATGCTTTAATGTATCAATAATGACTCTTTCTAAACAGGGAGCAGGGAAACCCCTTCTAAACTAACCTACATTACTACTTAAAATGCATAAAACTCAGTCCTTTTTACCATTTTCTTTTATTATTATTATAATTTTGTTATTAGAGAAGTTGTGGGTTTACATTACAATCATGCATAAAATACAGGAGCCCCATATACCACCCCACCACCTCCACTTGCATTTGTGTGGAAAATTTGTTACAATTGATGATAGCACTTTTTTGTAATTCTATTTTTTAACAGTAGTTACATTTGTTACAATTCATGAAAAATTATTAAAGTAATACTATTAACTATTGTCCATAGTTTACATAGGGGTATTTTCCCCCATATTCCCAACCTATTTTTTTTTTCATGCACGTCTTTAATTTATCTACCTATAATCTGGATAAAGGAGGTGTTAGTCCCAAGGTTTTTACAATCACTTGGCCACAAGATAAAAGCTATATAGTTATACAATCATTATCAAAGATCAAGGCTCCTGGATTACATGTCAACAGTTTCAGGTATTTCCTTCTGGCTACTTGTTCCAACCCAGCTCAGCCCTGAGACTGAACAACATTCACATCACGGAATTAGACATGAGTTTAATTAGGACTTACAAACAGAAGATGGTTCCACAGTGGCAGCTGGCAGGGAAAAATGGGAGTTAGCACTCTGCAGCGAGCAGTGGGTGCCAGGGGGCAGTTTATGAGGGTGAGGACAAAGGCATTCCATAGCGTGTGAGAACAGAGTTTCAGCAGGGTCTTGTGAAACAGGGTTGTGGAGATTTGTCATCAACAGTGATCAGGGAGGGAAGTTTTAATGCTTTGTTATGATACTGTTTTTACATTCTCCCCACCCCCCAGCCCCACACCCCAGGGAGGTCTGATGACCCTTAACGTCCGTCCCCCATTAAGTGCACTATGGAGGGGGAGCCGGGCCCTGGGTCCCCACACTACTCTAATACACTAGAAACTAAAAAGAAATATCTATGTAATGAGTCAGCAATCATAAGCATTTGTTAAATCCTAACTTCTCCATTTCAACTCCTCCTTCTCATTTGATCATTCTCTCACTCCTCAGAAATATCTGGGCAATGAGCATTTAACTTCTTCATGCTGAAAAGGGGTGTCAACATTACAGGGTAGAGGGATGGAACTGGTTGGTGTTCTTGGAGAGACTGGTACCTCTGGGTTTCAGGGCTTAACTGGCATAGGAGCAATCTGGAGGCTTTAAGTTTCTGAAAAAAAAAATAAACCTGATAAGTAAAACTTTTATAGAGTTTTAGATAGAGCCCAGGGTATTGTTCAGGATTTTCAGGAAAACTGTTGTTTGGGGCTTGGCATACTGTGGCAAATTGCAATATCTTGCTGAAGCTTGTATAAAAGTAATTTCCAGAATGACCTCTTGATTCTATTTGAAATCTCTTAGCCACTGAAACTTTATTTTGTTTCATTTCTCTTCCTCTTCTTAGCCAAGAAGTCCTTGTCAACCCCACAATGCCAGGGCCTGGCTCATCCCTGGGAGTCATAGCCCACATTGCCAGGGAGACTTACACCCCTGGAAGTCATGTCCCACATTACCATTTTATTTTAATTTTGGCATTAATGACATCAACAATGTTGTGCTCCCATCACCACCATCCATTATCAAAACTTTTTCATTCCCAAAACAGAAATTCTGTACCCGTTCTCCCCTCCTTCCAGCCTCTGGTAACTGCTAATCTACTTTCTGTCTCTATAAATTTGCTTATTTTAGATATTTCATAGAAGTGGAATCATACAATATTTGTCCTTTTGTGGCTGGCTTTCTTTCACTGAGCATAATGTTTTCAATGTTCATCTATACTATGTGTCAGAACTTCATTCTCAGTCCTTTTTTTTTTAAGTAAAAAGTTTGAGTCCTTAAAGCTCTCCAGCTGTATGCTTGCTGAGGTATGGTCAAGCTTGCTGAATGCACATTTGGAAACACATCGAGCTCCCTTCTTACAGTCCAAAGTCTGGCGGCCCATCCATCTGTCTTGCCATTCATTGATAGATTGCTGGGGTTTGAAGGAAAAGCTATGGCCAGGAATTTCCTATGAGCAGTGGGTGCCAAGTCAGCACTGATTTAGCATGTAATATTTTCTTCTTCCACCCCGTGAGACAGGCCACCAGGCTGTCTTCCATCTTCCGGAGCTGGAAACCCTGGATGGACAAGAGAAGCTGCCTGCCCTGCGAGCACAGGGCCTCCGTGCCCAGGGTGGGGAGCGGCTCTCCCCACTTCCCACCCCATTCCTCAGAGGCCACTTAACCTTTCCAAAAACATCCCGCGTTCCCCACAGGGCCCAAGGAAGGGGTTGGGGAAGCCTCTGCCAGCGCTCTCCCTCTGCAGGAGAAACTGAGTCTGCCCCCGATGCAGGGTGGGGCGGGGCAATGCCGACAAGCCCACCCAGTGGGCACCCCAGAGCGAGGATGCGTGCGCCAATGCAACGCTCTTCCCCAGCTCACCCCCACAGGTGGCTTTGAGAGCACCCAATGCCAGGGCCTGGCGGGGACAACGGGGAGGCATCAGGGTGCAGCAAGATGCTTGAGAGCCAGCGCCTCCTTGCCCCGTGCAGGCTGGGTGACCAGGTTGAAACACTACAGGAGGTTAGTTACCTCAGGTGTCCTCGTTTCCAGACTCCTATTTGGCTATGGGCACCATGGCATCAGCAGAAGCTCCCCAGCTTCCCCCTGGGTGGGTTCCAGCACCCCTTTGCAAACTGGGAGCCTCCTAAAGAGGCACGGGTTGGAGGCCAGGTCTGGACTCCGGGCCTGTCCCTGCCGGCTCACCTGGCAGCACCGGGGAAGCTGTTAGGCCTCCGGGAGCTTTGTTTTCCTCATCTAAAAGTGTGCATAGTTATGCCAGAGAATGCCTGTGAAAGTCCTTTTGAAAATGCAAGATGCACTGGAAACGGAAGGCACGACTATTGCTATTTGCTTTTCAGCACATCAAGTTCTGCAACAGCTCTCTATTTGTCTAGCTGGTCGTTTTCATTTTCAATTGTAGTATCCTTGTTGGGGGTTGTAGGAATTAAGAAAGCAAGCCCTGGAGACTTAAATGGAGACTTTTAAAACACATTTTGTTCATTTATTATTTTTTCCTATGTTATTTCCTGCCCGTGTTTACAAAGACTATTTAACTCATCATGCCAAGCTAACAGAGCTCATGTGCCTTCGTTCTGGGTTCTGGAAGCAGGAAAGAGCTGCAGGCTCCATACAAATACACTTCTGGGTAAAGAGTCCATCGAACTCATAAATAACGCCTTGGGCTGGCCTGAGGATCGAGCCACCAATAATGAGCACATGGTTTGCAAGGAGAAATGCTTTCCTGTTCCAAACACTCCACTCCGCCCTTTCGTTTACTAGCCTCCCGGGCTCCGAGGCCTTTTCTGGGCATGATCAGGTGTAGACAGAGAACACGGCGCTGTCTCCGCTGCTCCAAGCCCGACTGCCCGCGGGGAGGACCACACTGAGGAGGACCGTCTCCCCCCACACCCTGGCAGCGTGTGGGGCAGCCGCAGAGGGGACGCCGGCTAAGGGGGCATTAGGAGTATTTCCTGCCGGGTGCTCCACTCTTCATTCACTCATTCATTCGTTCATTCCCTCACTCGATGAATGTTTGCGTTTCTCAGGTGGTTTGGGCGAAGGACCAAGACAAGGTGAACCTCTCAGAGTCAGGTTCTGGTGAAGGGCCTGGAAGAAAAGAGAAAGCAAAAACCAGGGTGGTCTCCTGAGTGAAAAGAGCCCTGGTGTCAACAAAGCCGGGACATGGGAGACAGAATGCCTTCCTGGGCCAGCAGACGGTGGGTGGGGCTGCCTCCTGGTGAATGGGATGGTGGGTGGGAGTACCTATCGGGTGAGTGGACAGTGTGGAGGAGTGCCTGCTGGTTGAGTGGACAGTGGGTAGGTGGGCGGTGGGTGACAGGGCCTTGCTGGGTGAGTGGATGGTAGGTGGGGGCGCCTTGCTGGGTGAGTGGATGGTGGGTGAGGGCGCCTTGCTGGGTGAGTGGATGGTGGGTGGGGACACCTTGCTGGGTGAGTGGATGGTGGGTGGGTGCGCCTTGCTGGGTGAGTAGAAGGTGGGTGGGTGCGCCTTGCTGGGTGAGTGGATGGTGGGTGGGGACACCTTGCTGGGTGAGTGGATGTTAGGTGGGTGTGCCTTGCTGGGTGAGTGGAAGGTGGGTGGGTGCGCCTTGCTGGGTGAGTGGATGGTGGGTGGGGGCGCCTTGCTGGGTGAGTGGATGGTGGGTGGGTGCATCTTGCTGGGTGAGTGGATGGTGGGTATGTGTACCTAGCTGGGTGAGTGGAAGGTGGGTGGGTGCACCTTGCTGGGTGAGTGGATGGTGGGTGGGGACACCTTGCTGGGTGAGTGGATGGTGGGTGGGTGCATCTTGCTGGGTGAGTGGATGGTGGGTATGTGTACCTAGCTGGGTGAGTGGAAGGTGGGTGGGTGCACCTTGCTGGGTGAGTGGATGGTGGGTGGGGACACCTTGCTGGGTGAGTGGATGGTGGGTGGGTGCATCTTGCTGGGTGAGTGGATGGTGGGTATGTGTACCTAGCTGGGTGAGTGGATGGTGGGTGGGTGCGCCTTTTTGGATGAGTGGATGGTGGGTGGGTGAGCCTTGCTGGGTGAGTAGTGGTGGGTGGGTGCGCCTTTTTGGGTGAGTGGATGGTGGGTGGGGACACCTTGCTGGGTGAGAGGGTGGTGGGTGGGTGGGTGGGTGGTGGGGGGTGCACCTTGCTGGGTGAGTGGATGTTAGGTGGGTGCACCTAGCTGGGTGAGTGGGTGGTGGGTGGGGGCGCCTTGCTGGGTGAGTGGATGGTAGGTGGGTGCACCTAGGTGGGTGTGTGGATGATGGGTGGGTGCACCTAGCTGGGTGAGTGGGTGGTGGGTGGCGTGCCTTCTGAGTGAATGGATGGTGGGTGGAGGTGCCTGCTGGGTGAGTGGGCAGTAGATAGGTGCTGTGTTAGTTGGAGTTGTGGGATATCTGGGATGAAAGCGCAGCAGACACAGGGAGTAGCATGTACAGTGGCCCTGAGGACAGTGTGAGCTTAGTTTGAGAAACTCATAAAACCATGAAAAGGAAGGGGCTAGAACCCAAAGGGACTTGGTCCAGATGAAGAGTTTGGTTTTATTATAGAGGTAGCAGAAATTTCAGAAGGGAGATCATAAGATCTAAACGTTTTGAGAGCCAGGTTGCTGTTCTTAATCTTTTCCAGTCGTTCATTGAACTGAATTGAATTTGACCCACTCTGCCAACAATTAGCCATATGACCTGGGGCAGACCCCGTCACCTACAGCTCTCCCACGGGATCTTCTTTGCACTTAGTAGGCATCAGCCTGATACTTGTTGGATGAAGATTTGCAGTTGCATCGTTGTCTTGGGAAGGCTGCTTTCCAGCTCTCGCATCTGCCTGAGTTCGTGAGCTCAAAATGCTGAAATGGTCTTACGGTTTTCCAAGATTTTCCTAGTGCTCAGCTCCAATTGGATTATCATAAGCCCATTTCTCGCCGGAATGACCCAAACCACTCCCTGGATGTTCAGCCACCAAGGGAAAATTAACAGTAACATAAAAAGTTAAGAAGGTGAGAGAACATGATCACTCTTGTCAACAATAAAATCTGCTGCTAGTCCTCGGTTGTGGAGACAGGCACCTCTGCTATTTATAGAATACAGATTGTTAAATATTAAATACTTGAGTCTGGGACGGTGTGAGAGTAGAACCAGGAGTGTGAACTTGTCAAAACCATAAAAATGGTAACTCTTTGCAAAGGTGGAATGCACCTACATTTATTACCACTTTTATTACACTGTAAATTAGGGGGAAACCTATGATGTGTAATTTTCAGGTTTTAAGTGATATGCATTACCTTTTGGATGGCATCTGTCTATATTTAACTCTGCTTTGCAAACAGCTACCAGCCTACTTGCCTGTTAACGATTTTGGCCTGGAAGGAGATAAAGATAAGCTTTTCTTCCTTATTTACCACACGAGGGAATGGGAGACAAGTAAAAACATGCTTGTGAATGTAATGTTTCTTGTAGTTATTTTTCTGGTTCTCCGTTTGTTATTGATTTCCAGCTTCAGTCCCTTATGAGCAGAGGAAATGCTTTGTATAATTTCAATCTTTTAAAATTTATTAAGACCTGTTTTGTGCCCCAACATATGGTTTAGCCTGGAGAATGTTCCGTGAGCACTTGAGAAGAATGTATATCCTGCTGTTTTGGTCTTGTTATTTTTAAGTCTGATTTAATGTTCGTCAAAAGATCTGTGTTTATGAAGGTAAAAATGCTTCTTAAAAAATCTTAAGTTTCATGTGATGCCAAATATCTTAATTTTTGCATGATTTGGATGTCCCTCAATTTACTGTAATTTACTTCTGGCCTGAATTGTTCATGCAAATTTGAAACCTTGAACCATCATCACTAAGGGCTCATGGGTATAAGAGCTTGATTTACTGCTTATAATAAAATGATTTTTTTTTCTCTTCTTACAAAGAAAATTTGCACATCCAATTTGTTTTTACTTTAAAAAAAGATGTTGAACTAGGCCCAAAAAAACTCCGTGAAGCTCCTGGTCCAAATATAAATTCTGTCTACTAGGGTAGGTGACCTTATGTTTAATAAGTGCTCAACATGGACAAGGCATCAAACGATCTCCCTTTAAAACTTGCTG
The DNA here is from genome assembly GCF_015220235.1 of Choloepus didactylus. Lineage (NCBI taxonomy): Eukaryota > Metazoa > Chordata > Mammalia > Pilosa > Megalonychidae > Choloepus > Choloepus didactylus. The sequence continues at coordinate 243,010,363 of NC_051308.1, forward strand.
ATAGACTTATCAATATTTAGATTAATTTTAATGTTAAAAAAGTAAATTCTTAACATTTCCATTTTAGGTAGGGAAGGAAACCTGTGACTTAATTGTATAACAATTTTAACCTTGATTATTCCTTGTTCTGACTGAACCCTATACAATGAGATTAAATTCAGAAATTAATCTAGCCTGAAGGATGGATAATTAGTCAAAACCAGGGAAAAGTCACAAGGAATTAACAATGAAATCAATTCCTTGATTTTATGTCAGACTTTTCTCCTGGGCATTTCAAGGAACATTTACAATCTGAGTTCACTGCCTTCTTCTCAATTCTGTTGAAGTTATATATTCTGGATGGAGCTTGACTTTTCCTTGTTGAGATGGGTCAACTGAGCTAAAATGAAGTTCCATGATGACAGGGAGAAGATCATAAGAAGAAGTGATTCTGAAAGAGATGACGTAGGGCAGAGGGGAAAACCGGAGCTGAGAGGTATGGGTGTGACCCGAGACAGTCAGAACCAAGTGGTTAAGCAGAGAGCAGGGAGAACAGCTTCCAAAAATCTGCCAGGCTCCACCAAGCAACTTCCCAATTTAGAGCAGGAAGGCAGAAGGGTCCAGGAAGGAGATCTCTGGTGAAAGGCAGATTTGATAGAATAGATGAAATAATTGAGAGCTTGAAACAGAGTTGAAAATAGGATGAAGGCAAATCATGCAGGGTGGGGGTGGGGAGAGGTAGTCAGACAATTTAGGAAAAAACAAAAGGTTTTCCAAAAAAATGAAGCCAATAAAATGTGATATAATTTCAAGCAATCAAGGGAATATACCAATATGTATTTTTTTTATATTTTGAAAAATAGCAGCATTCACTATTGGGCCAGGCATCAAACACCCTGAGGATGTGATTATAATGTAAAGAAGTTTACTGGTTTTTAACTTTTAGAGTCATGTTACTGACCTTGACATTGTATAAGTATAGCTAACAGATACTGTAACAGAGAGGGGGGAAGGTGAGGATGAGGTTCAATTTTCTTCATCTGACAGCGTAGGAGATGAAATAAAATTGGAGACAATTGATGTACAAGAAATTGAGGTATAAACATTATTTAAAGTTAGAAAAGTGACTGATAGAATAATTCAAATTATAATATAACTATCAAACCTTAAGAGAAGAGGCCAAACTGAAACAGACTCACAAAGAAATAGAAAAACTATATTAGATCTATAACAAGTAAAGAGGCAGAATTGGGTATGTATTAGTCAGGGTTCTCTAGAGAAACAGGATCAACAAGAGATATCTGTAAAGATGAGATTTTATAAAAGTGTCTCATGCAACTGTGGGGATGCACAAGTCCAGATTCCATAGGGCAGGACACATGAGATCAAATTCTGTAGGGCAGGCAGCAAGCTGGCAACTCTGATGAAGTTCTTTGATGAACTCCCCAGGAGAGGCTGGCTAGCTGAAGAAGAGAAATTCCATAGGGTAGGCTGTGAGCTGGTATTCTGATGAGGGTCTTCAACGAATTCCCAAGGAGAGGCTGGTTGGCTGAAGAAGTGGAAGTTCTCTCTCTTCTCCCTTAAAAGTCTTCAATTGATTGGTTTAAATCCAGCTGATTGAATTCTCTCATTGCAGAAGACATATCCCTCATTGATGTAATCAGCCACAGATGCAGCCAATTGACTGATGATTTAATAAACCAGCTTTCTGGTTTACTAACCAGCCACAAATATCCTTGCAGTAACGGTGAGGCCAGTGCTTGCTTGACCAGACACCTGGGCACCATCATCTAGCCAAGTTGACACATGAACCTAACCATCACATGGTATCAAAAAAATTCTAGCAAAGAAAAGCCCAAGCCCATATGGTTTCACTGGTGAATTCTACTGAACACATAAAGAAGAATTTACAACAATCTTTCTCAAACTCTTCCCAAAAAAATAAACCAGGGGGGAGCACCTCTTAACTCATTCTATGAGGCCTGTATTACCCTGATACCAAAACTACACAAAGACTTCCCAAGAAAATAAATTTGCATACCAGTATTCTTTATGAATATAGATGCAAAAATTCTCAAGAAGATACTAGCAAATAGAACCCAGCAACATATAAAAAGGATTACATGGCCAAGTGGGATTCATCCCAGGAATGCAACGTTGGCTTAACAAATAAAAATCAATCACTGTAATATACAGTATTAATAGAATAAAGGATAAAACCACATGATCTAGAATTGTGCCTAAGAGTCTCCTCCTGAATGCGTCTTTGTTGCTCAGATGTGGCCCTCTCTCTCTAGCTAAGCCAACTTGGCAAGTGAAATCACCGCCCTCCCCCCTACATGGGATCTGACACCCAGGGGAGTGAATCTCCCTGGCAATGTGGAATATGACTCCTGGGGAGGAATCTCAACCTGGCATCGCAGGATGGAGAACATCTTCTTGACCAAAAGGGGGATGTGAAAGGAAATGAAATAAGCTTCAGTGGCAGAGAGATTCCAAAAGGAGCTGAGAGGTCACTCTGGTGGGCACTCTTACGCACAATATAGACAACCCTTTTTAGGTTCTGATGAATTCAGTAAACACCTGAAACTACCAAACTATAACCCAGAACCCATGAATCTTGAAGACAATTGTATAAAAATGTAGCTTCTGAGGGGTGACAATGTGATTGAGAAAACAATATGGACCACACTCCCCTTTGTCTAATTTATGGATGGATGAGTAGAAAAATAGGGAAAGGAAAAAAAAAAAAGGCACCAGTGTTCTTTTTTACTTTAATTGTTCTTTTTTACTTTAATTTTTATTCTTATTATTTTTGTGTGCGTGGTAATGAAAATGTCAAAAATTAATTCTGGTGGTGAACACACAACTATATAATGGTACTGTGAACAACTGAATGTATGCTTTGTATGACTGCATGGTATGTGAATGTATCTCAATAAAATGAATAAAAATAAAATTTAAAAAAGAGCTAATATAGAATGTGCGCTGATTTGAAACTGTTATGTACCCCAGGAAAGACTATGTTCTTTAACATTATCTTGTGAAGGCAGACTTCTTATGGGCAGGACGTTTTGATTAGGTTGTTTCCATGGAGGTGGGACCCACCCAACTGTGGGTGAGATCTTTTGCTTAGATTATTCCATGGAGGTACAACCCGCCCATTCAAGATGAGTCTGGTTAGTTTACTGGAGTCCTTAAGAGAACTCAGGGGCCAACACAGACTGAGATCTTGGAAATGTAGACAGAAAGACATCTGGAGATGCTAAGCTAAGAGATGATGCCCAGAGTTTGCCCTGGAGAAACTATGAGAAGACCCTCAGATGCTTAGAGAGAAACATCCTGGGAGAACAAGCAAGAATGCACTCGAGCTGAGAGAGAGAAGTTAAGAGCGACAGAAGCATAGACACATTTTGGAGAAAGCCATTTTGAAGCCAGAACCTGGGAGCAAAGTACCAGCAGACACCAGCCACATGCCTTCCCAGCTGACAGAAGTGTTCCGGACACCATAAGCCTTTCTTCAGTGAAGGTATCCCCTTGTTAATGCCTTAGTTTGGACACTTTTATGGCCTTAGAACTGTAAATTTGTAACCTAATAAATTCTCTTCATAAAAGCCAAAAAAACAAAAAACAAATAATAAAAAACAAGCAAAAAAAAAAACAGAAAAAAACAAATGATCATCTCAATAGATGCAGAAAAAGCATTTGACAAAATCCAATACTTGTTCACATTAGAAACACTCTACAAACTAAGAATAAAAGGACACTGCCTCAACCTGATAAAGGCCACTGTTCTAGTTTGCTAATGCTGCCAGAATGCAAAACACCAGAGATGGATTGGCTTTTATAAAAGGGGGTTTATTTGGTTACACAGTTACAGTCTTAAGGCCATAAAGTGTTCAAGGTAACACATCAGCAATCGGGTACCTTCACTGGAGGATGGCCAATGGCATCCAGAAAACCTCTGTTAGCTGGGAAGGCATGTGGCTGGCACCTGCTCCAGAGTTCTGGTTTCAAAACGGCTTTCTCTCAGGATGTTCCTCTCTCGGCTTCAGCTTCTCTCCAAAATGTCACTCTCAGTTGCTCTTGGGGCGTTTGTCCTCTCTTAGCGTCTCTGGAGCAAAAGTCTGTTTCAAAGGCCATCTCCAAAATGTCTCTGTAAACTTCAGTTCCTCTCTTAGCTCCTGTGCATCTTCAAAGTGTCCCTCTTGGCTGTAGCAAGCTCGCTCCTTCTGTCTGAGTTTATATAGTGCTCCAGTAAACTAATCAAGGCCCATGCTGAATTGGCGGGGCCACACCTCCATGGAAATTATCCAATGAGAGTTACCACCCACAGTTGGGTGGGGTGCATTTCCATGGAAACAACCTAATCCAAACATTCCAACTTAATTCCCCCTAATTTGTCTGCCCCACAAGACTGCATCAAAGAACATGGCTTTTTCTGGGGGGCACAACATGCCCAAACTGGCACAGCCACCTACCAAAAACCCACAGCTAAACCATACTTAATGGTAAAAGACTGAATGCCTCCCCCCTAAGATTGGAAATAAGACAAGGATATCCATTCTTGTTACTTCTATTCAGCCCATTGTAAATGGAGATTCTAGCCAGGGCAATCGAGTGAGAGAAAAAAGTCACCTAGATTGGAAAAGAAGTAAAACCACGGCATGATCTTGAATAAAGAAAATCCTGAGATATCGACTAAAACGCTTTTGCAAATAATAAGCAAGTTCAGCAAGGCTACAGGGTACAAGATCAATATGCAAAATCAATTGTATTCCTATACACTAGCTATAAACAATCAGAATATACAACTTAGAAAAGAATTCTATTTACAATAGCATCAAAAATGGAAAAGTATAAAACATCATTGAAATAAAGAAGATAATAAGTGGAAAGACACCCCATGGTCAAGGGTTGGAAGACTTAAGATGGTTAAGATGGCAATAGTTCCCAAATTGATTGACAGATTCAACACAATCCCTGTCAAAATACCAGCTGTCTTTTTTGCAGCAATGGACAAGTTTATCCTAAAATTCATATGGAAATGCAAAGGAGCCAGCATAGCCAAAACAATGTTGAAAAGGAAGAGCAAAGTTGGAGGACTCAAACTTCCCAAATTCAACACTCACCATAAAGCTACATTAATCAAGACATTGCTGGTAACTGGTTTAGACATAGAGATCAATGGAATAGAATTGAGACTCCAAAAATAAACCCACACGCTTACAATCAATTGATTCTAAACAGGGTGCCGAGACAATTCAACGAGGAAAGAACAGTTTTTTCAACAAATGGTGCTGGGACAACCAGATCTTTATAGGCCAAAGAATGAAGTTGGAAGTCTGCCTCACACCATAGGCAAAAATTAACTCAAAATGGATCAGAGACCTAAATGTAAACGCGAAAACAATAAAAACCTTAGAAGAAAGCACAGTTGTTAATCACTTTTGTTCTTCAACGAACACCATCAAGGAAGTGAAAAGACAACCCTCAGAATGGGAGAAAATATTTGCAAATCATATATCTGATAAGGGACTAGTATCTGACCACTCAACAATAAACCATTAATCCTGTTTATAAATGGGCAAAGTACTTGAATAGGCATTTCTCCAAAGACGATATACAAATGACCAGTAAGCACATGAAAATGTGCTCGAAATCTTTAGTAATTAGGGAACTGCATATCAAAACTCCAAGGAGATACCACTTCACATCCACTGAGGTGACTGTAATAAAGATAGACAATAACAAGTGTTGGTGAGGATGTGGAGAAAGTAGAGCCCTTATACATGGCTAGTGGGAGCATAATATGGTGCAGCCACTTTAGAAAACAGTGTAGCAGTTCCTCAAAAGGTGAAACAAAGGGTTAGCATATGACCCACTCCTAAATATACACCCAAATGAATGGAAAATACGCGACCATGCCAAAACTTGTACACAAGTGTTCATAGCAGCATCTTCAAATAGCCCCAAAGTAGAAACAACCCAAATGCCCATCAACTGATAAATGATAAACAAAATGCAGCATATCTATACAATATAAGGTTATTTGGCCATAAAAAGGAATGAATTACTGATCCGTGCTACCACGATGAACCTTAAAAACAGTACGCTAAGTGAAAGAAGCCAGACGCAAAAGACCACATATTATACGATTCCATGAATATGAAATGTCCGAAATAGACAAATCCATTGAGACAGAAAGTAGATTCGGGGTTGCTAAGGGTTGTGGGGAGGGAGGAAAGGGGGTGACTGCTAATGGATATGGGGTTACCTTTGAGGAGAACAAAAATATTCTGGATTTAAAGAGTGGTGGTGATTGCACAACTCTGTGAATGTACTAAAACCACTGAATTGTACATTTTAAGAGGGCAGATTTTATGGCATGTGAATTATATCTCAATAAAGCTGCTAGTAGAAAAGAGAAGAGGTTAAGAAGGAAAAGGAAGGGTACGTAAGTTAAATCTTCATCTTTCCATCAATGAGTCAGCAGATATTGTCCACAACTGATAAATGAAACCCCAGAGGTATAGTGTAGATCGGCAGAGAACTCCAAGACACCTGAAAAGAAAAGCAGTTAAACGAAGTTGGTCTCAGGGTAGGGGCCGGAGGGAGAAGCCATCAAGGAGCCAAAGTCTCCTGTCAACAGGACCTCTTTTGGACTTTTTGTGACTCTGTGTGTGCATTACTTCGATATAAAGTAAAAGGAAGAAATTCTGAAAACTGCAAGCATTTTTTTCCAAAGCTCCTGGAGATTGAGGCGAGGGAAGAGGAAGCTCTTTGCAAGGCACTCATGGGACCCGAGATGGCGTTTCTGGACAAAGTGTCTTCCAGGAAAGTGTCCGTGCACTGAAACCTCGTCCCTGCCCCACGCCCGCGGCTGCCCACAGTGTCGCCTGCAGGGATCGGATGACCCTGCCTGGGCGTGAGCCGGGGAGGGAAGGACTGACGCAGATTTCTTTTCCACCCAGCTGGGAGATAGGAGAGTGATGCTCTGTCAAAAACGGAACAGCAAGAAGAATTAGCTGTAAAATTAATTAAATGTCACGCACTCAGAAACACAGCAAGACGGGGACAAGAACACAGGCTAAGGTTTAGCAAACAGCACTCAACTCTCACAAAGCTCTTTAGGGTCCCCTCCCCACGTGCCAAGAAATTGGAGGTCCACACCCTCGTCCTTGTCTTTCCATCGGCCCCTGCAGCTTCCTCTGGATCGTGTCTGTCACTTAGCTAACACACGGCCTGGGGAGCGCTCCATTTGATCAAGTACTGGAATAAAAAAAAAAAGAGTGTTTCCAAAAAAGTGTCGAAGGTAATTTCGTCCCAGATCTTTCCCTCTGGGTCCTGAACAAAATAAATTTGACTTTTTTACATCGTGTGCCCCCCTAAGAAGCATAAAAGAAAGGTTACACTGGCAGGCAGCTAGAAAAGAGTTTAATTAATCCCAAAGTGTGCGCTTCATTTGGAAAGTGCATCACAAAAGAATCCTGTGTTTACTGAACTAGATTCTTAGGGCCATTATCCCTCCACCAATGGTGGGATTTTTCTGAGGGAGCCACATCCCTTGTGGTCCGGAAGGAACTGCCATTAAAAATAAGATCCACACAGGGAACAGTGAGTGAAGATGCTGAGACGGCAGCACTTTCCCCTTGGCAGAGGTAATTGGTGTCCTGGCATTTGTGGAAACACATCTAAGCCCTGATCCTGTAAACGTCTCCATTCTCCTGGGCTGGTGGTGCCAAGTTGGCATTTGCCGAGCTGTTCCATGAAGGAGCCAAGGGGTGATCTGCGTTTGGGGCACTCACAATTCGCTACCCTCCTTTAAAAAAAAGGAGGGGGGTGAAATTCACCTTGTTTATTACTTAAGAGTGTACACTTGAGCGGCATTTGGTACATTCACAGGGTTGTGCAGCCAACACCTTGCTACCCTTTTGTGAAGCAGATGCTACTCTGCCTTAGCAGACACGTACTGGGGCTAATCAGAAACTAGTTGTCTCAAAAACGCAGTTTTGTTTTAATTTAGCATTACTTTAATCACTCGAGTGAAAGATAAAAATTAAAAGCTAAGGGCTTGTTCCATTAAAAAAATAACACAGCGTTTTGCTTTGTCGTAGGTGGGAGCATTCTTCGATCCCAAAGACGACTAAAAATCAGGGGCAGGGGTCCCTCGGGGAGTATCCGAGGGCAAGTTCTTCTGGAGACGAGGAGGGAGCAAATTTGCCCCACTTGTGAGTTATTACTGTGGTTTTCTGGCAAACATTAAGGAGGAAGGAACTAAAAATACTTGTCGGCCACTCTGCCAAAACTCCACAGTGCTCGGAACGTACCAGGCCAACATGTTGAAGCACTTTCGGAGTGAGAGCCGACACAATCCCAAGGTCAAAGCCGCCTCATGCCCTCCCCTTGGCCTCTCGCCGCGGCTGGTGCCCGGGAGGAGGGTCGAGGTGTCCAGCCCTGCCCCAGACGGCTGGTCAGCAGCCAGCCCGCAGCCCCCAGAGGCCAGGCGGCAGGAGGCCCCGGCCAGGCCCCCAGGAGGGCCGACCACAGGGACACCTCCCCTCACCCCCCAAGCACTGCCAGGAGGTGCCTCTTCTGCAGGTATGGGGTGGGGCCTGGGATTCTGCATTTCTAACAAGTTCCCAGGTGATGCCACAGCTGCTCAGCCCACTGGCCACGCTTGGAGGAATGACATAAAGCCCACCCAGCACCGAGGGAACTTAAGGTGGGGTTTGCGGGTTGAGGATAAGGACAGCAGAAGGCTTGCGCATGTGAGGTCTGGGTTTGGGGGCTGAGGAGCATTTTCTGAATCCTGGCTGTGCCTTGCCTTGCAGGCTGCAATGGAGCCGAAGGCCCGTGACTTTATATCAGTCAACATGGGCAAATGTTACTCAGCTTGGGCACTGCTCAGGACCCCGGGTGGGTCTGGGGAGTAGCAGGCACCCTCTGACCCCTGGGAAGGAGTGTGTCACTGCAGAAAGGGCAGATGCTGACCCAGACGGACAAGCCTAAGAGTTTGACAAACCTGAGTTCAAATCCCAGCTGTTCTACCACCAGCCTTGCGACATTGGGCAGGTCATTCCGACCCTTGGGTTCCTTATTTGTAGGCTGGGACTCATAAGAGCCCCTTTCCGTGGCAGACATCTGGCAGCCCCCAATGGCCTCCATTCCCCAGAGCCTGTGAATATGTCCCCTTCTATGACAAAAGGGACCTTCTGGGTGTAAAGGAGGTAAAGATCCTGAGATGGGGGGATTACCCTGGATTACCCTGTTGGGCTCAATGTAATGACAAGGGTCCTTAGAAGGGAAAGAAGGCGGCAAGAGGGTCTGAGTCAGAGAAGATATGATGACAGCAGAAGCCAGAAAGAGAGCTTGGAAGAGGCTACACTGCTGGCTTTGAAGATGAAGGAAGGGGCCACAAGCCAAGGGATGCAGGCGGTTTCCGTGGCTGCAAAAGGCAAGGAAACAGATGCTCCCAGATAGCCTCCGGAAGGATCACAGCTCTGCCTACCCCTTGAGTTTAGCCCCATAGCACCCATTTCCTCCAGAACAGTGAGCAAATAAATTTGGGTTGCTTTAGGCCACCGAGTTTGTGGTAATGGGTTACAGTAGCCATAGGAAACATACATGTTCCCATGGGACGGTATAAAGACTGATGAAGTCATGTGTATGCACAGCTCCCAGCCCGGTGCCTGGCACGCAGCGAGCTTAGCATGGTCCTCTGTGTGGAAGGCGCAGCAGGGACATCCTGCTTTATTGCTGTCTCTAAAATAGCCACCGCCCTGGCAGGTGGCCATCCCTTCCTCAACTTGCTCCAGGAGCAGCCAGGGTTTCTCAAACCAAAGAAGCTCTTAGCTAAACGGTAACCAGGGACTTCCTGCTCCCACAGGCTGTAGACGATGCTCAAGTCAGACAAGCACCTGAAGACCCAAAGGGAAGGCTCAGAACTGCTGGTCAAACACACGGGGGACAACATCCCAACCAGCAGCATGCTCTTTCCTTTAACTAAGAATTAAAGTCCACTTTTAAAAAAAAATCCCTAAACCTCCATGGAAACATCACAAAGAAATGCCATTTCAGAGCTGGAGAGGAAAGCATGGGAGCTCAGATGGCCGCAGTTGTTGTTTCAGGTTGATGCAGTCGTCGTTTCAGGTTGATGCAATATGGGGCAGACAGGAACGGAGCCTCCGGGGAAGGAAGCAGTAACAGAGGCTGGAGCTGTCTGATCCTACACTGACCGAGATCTCGCTCGGCTCTGCTTTTCCCAAACCTGGACCTGGGCCAGGGCATAATGTATTATAACTGTATAGTAAGTTATTCAAATTATGATCATTTCAGTAACCATTTTTTTATGAGAAAATAAATTTTAAGTAATAGCATTTTAAACTTTTTATGGTTACATTTGTCATGTGACCTGGGACAAGGTATATTTTTGCACTAAAATGGGACATATTAATTATCTCCAAAGTAACACTCGCTTGGTAACAACATCAGCAGGAAGAAAGGACGGCCAAGTCACGGGAGCCCACAGTAGTGGGACAAACACACACAGGAAGGAGAGAGGTAGGACAATTTGGCCCATGGGTCAAAGATTGGTCCCTGAAAGACAGAGGAAGCTTCCGAGCAGGGCGGTGGATTTAATTCAAGCCTGGCAAACATAGTGGTTCTTGTCTTTTTAACCTTAACTTTTGCTTTGCTTGTTTGTTTAGCAGGAAAACAATTACACATTTGAACTCCAACTGGCCATGTTACTTCCCCAAACTCCTGAAAATGGAAAAGAAACTTCTGTTGGAAATGAGTTCTCTACCCCTCTCTCCATATTCTATGGGGGCCCAGAGCGTCTGAGCAGAGCTGCTCCCTGTGCGGTATTGGGGTCCGGCTGCAGGCAGGTGGGTTATCGGAGAGGGTGGTTTCCTGGCAGGGAGACCTGTGACACTAGTCAGAGACCCACAGGGTATCTTCTGTCCCCGCTGAGAGAAAGGGGAAGAGGGCCAGGAAGCTTACAGATGATAATAAATAATGCTTTATTTTGTGCTTTGCCGTTTATTCAACTCCTTTTCCGATCATTCCATCACTCTCCTGGGACTGGATATATAATTTGTGGGGCAGGGTGCAAAATGAAATGCAGGCCGTGGCTAAGCAGCAATTAAGGATTTCAAGACAAGGACAGCAGAGCATCAAACCAGATGCCGCGCCATGTGCAACTGCCAGGCCGCACATCTGTGGAGCAGTCCTGCTCCCGCGGGACTTTCAGAATTGACCTCTGGAAGCACCCAGGCTAGACATCGCCTGCCCTGTCCACAAACAATGCCCCTCCCCACCTGCAGTGCTTCCAGCTGCAAATGACAAAAACCCCATGTGGACTTAATAAGGGAATTTCCTAGATCACATGGCTGGAGTTCCAGAGAAAGGGTGAGCTTCGAGGCCTAGCTGATTGTACCGGTTTGTATATATTATGTCCCCCAGAAAAAGCCATATTCTTTGATGCAATCTTGTGGCGGCAGATTGATTAATCTTTTTGATTAGGGTGTGACCTCTTGATTGGCTGTTTCGATGGAGATGTGACCCACCTAACTGCAGGTAATACCTTTGATTAGATTATTTCCATGGAGATGTGGACCCTGCCCATTCAGGGCGGGTCTTGAGTTAATCACTGGAGTCCTATAAAAGAGCCCACAAACAGGAGTTCAGTGCTGCAGCTAAGAGACACATTTTGGAGACAGCCATTGAAAGCAGACTTTTACTGACATTTTGGAGAAGGTAAGAGAGGACGAAACACCCAAGAGCAACATTTTGAAGAGCACACAGGAGCTGAGAGAGGAGCTGGAACACAACCTGGGATCAGCAGACACCAGCCATGTGCCTTCCCAGTCAACAGAGGTTTTCTGGACGCCATTGGCCTTCCTTCAGTGAAGGTATACTCATGTTGATGCCTTAGTTTGGTCATTTTCTTGGCCTTCAGATTGTAAATTTGTAACCCTGTTCCGGTTTGCTAATGCTGCCTTTTCGCAAAACTCCAGAAATGGATCAGCTTTTATAAAGGGGGTTTATTTGGTTACAAAGTTACAGTCTTAAGGCCATAAAGTGTCCAAGGTAAGTCATCAACAATCGGGTACCTTCACTGGAGGATGGCCAATGGTGTCTGGAAAACCTCTGTTAGCTGGGAAGGCACATGGCTGGCGTCTGCTTGTCCTTTGCTTCTGGGTTGTGTTTCAAAATGGCGTTCTCCAAAATGCCTGCATCAGCTTCCAACAGCCATCTTCAAAATGTCTGTCTCAGCTCCTGTGCGTTCTTCAATGTGTCCCTCTTGGCTGTAGCTCCTCTTCAAGATGCTCTGAGGTCCTTGTCTGTGAACTCCTTTATACAATTCCAGTGATCCAATAAACACCCACCCTGAATGGGTGGGGTAACACCTCCATGGGAATTATCCAATCAAATGTTTCACCCAGTTGATTGAGTCACATCTCCATGGAAACACTCAATCAAAGATTCCAACCTAATCAACATGTATATGTCTGCCCCCAAAAGATTGTATCAAAGATAATGGTGTTTTGGGGGACATAATTCATCCAAACTGGCACACCCCCTTAAAAAAAGCCAATCCACTTCTGGTATTTTGCATGATGGCAGCATTAACAAACCAGAACACCGATGCATTGGCTCTGGCTCAGTTTCCCTGGGATGTCCTAGTTTCTGCCCTCTTCAAGATGCTGGCATTTTCCTCTGGGCAGAAGCAAGATAGCAGCACCATCGCTCCACCATCTGTGCCTGAGAGTGTCCAGAGGAAGGAGACCCCGAGGCTCTCTCTGAAGGGCAAGGGCATTTCCTCTCCAGCAGTGCCCCGCTTCTGGGCCTTGGTGAAGCGTCACATTGGTATATAAACCATCCGTGAACCAATTCCTCGCTAGCTCCAGCTAGCAAGAGAGGGTTGAATGGCCTTGACTGGCTTCAGCAGCCCCATCTCCACCCAGCTGATGTCAAGCCCCCAAAGCACATTGGGGCTGCACCAGGGTGTTGAAGGGGCTTCTCTAAATAACTGCCCCCATGCCCTGTCCACATCCCTTGGTGAAGAGCTGCCTCTGGGATGGTTGACCTCTAACCATCCTTGATCGGACCATGGACACCCTGACCCAGGGACAGGCAATCCGTCGGCAATGGTGCCCTGTATAGAAAGATGAGCTGGACCCATCAGATTCTTGCTCTGGGGAATGTGAAGGAAGACATATAGGACAGTGAGAATGGGGCAGTTCATGTTGCAAGTAGAAGTTTAAACATTACAATGTAGAGATAGAATCCAGAGGCCACAGCAGGCCTCGTGCGTCTGAAGTTATGAGGGAGAAGAAATCACAGAGAAAAGATGTGGACTAGAAAGTGGAGAAGCAGAGGGAGAGAGTGGGGATAGAGGAGTCAGGGGTAGCGTAGCTGGAGTGTGTGAATGGCAGATCTGCAGAGTAAACCCACAAACCCCTGCTCCTGGGGTTCAGAGTAGCCCCCCAACCCCAGTTGCTGTAACTCCTACATTTGCAAGTCCAGCTTTCCCGGGGTTCCTGTCCCTCTCCATGCCCACCCCCTTCCCTTGAGTGCCTTTTTCTTGCACCCAGGAAAGCCCTGTCTCAAACAAGGGATCTGAGATTGAACTGCAGTTGTCAGCTGAGCCGGAGGAGAGAAATACAAGAAAATCGCTATATGTTCATTCAACAGTTACTGAGAACTCCGTGTCCCGGCCACGCTGCCCGGCTTTAGGGATCCAACAACAATGAACTGTCGTCCCTCTCAAGGACTTCCCAGTGGTGCTGCAGGAGAAGGGAGAGGAAAGACAAACAGGTACACAAGTGACGTGAGAAGCATGACGGGGAGAGGAAGGAAATGACTGAGAAGGTCCCCAAACCCCAACAACCTCAGAGGAAGCTCTCCGAAGCTTAAGCCACACTCAAAATTTATGCTTTGAGTGCAACGAGATGCAAATGTTTGATCATAAACAAGCATATGGCAAATTTATTTCAGTTCCCCTCCCCACTGCTGCTGCTTGATTTGTAATCCTTCTGCCCCCATTAAAAAGAATCAAAAACAAACAAACAAGGTTTCTACCCAGAGCTTTATGCAGCAGATTCTTTGCAGCGAAGCCCACAAGAGCCCAGCTTCCGTTTACTGAGAACTGTGATAACAAAGGCAATATCCGTAGTAACCGATCAGAAACCCAGGAAACCTATGACAAATTTCTGATGTAACAGGGTAATCAGAGTAAATGATACTGATTACGAATCTAGTTACAAAATCTTAGGAGGAAAAGAATTATAGCTTCCGAGAGAACGAGGGAGATCACATTTCAACATAACATCCATCTGCGTCAGGATAAGTAACCTCACCTCGATTCCAAGGAAATTTCCTTTTTCTCTGAAGATGTACAGAGATCTGAGATCTGAAACTTGTGTATGTGTTGGCAGGTTGGGGAGCGGGGAAGGAGGCAAAGCATGTGCATTCTTATGGGGAAGATTTAGCTGTGCTTTCCTACTTCTCTTAATCCAGGGGCATTCAATACAGCCAGTGGGGATTCACAGGTCGATGTTGAATATTCAAAGCCTAGTTTAAGAAAGTAATAAGTCCCATGAGTGAGGGATCCTTCGGCCAGGTCTATGAAGACAAATTGTCCCAGGAAATTTGCTTCCAACTTTGGAGAAGGATCTTAGCTTAGCTCTCAGAGCCGAGGGAGGGTCATAGTTTCATGAACAAGGCCACTGTTGATGGTGGGATCTGATGGTTTGACAGTCTCCAACCCAGTGACATTTCTCTTCTCTTGCTGTGTACAGTGTGGTCAGTGGCGAGGGGGTGGTGTAAACTGCATCCCCAGGCGTAGGAGGGTAGCGCTTGAAACCCACCTCTTCGTCTTTCTTGCCTGTCTCTCTATTGAATACTGGACGTAATTAAGACCTTCTTCTTGCCTCCTTGAGACCTTGCTAACATGTAAGATATGCCATCAACTCCTGAAAGAAATAGCACTGCCTAAATCATAAAGACTGAAATTTAATTTTTATGTTGTGATAGAAAAAGCAGGCTTGAGAAGATGGCCTGAGGTCAGCTGAAGGAACCAGGAATTGATTTCTTCGTGAAGTCATTGTTCATCAAACCGCTGACCAGATATGACTTGGCCAATGCCCACATCTGTACCAGAGAATCCAAACAGTCATGCTCCCCTACTTGGAAAACAGATTAATAACGTGGCAAGCGGTGATTACATTAACAGTGTAACAGCTGCCTGTCTGATGAATCGGAATGGGCAGTAGTATATGGAAGTTACATTTTCAGAGTCAATGAGTTTTGATAATTGAGTTTATCCCTCGCAATGAGTACAGTTCTAGGAAATCTAGATAAAAGCGTTACAGGCTTTGTTTGCTTAAGTGTTTCCTGAGCAAGGACCATTAGCTTCGTATGACTTTTGTGGACATTTTTTTGTCATTACATCACTGATGGAAATTTGGATGGTGCTTTCCAATATGATTTCCATGCCACAGTGCCTTTTCTTAACAATATATGGAAAAACAAACAAATCACACAGAAAGGGGTCAGGCAGCCCTGCTTGAAGTGGTCATGAGGGGCTGATTCTTTTCCCCTCGTCACCTCCCCCACACCCCATACACCCAATGGCTCCTGGAGAAGGAACATGGTTTGAAAACCAGTGCACACGATAAACCTCCGTGTCAGTTTCCTAATTACTGAAATTTCACTGAGGCGTCAGGGAGGTGGTGGACTGGGATTGCTTTTGGATCTGCACTGGTGGGGAAGGAGGTGAAAGCTTTCTAGACAGAGGACTCAACTAGGGCAGACGGGCAGGGACGGGAGGGATCTGGAGTAGGGGGTAAGGAGCCTGGGAGTTGACCAGATCAGGGCCAACTGGGAAGGAAGAAAAGGGACGGGAAACCTGGGTTACGGATTGAACTGTGTCCCCCCGAAACACATATTGAAGTCCTCACCCAGGACCTCAGAAGGTGACCTTATTTGGAATTAGTTAAGGCGAGGTCACACTGGAGCAGAATGGACTCCGAATCTAGTATGTCTGGTGTCCTTATAAGAATAAAGGACATAGACACAGGGAGAGGCCATGTGGCAATCGACGGGCTGCATCTTGAGCCCGGGGATGCCAACGATGGCCGGCAACCCCCATGAGCTGGAGGAGTCAAGGGAGGATCTTCCCCGGCAGGTTTCAGAGGGAGCAGGGCCCTGCCCTGCCTCGGTTTCAGACTCCCAGCTGCCAAAACCAGGAGGCAATAAACGTCTGTTGTTTTAAGCCACCTAAAGTGTGATACTTTGTCACGGCAGCCCCGCACGACTAAGACTCAGATGGAATAAGGATGTGGAAGGTCTTGAATATCAAGCTGAGAAATCTGGGCTTTGTCCTGTGGTCACTGGTTTCCATGATGGTTGGACATTGGTTTGTAAGGTTTTGTGTTTTTTTTTAAGCTTTTTAACAAAATTTATTTCATCATCTAGCAACAGTGCAAACTAAATCGGTTGGCTGCAGGCACCATGTGGAAGCAGAAGGGGTGGGACAGGAGCAAAGCATGCAGGCAGGCGGACTGCTGGACTGCGATAAAACAGCACACGTGCAGTAAGCAGCGAGCAATAAATGGGGTCTGTAATTAAATGCTGGCCGGGATGGTGCAATCCAGAAGTATCCCGGAGTTCAGGGAGGGGGCAGGCGGGAGGGCCTCATGAAGGGTTGGGCCTGGCAAGGTGGGTAGGTTTTGGAAAGGAGACTCGCGGGAGGATGTGAACTAACAAAGGCAAAGACAGAGCCCAGAAGACTGGAGCTAGTTTGCAAACCCCCATGTAGACATCTGGGACAGGACTGCACTGCTGGGGTCTTCTCAGGCAAACTGGGGGGTTTAGGAAGGAGCTGCTCACAGAAGAGCATTTAAATAGGACGGGCTGCCCTTGTATCTTAATTGATCCTGAAGAAACACCCAGACGTGATGCTGAGAACGCCAAGCAGCATAAAAGAACATTTCCCTCGTGGTGTGTGGTTTTTTTTGTTTTTGTTTGGTTTGGTTTTGGTTTTCTTTTTTGCGTCTTTATCCATGGCAATACACTAGGCAGCCCCCAAAGCGCTCCTAGGCACGAACAAACACCAGCCCTCAGCCGGGGACAGACGAGGGGCACTCCAGGCTGAGCAGGTCATCAGGGACCATGACTTCCACCATCATGTAAATGGCTTTGCGCTGATTTAAAGGGGAAAAAAAAATATTTTTAGACGAGCTCAAATAACAATCTCGAAAAGCCAGACTCCAGAGAACAATGAGAAAATGCAGCAAAGCCAAATATAAAAATACTGGCACATGCAAACAAAAAATCAGTATAAAAAAATCAATTCACTCCCACGGATTACAACTGGAAATCCCCAGAGGGACAGGCAGATTTTGGAAGAGAAGAAGAGATTATATTTTATGGGAAGAGATACAATAACCATTCTGTTCCCATAAAGCAAATGATGGAAGATTGCCTCTGCTCCATAGATACACACGGCACATTTTCAGGATAATACTAACAGGAAATCAATAGGATCTTTTATATGTGAGAAGACATTATCTCTCAGGGCTCCCAGCACGGCTGATCAGGCCATAGGAAGATCTTCACAGAAACTTGCCACTCGCCATTAATCTTGGTCCTGGGATAGAGAAGTAGCCTTTAAATCCAGACCTTTGTTTAAACTGCCATTATTATTATTATTATTATTTAGAAATAACCACATTCAAAGCATCACCTCCATTGATCTGAAACAGAACCAAAGTTAATATTAGCAAAAAAAAAAAGCCAAAAAAAAACACTTTGTGCTGGAGGTAGTTTCCCATGAAGGGTGTTGGCATCTGGTGGCTTTGAGCATCTCTTATACAAATGTTGCTAGCAGGCTCCGATCATGGGTTTTAGGATTCCCAAAAGGCTAAATATCCTGGTCTCTTCTCCCATATGAAAATCATAGCACCATCCTGGTAAAACCTCTTATTTTTCCAAGAAACCAATTTAATTGTCCCTGGGTATAGAGCCCATTGGTGTTCAGCAATATTTCATTGTCGTCGTTTGGATTCAGCACTGCCACTGTCCTCAAGGAGCTTCCCTCTTAGTAAGTACAGACTAGATAACTCCTAATCTGATTAGGGGAGATCAAAGTTTCTCAAAGGCAGCACTGTTGATGTTTTTCTAGATAATTCTTTGTTGTGGAGGTTCTCCTGTGCATTGTAATATGCTTTAGCAGCATCCCTGGTCTCTACCCTCTATGTGCCAACAGCATTGTCCCTCCCCAGTTTTGCTTTTTAAATGCAATTTTGTTGAGATATAGTCACACAGCACACAAACCATGCAAAGTGTACAATCACTGGCTCACCATATCAGCATATAGTTGTGCATACCCCCCATGATCAATTTTAAAACATGTTCATTACTCTGGAAAAGAAAAGTAAAAAAGAAAATCCAAATCCTCCCATACTCCTTATCTCTCTCTACACCCCTTCATTATTGACCCCCTGGTATTGGTGTGGTACATTTGTTACTGCTGATGAAAGAGTATTAAAATATTACTGTTAGCTATAGTCCATAGTTTGCAATAGGTACATTTCCCCCATATACCCCTCTGTAATTAACTCCTTGTCATAGTGTCTACATCTGCTCTAGTTCATGAAAGAACTTTTTTATATTTGTACAGTTAATCACAGACATTGCCCAGCACAAGATTCACTGTGTTATACATTCCCATGTTTTAATCTTCAACTCCCCTTCTAGTGACATACATGACTCTAATCTTCCTCTTTCCACCACATTCACACACCATTCAGCAGTTAATTATTCTCACAATAACGTGCTACCATAACCTCTGTCTATTTCTAAACATTTAAGTTCAACCTCACTGAACATTATACACATATTAAGCAACCCTCCCCATTTTTTAGCCTCATTCTATAACCTGGTAACCTTTATTCTAAATTTTATGTCTATGAATTTACATATTATAGTTTGTTCATATCCATGAGATCATACAATAGTTGCCCTCTTGTGTCTCATTTATTTCACTCAACATAATGTCCTCAAGGTTTATCCATGTTGTCACATGCTTCAGGACTTCATTCCTTCTTACTGCTGAGTAATATTCCAAGGTATGTTTATACCATATTTAGTTTATCCATTAATCTGCTGATGGACACTTCCTCCCAGTTTTGACAACCAAAAATATTTCCAGATATTATTAAATGTCCCCTGGGGGGCAAAATTACCCCTGGTTGAGATGTAGGCCAAGATTAAAAGGAGGTAAATGTGGTTACCCGTCAATCAGAGAATGTTTCCTCAAACAGATGGGTCTTGAGCAATTCCCTAAACATCTGGATTCCTTCATTAATTTCAAAAATATTTATTGCGTGCCAACTCTATGCCAGACACTTATCTGGGCACTGCAGGTAAAGGAGAGAACAAAATACACTTTAAAAATCCTCACCTCAAACACCATACATTTTAGTGGGGAAGACTGAAAATAAACAAGGTAAATAAAATACATAGCATGTGTGGGAGTTTGAAGCTGTATGTAACCCCAGAAAAAAAAAGTTCTTAAATCTAATCTATTCCGGTGGCTGTAAACCCATTGTAAGCAGGGCCTTTGAATGAAGTTACTTCAGTTAGGGTGTGACCCATCTTAATCTTGATGAGTCTTAATATTACTAGAGCCCTTTATAATTGGGATGAATACAGAGAGAGAGAGAAAAAAAAAAAAAAGCCACAGAAGAAAGAAGCTGAGAACAGCGAAACCCAGAAGAGAAGGGAGAGACCAGCAGAGGCCACCAGCGCCCTGCCAGGTGGCCAAGGAGCCAAGGATCGCCGGCAGCCAGTCTTCAGGAAGAAAGCATCGTCTTGATGATGCCTTGATTTGGGCATTTTCTTGGTCGCGAACTGTAAGCTAATAAACCTCATTGTTAAGCCAACCCATTTTATGGGACCTGCTTTTAGCAGCCTGGGAAACTAAAACAGGATGTTAGATAGTGATCCACGCAGAGAAGAAAAACATTAAGCAAGCAAGCAGGACCAGAGGTGTTGGGGAGAGGCAGAAATTTTACACAGGGTGCCTGGAAACGGCTCACAGAGATGAGAGAAGGCCGGTAGGAGTGAGGGGCAAGCCATGCGGATTTGAGGGAAAGAGCCTTGCAGGCAGAGCAAAGGCCCTGGGGTGTCTGGGGAGCAGGAGGTGGCTGTGTGGTTGGAAAAGAGTGAACAACAGGGAGAGAAGTGGGATTGAAAATCAAAGGGGTAATGGGGGGTGGGTGGCAGATAAAACTTGTGGCTTATGGGTCATAGTAAAGACGAGCAGCAAGTTCCTCTGAGTGAGGTGAGAAGCCGGTGGAGATCTGTGCAGAGGTATGACATGAGCTGACATCTAACAGGCTCACCCTAAAGAAGGGCTGTGGCTGGGGAAGGGGTTATAGCTGGGGAAGGTCCACCGTGGACTTGAATGGTGGCTGGCGGGAGAGGTGGTGGATGTACATTCAGAATGTACACATTTGAAGGAAGTGCCAACAAGATTTGCCAACGTGTGGAGCATGCACTGTAAGGGAGGGAGAGGAGGACTGTCGCTTGAGCAAACGGGAAGTAGAGTTGTCATCAGCTGAGATGGGAAGGGGGCAGGAGGAGCAGATTTGGAGAGGACATCAAAGGTTAGAATTCTGGGTTGAACTGTGTCCCCCAAAAGATAAGTTCAAATCCTAAACCGTGATCCTCTGAATTTGTCAATAAGGTCTTTGAAGACATTATTGGTTAAGATGAGGCTAAACTGGGTTAGGTGGGTCCTCAGTCCAGTAGGGTTGATGTCCTTGCAAGGAGAAGGAATTTGGACAGGGGGTGGGGGGTTGGAGACAGCCATGGGACAGAGGCTGAGATGGAACACCATGGATGACCAACAAGCCGCCACCAGAACCCCACGGACTTCAGAGGGATCGCGGCCCTGCTGACACTTTGATTCTGGACTTCTGGGCCTCCGGAATCATGAGAGAATAAATTCCTGCTGTTGGAGCTGAATCGTCTTTGGTTCTTTGTTACGGTGGCCCTGGAAAGCAAGACAGTTGATTTTGAATGTGTTGAGTGTAAAAGCCTATTAGACATTTAAGTCAAGAGATAAACAGGCAGACGGCTACAGGGCTCTGGAGTTCAGGGGAGACATCTGGGTGGCTGGTGACATAACTGTGGGCCTCAAGGCCAATCAAAAGTATTTATTTGAAGCCACAAGACTAGCTGAAACCGTCTAGGACCATGCAATTCGATACAGGAGCCAATGGCCAAATTTAAATTCTACTGCCTTAGTCACACTAGCCATATTCAAGTGCCCAATAGCTATATTTGGCTGATGGTTATCGTCTTGGACAATACAGTATAGAACATTCTCATTATCACAGAAAGTTCCACTGGACAGCACCCATCTAGGGACTAGGTAAGGTATCAAGAAGGGGTCCACGCCCTGAACCCACGGGCACCCCACGGCCGGGATCCATAGTGGAGCTGGGTACCAACTGATATATGGTGGGGTATTATGTGTCCCCACTTGCCAGGGACAAGCCTGGTTTTCCACCAAAAGTCTGGACAATTCCCATAAGGCTGCCATAATTATTAATAATGACCCCTTTTGCTTTCAAAAGTGTTCCAGTCTGGGTGCTAGTTTGGTCCCCTCACCTACCCCCTGCCTACTGTTAAATGAGGATTACCAGGTAGCATCTCCTGTGAAGTCAAGGTGAGCACTTCAGTGACTTGGAATCCCTACCTGGGCTTCCACCAGGTAGACATCTCAATTACTTGGAGCCAGAAGGGCAAAGGTCCATTTCTCCTGATAAGAAAACCACCTTGGACAAGTCCGGGCATGTGGGTAGCTGTGCCCTTGGTACTGGCAGCAAGCAGGTGTAAACTCACTGTCTGCGGGGCCATGAGGACAAGCACAAAGCCTTGGATCAACTTTACTTCTCTGTCCATGGGGTCTGATGCACTCCACAAATGGTGAGTTGAGATTGATAGAACCTTTGGCTGGCATTTCCACCCCACCCACAGCCTACCCCGTGGGGGCCATCTGCTTATCTACAGCAAATCTCCCCTCACCTTTTGACATTTAGACTCACTTGCCAAAACCAAGAGGGATCCCAAGGCATGAAGACAACAAAGACCTGGGGGTTCCCAGGTGACTCCATCTTTCATTGGCCAAAAAGACTGGGACATGATAGATAATTGGGGAGCTATTGCCATACATTCCAAAGCCCCTCAGGACATCTTCAGAATGAATGAAACTCCACGGCAGGCAAAAGCATTAGCCCTTGTTTAATTCTGCAGTTTACATCCACTTTATGTACTGGCACCATTCTATCCCAACCTTTCATTTCCATGGAAACCACGTATGATGCCACAATAGGAAGATTCCAACCAGAGTGAGGAAGCAGTAGCAGCAGCAGGAACCAGCTTTCAGATCAGCTTCAGGTAGAGAAGAGGACAGAGGAAAAAAAATAAAAATCAAGGCTCCGTCCTCAGAGCTATTGTTAGTGGAGTGGCACCTGCTCTCAAGTCACCCCGGGAAAAGGCTTGGAGCCCTGCATCACTCCCCACTCTGACTCCACCTTTTTTTTTTAATTCAGTTTTATTGAGATATTTTCACAAACCCTACAATCATCCATAGTGTACAATCAATTGTTCACAGTACCATCATATAGTTGTGTTCATCACCACAATCAAGTTTTGAACATTTTCATTATTCCAAAAAAATAAACAGAAGAATAAAAATTAAAGTAAAAAAGAATACCTAAAACATCCCATCCCACCTATTTTTCAATTAATTTTTTTATTAATAATTCAATTTTATTGAGATATATTCACATACCATGCAGTTATACGAAGCATGCAATCAGTTGTTCACAATACCACCATGTAGTTGTGTGTCCATCACCAAAATTAATTTTTGAACATTTTCATTACCACACACACAAAAGTAATAAGAATGAAAATTAAAGTGAAAAAGAACAATTAAAGTAAAAAAGATCACTGGGTACTTTTTTTTTTTTGCCCCTGTTTTTCTACTCATCCATCCATACACTGGACAAAGTGGAGTGTGGTCTACAAGGCTTTCCCAATCACATTGTCACCCCTCATAAGCTACCTTTTTATACAATTGTCTTCAAGATTCATGGGTTCTGGGTTGTAGTTTGATAGTTCCAGGTATTTACTACTAGCTATTCCAATTCATTAGAACCTAAAATGGGTTACCTATATTGTGCGTAAGAGTGCCCACCAGAGTGACCTCTCGGCTCCTCTTGGAATAATCTCTCAGCCACTGAAACTTATTTCATTTCCTATCACATTCCCCTTTTGGTCAAGAAGATGTTCTCCATCCCACAATGCTGGTCCAGATTCCTCCCCGGGAGTCATATTCCACATTGCCAGGGAGATTCACTCCTCTGGGTGTCAGATCCCACGTAAGGGGGAGGGCAGTGATTTCATCTGCCAAGTTGGCTTAGCTAGAGAGAGAGGGCCACATCTGAGCAATAAAGAGGCATTCGGGAGGAGACACTTAGGCACAATTATAAGCAGGCCTAGGCTCTCCTTTGCAGCAACAGTCTTCCTAAGGGCAAGTCCCGTGGTAGAGGGCTCAGCCCATCAAACCATCAGTCCCCAATGTTCAATTAATTTTTATCCCCATTTTTCTACCCATCTGTCCATACACTGGATAAAGTTTTCACAATCACGTGTTCATACCGTATGAACTACGTAGTTATATAATTGTCTTCAAGAGTCAAAGCTACTGAGTTGCAGTTCAACAGTTTCTGATATTTCCTTCTAACTATTCTAGTACCCTCAAAACTAAAAAGGGATATCTACATAATGCATAAGAATAACCTCCAGAGTGACCGCTCAACTCCATTTGAAATCTCTCGGCCACTGAAACTTTGCTCTGTTTCATTTCTCATCCCCCTTTTGGTCAGGAAGGCTTTCTCAATCCCACGGTGCCAGGTCCAGACTCATCCCTGGGAGTCATGTCCCAGGTTGTCAGGGAGATTTACACCCCTGGGAGTCATGTCCCTTGTAGGTGGAGGGCAGTGAGTTCACCTGCCGGGTGGGCTTAGAGAGATAGAGGTCTGGCTCCATCTTTGCACAACCTTCCCCCATGCACCTCTGGGCCTCAAATCTTCCCCTGCCCTTTTCTTCTAGGGACACCTGTCATTGGATTTAGCATCCCCCTGAAATCCAGGATGAGCCCGTCTCGAAGGCCTTAACTTAACTACATCTGCAAAGACCCTTTTTCCAAATACAGTGACATTCACAAGTTCCAGGGATTAGGACTCGGACATGTCTTGAGGGAACCCCACTATTCAATGCATGACACCCCCCAGGGAACCCTGGCTCTGGGAGCTGCAATGATCTATAGTCTGAATATCGAATGGGCGCCCCCGGGGGCCTGGAGGCTCTGACGTCTTGACCACTTCGGATCATTCTGAGACCCGGGCACAGCAGGGAATCTGGGGCATTGCCATGGTGATTCCAAACCTCCAAACTTGTGTCCTTGTGTATTATTTGCAAGGAACCAATTACCCTAACATGGGCTGAGACACATGAATCGGACTGTTTTTGCAGTAAACTCGGTGCTCTAAGTGGTGAGAAACTTCCTCTGCCTTCACTGAAGAAACAGAATCTGTGACATTCTTCAGAGTTACCCCAAATGGCTGAGCAACAAGTTTAAAGTTCACACATAATCAGGCCTTTTGGGAATAAGGAATCCCGAAGGATAAGGAGGGGCAAGAAATACTCCAATACCTACCACTTTCCAGGACTCCGGTCCAGAAGAGGTTTAAAAAATGCCTGACTCTACAGAAACATTGATCATGGATCATCCATAAGCTGATCATGGATGAGCAGCTTATGGTGATCACCGTGGCTCTGCCGAGCACATATTTATTTACAAGGACTTGGCTGAAGAGCCAGCCAGCAGATGAAAGCCTGTTTCTTCAGGAAATTTAACAAACTTGGAGAAGGTCCCACTCTTATTGGCCCTTCCTGGGAGTTCATCCAGGTAAGCATGTGATGATGAAGGTTTGGGTGTGCTCATCAGAGTTGCAGCTTGGACAGGGTTTTAGCTAAAGGTTCTGTTCATAATTTCCTTCTTCATGAAATAAAGAGTTGTGTGACTTTCCCCTGATTAATGCATCCATCACCTTCTGTATCTCATGTCCTGTTTCCTGTAGCATGCTGAGGCCCTCGCGTAGCACACTGAGGCTTGAGCACATGGTGTGACGTGGCAGTTGTGGCACGGAGCTCCCGAGCACCTACAGAAGAGGATGCTGAGGAAGGCCTCTCCTTGATGGTGTCTCACAGCAGAAACAGTGTTTGCTCTTGTCATCCATACAGCTCAAGATCAGCCGAATGAAAAGTCAGGAAGAGCCAAGCAAAACAAAGGTGGTATTTTTACCTGTTATCCTTATGGAAGGAGGTTGTGTATTTTTAAAAGAACGGGAAAGTTAAATGCATTGCCCACAAAATATAAAAATGGCCCCACCTTTGGGCAAACAGATGATGTGGTGCCATTTCTCTGCAGCCTTGCCCCTTCTGTTGGAAAGCTTCGAGTGCAGTTTCCTTTGCCCATCCCTGTTAGTTAGGATCACATGCCTGCCCTCTGCTGGTTAACGGGCACCAGAGCATGGCTGCAACCGAGAAGGGTGCCAGATGCTGCGGCCCCTCAACCAGCTTCTTTCCCAAAGCCAGAGTGATGCACTTATCTCCCAACACGTAATTTGTCTTGCAGTCAGAGCTCTTGGGTAAGTGATACAACATTCTCCGCTTTTGTGGGGCACAAATAATATCTCCACACACCACATATCCCAGGGAATTATACATATGACTAAAAGTCCTATGAAACACCACCATATAAATTAAGAGGAAAAAAACACACAAATAAATAAATGCAAAGGCAGTAATTAGAGGGGACAGACCTGAGTCTGAATCCTGGTTTCTCTGTTTACTAGCTGTTAGCTGAGACAAGTCATTAACTTCTCTAAACAGTTTCCTTATCTGTAAAATGAGGATGTTAATAATCACATCAGAGAATCGCTGAAAAGATTAAAGGAGATCATCATTTAACAGTGTCTGGCACATATTAGACATTCTATGCATGGTAGCTCATGTATTTTTCTTTTTATTCTAGAAGCTAAAAAAATGTTTAGAGTGTTCTCATGGACACAGTGGGAGGAGATAAGTGGTCATTGAAATCCCTGTGGTTTGTGGACAACTTTGCCATCTCTAGCCTAGTACTTCTCCATCAGGGGTGATATAGACACCCCTCAGGGGCCATTGGCAGTATCTGGAGACATTCCTGGTGGTTACAACTCTGGGTGATGCTACTGGCATCTAGAGCATAGAGAGCAGGGGTGCTCTAAACACCCCACAAGGCACAGAGCAGCACACACAACAGGCTTATCCGGCACAAAATGCCATCGTGCCACAGTTGGAAAACCTGCTCTAGCCTTACAAGAAGTGAGAGCTATGCTTTTATCACCAAAGGACATATGGATTTGACCAGCTGCTATATACAACCGCAGTTGGGCTTCCCTGAAGTTGAAAACTTATTCAGAAATGCAAGTTCAGGGCATTTATTAAGCACTCACTGTGTTTTTGGTGTGGTACTAAGCAATGAAGGGTCAATGCGGAGAGCTAGAACATTTAACCACTGACTGGCAGCATCTCTGCATATAGAGTGGCTTTCTAGATGACATGAGAACAGAAATAAGGACTCTGGATTCCAAAACCACCCAAAGTCAAGACTCCCAATGTTCTTGGAAGGCAAAACACTCAAGAAAGAACGAATTTAAACAACAATGAACAAACCAAGAAAAAAAAAAGAAAATTTTCTCTTAAATTGTCATTTAAGTTAAATGACCCACTTCTTCAAATCTAGTGTCTTAGTCTGATAGAGCTGCTATAACAAATACCACCCAGTGGATTGGCTTCAACTACAAGCATTTATTAGCTCGAGGTTTCGGAGGCTAGAAGTCCAAAACCAAGGCATCAGCATGGCCATGCTTTCTCCCTGAAGTCTACAGTGTTCCGTGGCTGGCTGCAGCCATCCTTGGGGTTCCCAGCTTGTGTCCCTGCCTCCTGTCACAGGGTGATCAGTCTCTCGCTGTGTCTGCTCTTCCAGTTTCCACTGACTCCCAGCTTCTCACTCCTCCCTGCCACTTTCTCTGGCTCCTGGCTTCCAGTTTCTTCTCTTTATGAGGCCCCCAGTGATATGGGTTAAGTCCCACCCTGATTCAGTTAACTAAAAACAGCAACTTCATAAGGTCCTATTGATAACTGATTTCACACCCACAGGAGAGCAGATTAAGATTAAGAACATGCCTCTTGTTGTGTACATAATTCAGTCTGCCGTACCCGGCCTGATTCTGCTGTTGAAATAGGTCTCCACTCAGCCATCCTCTGTAACAAAGCCACCTTCTGCTTGTGACTTCTTGGGATGACTTCTTGTTGGGGAAAGTAAGCTGGAGAGCTTACCAAATTGCAGAGTCATGGGCTTCCTGAGATTAAGGATGTCAGGGAGAAAGGGCTAATGTGCCCCAATTCCAAAGGACTTAGGGATTTCCTTGAAAGTGTCCCAGGAGTGGGGGGTATGGGGATCTGTGGCACACAAACATGGCATCTATTTCTCTGCCTATCAGTGGATGGATAGGTCTTCCCAATTTTCCACTTCCATCATCTTTTGGTTCCAGTTCTTTTTCTTCTACTATACATGCACATGCCTCAAGCACTTACTGCACGCCAGGCACAATGCCATTGGAAATATAGGAGATTATATTTTATATTCTAACAGAGGAAGCAAATTCATACATGACTAAAATTCATAAGTGAAATAAATGGTACAAATATATAAGTGCGATAAAATTATATTGCACAGAAGGACTTACATTAACCCTTAAGAAACAAATACAGGAATTTGTCTTTGCTCCCTCCAGAAATTCTAATAAAATGATGATCAAGGAATTAAAGAGGTATAAATGCACATGGATGAAATGAATGGGAGAGATGGTGACATCAGACAAAAGATGTCCATAAAATTTTGGAAGATGTAAATAGAAGGACCCATGGTAAGAGACATATGTTGCAGTTTTCTCTACTCTGCTAAATGCCTGCAGGGTGTGGGAAACCAACAGGGAAGCAGGCTGGTTTGTGTTACAGGACCCTGGAAAGTCTCATAAATTGGAAGTCGGGGGAGAGTGTTGAAATTCTGAATAAAGTATAGTTAAGAATCCCAGATTCCTTCTCCCATCCCATCCCTCCAGGAGATTTATTATCTGGTGAGACTCAACTAGAGCATATTTGGGGTCTAGATATCAGAGCATAGCTGGATAACCAAATGTTGTACTAAAAATGGAATTATGTGAATGTCTGGAAACTGAAATGGCATCCCCACTCCTTTCCCCTGCAAGGCTTTTTCCTTCCCTAGGCAAGAGAAAGGAAGACTCCTCTTTGGGGAAATGGATTCACCCAAAGGAAAAGACTTACACATCTAACAACTATCTGATCACTCTCCAAGAGGTCCACCAGAATCCTTGAACTTGCACATAGAGCTCACATGAACAGACAGCCAAAGATCACCAGCATTTCAAATGAAGTCCCCCCATCCCCACGCACATGCAAAAACAGACCAGAAAAGAAACAGGGAAAAACAACTAGGAGGAAACAGACAAAATGATGAGTGGAATAAAACAAATACATCCTCAAAGATATGAAAGAATATTGCATCCACTAGCCTATTTTAAAGAAAGAAAAAAAAAAACGTAAACAAGAGC
Organism: Choloepus didactylus; assembly: GCF_015220235.1. Lineage (NCBI taxonomy): Eukaryota > Metazoa > Chordata > Mammalia > Pilosa > Megalonychidae > Choloepus > Choloepus didactylus. The sequence continues at coordinate 243,039,171 of NC_051308.1, forward strand.
TCTGGAAAATGTTTAAATGTGATTGCAGACATTTAAAAAAAAAATCAATGAAAGGATTGGAGATGTGGTTGAGAGCTCCCAAAAAGAACAAGAAGACAAGAATGGAAAGAAAAGAGAAAACAACATTAGGTAATCTGTCCAAGTGATATGACATCACAATAAAGAGTTCTGGTAAGAAAGAACTAAGAAAAACAATGGAAACAAATTATCAAACAATCAAATAAACTTTCACGGATGTGAAGAATGCAAGTTTTTTGGTTAAAAGAGCCCACTAAATATGCAGCACAATGAATTTTAAAAGATCAATACAGAATACATCACTGTGGAATTTCAGAACACCTGGAATAAAAGAATATTTCAAAACAAACAAACAAACAAAAAGACAGTTACAAAGCCTCAGGGATCAGAATGGAAACAGTCTTACTGCAACAATACTGGGTAATTGAAGATGGTGAAACAATGCCATCAAAATTCTGGGGAAAAAATTTTACACCCAAGTTTTTTATACCCAGCCACACTATCTATTAAACTACCTGTATATGAAATATAAATTTAGAGTATGGGAATCTAAGTTCTCAAAATAAAGTTGGTAAAATTTATTCCATTAAAACAATGGAATAAAAAAAAGAGGAAATAGGGCACTAGGGAATCAGGGCTGCCAACACTGGAGAGAGGGAAATGTTCATCCTTTATGGGTGTATAATGGAGATGCCAGATGACAGCTGTGAAGCAGACCTAGAGAGCAGCTAGGACAGAGGACAGAAGGCTAGAGAAGGGATGTCCCATGGGGAAGAAAATGCAACTGATAGTTATCTGATGTGTTTGTCTGCCTTAAAAGAATTTTAGAATTCTGCATCAATATTTGGGGAAAAATTGGTGATAAATTCATATCACAAACAGCAAATGGGAAATTTGAGGTAATTATTAATTAAAGGAAAAATAAATGGCAAATACCATAAGAAATAGCTTTTTAAAAGTTCAAACTGGTTGTCTCTTAGGATTAACTTCAGGATAGAGAGGGATGGAGCAGTAACTGCTCTTTTGAGGAATATGATTGTTATTTAAATTAAATACATGCAAAAACTTTAAATACATGCAATACTTTGATTAAAAATAATATATCTAGCTTTCCACAGTGGCAATATTGCAGCAAATGAGGTTTATCTAAAGTATGATTATGGCTAATTGAAGAAATTATATATCTATATATCTAAAATATAGGAAGAGGGAGGGATGCTAAAATGACACAAGAGGTCTTCATATAGGAAGCAGTTGTTGAATTGAGTCATAAATAGGCTGGGATGGGAGCAAGAGGAAGGAACAAGTAGAAGGAACAACCCTAGTTAAACACAGGGACAATGAAGTACAAGGGGATAACTGGACTTCTAGCTTCCAGGAATGTTGGACTGGGATATTCAGAGCAAACCTCCCACTGAAGACAACTAAAATGGTGAAGAAAAAAAAAAATATATATATATATATATATATAAATATACATATAGCTTATCCTCATTATTTGCAAATTGTGTATTTGCTAATTCTCCAACTTGCTAAAATGTATTTGTTACCCCCAAATCAATACTCATGGCACTTTCATGGTTATTGATGGACCTATGCAGCACTGTGAAAAATTTGAGTCACCCAATGTGCACACTCCCAGCTAAAAAACCATGGAAGAAGCTCCTGGGTACCCTCTCCCACCCCCTCCAAAACACAGGGTGGAGCCAGATTGCGCTCCCATTGTGGGTCCCTGGCCCTGTTCCAGAGGGAGCAGAGTGGCCCCTGTGAGCATACGGAGGCATGTCTGTCAGCAGCAAGCCATTGAGTGAAGCCTAAGAGACTGAGCTGGAGAACTTGTTGTGGGCTCACCCTCCCAGAGTTTGTCCTGAGAGCAGACAAGTGCTTGCAGACAGCTGGGTCTGTGTGAGAAACAATTAAGTTGAAGTGGCCTGGAGCAAAGGACTACCAGCATTAAGTCACTGGAAAGAGCACCCAGTTGAGGGTGAAAGTCTATTTCAAGGGAAGTAGAGGGGCATTCTCTCCAGCTTCTGTAAACTGTAAACAGGGAATTCTTAAGGCCTCTAGCAAGCACAAGCCCAGGAAAAGAAGCAAATTCTGCAGCTCCACACAGTCTCGGATAAGATATTTGCCTCAGGCTAATCTTCATAATAGAAGAACTAAACTCTGAAGGAGCACTACCAGCCGACACAGAGCTAATTTGCAAAAACAGTGAAAGGTGCTTTTTGCTTTGGCTTTTTTGTTTTGATTAGAACCTGCATTCAAGAAAACCTATGGCATATCACTAACTGGATACAAATTTAAGGAACAAACAACTCAGGATCTAAATCCTAGACTTTAAAATACTAAAATGTACTGTAAGCAACAAAAGATTACAAGACAAACAAAGAAACAGGCAATGATGGGCCATCCAAAGGAACAAGATAAAAATCCAGAAACCACAATGAAAAGGACCAGACTTTTGACTTAGTGGACAGAGAATTTTTAAAAAAATGATCCTCAATATGCTCAAGGAGATAAAGGAAAACACAAAAAAAGAATGAAATGATATGAGGAAAATGATAAATGAACAATATGAGAGTATCTCTGGGTTTCTCAATAGGAACCAAATGGAAATACTGGAGTTGAAGACACAATAAATGAATGAAAAATTCCCTAAATAGTTTCAACAGCAGATTAGAGGTGGCAGAAGAATCAGTGAATTCAAATACAAGACAATTGGAACAATTCCAGTTGAGGAGCAGAAAGAAAAAAGGATAAAAAAGAATGAACAGAGTTTAAGAGATATGTGGGACACCATCAAGCATACAAAAATATGCATTCCAGGGGTCCCAGAAGGAGAAGAAAGAGAGAAAGGGGCAGAAGGAGTATTCACAAAAATAGTAGCAGAAAACTTTCCAAATTTAAAAAAAGACAAATGTTGGAAACATTCAAGAATCCCAATGAACTCCAAATAGGATAAAAAGAGAATGATGCCCAAACACATAGTAAACAAATTGCCCCATGCCAAGGACAAGGAGAGAATTATAAAAGCTGCAAGAGAAAAGCAACAAGTTATGTAAAAAGGGAATCCTGATATGATTAAGTGCCAATTTCACATCAGAAACCATGGAGGAAGAAGGTTGTGGTACAAAATATCTAAAGTGGTGAAAAAAAAATTGCCAACCAAGAATTTTATATCCAGCAAGACTTCCTTTCAAAAGTGAGAGAGAGAGATTAAGACATTACCATAGAAACAAAAGCCAAGGAAGTTCATTACCACTGGATCTGCCCTACAAGCAATGCTAAACAGAGTTTTTCAAACTGAAAGGAAAGAACACTAGACAGTAGATAAATGCAGCATAAGGAAATAAAGACCTCTGGTAAAGATAACCATATGGGGAATTATGTATTTTTTGGTATTTAACTCCACTTCTTACTTCTTACAGGTCTAAATTGCAAAGGCATAAAAAGTAATGATAAATGTATGGTTTTGGACTTAATTTGTAAAAAGTACAAAAGAAAGTTGGGGGTATGGAGAGGAATAGGAACAGTGTACTATATGCTATTGAAGATAAGGTGGTATCAAATAAAATGTAATTGTTACAACTTTAGTATGTTAAATTTTTTCATATATATATTTTGCATGTTTATCTTACAATTTCTTTTTTTAATTTTATTTTGAAATAAATTCAAACTTACAGGAACAGTTGCAAAAACAATACAAACCCCATACACAGAACTCCAGCATACCCTGACGCCCCTCCCCTGATACCCCAATCCACCAACTTTAACATCCTGTCACACCATTTCTTTCTTTCCCTCCCTCCCTCCCTCTCTCCCTATCATCCATAATCTGTTGCTCTGTCTTCTGAACATATGAGAGCAAGCTGCACACTTCCTTGAACAAACAATGTAATTCACATATACATTTCCCATGAACAAGAACATTCTTTTATGCAATCCCATTAAGCGCAGCTAAGAAGTTCAAGAAATTCAACTTTGATACAAAGCTTACATTCTATATTTCCTTTTTTTCCTTTCTTATGTCCCAACTGTGTCCATTTGAGCCTCCTCTCCTCCATCCTCAGATCCCATCCAGTATCATCCTTGGCATTTAATTGCCATTATCTATTTAGACTGTCTTTTTTTTTTTCAATTGTGGAAACATATATACAGCCGAAATCTTCCCATTCCAACCCCTCCCTAGCATTCCATTAGTGGGATTAATCACATATAGAATGTTGCAATGCTATCACCTTCCCACCATCCATTACTAGAAATTTCCCTTCACCCTGAACAAAAACCCTACACTCATTTCTTAACTCCCCATTGCCCTTCCCTCACTTCTCATAACCCATACTCTACTTTTCATCTCTATGGTCATATTCTCTGATATTTTCTTTGTGTTTACCGTGGGGCTTAAATTTAACCTCTTAAATCTATAACAATCTTGTTTTTCTTTGATACCAACTTAACTTCAATAGGACACATAAACTATGTTCCTATACTCCTCCATACCCCCACCTTTATGTAGTTCTTGTCAAAAATTACATATTTTACATTGAGTCCAAAACCACTGATTTATCATTACTGTTTATGTATTTTAGATCCTGTAGGAAGTAAATAGTGGAGTTACAAATCAAAAATACAGTAAAATTGGTATCCCATGTGATCTTTACTGGAAATATTTATTTCTTCATGGGGTTTCCTTCAATTGTTTATTGTCCCTTCCTTTCAGCCTGCTCAATTCCCTTTAGCATTTCTTATAGGACTGATCTACTGGTGATGAAGTCCCTCAGCTTTTGATTATCCAGGAATGTTTTCATCTTCCACTTATTTTTAACCTCCAGATGTTTGTGAATTTTCTGAGTCTCTGATGATTATTGACTTCTATTTGTATTCCACTGTGGTCAGAGAATGTGCATTGAATAATTTCAATTTTTTTAAAATTTATTGAGGCTTGTTTTATGTCACAGCCTTTGGTCTATTCTGGAGAAAGTTCCATGATCACTAGAGAAGAATGTGTATCCTGGTGATTTGGGATGTAATGTTTTATATACTTCTATCAAATTTCTCTATATCTCTCTCTCCTTTCTTTGTTTCTCTGTCAGTAGGGCTCCCTTTAGTATCTGAAGTAAGGCAGGTCTTTTATTAGCAAAATCTCTCAGCATTTGTTTGTCTGTGAAAAATTTAAGCTCTCCCTCAAATTTGAAGGAGAGTTTTGCTGGATAAAGTATTCTTGGTTGGAAATTTTTCTCTCTGAGAATTTTAAATATGTCATGCCACTGCCTTCTCACCTCCATGGTGGCCACTGAGTAGTCACTACTTAGTCTTATGTAGTTTCCTTTGTATGTGGTAAATTGCTTTTCTCTTGCTGCTTTCAGAACTTGCTCCTTCTCTTCAGTATTTGACAGTCTGATCAGAATATGTCTTGGAGTGGGTTTATTTGGATTTATTCTATTTGGAGTTCGCTGGGCATTTATGCTTTGTGTATTTATATTGAGTAGAAGGTTTAGGAAGTTTTCCACAACAATTTATTTGAATACTCTTTCTAGACCTTTACCCTTCTCTTCCCCTTCTGGGACACCAATGATTCTTAAATTTGGACATTTTATTTTATCTATCATATCCCTGAGATCCATTTCAATTTTTTCAATTTTTTTCCCCATTCTTTCTTTGTTCTTTCGTTTTCCATTCTGTGGTCCTCAAGGAGGCTGAGTCATTGTTCATCTTTCTCTAATCTTGTATTATGAGTATCCAGAGTCTTTTTAATTTGGCCAACAGTTTATTTTATTTCCATAAGATCTTCTATTTTTTTATTTACTCTTGCAATTTCTTCTTTGTGCTCTTCTAGGGTCTTCTTTATGTCCTTTATATCCTGTTCCATGCTCTTCTTCACGTCTTTTATATCCTGTACCATGCTCTTGTTGTTTCTCCTTAATTCTTTGATTAATTTCACCAAGTACTGTGTCTCTTCTGATCTTTTGATTTGGGTGTTTGGGTTTGGGTTCTCCATATCATCTGGTTTTATCATATGCTTTAAGATTTTCTGTTGTTTTTGGCCTCTTGGCATTTGCTTTACTTGATAGGTTTCTTTCTGGAAAATACTGGTCTCTAATTTGTCAGATCTACAGCTAGGTGGTGTACACTTTCTCTAACTAACTGACAGATGGTGTGTGTGAGTCTCCTACTCCCCTCAAGTCAGTTCTCCCCAACTTTGTCTTTGTGGTGTGTGGGGATCTGATTCTTTGGGGTTCGATTGGTGCACTAAGTTTGGGTGTGTTGTTGGTGCTGTCCACTCTGAATGTGGGGCATGTGTCTGGGTGGTTAGGGGGGCAGGGGAGCTTTAATAATCAAACCTCCCAGCTGTTCCTGGAGGTTTAAGGCTTTTGCAAGAGTCTAAGCCTTCATTTCAGTCTTGCCACAGATTGTCTCTGCCACTGACCCACAAGTCCTTGGTATTGGCGTAGGGTCCCTGGGATTTCCAAGTGGGTCCCCCCTCTCAGCCATGCTCTTCTAGGACCTCTGCTGAGGGAAGGCCATGCCACATCACAAGTGCCCACTGGCCCACCAGGGAAGCCCTGGGCTGCCGGGCCATGCAGGGGCCCTCCCAGGCCGCTGCAAAGATGGCTGAATGGGGCATGTTAATCTCCCCCTCCTCACACAGCTCCACCCTCCCAGCTCCAGGACAACCAGCTGCGGGTGCACCAAAGGCCACTGTCCATGGCCGATATTGTGGTATGTGCACAGTGCTGCAGGAAAAGTCCCTGTCACACTGGGGTTTCTTGGCTTGGCTCTGGGCTGTGGGTCAGGCCCGGGCAGGAGGGTCCCCCGCCCACCAGGGAGATGGCTGCAAGGGCCGTGGTTTCTTTCTCCTTTTGGCTCCTCTCTGCCCCCCTGGCCCTGAGACAATCAGCAGCAAGCTATCCTCCATGCCAGACACTGAGACTTTGGCACAGTCCACTCCTGCCATTCTTCACTGCGTGGTTCTCACTGTCTTAACCACAGCCACTCCCGGGTTTTGTTTTTTTTAAAGGAACTAGTCCATCTCCAAACGCCAACCCACAGTTTCCCCACACTGCAGCGCGGCTGCCAGAATTTCAGCCAGCTCACTCACTCGTTTCAGAATGCAGACTCCTGGTTTCACCAAGTGCATGGTCCCTGTGGATTTAGCAGACCTTGTTCAGCTGGTGCATCATTGGAAGTGGTGTTCTGGGTCACTTTCTGGCTTTTATCTAGTATTTTTCACAGAGGTGTTTTTTTGCCCTGTCTCACTTAGCCGCCATCTTAGGTTCTCTCAGTATGTTAAATTTTAAACACATGGCAACCACAAAGAAAACACATGAGAAACATATTCAGAAAGAAATGAGAAGGGACTCCAACTGGTACAAAACAAATAAATGTGGAAGATGCAAGAAGATGGCCACATAGAGAGGCGTGAAGTTAGTTTGTCCCCCTGGAACAACTAATAAACAACCAGGAACAACTAGTAAATAATCTGGAATAACTACAGGGGGACAAACATGACCATCCACTCATCATACACCAACCTGAATTGGGAAGAATGCTAGAGATCACAGCATAAAATCTGCAAGTAAAAACTGCGGATCCAAGCCTGGAGTCGCCTCCCCCATGGCCAAACTGCAGCCTCATGCTGCTAGAGGGAAGCTCCCTCCAAGCAAGTGAATATAGCTCAGCTGAGTTCCAACTGGGGTTTTAATTAACAAACGTGGACTGCTTAATACAAGATGCAAATCCCCAAAAAGCATACAGAGGTCTTTGGTGATGACTGACCTTGGAGAGCTGGAGGGTGGCCACAGACTGGCCCTGACGGGGAGCTTTCTGTTCCTGTTTCAGCTCAGTGGAGAAAGCCTCAGCCATTTTCAGTTCCCAGTGCTCTGACCCAGACAAGGGTGGAGATAGCACAGGCAGAGAGTCTATTCAAATGCTATTGACCTCTCCCTAGAGGGGTATCTTCCCCTAAGAGGAGAGAAGTGGGGCCCAGCTCTACTACCCACCTTCCATTCAGAAACAGACCCAGAGCCTGGGGGAAAACAGCCATGGGCTACACCTCCTTACACCACTCTGGAGCTACAGGCTAAAAGGCACCACCTGATGGGCAGAAAAGCACAGTGACTTGAGGCTTCCCAGAGTGTACCAGTCTCCTAAGACACCCTCATGGAAACCAGTTAGTATTCCCTCCTTCCAACACCTGAGCCTGTTCTTGTCTGGGAAAACCTGATTGGGGTAACCAAGGAGGCCAGATGCCTAGACAACAGAAAACTACAACCTACATTAAGAAAAACAAAGTTACGGCCCAGTCAAAGGAACAAACTTACACTTCAATTGAGATACAGGAATTTAAACAACTAATACTAAATCAATTCAGAAATTTTAGGGAAGATATGGCAAAGAGATGAAGTATATAATGAAAACACCGGGCGTACATAAGGTAGAAATCGAAAGTTTGAAAAAACAACTGGCAGAATCTACAAAAATGAAAGGCACAACACAAGAAATGAAAGACACAATGAAAACATACAAGAGCAGATCTCAGGAGGCAGAAGAAAACACTCAGGAACTGGAGAACAAGGCACCTGAAAGCCTACACAAAAAAGAACAGATAGAGAAAAGAATGGAAAAATACAAGCAATGTCTCCGGGAACTTAAAGAGAAAATGAAATGTAGGAATGTACATGTCATTGGTGTCCCAGAAGGAAAAGAGAAGGGTAAAAGGACAGAAGCAATAATAGAGGAAATAATCTATGAAAATTACCCATCTCTTGTGAAAGACATAAAATTACAGATCCAAGAAGTACAGCATACTCCAAACAGAAAAGATCTGAATAGGCCTACACCAAGACACTTAATAGTCAGATTATCAAACGTCAAAGATAAAGAGAGAACCCTGAAAGCAGCAAGAGAAAAGTGATCCATCCCATAAAAAGGAAGCTTGATAAGACTATGTGTGGATTTCTCAGCAGAAACCATGGAGGCAAGAAGGAAGTGGGGTGATATATTTAAGATACTGAAAGAGAAAAACCACCAACCAAGAATCCTGTATCTGGCAAAACTGTCCTTCAAATATGAGGGAGAGCTTAAAATACTCTCTGACAGACAATGACAGAGTTTGTGAACAAGATACCTGCTTTACAGCAAACACTAAAGGGAGCACTGCAGACAGAAAGGAAAAGAGGAGTGAGAGGTTTGGAAAACAAATTTGGGAGATAGTAACACAGCAATGTAAGTACACTGAACAAAGATGACTGTGAGTATGGTTGAAAGAGGAAGGTTGGGACCATGTGGGACACCAGAAGGAAAGAGGAAAGATAAAGTCTGGGACTGTGTAACTCAGTGAAATCTAGGGTACTCAATGATTGTAATAAAAAGTACAAATATGTTTTTACATGAGGGAGAACAAATGAATGTCAACATTGCAAGGTGTTAAAAATAGGATGGGATTGGTGAAAAAATACAATGAATGCAAACCAGAGACTATAATTAACAGAAGCATTGTATTATGTTTCCTTTAATATAACAAAGGCAATATACCAAAGCTAAATGCATATGGGGGGGTGGACATAGGGGAAGGGTATGGGACTCCTGGCATTGGTGATGTTGTCTGTCTCTTTATTCTACTTTAGTTTAATGCTATCTTTCCTTTTGTTGCTTTCTAGCTGTCAGGTTTCTCTCTCTCTCTCTCTCTCTCTCTCTCTCTCTCTCTCTCTCTCTCTCTCTCCCCCTCCCCCCTCCTTTCTTTTTCTTCTGCCCCTCTACCTTCTTTGACTCTTCCCCCTTCTTTGTGGAAGAAATGGAGATGTCCTTATACAGATAGAGGCAATGGTGGTGAATACATAAATACGTGACTATACAGGGAACCATCAATTGTTTACTTACGATGGAATGTATGGTGTGCGAACAAAACTGTCTTGAAAAAAAATGGGTTGATGAAGAAACCTTGACGGCCCTATATTGAGTGAAATAAGACAGACAGATGAGAACAAATATTGCAGGATCTCACTGATATGAACTAATTATAATATGTAAACTCATAGACATGAAATGTAAGTTACCAGGATATAGAATGAGGCTAAAGAATGGGGAGCTATTGTTTATTATGAGCAGAATGTTCAACTAGGGTGAACTTAAACATTTGGAAATGAACAGAGGTGATGATAGCACATTGTGAGAATAACTAAGAGGGCTGAATGGTGTGTGAAGGTGGTGGAAACAGGAAGCTCAGAGTCATGCATGTCACCAGAAGGAAAATTGGAGGTTAAAAGATGGGAATGTATAAAACAGTGAATCTTGTAGTGGACAATGTCCATAATTAACTGTATAAATATTAGTAATCTCTCTCATGAACTAGAACAAATGCATGACACTATAACTAGAAGTTAATAATAGAGGGGCATATAGGAAAAACATATATATACCTGTTGAAAACTATATACTACAGTTAGTAGTATTTTAACATTCTTTCATCAACAATAACAAATGCACCATACCAAAAGTATGAATCAATAATGGAGGTGAGGTGGTTACAGGTATGGGAGAATTGGATTTTCCTTTTTTTGTCTTTATTTCTTTTCTGGAGTAATGAAAATGTTCTAAAAATTGAAAAAAAATGAATTGTGGTGATGGATGCACAGCTGTATGATGGTACCACGGGCAATTGATTGTATACTTTGGATCTTTGGATACTTGTATGGTTTGTGAACAATCTCAATGAAAAAAAAAATGCTATCAAAAAAAAAATAATAAATGTGGAAGCAGGCTGTTCCAGGTCACTAATGCTGCTGTTATGCAGAATACAAGAAATGGATTGGCTTTATAGAGGGGGTTTATTCGGTTACAAAACTACAGTCTTAAGGCCATAAAAGTGTCCAAGCTAAGGTGTCAACAATAGGGTAACTTCACAGAAGAATGGCCAATGGCATCTGGAACACCTCTGTTGTCTGGGAAGGCACGTGGCTGGTTTCCTTCCTTTGTTCCCAGGATGTGTTTCAAAATGGCTTTCTCCCAGGATGTTTCTCTCTAGGCATCTGGAGGTGTTCTCTTAGCTTCTCCCAGGCAAACTCTGGACTAGTAAAGGTCTACTTTCAATGGCTCATTTCAAAATGTCTCTCTTGGCTGCTCACCAAAACGTCACTCACAGCTACTCTGAGTTCCTTCTGTTTGTCAACTCTTTCATATGGCTTCAGTGATTTAATTCAGACCCACCCTAAATGGGTAGGGTAACACTTCCATGGAAATTATCCAATCAAAGGTCTTGCCCACAGTTGATTGAGTCACATCTCCATGGAAACATTCAATCAATAAGTTCCAACCTAATAAACACTAATGATGTTTTGGAGGACATAATACATCCAAACTGGCACACAGGCATTAACAGAAGAATTGAGGGTCAAAAAAGGTATAATACAAAGATTAAACAGCAAGATGGTAGAAGGAAATGCTGCATTATCAGTACTTACTTTAGATGTAAATGGATTAAACTCTCCAGTCTCAAAGTAGAGATGGCAAAACGGATAAAAAGCATCCCTATTATGTGCTGTTTACAACAGACTCACTTAAATTCAAAGATAAACTAGGTTGAAAGTGAAAGGATGGAAAAATATACCAGGCAAGTCTATACTAATATCAGACAAAATAGATTTTAAATCAAAAACAGTTATGAGGGACAAAGAAGGTCATATACTGATAAAAGGGCCAATTAACAAGGCTTAAGAATTATAAATATATATGCACCTAATGGTAATGCCCCAACATATATGAAGCAAATATTGACATATTTGAAGGGAGAAATAGACAGTTTTACATTAATAGTAGGAGATTTAAATATACCACTTTCAAAAATAGATGGAACATCTAGATAGAAGATCAATAAGAAAACAGACAACTAAACTCTAAACCAACTTTACCTAACAGACACATACAGAACACTTCACCCAAAGAAAACAGAATATACATTCTTCTCGAGTGCACATGCATCATTCGCCAGGATAGACCACATGTTAGGTCACAAAACAAGTCTCAATAAATTAAAAAATATTGAAATCATACAATGTATATTCTCTGACTGTTGGAGAAGCTTTGGGCACCCTTCCTGATCCCATCCCCAGGGCACTTTGGAGCAAGTGTATGCCCCCTTCATGAGTCCCTGGTCCTGTTTTGGCTGAAAAAGACCAACTTGTGAAAGTCCTCTCTGGGGTGACCCTCCTCCCACAATTTACCCTCCAGGCAAAAGCAGCATTAAACAACAAAATGTGTAAAGAATGATAGAAGCAGACACTCAGGGACAAAGGCCTCCCAGCTTCAAACATTCAGGAGAGGAAGTTCTGCCTCCTGGGAAACAGAAGGGACAACCAAACTCCTGTAAACAGGGGAGCTCCAAAACAACTAACAAACAGAAGCCCAGGACAAGACAGAGGCCCAGAAAGACAGGGAAAACCCTGCACACTGCATTTGCCTTGGGCAGAGCTTCCTGATAGGAGGGCTGGAGCTCGAGAAAATCTGTGTCTTATCACCAGCTGGTTATAAGAAACACACATCCCAGGGAGTATATCCCAGAGTTAACATTTTAAAATATTAAAATGTAAAGTATGCAACAAAAGTGTACAAGACAAACAAAGAAACAGGAAATGATGGTTCATCCAAAGGAAGAGGATAAAAACACTGAAAACACCAATGAAAAAGATGAGAATGTAGACATACCAAAAAAACTTTTTTAAAAATGTTCTTAAAAATGCTCAAGGGAATAAAGGAAGGTACAGAGAAAGAACTAAAGGCTATCAGGAAAACAGTGAATCAAAATATAATTGTTATTTATATGAGAGTCTAAATAAAGAGATAGATAGAAATATTAAAAAGGAACAAAATAGAACTACTGGAGTTGAAGTTGAGGACCACAATAACTGAAATGAAAAAATGCCCAGGAGGGTTTCAGGAATAGATTGGAGCTAGAAGAAGAAAGAATCAGTGAACTTGAAGACAAGACACTTGAAAAGAGCAGGCTGAGGAACAAAAAGAAAAAATAAGTATTAAAACCGAAAACAATCTAAGACAGCTATGAGACACCAACAAGCACACCAATGTACACATTACAGGAGTCTCAAAAGGAGAAAAAAGAGAGAAAAGGGAAGAATGAATATTCAAAGAAATAATGACAGAGAACTTCCCAAACTTAGCAGGAGACATGAATATGCACATCCAAGAAGCTCAGAGAACACCAAGCAGAATAAACATGAAGAAAAATGCACTCCATCACATACTGATTGCTATCAAATGCAAAGAACAAAGACAGAGTTCTGAAAGCTGCCAGAGAAATGCAATGTGAAAAGTACAAGGGAATCTCAATTAGATTGAGTTCCAATTTCTCATCAGAAACTATGGAGGCAAGAAGGAAGTGGGTTGAAATACTTAAAGTGCTGAAGGAAAACAACTGCCAGCCAAGAATTTTATATCCAGTGAGACTGTCTTTCAAAAATGAGGGAGAGATTAAGACATTCTCAGTTAAACAAAAGCTGGGAGAGTTCATCACCACTAGCCCAGTCCTACAAGCAGTGCTAAAGGGGGTTCTTCAGACTGTAAGGAAAGGGCTCTAGATAGTGGTTTAAGGCAGCATAGAGAAATAATGACCTGTGGTAAAGGTAAGCATTGGGTAATTATAAATGCAGTATTATTGTATTGTATTGTTTGATATGTAACCACACTTCTTACTTCCTCCAGGAGCCAAAATGCAAATGCATAAAAAGTAATCATAAATCTAGGCTTTGGTACAAACAAGTTACAAGTGGTAACAAGTACACAGAAATGGTAAGGGGACAGAGGAGTATAGGAAAAGTATATGTACATGTTATTGAAGTTAAGTTTGTGTAAAACTAATTATGATTATCACATATTTAGGATGTTAAATTTTAACCCCATGGTAACCACAAGGAAAAATATATTCAGATAGAAGTGAGAAGGCATTCAATATGGTACAATGCAAAAAAGCAAATCAATATAAAATTAGGATTTAACAGAAGTGAGGGACAAAAAAGGTATAAGATTTACAAAGGCTAAAAAGCAAAATGGCAGAAAAAAAACACTTTCTTATCAGTAGTGACTTTAAATGTAAATGGATTATATTCTCCAGTCAAAAGGCAGATTTTGACAGAATGGATAAAAAAGCATGACCCAACTATATGCTGCCTGCAAGAGACTCACCTTAAAGTCAAAGATACAAGTAGGTTGAGGTGCAAGGATGAAAGAAAATATACCACACAAGTAGTGACCAAAGAACAGCTGGGGTGCCTATACCAATATCAAATAAAATAGACTTTCAGTCAAAAACAGTTACGAGGGTCAAAGGTGGTCATTACATACTGATAAAGGGGACAATTCAACAGGAAGCTGTAACAATTATAAATATAAATATAAATAAATATATATATATATAAATATATATATATATATAAATATATATATACACATATATGCACCTAACAGCAGAGCCCCAAAATATATGAAGCAAATACTGACAGATTTGAAGTGAAAAATTGTCTGTTCTACATTAATAGTATAAGACTTGAACACAGCACTGTCAATAATGGATAGAACTTCTAGTCAGAAGATCACTAAGGAAGTGCAGGGCTTGTATGATACACTAAACCAACTAGACCTATCAGACATATATAGAATACTTCACCTAATGAAAACAGGACACACATTTTTCTCAAGTGCACATGGATCATTCTCCAGGATAGACCATACGTTGGGTCACAAAACAAGTCTCAATAAATTAAAAAATATTGAAATTATACAATGTGTATTCTCTGACCACAACATATTGAAGCCAGAAATCAATAACAGAGGGAGAAATGGGAGAAAGTATTTTGAAACCACATATCCAAGGTTTAATGTCCAGAATACATAAGAAATCCTACCATGCAACAACAAAAAGATAAACACCCAATTTTTAAAATGGGCAAAAGACTTGAATAGACATTTCTCTGAAGATAGACAAATGGTCAAAAATCACATGAAATGATGCTCAACATTATTAGCTATTAGTGAATGCAAATCAAAAAACCACAATGAGATACCATTTCACACCCACCAGAATGGCTAGTATTAAAAAAGCTGAAAATCACGTGTGTTGGAGAGGATGTGGAGAAATTGTTAGTAGAAATATAAAATGGTACAGCCACTGTGGAAGAGAGTTTGGTGGTTCCCCACTTCTAGTACACACCCAAAAGAACTGACAGCAGGAACTTAAACAGATATTTGAATACCAATGTTCACAGCAACATTATTCGCAATTGCCAAAAGATGGAAGTAACCCAAGTGTCTATCAGCTGATGAATGGATAAACAAAATGTGGTGTAAACATACAATGGAATTATTATTCAGCTATAAAAAGGAATGAAATTCTGATGTATGTGACAGCATGGATAAACCTTGAAGACATAATGTTGAATGAAATAAGCCAGATACAAAAGGACAAATACAATGTGATCTCACTGATATGAAATAATTAGAATGAGCAAATTCACAGTGTCAGAAACTAGAAGATAGTTTAACAGGGGCCTGGGTAGGGGTAGGAAACAGGGATTTAATGCTTAAATTGTACAGAGTTTCTATTTGGGGTGATGGAAAGTTTTGGTAATGGATGGTGGTGATGGTAGCACAATATTGTGAATGTAATTATATATTTGACTTTGGTTAAAAGGGGAAATTTTAGGTTGTATATAGTTTACTAGAATAAAAATTGAACAAAACAAAACAAAAACACAGAACTGTACAACACAAACAGTGACCCTAATGTAAATCATGGACTATAGTTAATAGTACGGTTATAAAAGTAGTCTTCCATCAGTGGTAACAAATATTCCACACTAATGCAGGGTGGTATATGGAAACTGTATTTTATGCATGATTCTTCTGTAAACCAAAAACTTCTCTAATAAAAATAAAAAGAACTTAATGGATGAATTCAACAGCAGATTAAACACAATGGAGAGAGAATTGATCCATTAGAATGGCTGTAATTAAAATGAACGACCATGCCAATTATCGGTAAAGATGTAGAATAACTGGAACTCTTATACACCAGACACTGCTGGTGGTAATGCCAAATTGTTTGACCACTTTGGAAAACAGTTTAGCAGTTTCTTATAAAGAGAAGCATCCTCTTCCCATATGAGCTAGCTGTTTCATTCATAGGTATTTACCCAAGAGAAATGAAATTATATGTCCACACAAAGACCTATACATGAATGTTCATATCAGCTTTATTTGTAATAGCTGGAAACAACTTCAATGTTCATCAACAGGTGAAAGGACAAATTATAGTCTCTTTGTGCAATTGAATGCTACTCGGTCATAAAAAGGAATGAGCTATTGACGTACACAACAGTATGGATGAATTTCAAAATCACTGTGCTGAGTAAAAGAAGGTAAACAGAAAAGGGTACATACTGTATCATTCCATTTATTTAATATTCTAAAAAATGCAAACTAATTTATAATGAGAGGTAGTATATCAGTGGTTTCCTGAAGATGGTGGGTTATAAAGGGGCACTAGGAAATTTTTGGAGTGATGGAAATGTTCATTATTTTGATTATGATAATGAATTTATAAGTGTACACATATGGCAAGACTCATAAAATTGTTCACTTTACATATATGCATTTTTATATCAATTATACCTCAAGAAATTGTTTTAAAAAAAAATTATGAAAATGAGAGAATTAGTGATGTGGAGGTTGGTAAGAGGGAACTATCCACAAAGAAGCCATAGAGATGAAAAAGAAGGAAGATACAAAAGACAGAATAAGATGTATACAGGGTAC
This sequence comes from Choloepus didactylus, assembly GCF_015220235.1. Classification (NCBI taxonomy): domain Eukaryota; kingdom Metazoa; phylum Chordata; class Mammalia; order Pilosa; family Megalonychidae; genus Choloepus; species Choloepus didactylus. The sequence goes on from NC_051308.1 coordinate 243,056,010, forward strand.
ATTGAGAAGGTCTCTCATGTTTTATTGGGGTCTCAAAAAGAAAAAAGAGAATCTCTTCTCAACAGCAATGATGCAAGTCTAAAGGAAATGAAATGATAACGTCAAGGTGCTGGAAAACAAAACAACTGCCAAACTAAAATCTTCACAGAGAAAATATCCTTTATTAATGAAGACAATATCAAGTCATTTTCAGATAAACAAAAAGAGAGAATTCTCCAACAGCAGACCCACCCTAAAAGAAATTCAACTGGCTGTTTCTTAGGTAGGACTCTGATCCTCATCGGGTTCTCAGAGATGCAGCAAAGAAGGAAGAGCAAGTACTCAAGAAGGGTTTAGTGAATAAATATTTCTTCCAGACTGGAACCCAAGATCCATGGAGGAAAGGTGTGGGTATAATGCTGAAGAGATATATGAATGCAGATCACAAGGTGTCTTGAATGCAAGGCAGAAGGGAGAAAAAAAAGGGGGGATAGAGACAAAGAAATTGGAAAGCTAACAAGGAGAAAAAGGATGAATGTGTCCCACAGCCATGTTGCAGAGCTGCCCGGCCGTCCACAGGGAGGGCAATTAAACACATGCTATGGGATGTGGTGTTCCAGATGTCTTAGAAAGTTAGGAGGGAATTTGAATGAAATGGGGATGTGTGCTGGACTGCAAGCAATGAAAGGGTGAGTGATAACAGAAGCCAGAGCAGCCGGTGCCAACCCAGTCCCAGGCCTAACAAAGCCTTAAGCTCTCCTTGTCCAATGTGGAACTCCTGGCTACTCCCCTCCCAAATCTGCCCATTCCCTGGTCTTCCTCACCTTCGATCACGGCTTTCCTTCCTAGAGCTGAGGCCAAAGTGCAGGAGGAACCCTCATCCTCCATACTCGATCTATCAGCATTTCCTGCTGACTGCAGCCTGAAGTTTATCCTCTGTCCACCCACCTCCGTGGCTCCTGCCTTAGCCCCAGGCAAGCACCACTACAGCCTCCAGAGTGAGGGTTTTCCTTCCATTCTTGCTGCTTCCTGCCCAGTCTCCAGGGAGTGATCTTTTAGGAAAGAAAATCAGACCATGTCCCATCCCTGCTTAAAATCCTCCCATGGCTCCCCGTTGTAGGCAAAACAAATTTTAATTTGCTGATCACCTGCTCTAAAGCCCTCTATGGTGGTTTGAAGCTGTTATGTACTCCAGAAAAGGCCATGTTCTTTTAACCCATTCCTGTGGGTGCAGACCTACTGTGGGTGAGACCTTTGGATTAGGTTGTTTCAATTGAGATGTGCCCCACCAAATTCAAGGTCGGTCTTAATCTACTTATTGGAGTCCTTAATAAGAGGATAAAGGACACATAGAAACAGGCCAGAGAGCTCAGAGAGGCTAAGAGATGAAATTAAGAAAAGCTCATAAAGAAAAGCCCTGGAGAAGCTAAGAGAGAGGAAGCCACTGGTACCAGAAGCTGAAAGCAATGAAACCCAGAAGCGAAGGACCAGCAGACATGGGCCATGTGCCTTCCCATGTGACAAAGGAGCCCCAGATGCCAACAGTTTGTCTTCAGAGTCCAGATATCGTCCTGTTGATGCCTTAATTGGGACCCTTTCATGGTCTAAGAACTGTAAATTTGTAAGTAAATAAATCCACATTGTAAAAGCCAAACCATTTCTGGTATATTGTATTCCAGCAACTTTAGCAAACTGAAACACCCTCTATGATCTGGCAATGGCTTAGTGTCTCCGTCTTTTTCCTACTGCTCTCCCGCACCTTCATCAGTTTCAAGCTCACCCACCTGCTCTCTGTTCCTGGAGCACAAGCTTGTTCCCAGACTCTCTGCCCTGGAAGGTTCTTGAAGGCTGGACCTCCCCCCACTAACCAACTTCAAGTCACCTCCCTCCACCTGAGATGTTCCACTCTTACACCACTGAGTTTTATTTTCCTGATAGCACTTGTCATTTATGATCTGAAACTATTTTGTTAGTTAATTGACTAGTTTATTATCAGCCTCCCCTCACTGGAGTGTTTATTGCATTGGAACAGAAACCTTTCTTGGGGGAATTGTTGAAATCCTGGTGCCAGTTACTGGACTTTGTAGTCAAACATAGAGATCAGCTGAATAGAGCCTGTGAGGAATTTACAGGGTGCTATTAGGAGATGACTATAATTCAGGGTCCAATTGAAGTTACTCAGCATGAACTTTGTTTTTCCAAGACTTGCTCCAGCTACTCTTGATAGCCTTGGAGAATGAGTGGAGAAAGGTAGTTAATGGAGACAAACCAAACGGACGTGGCAGACAGGGCCAAAGAGCAACGGATTGTGATATCAAGGAATGGCTGAGCAAGCAGATTGGAATGGGGTCCAGCGGGAGACCCCCCCAAAGGGAGTTGATGAACTGTGATGAATTAATACACAGGGCTTAGATTCCTAAGGCTGCTGTAACGAAGTACCACAAACTGGTAGAAACAGATTGTTTCACAGTTCTGGAGGCAGAGGTCTGAAATCCAGGTGTCGTCCAGGCCCTGCTTCCTCTGGAACGAGTTGGGGAGAAGGCTTCCCTGCCTGTTCCTGGATTCTGGTGGTTTGCCAGCCATCCTTGGCATCCCTTGGTCTGCATCTGCAGCACTTCAGTCTCTGCCTTTGTCATCACAATGCCTTATTCTCCCTGTGTCTGTTCATCTCTCGGACCCATTTTCCCTCTTTTTATAAGGACATCAGCCATGTTGGGTCAGGGCCCACCCTAATCCAGTATGACCTCATCTTAATGAATCACATCTTCAAAGACCCTATTTCCAAATTAGGTCACTCTCATGGGACCAAAGGTTAAGACATGTACATGTCTTTTTGAGGGACACAATTCAACCTATAACAGGTGCCAAGGACCTAACGTCATCAACGGCTGGGTAAACCAGTACCTTGGGTAGGACAATTGGTCAGCATAGCAGGTTGAAGGCTGAGTTCCATAGGCAGAAGCTCTGAACTGGAGATTTAGAAGACATGTGGGCTCCAGGGATGGTGAAGACACCAACCGGCTCACCCTGCTCTGTGGCCCATGTCTCCATCCATGACCCCCCAAGACCCCCCTGGGCTGAGACTCCCACAGTGGTCACTCTTGAGCTTCTCTGGAAGGCTACGTCAGGGAAGCAGGTGTGACCTCTTTATGTGACGTGATCCTGCTACAATTATCATCTTGGATAAAGATGTCAATGACAAGTCACAGAAATGTTCAGGGAGCAGATATCAAGAAAATCTAATTCTCCCTTTTTTCCTTTAGCTAAGGAATTTTCCCCCATATCCCCTCTTAACGGGGTGATGGGAGCTCATGAAGGAGTTATGAGTGGCAAGCGAGCACTAAATCCCAACTTGAGCTCAGTGACAAGAGAATAATAAAAAGATTATAGTTAATTTTTCCTCCTGTATTATAGAGGAGGGGGTGGACTTAGCTCAGATCAGACTGCTCACCTTTCAGATTTATTACACCAGAAAGGAGGAAGAATCAAAGGGCATCCACTGCAGTTGCCAGATGTAGCAAATAAAAATACAGTATAATTATACTAATATTGCATAGGACATATTCTAAAAAATTATTAATCATTTATCTGGAATTCAGTTTTAACTGGGCATGCTGTATTTAATCCGGCAACAAGTGAGATGCGAGGTCCCCGGTGTTACATCAAGCAGCTATTAAGCAGAAACTTCTGGAGGGGCTACACAGAGCTGTGCTGGGGTCATCCTGACTTTGACAGTGGAGATAAATGTCCTTATATTTACTATTTAAAGATGAGAATTCAGTAAATTTCATGTGTATAGTTACATAAATATATTAGGCTCTGCTTTACACCTACATTACAAATTGCTTTGTGGCTTTACCCAATTAAAGCAAAAAAACTCAAGGCAGCGAGTTAAAGTGGCTGAGTTTTGGCAGTTGCTCTGGTGTCAGGATTTTATTGGATGTGTGTTTTAACTTATAAATTTTTACTGCTCCTGTTCACCATTATTTTGTCCATTGCAGATTAGGGTTTGGGGAGGGAAGAAACAAAAAGCCTATCCCTGAAGTACATATATCCTCAGATCCGTGGCATATCTAAGTTTATTTTCCATTTGTCACAAACCACTTTCCAAATAATGATAATACAAAATATTGTGGGCCCAAGAGAGGACAAATGCAGAGTATCCCTGAGTCACTATTTATTTTGTTTGAGTGGTGATAAAAACCAGGTCATTCTCAATCTTAGAAACACAGACCTGGGTGTACTGAAACATATGTTATGTTCCATTTATGTAATTCCTCCAGGCAGTGTTTTCCAAAGCAGAGGAGGGATGGCAAAGAACTGGTCTACCAAAGTGAGCATTATGGGCCAATTAATGTCTACAAACCTAAGGGAAAAAAAAAAAGGAATGTCTCAGTATCGTGGGGTATTTTTTTCTCTCAGACTGTAAGAAATTCTTAAAGATCAGCAAATGCCAGCATGCAGCTTAGCCCTAATCACAGCTCTGCAAAAGAGAAAAAAGAAAAGCCCGTAAAAATTGCTGGAATAGCTGGCAGAACATGAGTGACTGTGAAAGCTACTGAGGGGACGCCTCACACAGCCAAAGAAACCGCTCCTAATTTACAACCTGAGCCGACAGTCTGATGCCGTCTGATTTAACTGCCCTGAACAACGTTTCAAGCACACCTAAGTGTCTCGTGCCAAAGGACCCTAAGAGGGCTGGGCAGCTTGGAAGGGACATTGCTTAGACCCAGATGGTGCACATCTGGCCAAAAATTAGGAAGAGAAAGAAATCAACTTCTCGGATCCGCAGACAGGTGTTCCAGGCTTCCCAGGGGACGCGCTTGTGAAGGGCGACACATTGCTTCCAAACTGATGGGTAGTTAAGAAACAAGCAAGCCTTAGTGAGAAATTATACAGAATCGGTGCAGGTCAGCGTGAAGCAAACAGGTGGCAAGAATGTGGCAGCCCTGCCATCCAGCTTCCCTGGATAACTGCGTCATTTGGAAGACATTTAAATAAATTATTTTATTATTGCAACCAAGACACCTTTAAGATAGTACCCCACGGCATGCAGCAGGTTGAAATCAAGGTGACGTCTCTGCGAAATTGACAGGAGAATGACTCTAGAACAGGGACTTTGGGTATATGCATGCCTGCCATGGCCAATTAAATTAGAAACCAAACGGGTACTGCCTCATCACGTAAGCAGCAGGGAAACGGTCAGGTGCTCCTAAAAAGCGAACAATCGGGAAAAAATAAAGTGAGGAGGCCCGTCCTCTGGGCTTGAGGGCTCGAGCGCCCGAGGGAAAGCAGGAAAAACCACAGAGGTAGGAACAAATTCCCACTTGAAATTTTCACTGCAAAGAGGGGTCAGCACGCGGGGCCACCAGGGACCTCCCACGGGGGCGGTCTGGCCCGGCCTGCGTGGAGGTATTGGGGATGCCACTGCCCCCTGCACTGGTAGCTTGTCGGACGCTCCTCGCGTTCTCCCTCCGACCCGGGCTGAGTCTTTCTCGGGCAGGAGACCGGCTGGGGAGAGGTGGCGGGTGTCGCAGGGGCCGGGGTCTGCAGCGCCCGAAGGATGACATTCTCCTGGATCTGGCCTTAAGTTTCCTTTTGTAGCCTAGAAAAAGCCCTAGAGCAGCGCGGTCGGATTTCAGGCCCTGGGTGTGCGGCCACGGTCGTGGGCCGGAGGGCCGGTCGGCAGCACGTGGCAGGCCCCAGGGCCCACCCGCCAGCCACCCGCGCTGCCTGGGCCCTCGGCCTCGTGGGGGCGCAGAGCGCAGGCGCATTCCTGCCGGGTGCGGGCGGTGGCGGCGGCTGCGGCGCGACTCCCGGCCGCCAGGGGCCGCTGTGGCGCAACCCGCCCGGCCCTAGCTGTTGCGGCCGCGAATCGCGGGTCCTTCTTGAGCACGGCCATGCCGGTTTGACGGGGTGAAAGGTTGCGAAGATGGCGACGGCCTTGAACGAGGAGGAGCTGGACAATGAAGATTATTACTCGCTGCTGAACGTGCGCAGGGAGGTGAGGCCTGCGGCGGGGCGCCGTCGGGGCTCAGGCCGGGCCCGGTCGTTCTGGGAGGGGAAGGGCCGGGCTGGCGGCGACTGTTCCGCCCCTGCCACGGGCGGCCGGGGCCCGACGGAGAGGTCGCGTGACCCCGGCCGACGTGCGCGACCGTCGAGCGGCAGAGCTGACTCCGCCGCTCCGACCCTTCCGCCGCGGTGCCCTGGCCGGCCTCTACCCGCGCTCTCGGCGGCTGGTGCGCGGCGTGCGCTGTGTGCTAAGACAGAGGCCCCCGCACCGACAGGAAGGACCACGGTCCCGTAGTGTGGGGTTGTCGTTTCCCCCCGGAGTCCGGTACCACGTTGGGTTCATATACCTGTCCTGGCTGAAGGGCTATGCCATCAGTCCCGGCCAGTGGGATGGCAAACTGAGCCTTAGGCACCAAAGTCAAGGCCACTAGGAATCTGTCCAAGCCCCGAGTCTTTCATGGGGACGCCCCGCCTCTGAAGTGGGCCCAGGCTCAGAGACACGTGTCTTGTGTCCCCCTGCATTCCCCCAGTCGCTGCCCAGAAATTGAAGGGAAAACCTCCCTGATATACTACCTCAATTCAGAGGCCGCAGATTAGGAGGAAGCTCTAGGCCAGGAAAGAAGTGGTGCCTTAAGAACGGCCTCAGGATTCGCTTGCTTTTCACATGTGAAGTGCTTTTAATAATCTTTCTCACTTAATAAAAGTTAATGCGAGAGTGTCTCACACGGTGTTTGGCATGTAGTAGGGGCCCGGTAAGTTTCCTTTCTTGATGACTACTCTGGAGTTGATCAGCGTGAAGGGCAGGAAGGCTTCCAAGGTCAGGTCATAAGGTGAATCAGTTACCTTTTAGCTGCTGGGTCCGGACTTTCCATCCCTGCCAGAGAATCCCTAATTCCATCTTTTAGATTTTCCAGTGGTGCTCAAAACTAGCCAGGTTTGGCTATCCTAGGCAAAACTTCGAAGTATGTGTTGTCAGGAGACGTTGGTCTGGGTGGTGTTCATAATAGCTAATGTTTTTTGAGTGCTTACTTTGTGCTCGGCATGTGCTGAGCACTGTATTATCTTATTTAATTATCAAATTATCACATAATCCCTATAAAGTAAGCATTATGATAATCCTTGGTTTATAGTTGGAGAAACTGCAGCATAGAGAGATTAATAACTTCCCCCAAAATTGTACCACTGCACAGTGCAAGAGCCTGTATTCAAACCTAGGCAGTCTGACTCTGGAGCCCAAGCTCTTTTTTATTTTTTTCAATTCAGTTTTATTGAAGTATATTCATATACTCTACAGTCATGCACAGTGTATAATCACTTGTTCACAGTACCATCATATAGTTGTGCATTCATCACCAAAACCAATTTTTGAACATTTTCGTTACTCCAAAAAAAAAGAATAAAAATACAAGAAGAACACCCAAAACATCCTATCCCCTCTATTATTCATTTAATTTCTGTCCCCATTTTCTACTCATTTATCCATACACTGGGTAAAGGGAGTGTGAACCATCAGGTTTCCACATTCACACTGTAACACCATATAAGCTACTTAGTTACACAATTACCTTCAAGAATCAGGGTTGCAGTTCATCAGATTCAGGTACAGTATTTCCTTCTAGCTATTCCAATACACTAAAAACTAGAAAGGGGTATCTATATGACACATAAGAATAACTTCCAGAATGACCTCTCGACTCCATTTGAAATCTCTCAGCCACTGAAACTTTGTTTCATTTTTCATCCCCCTTTTGGTGAAGACGACTTTCTCAATTCCACAGTGCCAGGTCCAGGCTCATCCCTGGGAGTCATGTCCCACGTTGCCAGGGAGATTTACACCCCTGGGAGTCATGTCCCACGTAGGGGAGAGGGCAGGGAGTTTACCTGCCAAGTGGGCTTATAGAGAGAGAGATAACGGAGCCCAAGCTCTTCACCTTTGTGCCATGTTACCATCTTAGGTTAGTGGTCCCCAGACTACAAAGCTGCTGGTGCTGGTACTGAATCCACATAAGCATCCCTCAGATGTACCAGCCACTCTACAATGAAAGGGAATTGCAGATCTTGTTAGGCTGCCATGGGGCACCTGGAGTTCTTGGTCTCAATTTATAACTAATCACTGATATGTCTTTGGGTAAATCACTTTTTCGACCTTCAGTTTATTTCCCTTTGTCTGATGCTATCTGGCTACTTATTCTTTAAATTCTCTTCAGTTCTTAGAAGCAAAGTGGTAAATGAAATCAGCCTGTGTCACCACTTACTAATAGTTAGTCTGGGTTATCAGTAATTGAGCAACTATTTATGTACTTACTGGACTTAACTGAACTGAGCATCTGCAGATGATCAAAAAGATCTTGAATAATAGATTTAGCTAGAGTCCTAGGTAAACATTGGTCAAAGGTACACCATGAAACTGCTAGAATTTTAGGACCTGTCATTGTTATAGTAGACTGGTGAATGGAGCCAAAGAAATATTTGTTAAAATTCATTTTACTTTTCTATATTTATGGTTTTGGTGAAATCCCTAATGAAAAGTCTGGTTTCTAAGAAAATGTGTTCTCTTGCTTAATTCACTTTTGTGTTGCCTTTGCCAACAAACTCAGTGTAAAATTTGGCCATCAGTTGTGGTGTGATTTTCTCTGTCAGGATTCCGCTAGAAGAGAAACTCTAAAGATGATGTCTGGACTTGATATTTACTAGAAGAATTTTTGTGTGTGTGTGAAATCAGAAGTCACACCTGAAATTGAAGTAACGTGATTTAGTTGGAGAAAAAAACAGAACTCTTAACTCTTACTAACACTGCTGGAAGAAAATAATATCATGTGTTTATGTGTTTGCTGCCAATTCTTGAGCTTGATGTTATTTAAGTGTAACTGTAGTATTATCTTCAAAAGACTGTCTTCAACGCTCTTCAGTAAGTTCAGAGACTTTTTCCCTAAAAATCACAAATGGGAGCAACCTGAGAGACAAAATCAAAGAATTGTGTCTTAAAGTTACAAGCATAATACATCATTGTAACAACTGGAGCAATATAGAAATGTCAAAAATCAAATTAGGAATCTCCCTTCCCAAATTTTAAACTTTAAAATATCCCCTTACATTTATATTCCAGGGAGTGAAACAGGTGACTAGATAAGCCCACTTAATTCTGCTATACAGAAGCTTGACCTTTAAGGATTCCTTAAAGATGGGGCACTTAGGGTTAAGTCTTGGTTGTCCAAAAACATAACTTAACCAGATGACCACGTTCCTTAAGCATATGATCTTTAAGGATTCCCTTTCTCTCTCATTCTAGATTTCCTGTTTAATTGTCCCCATCTGCCTGCCTCTCATGGGGGTGGTGGTGGGATTTCTCATTAACTTGGCCCCCCGAGACCAAGTCAGTATGGCTGGGGTAATGTCAGATGCATCAGCAGGTGCCTAAAATATTACTTGTTCTGAGAGTTCCAAGATGATTTCTAAAATGTATTTGGAGAAAGAATTCTTCACCAGTAAATCAAGGTAGAGTTTTCTTGATCTTTATACTTTTCATAGAAATTTTAATCGACACATTTTTGTTTTAAGATCTCTGGTCCCAATCTATTTAGTCTTAAGGGACCAACCTCCTTTTCAAGTTTTAAACTCTTTTGAAAGAAATAGCGCTGTTAAGTGAAAAACACAGTTGTTAAGTAAAAAGTTATTTTCTTGCAATCCACTTTTGGGGATGGGTGTTCTGGGATCTTCACCCTTTCAGAATAGCCATGAAACTGGAAGTGCAAAAATATCTCCTACCATAAAAAGTTTTTCCAAAGTTACTGCCTTTTCATTCCTTCCCTGATACAGTGTACATTACTCTTTTGGCTCTCTTTTTTTTTTCTGGCTGCAGCCTTAGGGTGGGGAGGCCAAGCATTTGAGTTTAGATTGCAGATGGGAAAGGAAGGGCTAGAGCAGTAGAGGCAGATCCACTGACCACTGTGGGGACAGATGTGGGGGACAAAGTGATCTGCAGACGAGGGGGCAGCTGAGCCAGGTGCACAGCTGGGTTCCTGAAACGTGAGGTACTGTGTTCATTTACTCTCTGCTTATCTAGCCTCTCTGCGGGCAGTTAATTTAGTATTAATAAGGGCTGTAAAGATAGATCTGAGAAGCTCCACTCCTTCAAGGAGCTTCCCATCTACTACATTATGTTCAGTGTTTGGTATTCACGACAGTGACCCTAGTTAAAATGTATACATTGGGCATGTAGGGTTAAGTCTTGGTTGTCCAAAAGCATAACTTACCCAGGTGACCACGTTTCTTACGCTGTCCAGTAAATGAGGAGCAGGAGCTTCAGCTCATAGAGTTATTGGAAGGATAAAGTGAGGCAGCATAGTAGAGAGGGAAGGACTTTGGTTTTGCAGCCAGGTAGTCCTATATTCAAATCTCATTTTTACTAGCAGAGTTTTGTGCCTCTAGGCTAGTCATTTAACCTTTCTGATCGTTATTTTCTGTTATTTCTTCGATTTTGGTAAGCATGAGGTTTTGCTTATTTTAAAAAGACATAAATATACCTAAAAGGCTTTGATATGCTTCATCTTCTGGTAAGATTTGCTATGCATATATAGTATTAGTAAAAAAAAAAAAAAAACAGTGCCAGAATTTATGCTAAACACTGAGGTATGAATTCTTGCAGCTTTCTTTATTCTTTCTGTTCAAAATCCTGAGTTTGTTCTCATCCAAAGACAGTTATCTCTCTGAACTCTGTTTCCTGTGGGGTCCTGAATTTGACATGAGGAGTGGGGGTTTCCCGGAAGCTGCAGCTAAGCTTGTGAGGAGGGTGCCGAGCCAGGGGATAATTTGAAAGGTCATTATCTTGGTAAAGGCAGAACAGGACCCATTGGGTCAGCCATGGAAGGTACCGGCAGACAGGTGAAGACCTGATGAGAGACAAAGATTCTGCCACCAGTGACAGGAAGACAGAGCCTTAGGGTTCAGGAGGTGGATTTCAGAGGCAGTTCCTGTGGTCTGGCCGGTAGGTGGGGAGGGAGTTGAGTATGCCTGGCTGGTTACAATGTCATCTCATAATGTAATTAGCAAACACCATGAAGTTAAATTTAAAAATGTGTTTCTTTAATGAACCATCAGCCAGTTATTACCTTTCTGCTTTGGGCATTTCAAACAATTGCTTCTTGAAATTTTAATGCTCTAGTTCTGCATTATTACCTTTTTTTTTTCCTGCTTTCTTAAAGAGAATTCAATTGAAAGCTTTTGTATTTGCTATGAGTTCAGAAATAAAACAAGGGAGGAGAAAATGTGGGACATGCAAGCTGCATGTTTTGCTTGGCTATGGAATTTTCGTGTTTACTTTTATTAAACTTTCATTTTAATTTTACCTGTGTATTTTATTTGTACCCCACCTTGTTCTAGAAAGGTTGTAAGACAAATAACAGAGATAGATAAATAAAATAAAATAAAATAGTATAAATGTTTTAAAAGGGGCACACAGCAAAAAGAAAAAAAGGCCACTGGGGATCCCCTCTGTTGCGGCACCCTCATTGTGCAGATCTCTCTGCCTTGAGGAAGCTCATAGCTCAAAGTGGAACCTTCTGCGAGATGCTAGCTCTTATGCCAGGTGCCTGTTTGGATCTTGACTGTCAGAATCACTTCTACATGCCTTTGAGTGCACACTGTCCTCGCCCTCATTTGCAGGAGCCAGGAAATGCTTCAGGAGAGTAGAATGCCAAGCCAGCAGAGATAAACCAGGAGAAGTCTGCAAGAGTAGGCAGCAATATAGCAGCTGAACGTCAAGAAGAGAAAGTGGAAGGTCGAGCTTTTAGGGAAAAATAAGCCAAACTCTTTATGTGAAGATAGGATCTGAACCGAGAAAGGAACCCTAGAGCTCACTTTTCAAAGACCCTGGCCGCCTTCTTTATTGTTGTGTCTCAGGGGCACCAAATAAGTATATGGACTTGACCAGGAAGAGTAATGAAAACAAAGTCATACAATAACTTCTTAAGCCCTTGGAAAGACCTCTGATCAGGAAACAGAATTTTTGTTCCTTTGGCCCATTTGTTCTTTTGTTCTGTTGTGAGCAGGGACGTGCAGTGGAGGACGTGATCCCCTGCCCCTCCCCCCGTAAACCTTAAAGGTGCCATGTGCCCTGCCTTTTTTTTTTAAACTTATATTGTCTTCTTGGGGGTAATGGGTTCTTTTTTTGTTTTTTTTTATTTTTTTTCTTTATATGTTAAAGAAAACTTATTCAGGTTTCAAAGGTTATTCCTAGTTGCAGAGACTTGGAATTCCTTGATCAAGCTCCTGTGTAGCTTTTCCTACTCATTCATGATTTGATTGCTTCTCCCCTAAGCTTTTCTCTTTCCAGAGTGAAGGGTTCTAAAATGGCTGCAAGAGGCAGATTTCCAAAATCATCTATAATAAAGTGTGTCCTCCAGGTCTCTATAATCAACAAAAATGTGATAGAGTTCAGCACCCTACACGTTAAACACCCTGTGAACATTGTTGGTGCTTGTTTGAAATGGCCCAAGATGGTGGTGGAGTTTCCAAAGAGTCATTGTAAAAACAGAGGCTTAAAGAGCAAAGCCTCTGGAGTCAGATCTGAGTCTGACTTTCTAGGATCTGGGGCAAGTTGCTTAACCTCTTGGAGCCTATTTCTTCATCTATCCAGACAATAATTTTACTGATCTAGGGCTGTGGTGAAAAAGTAAGCACGAATGTGTGTAAAGGACTTAAGTCAGCATAGTAATGGGCATATTACTAAGTAAACACCATTGTGTTCTTGTTGGTATCATGAGCACAAAAGTTAATAAGGAATGTTCTTAAAGCATATGTAGTTCTTTGTGTTATTCATGTGAGTCCTTTGTCTGATGAGTGCATTGTAAATATTTGTTCCCTCTCTGTAGTTGCCTTTCACTCTCCTAAGGTATCTTTTCATGAACCAAAGTTTAGTTTGACAAGGTCACACAAGTCACTAGATTCTAGCCAGGTAAACTCCATTTTAGACAAGTCATTAATCTTTTTGATCTTCAGTATTTTCATCTGTAAAATGGGGATTCTAATATCAACCTCAAAAATTTTGTATTAAAGTATTAAATGGAGAAATATCAGTGGAAATATTTGGTTAGATATAAATATATGTAGATGCATTTGGCACCATGAACAACCTCGAAGCCCCTTTAGCTTCTGTGATGCTCTGCTCTCTTGGTGCTCCTTTTTCACTTTCTCAGCCACTCACCTGTCTTCTTTAGCTATTTATTTCCCAAGGTTCAGTCCTCACCTCTTTGGCTCTTTTAAAAGTCTCCTGCTTTAGCCCTGCCTGCCTCTCCTTTTGGACATTATGCCTAGGTGTTCAAATTCACCTTTCCCCCAAGCCTGACTACTTCCCAATTTTTCCCTACCCCATGCATTCATGCCAGAAAACTTGGTATGCCCTTTGATTTTTCTTCTCCACATAGTATTCCATAATAAAGCCCCTTTTGATTGTCCCATAGATCCACTCTGAATCCCTGTCAGGACTTTGGCCGACTCTGACCCCTTATTTCCCATTTCTCCTTTCAGCTGCTGGCCAGCCCTCATAGCCTCCCCCTCAGTTTCTGCTGTAGTTTCCTTTCAGGTCTCTCTGGTTTGGTATTTTTCTCTGTTTTAGTCAAGCTGTTCCAAATTGGTATTAGCAAACAGGACTGTTCACATTATTTCCCTACCTAGAAACCTTTTGTGGCTTCCTCTTGTTTACTGGGTGAAGGTCAAAGGGCTCCTTTTTAAAGCCCCTTAAAAAGGAAATGTTTTCTCTGTTTTCTGTTACTTTGTGGTGCTGTTCTGTCTTCTCCCACTGGGAAGTTAGCTGCATGTGGGCAGGAACCGTAGCTGTCTGGGTCACAGTTATATCCCCGCACAGCACCGGGCCCTTAACAGGTACCCAGCAAATGCTTGCTGAATGAACGAACGAATGGGTGGGTGTCCAAATGAATTTCTTGCTTACTTCCAGCCTACTTGCCTGCTGTCTCTCTGTCCCCTGATACTTGTCTATTTCCTCAGGGTGTTCTCGTCCCCCAAGAGGCCTCATGGGGTGTACCAATCTTCTAAGACATGCTCTCAAGGAGACCTGAAACGATTGCCTTCTTCCAAGACCTGAGCCTGTTCTGGTCTAGGAAAACCTGATTGGGGTAATCAAGGAGGCCAGATGCCCAGACAACAGAAAACTACAACCTACACTAGGAGGGGCAAAGTTATGGCCCATTCAAAGGAACAAACTTACACTTCAGTTGAGATACGGGAATTTAAACAACTAGTGCTGGATCAATTCAGAAAGTTTAGGGAGGATATGGCAGAAGAGATGAAGCATATGATGAAAACACTGGGCGTACATAAGGTAGAAATCAAAAGTTCGAAAAAACAACTGACAGAATCTATGGAAATAAAAGGCACAACACATGAGATGAAGGACACAATGGAGACACACAACAGCAGATCTCAAGAGGCAAAGGAAAACACTCACAAACTGGAGAACAAGGTACCTGTAGCCTACACACAAAAGAACAGTTAGAGAAAAAAATGGAAAAATATGAGCAGTGTCTCCAGGAACATGAGGACAAAAGGAAGTACAGGAATGTATGTGTCGTAGGTGTCCCAGGAGGAGAAGAGAAGGGAAAAGGGGCAGAAACATTAATAGAGGAAATAATCAATGAAAATTTCCCATCTCTTATGAAAGACATAAAATTAACAGATCCAAGAAGCACAGCGTACCCCAAACAGAATAGATCTGAATAGGCCTCCGCCAAGACACTTAATATCAGATTATCAAACATCTAAGATAGAAAGAGAATCCTGAAAGCAGCAAGAGAAAAGCAATCCATCCCGTACAGAGGAAGCTTGATAAGACTATGGTGCAGATTTTTCAATAGAAACCATGGAGGCAAGAAGGAAGTGGGGTGATATATTTAAGATACTTAAAGAGAAAAACCACCAACCAAAAATCCTATTTCTGGTAAAACTGTCTTTCAAATATGAGGGAGAGCTTAAAATATTCTCTGACAAACAGACAATGACAGTTTGTGAACGAGATACCTGCTCTACAGGAAACACTAAAGGGAGCGCTGCAGACAGAAAGGAAAAGAGGAGTGAGAGTTTGGAAAACAATTTTGGGAGATAATACACTGGACAAAGATGACTGTGAGTATGGTTGAAAGAGGAAGGTTAGGAGCATGTAGGACACCAGAAGGAAAGAGGAAAGATAAAGACTGGGACTGTATAACTCAGTGAAACCTAGAGTGCTCAACAATTGTGATAAAAGGTACAAATATGTTTTTACATGAGTAGATCAAATAAATGTCAACATTGCAAGGTGTTAAAAATGGGGTGGGATGGGGGGGAATGCAATCTGCAAACTAGAGACTATAGTTAACAGAAACATTGTATTATGCTTCCTTTAATATAGCATAGGCAATATACCAAAGCTAAATGCATATGGTGGGGGGGGACATAGGGGAAGGGTATGGGACTCTTGGCATTGGTGATGTTGTCTGACTCTTTATTCTACTTTAGTTTGATGCTGTCTTTCCTTTTGTTGCTTCCTAGCTGTCATGCTTTGTTTTGTTTTGTTTTCTCTCTTTATTTCTTTTTCTCCTGTCTCTCTACCTTCCTTGACTCTTCCTCCTTCTTTGTGGAAGAAATGGAGATGCTCTTATACAGATAGAGGCAATGGTGGTGAATACATAAATACATGACTATACTGGGAACCATCAGTTGTTTACTTAGGACAGAATGTATGGTGTGCGAACAAAACCATCTTGAAAAAAAAATGGGTTGATGAAGAAACCTTGAGGGCACGATATTGAGTGAAATAAGACAGACAGCTAAGGACAAATATTGCAGGATCTCACTGATATGAACTAATTATAATATGTAAACTCATAGACATGAAATGTAAGTTATTAGGATACAAAACAAGGCTAAAGAATGGGGAGTGGTTGCTTATTATAAGCAGAATGTTCAACTAGGGTGAACTTAAACGTTTGGAAATGAACAGGGGTGATGGTAGCACATTGTGAGCATAACTAAGAGTGCTGAATGGTGTGTGAAGGTGGTGGAAAGGGGAAGCTCAGAGTCACGTATGTCACTAGAAGGACAGTTGGAGGTTAAAAGATGGGAATGTATGAAACAGTGAATCTTGTGGTGGACAATGTCCATGATTAACTGTACAAATATTAGAAATGTCTCTTATGAACTAGAACAAATGTATGAGAATATAACTAGAAGTTAATAATAAAGGGGCATATAGGAAAAATATATATACCTATTGCAAACTATATACTACAGTTAGTAGTATTTTAACATTCTTTCATCAACAGTAACAAATGTACTATACTGATACTATGAATCAATAATGGAGGGGAGTGGTTAGGGGATGGGAGGATTTGAGTTTCCTTTTTTTGTGTGTCTTTGTTTCTTTTCTGGAGTAATGAAAATGTTCTAAAGTTGAAAAAAAAATTAACTATGGTGATGGATGCACAGCTGTATGCTGGTACCATGGGCAATTGATTGTACGGTTTGGACCTTTGGATAATTGTATGGCATGTGAACAATCTCAGTTTAAAAAAAATCCATAGCAGGAAAAAAAAAGTAAATTTTAGATGAGGTAAACTTATTTTTGCACAGTTTTTTTTTTTTTTTTCCATTATATAGAGCAGAATTTTCACAATAGGTATAACTTAGTCTCACTTTAAATCCTGTTCTACCTGAAATGTTCCTTGCAAAGATCGGTCAGACAAAATGAATTAGTGCAGCCTGCCCCTTGCTTGAGAGTTGTAGGGTGGTTCCAGGCACATTGTTGGGGTCTATAACTGTTTGCAGGTGAACCCCATGTCCAGGAACTTATTTCCAGACCCTGCAAAGATGTCCTACATGTAAATGAAAAAAGTAGAAGGCTGTGGTGAGCAGAGAAAGTGGCATCAGAATATGGAAGGGCTGCGTACGAGAGGAACTCCATTGCATGGAGTTTCAGCCTGGCTACTTAGAACCGTTAAAAAACCAAGCAGGACATTTTTACCAAGTGCAACTCAGTAGTTGTTTCTTTGATGCCTTATGAGTAAGTGGCTTAGTCTTTGAGTATAATCAGTATCTACTAAATGATAACAAATAACATGTAACACCCTTTCTCTTCACGAACAGCTCTTACTGAACACAAAACAACCATTCTGTCTTGGTGTTAATTAGCTCTGAAATCTGCTTTTTCCTTTAAATTGTATGAGCACTAAGAATCATTTAAAATTACAGGTTTCTATTAGCTCATGTAGTTTATTTCTGTCAGATTATTGTGGAACATATGGACAGTAATGAATCTTCAATTATGTTAATTAGGCAAATGTCCCAAAATTCAGTAGAATTTAGTTGGTAGAGACTTAGTTGCTGAAATACAATAATGTAGATATAGCTTGGAAGTTTGAGTTGGAAATTATAGGTTTCAGCAACAAAAAACTGGTGGCTCAACCATTCCTACAATGAATGTAAGTATGAAATAATATTAAGTTGCTGCTTGCAAGCCCTATTAAGTCTTCAGCATTAAATTAAGTATCTTCATTGTGGTAGTTACTGGGGCTGGGCACGGATCTCATGGCTCTCCCCTTGCCCGGCACAGGGTGGGGCTGCACTTGTCCCCTGGTGGTTGGGTGGGGCCATGTGACTAGTTCCGACCAGGGAGTTGTGATGGGTGTGACATGTGTCACTTACAGCCTGGACCTTTTAATTGCCAGTGTGAGCTGAAGGCACCCAGGCTCTTCCCTCTGCCTGAGTGACCAGCAGTGGCACCAAACGGTGGCTGCTCTGTCTAGCAGGGGCCTAAGGGCCCTGCCCAGCAGAGTACCAGCTGACCTGAGATGGGTTTGTACACTGGGAGAGAAGTAAACCTTTGGAATTCTTGGAATGCATCACCAAGCTCCACAGTTCTCAAATATTTTGGTGGCAGGACTGCTTTACATTCTTAAATTATTGAGGACCCCAAAGAACTTTTGTTTATGTACATTATAGCTATTGATATTTAATTAGAAATTAAAACATTAAGACTCAGTAATTGATAAAATACTGTTGTAAAATAAGACACAAAGTTTACTTATTGTATTTCAATATAGGCACACAAAAAAGTATTTCAAAGTAACTATGTCGATAATGTGTTTGCAGATAATAGAGATATTATAGCAGGTATAACCAAAAGTAGCTAGTAAGAACACAGAAGTACTGAGAACCAGTTGCGTTCATCCCTGAAAACTCCTGTATTAATACCCTAAACCTACCATTTTAGAAGTTTCAAGAAAACTGAGGAATACACAAGTACACATTCCATCAGCCCATCAGAACAATGATGTCATCACACATCATGTAACCTCTAGAAAATTCCACCATACACTTATGAGAGGATGAAAGTGGAAAGGGCCAGTAACAGCTTAGTATTATTATGAAAATAGTCTTGACCTAACAGTCCCCATGACGGAGACTCAGGGATTCTCCGGGGTCCCCAGACTACACTTTGAGAACCGTTGACCTAACCTGTTCTGACTGAATAGAATTGTGATGTTCCTCATACTTCCACATTTTAGCTTACTTTGCTAAATGAAAATAGCAAATAAAAGCACAATGGCAATGTGCCTTTTGAACGTCACTATCGAATTGATTCCAAAGATAGTTTCCATCACTAGAATTTAAATAAGCAGAAATGAAGCAACTTTATCAATTGCTGAATGGTTTAAGGGAAGCAAGTTTAATGAAATTGGAGACAAGAGACTTTTCTAAGCATGACACTACAGAAATCAGAAAAGAGATAATTGATAGATTTGATTCTGTAAAAATGAGAGACTTGAAAAGAAAAAAAATCTTAAAACCTAAAAAAAAAAAACTATTAAAAGAACCAAAAGAAATTTGCAATGTTTGTTTGATGAACAAAAGATTCACATTTTTAATATAGTTGTAATAAAGTAGATATTGTATATTGATTTAAATCAAAATTGCGATGAGGGTATAGTAGGAAGAAGAGTAAAGGGAAGCAGAGAAAGGTGGAAAAGGACTAAATTCTCAAGAGTAGATTGTCTAAAATTTAAAAATTGAGGATAGCAGTATAAGCATATTATGTAGAAAATTTGAAAGTGCTTGCATCTGAGGAGTAGGATAGGTAACTGCTGTTTTTAGTTAGTCTAGTAGTTCTTTTTTTTAAACTCTGTTTATGTATTCCTTTGATAAAATTAAAAATAATTAACTGATAAACAGTTTATGGAGAGCAGTTTAGCAGACTAAAGCAGAAGCTTTAAGATATTATATACCCATTAAACCCAAAGCCCTAGAAACTTACTTTCAAAAAGATAATCATGGATACATGTTTTAGCTATAAAGATGTCCACTGCAGCCTGTAAAACAAGTGAAAATTCTTATAGAGAGTTGTTAAATAAACTCAGATAATGCCACTTTTTTTAATGCTGTTCAGCCATTTAAAATGGTGTGGAAAATATTTACTGATTTAAAAAAAGAAAGAAAGAAAAGCCCCACAAAAACCTTAATATGAAGAAACAGGTTATAAAATGATATTACATAAGAATTAAAATCTTATTTAAAAATATGTTTCTTATCTTTACTTTCCATTTTATCCTTAATGAATATGTATACTTTTCTAATAAGAAAAGATATTTTTAAAAGATAATTCAATTAGGAAAAACCTAGCACTTTACTCATTTCTTTAAACTGTTTTGACCGCAAAAGAATTGGTACCATGTTTATCTTTATGCTGATGACAAAATTTCCATTCATATTTCTGGAAAGAAAGTTTATTTTTTTCCACATTCTCACCAGCACTTGGTATTTTCAGTCTTTTAAATGTTAGCCATTTTAGTTTGTGTGTAGTGGTATCTCCTTGTGTTTTTAATTTGAATTTCTCTGACTAATGATGCTGAATGTCTTTTCCTGTTTTTATTGGCCATTCCTATATGTTTGGTGAAGTTTCTGTTTAAATCTTTTACTCGCTATTTTAGGGGTTGTTTGTCTTATTCACTTGTAATAGTTTTTTATGTATTCTGGATACAAATTTATCAGCTATGTGTACTACAAATATTTTTCTTTTATTATCCTATAAAGGAAATCTTTAACCCAAGTTATAAAGATATTCTCCTATGTTTTTTTCTAAAAATTTTATAGTTTCAGCTTTTATATTTAGATCTCTGTTCCATTTTAAGGTAATTTTTGTATATGATGGAAGGTGAAGGCTAAAGTTTGTGTGTGTGTACATGATTTTCACTTCTAGCATCATTTGTCGAAGACCATCTTTTCCCCCATTGAATTACCTTGATACCATTGGTAAAAATTCGGACTCTCTTCTGTCCACGGAGTTACATGTCTGTTCTTTCATTAATGCCATGTGATAAGCCTCAAAATCAGTTGATGTGAGCCCTGAAGTTTTTGTTCTTTTTCGAAGTTATTTTGGCTATTCTAGGAAAATAAAGCTTATTTTTGCTCTATGTCCTTTGATTTTCCTTATAAATTTTAGAATTTGATGGTATTATGTTGACTCTATAGGTCATTTTGGGGAGAATTTTTATCTTAATAATATTGAATCTTCTGATGCATGAACATAGTTTATTTCTCCATGATTTTAGGTCTTTCATTTCCATCAGCCATGTTTTGTAATTTTCAGTGTAGAGATCTTGCACATACTTTTTAAATTCATCCCTGAGTAGTTCATGTTTATTAATGATACTCTAAATGGTATACATTTTTAGAATTTCGATTTCCAATTGTTCATTGCTAGTATATAGAAATAAGTTGATTTTTGTATATTGACCTTATATATTGTGACCTTGCTAAACTTGCTTAGTTCTGTAGCTTTTGGGGAGATTCTGTATGGTTTTCTACATAGATGATGTCTGGAAGTAAAGACAGTTTTACTTTTTCCTTCTCAATCTATATGCCTTTTCTTTCTTTTTCATGCCTTATTGCAGAAAGTTCATTTTGTCTCATAAAACATCTAATCTAAGACTATAAGACTACTGAACTTTACAGTCAGGTCACAGGGGGCTCGCACCATGAATTTATGACATACAAAGATTTAATTTATAACAGATATACTTTCTAGTGAAAATATAACCAGATGATTGAGATGATGAAACTTTTCAGACTTAAAGCATGATACAGCTCTTAATTTTATTATAGAATTTTAGAAATAAGTACACAACTTTAGGTGTTATTTGTAACGGTATCCCATTTTGAAATGATAGTATTTTTATGATAGTGGAAGAGGTTATCATTTATGAACTAACAAATCAGCGACCTTAGCTATTCAGTTACGATGAAAGGCCCAATTTAACCTTTTATTGAATGTGATATTTATTAAAAATGAGGCCTCTTATTTCCATTACTTAATCAATAGCACATTAAGCTATTTATCAGTATGATTAATAGAAGGTCTTGTAAAACTAGGATTCTGCTCCCTTGCCATCCAGCTTAATAATCAGGGGATAGCAGTCTAAACTAAAGTCAGTCAAATCTATCTAATCCTGCAGAAAGAAAATAATTTATAATGGCAATTTAGTAAAGAACAAGCCCTTTTTAAATTATCAGGTAAAGTAAAGCTACCTGGAGAAGATAAATTTCATTTGCCTATGAAATTCTATTATTATTTGTTTCATTAGTACTTATTTATTTAAAACAATACGTTTTGGTTTAGGTGGTGTTTCATAAGTGTGGCTAGAAATGATCGCCATCATTTACCATGGCAGGAAAAAGGAGCCTCTCTGGTAGGAGAAAAAAGGACAAGCTCCAGAACTGTGAATATTGAGGCCCATCTTTTCCGGAGAGTCTTGTATTTTTATTGACATAGTCGATACATGCAGAAAAGTGCGTAAGTATACAGCTCAATGAATTTTCACACACTGAAAAAAAAGAAAAAGCACAGGCCACTTCGTGAATACTGGTGCGTCCCTTGCACCAGGGTGACGTACTCTCTCGGAATTGCTCCAGTTTTAGTTTCTGTGCTGCCAAGGGGATGTCACCATTGAATTTTTTTTTTTTTTTTTAATCATCATTTTATTGAGATATATTCACATACCACGCAGTCATACAAAACAAATTGTACTTTCGATTGTTTACAGTACCATTACATAGTTGTACATTCATCACCTAAATCAATCCCTGACACCTTCATTAGCACACACACAAAAATAACAAGAATAATAATTAGAGTGAAAAAGAGCAATTGAAGTAAAAAAGAACACTAGGTACCTTTGTCTGTTTGTTTGCTTCCCCTACTTTTCTACACATCGATCCATAAACTAGACAAAGTGGAGTTTGGTCCTTATGGCATTCCCAATCCCACTGTCACCCCTCATAAGCTACATTTTTATACAACTGTCTTCGAGATTCATGGGTTCTGGGTTGTAGTTTAATAGTTTCAGGTATCCACCACCAGCTACCCCAATTCTTTAGAACCTAAAAAAGGTTGTCTAAAGTGTGCGTAAGAGTGCCCACCAGAGTGATCTCTCGGCTCGTTTTGGAATCTCTCTGCCACTGAAGCTTATTTCATTTCCTTTCACATCCCCCTTTTGGTCAAGAAGATGTTCTCCATCCCACGATGCCGGGTCTACATTCCTCCCCGGGAGTC
Source organism: Choloepus didactylus (assembly GCF_015220235.1). Taxonomy (NCBI): domain Eukaryota; kingdom Metazoa; phylum Chordata; class Mammalia; order Pilosa; family Megalonychidae; genus Choloepus; species Choloepus didactylus. The sequence continues at coordinate 243,078,595 of NC_051308.1, forward strand.
ATATTCCACGTTGCCAGGGAGATTCACTTCCCTGGGTGTCTGATCCCACGTAGGGGGGAGGGCAGTGATTTCACCTTTCAAGTTGGCTTAGCCAGAGAGAGAGGGCCACATCTGAGCAACAAAGAGGCATTCAGGAGGAGACTCTTAGGCACAAATACAGGGAGGCCTAGCCTCTCCTTTGCAGCAACCGTCTTCCCAAGGATAAAACTTATGGTAGAGGGCTCAACCCATCAAACCACCAGTCCCCTATGTCTGTGGTCATGTTAGCAACCATGGAGGTGGGGTAGGCAAATACCCCTGCATTCTCCACAGGCTCCTCAAGGGGGCACTACATCTTTTTTTTTTTTTCCTTGTTTGTCTTTTTTCTTTTTTTTAACTTTCCCTTCTTTTTTCAAATCAACTGTATGAAAAAAAAAGTTAAAAAGAAAACAAACATACAATAAAAGAACATTTCAAAGAGACCATAGCAAGGGAGTAAGAAAAAGACAACTAACCTAAGATAACTGCTTAACTTCCAACATGTTCCTACTTTACCCCAAGAAAGTTACATACTATAGCAACATTTCAGTGAACTTGTTCCTACTACATCCATCAGAAATTAACAGACCATAGTCATTTCTGGGCATCCCCAGAACGTTAAATAGCTTATCTGTTCTTCTTGGATTATTGTTCCCCCTTCCTTAATTGCTCTCTACTGCTAGTTCCCCTACATTCTACATTATAAACCATTTGTTTTACATTTTTCAAAGTTCACATAAGTGGTAGCATATAATATTTCTCTTTTTGTGCCTGGCTTATTTCGCTCAGCATTATGTCTTCAAGGTTCATCCATGTTGTCATATGTTTCACCAGATCGTTCCTTCTTACTGCCGCGTAGTATTCCATCGTGTGTATATACCACATTTTATTTATCCACTCATCTGTTGAAGGACATTTGGGTTGTTTCCATCTCTTGGCAATTGTGAATAATGCTGCTATGAACATTGGCGTGCAGATATCTGTTCGTGTCACTGCTTTCCGATCTTCCGGGTATATCCCGAGAAGTGCAATCGCTGGATCGAATGGTAGCTCTATCTCTAGTTTTCTAAGGAACTGCCAGACTGACTTCCAGAGTGGCTGAACCATTATACAGTCCCACCAACAATGAATAAGAGTTCCAATTTCTCCACATCCCCTCCAGCATTTGTAGTTTCCTGTTTGTTTAATGGCAGCCATTCTAACCGGTGTTAGATGGTATCTCATTGTGGTCTTAATTTGCATCTCTCTAATAGCTAGTGAAGCTGAACATTTTTTCATGTGTTTCTTGGCCATTTGTATTTCCTCTTCAGAGAACTGTCTTTTCATATCTTTTGCCCATTTTATAATTGGGCTGTCTGTACTATTGTCATTGAGTTGTAGGATTTCTTTGTATATGCAAGATATCAGTCTTTTGTCAGATACATGGTTTCCAAAAATTTTTTCCCATTGAGTTGGCTGCCTCTTTACCTTTTTGAGAAATTCCTTTGAGGTGCAGAAACTTCTAAGCTTGAGGAGTTCCCATTTATCTATTTTCTCTTTTGTTGCTTGTGCTTTGGGTGTAAAGTCTAGGAAGTGGCCTCCTAATACAAGGTCTTGAAGATGTTTTCCTACATTATCTTCTAGGAGTTTTATGGTACTTTCTTTTATATTGAGATCTTTGGTCCATTTTGAGTTAATTTTTGTGTAGGGGGTGAGGTAGGGGTCCTCTTTCATTCTTTTGGATATGGATATCCAACTCTCCCAGCCCCATTTGTTGAAAAGACCATTATGGCTCAGTTCGGTGACTTTGGGGGCCTTATCAAAGATCAGTCGACCATAGATCTGAGGGTCTATCTCTGAATTCTCAATTCGATTCCATTGATCTATATGTCTATCTTTGTGCCAGTACCATGCTGTTTTGGCAACTGTGGCTTTGTAATAAGCTTCAAAGTCAGGGAGTGTAAGTCCTCCCACTTCGTTTTTCTTTTTTAGAGTGTCTTTAGCAATTCGGGGCATCTTCCCTTTCCAAATAAATTTGATAACTAGCTTTTCCAAGTCTGCAAAGTAGGTTGTTGGAATTTTGATTGGGATTGCATTGAATCTGTAGATGAGTTTGGGTAGAATTGACATCTTAATGACATTTAGCCTTCCTATCCATGAACATGGAATATTTTTCCATCTTTTAAGGTCCCCTTCTATTTCTTTTAGTAGAGTTATGTAGTTTTCTTTGTATAGGTCTTTTACATCTTTGGTTAAGTTTATTCCTAGGTACTTGATTTTTTTAGTTGCTATTGAAAATGGTATCTTTTTCTTGAGTGTCTCTTCAGTTTGTTCATTTCTAGCATATAGAAACATTACTGACTTATGTGCATTAATCTTGTATCCCGCTACTTTGCTAAATTTGTTTATTAGCTCTAGTAGGTGTATCGTTGATTTCTCAGGGTTTTCTAGATATAAGATCATATCATCTGCAAACAATGACAGTTTTACTTCTTCTTTTCCAATTTGGATGCCTTTTATTTCTTTGTCTTGCCGGATTGCCCTGGCTAGCACTTCCAGCACAATGTTGAATAACAGTGGTGACAGCGGGCATCCTTGTCTTGTTCCTGATCTTAGAGGGAAGGCTTTCAGTCTCTCACCATTGAGTACTATGCTGGCTGTGGGTTTTTCATATATGCTCTTTATCATGTTGAGGAAGTTTCCTTCAATTCCTACCTTTTGAAGTGTTTTTATCAAAAACGGATGTTGGATTTTGTCAAATGCTTTTTCAGCATCTATTGAGATGATCAATTGATTTTTCCCTTTCGAGTTTTTAATGTGTTGTAATACATTGATTGTTTTTCTTATGTTGAACCATCCTTGCATGCCTGGAATGAACCCCACTTGGTCATGGTGTATGATTTTTTTAATGTGTCTTTGGATTCGATTTGCAAGTATTTTGTTGAGGATTTTTGCATCTATATTCATTAGGGAGATTGGCCGGTAGTTTTCCTTTTTTGTAGCATCTTTGCCTGGTTTTGGTATTAGATTGATGTTAGCTTCATAAAATGAGTTAGGTAGTGTTCCATTTTTTTCAATGTTTTGAAAGAGTTTGAGTAAGATTGGTGTCAGTTCTTTCTGGAAAGTTTGGTAGAATTCCCCTGTGAAGCCATCTGGCCCTGGGCATTTATTTGTGGGAAGATTTTTGATGACTGATTGGATCTCTTTGCTTGTGATGGGTTGGTTGAGGTCTTCTATTTCTTCTCTGGTCAGTCTAGGTTGTTCATATGTTTCCAGGAAATTGTCCATTTCTTCTACATTATCCAGTTTGTTGCCATACAGTTGTTCATAATATCCTCTTATAATTTTTTTAATTTCTTCAGGATCTGCAGTTATGTCACCTTTTTCATTCATTATTTTGTTTATATGGGTCTTCTCTCTTTTTGATTTTGTCAGTCTAGCTAGGGGCTTGTCAATCTTGTTGATCTTCTCAAAGAACCAACTTTTGGTGATATTTATCCTTTCTATTGTTTTTTTGTTCTCTATGTCATTTATTTCTGCTTTAATCCTTGTTATTTCTTTTCTTGTACTTGGTTTAGGATTGGTTTGCTGTTCATTTTCTAGCTTCTTCAGTTGATCCATTAGTTCTTTGATTTTGGCTCTTTCTTCCTTTTTAATATATGCGTTTAGTGCTATAAATTTCCCCCTTAGCACTGCTTTTGCTGCATCCCATAGGTTTTGGTATGTTGTGTTCTCATTTTCATTTGTCTCTATATATTTAGCAATTTCTCTTGCTATTTCTTCTTTAACCCACTGATTGTTTAGGAGTGTGTTGTTTAACCTCCAGGTATTTGTGAATTTTCTAAGTCTCTGATGGTTATTGACTTCTAATTGTATTCCATTGTGGTCAGAGAATGTGCTTTGAATAATTTCAATCTTTTTAAATTTATTGAGGCTTGTTTTATGTCCCAGCATATGATCTATTCTGGAGAAAGTTCCGTGAGCACTAGAAAAGTGTGTGTATCCTGGTGATTTGGGATGTAATGTCCTGTAGATGTCTGTTAAATCTAATTCATTTATCAGATTGTTTAGGTTTTCAATTTCCTTATTGGTCTTCTGTCTGGTTGATCTATCTATAGGAGAGAGTGATGTGTTGAAGTCTCCCACAATTATTGTGGAAACATCAATTGCTTCCTTTAGTTTTGCCAATGTTTCTCTCATGTATTTTGTGGCACCTTGATTGGGTGCATAGACATTTACGATTGTTATTTCTTCTTGCTGAATTGCCCCTTTTATTAGTATGTAGTGGCCTTCTTTGTCTCTCAAAACATCCCTGCATTTGAAGTCTATTTTATCTGAGATTAATATTGCTACACCTGCTTTCTTTTGGCTGTAGCTTGCATGAAATATTTTTTTCCATCCTTTCACTTTCAATTTCTTTGTGTCCCTGTGTCTAAGATGAGTCTCTTGTATGCAACATATTGATGGTTCATTTTTTTTGATCCATTCTGCGAATCTATATCTTTTAATTGGGGAGTTTAATCCATTTACATTCAACGTTAAAACCGTGAAGGCATTTCTTGAATCGGCCATCTTATCCTTTGGATTATGTTTGCCATATTTTTCCCTCTCTCTATTAATATCCTTTATTGTACCCATACCGAATCTCTTTAGTACTGAACCTTTCTCCAAGTCTCTCTGTCCTGTCTTTGTTTCTCTGTCTGTAGGGCTCCCTTTAGTATCTCCAGTAGGGCAGGTCTCTTGTTAGCAAATTCTCTCAGCATTTCTTTGTCTGTGAAAAATTTAAGCTCTCCCTCAAATTTGAAGGAGAGCTTTGCTGGATAAAGTATTCTTGGCTGGAAATTCCTCTCACTCAGAATTTTAAATATATCGTGCCACTGCCTTCTCGCCTCCATGGTGGCTGCTGAGTAGTCACTACTTAGTCTTATGCTGTTTCCTTTGTATGTGGTGAATTGCTTTTCTCTTGCTGCTTTCAGAACTTGCTCCTTCTCTTCTATGTTTGACAGTGTGATCAGTATATGTCTCGGAGTGGGTTTTTTTTGGATTTATTCTATTTGGAGTTTGCTGGGCATTTATGATTTGTGTATTTATGTTGTTTAGAAGATTTGGGAAGTTTTCCCCAACAATTTCTTTGAATACTCTTCCTAGACCTTTACCCTTTTCTTCCCCTTCTGGGACACCAATGAGTCTTATATTCGGACGTTTCATATTATCTATCATATCCCTGAGGTCCATTTCGAGTTTTTCAATTTTTTTCCCCATTCTTTCTTTTATGCTTTCATTTTCCATTCTGTCATCTTCCAGGTCACTGATTCGTTGTTCAACTTCCTCTAGTCTTGTACTATGAGTGTCCAGAATCTTTTTAATTTGGTCAACAGTTTCTTTAATTTCCATAAGATCATCCATTTTTTTATTTAGTCTTGCAATGTCTTCTTTATGCTCTTCTAGGGTCTTCTTGATTTCCTTCATATCCCGTACTAGGGTCTCATTGTTCATCTTTAGTTCTTTGAGTAGCTGCTCTAGGTGTGTCTCTTCTGGTCTTTTGATTTGGGTGCTTGGGCTTGGGTTATCCATATCGTCTGGTTTTTTCATATGCTTTATAATTTTCTGTTGTTTTTGGCCTCGTGGCATTTGCTGACCTTGATAGGGTTCTTTTAGGGTTTGTAGACCAGTTGAAGTCCTTATCTCTAATTTATCAGATCTACAGCTTCATGGAGTACACTTTCTCTAACTAACCAGCAGGTGGCGTCCACGAGCCACCTGTTCTCCACAAGCCAGATCTCCCCTGCTTAGCCTTTTTGGTGAGTGGGGGAGTGAGTCTTGTGGGGCCCAATTGGTGTCCCAAGCTTGCGTGTGTAGTTGGTGTTGCCTGCCCTGTATGTGGGGCGTGTTTCTGGGCAGTCGGGGAGGGGGGGTGGCCCTAACAATCAAATCTCCCTGATGATCCTAGAGTTTTAAAGCTACTGCAATAGTCTAATCCTTCAGTTCAGTCCTGCCACAGTTTGTCTCTGCCACTGACCCACAAGTCTTTGGTATTGGCGTATGGCTCCTGAGACTTGCAAGTGGGCCCCTCTTCCAGGCTGTGCACCCCGGGTCCTCTGTTGAGGGATGACTGTGCTATGTCACAGGTGAGTGCCGTCCCCCCAGGGCAGTTCTGGGCTGCTGGGCTGTGTTGGGAGGCTCCCAGTCTGCTCAAATGATGGCTGAATGGGGCTCTGTTAATTCACACTGCTCCCCCTTCCCAGCTCTGGGACATTCAGCTGAGGTTGCAGGGAAGGCTAATGTCCACGCCCAGTTTTGTGGTGTGTGCCTGTTATTTGAAGCACTTCCGTCACACTGGGTTGTCTGGGGCAGCTCTGGGCTATGGGGCTGGCGATGGGCAGGAGTGTTTCCTGTCCACCAGGATGGTGGCTGTGAGCGGACACCCCCCTTTTCTTGGGAAGTTGTGTTGTTTAGTGAATTTTCTCAGCCACTGGATTATTGCCTTTTGTCTCAGAGCTCTCTTAGTTCTGCTCTTGACTTGAGGTGCCCAAATTTCAATTCTTTGAAGCTTTCTGTATTGAGCTTCTTAGAGTAATTGTTTTAGAAAAAGCAAAAAGGATTTAAAAAAAAAAAAAACGGCCCTCCTCAGAGATCTAATGGGTTATTGAAATGCTAATAGACAAAGCAACCAGGGCCATTAAGGAAAGGTGCCCAGGGCAGAGAGATCAGCCTTGCTTCGGGATTTGCATATGCGCCTCAAGGCCTGATCTCCGCCCTTCCCCTTTCTGTGTTCACCAGAACTCCAAAAATCCTCTGCTTTTATTTTGGAGTTTTTCGTGTTGTTTTTTTTCTATGCCTGTCTCCTCTCTGCTGGGCTGGCTGCTCTCAGAGTCTCTGGTGTCTGGCCTCAGTCTATCTATGGTTGGAGTTTGAATCAGTAGAATGAGTTTCCGATAAGAGCAGCCACTGCAATTCTCCCTTCTCCTTCCTGGAGCTGACAGCCCCTCCTCCCCCGGGACTGAGCCTGGCAGGGAGGGGCGCGGGTCCCCTGGCCGCAAAAACTTACAGATTTCGCTGATCTCAGCAGTTCCACGTTTTCATGAGTGTTGTATGTAGTATGCCCAAAGACAGATTGCTCTGTGGTGTCCAGTCCACGCAGTTCCTGGCTTTTTTCCTACTTTCCTGGAGGAGTAACTAAAACATACAGCTCACCCGTCTGCCATCTTGCCCCGCCTCCACCATTGAATTTTTATAGTAGTGTTCACTGGAGTGATTCGAGTCCTGCTACGTGCAAGGCATCGTTTAAGCACTTAGGTGTTAACCTCGCTTAATCCTCATGATAGCTCTTGTGAGGTGGGTGCTGTTCTTCACATTTTTCAGATGAGGAAACAAAAAGTTTTAGAAGAGCCACAGTGTCTAAGTCTTTGCTATGTATTGGGCACTGTAGGAAGCACTGTCTGGTTCTTTCCTTGTTTCCTTCTCACGTCATCCCTGAAAGGTTTGATCATCCCCTTTTACAGATGGAAATGCTGAAGCTCAGAAAGCCAACCTGCCAAAGTCACAAAGCTTTAAGTGACAGATCTGCTATCTAAACACAGTCCATTGGACTCTAGAGCCTGTGTTCTTAACCACCAAAACTGAAGTTTGCTGTGTTACCACCAAGTAAATAACTTAGATAACCAGATGGAGAAAAGGGAAGAAGGCATTGGACTAAAAATGTTCGATAATGTAATTCCCAAAGGCTACACCAAAAATGAGATAGAAGAAAGAGATTAGAGCTAGAATGGAGCAGAAATCCACCTAATTCTTGGAGGCAAGAAGATAATCAGCAGGATCCTTGCCCCTTTTCCAATGAAGTAGTTACTACTTTCCAGGAGCTCCTGATTTAAAACAGCATTACATGCAGGTGTGCTTTTGGCTGCACAAAAAGCAGCCATAGTCTCTGTAACCTGGTTTAAATGAAAAATGTGGCTTCAGGTCTAGCCATTTCCCTTCCAAATAACAGAATTATGCAAAGTTAGAGCTGGAAAGGCCTTTCCAGGTTGTCCACCATAACCACCTACTCAGACCAAAAAACTGGCCTGGGCAGGGCAGTGAAGGGCTGGACCTGAGCATGTGGCGCAGTTGGGGCATCCACTAGGGCCTGTCCTCCCCGCTCGTGACCCACATGTCCTCTGCATGTCTTCCCAGTCACGTTTACTATCTTCCTCGTCATTCTTCAGAATTCCTTATTTAAAAACATCTGATTAACTTGCCTACATCTCCTGGTTTTTCGGCATCTGAATAACTTAGTCTCATATAAAATATTTAAATTTCATGCCAACAATTATTACTAAAGTACAATAAAGTTTACTTTATTTCCTTGATGAAAAGCTCATTAGTCCTGGAATTGGAAGATATTTTTAAATGGTGGAAATTCTATGCTTTGGAGTTTTCCCTTGTAGCTTTTGTCCCATGATTACATCTATTTCTGTGACCTCTTTCCTTGGGGATCCTTGTTCCAGGCCCTGGTCCAAGGGGACAGTCAGTCCTCTCCACCCTCACTTGGGTTCCATTCCCCTGCCCAGATGGCCAGTTTTTTGGGCTCCTCTGGCATGTTTTCAATGACCCAGAAATATGCTTCTCTTGTCAGAGTGGTGGGGTTGCTTCCCAAAATAAAAATACTCCTTCCTTAACAAATCATCCAGGTAGTGCTACCAGCTCAACGACACCTCTGATAAGCCAACATGGTGTCTGAGACTAATACTAAAATCAGAAGCAGGACTTCTCAGAAACCAACACGAAGGGCCAGCCAAATACTGTCCAGTTTTCTTAGGGCCTCTAAGGAAATCGTGTCTGAGAACTTCTTGATAGCTGTAAGGCAGGCTAGGTAGAGTGTGGGTTTTTATCAGTGGTCTTCATTCTTCCCTTCTGGGTGGTTACAGCCCACTCAGAGCCCATTTTGCCCTGTGTTATCAGTTCTGATAGTATGATGTATTTCCCTCCCTTCAAATTGACTGCTTTTGTGAACCAAAGAGTTGTATGTGTTGCAGAGGGAATTTTTGTTTTTATATAGGTTAGAAAAGCATTCTTGCCTGCTTTATGTGCTACCATTTAGAATTAGAGGATGAATTAGAGGGTATGTGTTGGTTTTGCAATTTTATTTGACTTTGATATTTAAAGGTTAATATTCATTGAGTTTCCTTTGTCAAAAACTGAATAAATAGCTGGCATTTCTGTCTGACAGTATATAGCTTTTTTCTTTCTGAGTAAATTCTATGATGAGAGTCCTTCGGTGTGATTGACTTCAGATACCTGAGGCTAAAGAATAAGCCGATTTCAGTGGTGTTTTTAGTTTCAGCTTAGAGCACATTGAACCAGTATAGAGACCCAAGCTTTCATTCCATCTAATAGCAGCATTTCCCATCAAAACATGGTCACTATTGATGTACATAATTGATCACTTCATTAACTGTGGAAAAAAGAAGCCTTATTGAGGTAATAAAGCATAACTTCATTATATCCTGTATTTAGAGAGTAAGCATGTTGGAATGTAGCCGACAGGTTCCCATTTCAAGGCTGATTCTGATAATGATAATGTGTAAGTAGCATTGATTGTTCGCTAATTGAATTTTTCTTTCTGTAGGCCTCTTCTGAAGAGCTAAAAGCTGCCTACCGGAGACTATGTATGCTTTATCATCCCGACAAGCACAGAGATCCAGAGCTCAAATCACAAGCGGAACGACTGTTTAACCTTGTTCACCAGGCTTATGAAGGTCAGTGGAGCGCTCGGCTTTGTAGAATTACCCTGGTAGCAGATCCTCGATTTTTAAGACACTTGATTTGTAGAGTGTAGATAAAAGAGAGTCCTTGGAGGTAAATAGAAGAGGTGGTTAGTTTTGTACTCCTTACTGTCAGGGCCTTTTGAAAGAGTAGTATTTTGCTTTGGAAATCAATATATGTCCAGCAAGTAGAAAATGAGAGTAGAGAGTAGAGGCAAAGTAAGAGACCAGATTCTGAATTGCAGGGGAATACTCAAGTTTAAATCATTTGCTCATTTTCTTCTAAAGGGAACCCTTTGAGGTAAAAGGCTGATCATTACAAGAAAGGTTTTGTTGTTGTTCTCTTTTGTGAGCGGATGCAAGAACCTTTTTTCATCAGAGAGTGACTTTATTGGTTGTGTAGCAGTAAAGAAGAGAGTCTAACAAAAGAAGGAAAATGATATTAAGATTAATAGGAAATAGTCTCAAGAATTCTGATTTTTATATTTACATCTGATGTATATCAGAAAGAAAATTTTGTGATTTTATTTTATGAAATAGTGAGGTCACACATAGAATATGTCCCAAATAAAATGAGTTGGTCATTCCAGGGCCATTTGTCCCTTAATTAGACAAAATGAAACTCAGATAATGTGTTTCTTTACAAGAAAGACTTCTCATTGTGGCCATACTATATTTCACTTTATAGTTCATTAGATTTTAATGGCCAGTGAACATCAGGCCGTGGTGCACAATCATGCACAGCTGGCGCAGTGTTGTCAGCAGAACCACTCTGTGTGGAAGGAGATCCATTTATGTGGCGGTCTTGACCAAAAGCCTGTTTTATTTCATCCTGCCTTTTAAATGACCGAATTACTTTTACTCTCATCTGAATTATCCCCATAGCTTGTTTGTATTGTTTTGGAGATTCGGGGAAGTGTTAACAGAAGAACCATCCGGTGCTTCCGAAAATGCTGTGGCAGCACACCCCAGTGCTTAACCTAAAGGAATGTGAAAGGAAAATAGTGAATAAATAATTCCTTATTAAATCCTAGAGATTAACTGAAGAAGTTTGTCTCCCATGTTTTCCAACAGTCAGCGTTTCTCTCTTTCCCATAAGATTCGAATATGGATAGAATCATTTACATCGTTTTTTAATAAGGCCTAAAAATATGTGGGAAGTCTCTAGGGGGAGAAGAGGCAAAGGTCTTAAGCAGAAATTGGCAGAGTAAGGAGGGAAGATAACGACTGTTAGCTTTGCTAGCATTTAGCTTTGGTTCAGATATCCTTTGAATAGTGTTCACCCTTATGAAGAATTCTTTTTCTGATGCATGTTAGGCAGCGTGGCCGATACCATTGGGACAAGTGCTTTGTGACTTGCTGTTAAAATGGCTTACTAATAAAAAAGAGAGGAGGAAAAAAAAGTACCCTATCTTATGAGTTAGTAAAACTCTGTATAGTAAAAAATAAGTCAGATTTTTCTAGTGTCAGAGCCTGTCCCTAGTTCTACATTGTTTCTTTAGGAATTGGAATTAACTCTTTCTTTTTTATATACTCTGGCAGAAACATACGAAATTCTTTTAAAAACAACTTTCATGATACAAAGGAGTTGATGCACCTTCCTAAAAGGTGTACCTTAGAGTTGAGAGTAGCTTGGACACTGGGAAAATTCGACTTTTCTCATTTGTGGTCACCCTTTAAACATGTCCTAGTTTGGATCAGAAATGCAACTAGGAGGAAGGTTGTGTATGGAATGGAGAGGGTCTCCAGGAAGATTGTGACCGGACAGGGAAGAAAAAAGACAGGCAGTCTCGCCTAATGACATTCTTTTCAGAAAGGATCCAAAGGTGAATTTTGTACCTTGTAAAATGTTTGATTTTTAATTTGCAGTGCTTAATGACCCCCAAACCAGGGCCATCTATGATATATATGGGAAGAGAGGACTGGAAATGGAAGGATGGGAGGTAAGAGAAACTGTGCGTCTGGTGTCCCAGAAAAGTCACCACCACCAACAAACCCACACAGACACACACACACACACACACACACAAAGTACGATAATGTTTTTGAGAACAGTATCGAAGACAGTAGAGTCCCCTTCATTGCCACATACTTGGGTGTGAGAGGTTGCATTCCAGACTTGGCTTTGCATTTTCTCACTCTGAACTTGGGCCACTCAGTCGTTTAACTCGTCCTCAGTTTCCTAATCTGTCAAGTGAAAAGTAAGAGGGAGGTGCTGTTCCAATTATTTTTAACCCTGGGGTGAGGGTCGGAGGTTGGTGGAAGGCCATTTCTGCCAGGTACAATTCTGTCTATGCATGCACTCCCTTCCACTCTCTCCACCTTAGATTATGCATATAACTGCATTTAGGAAATGTTTCTGCTGGTAATGTGTTATGCAGGTGAACAAAATGAAAGCAGAAGAAAGTTGACAACTACTGGACTCAGCTGTCTATAGTGACCCTTCCATTTCTAATGTACTATGATATTAGAATATTGTCAAACATAATGAGCAAAACAAAATGTATAGCAAGTGTCTATGAAGTAGGTTACCCTGGGCAGCCGTGCTAGAGTGAGAACGATGGACTAAAATTCAGAAGGCTTGGCTTTCTTTTACTCTGCCACTGGCTTGATATAGAGCCTTGGGCAAGTCATTTGGCTGCTTTGCTCCTCCATTTTAGTATCTGTGAAATGAAGAGATGAGGGTCAGGTAGCAAAATGAATATGAAAATTAGTTGTAAAACTCTATAGTACTATAGGAACACAGAGGTGTTATTACTTAATTTCATTAAAGAAATTTGGTTCTAATGCCCAAGAAATTTTGATAGGCTGTTAACATTGAATTGACTATTGTTGGGCTAATTTTTCTTCATCATATAAGATTTCCCTTGAAGTTCTTTTGGCATTTAATCTCAAGTGTGTGCCTGTTTCTTCTACTTGTAGTACGAAAACCTTCTAATAAGGAGTGGAAGAGACGTGAAATGGGGTTCTATTCCCCTTTCTCCAGCTGCTTATTGTTGGTGGTTTGTGGGCCATATTCAACCAATAGATACATGTTTTGATTGCCCCACACAATGGATTGTATTTTCTAACATTTGAAACTTGGGAGGTTTTACATGAAAATCCAGTCTTCTGTCTTTTCTTGAAAATTCTGAACATTTGCTAACACTGGATCTGAATTCCCTCGTGGGACAGCAGTCAACTCTAACTGAGGAGACTCTACCCTTTGGACCGGGCTGTGCTGTCCAGTTTGCCCCGGCCCCCACCACTCCCTATTGTGTTCCACCTGACCCTTCACTCGTTTACATGTCCTGCCTGGCTCCACTAAGCATTTGGTTTGTGGCATCTGAAGTGATGGAACTAGCAATGCCTCATGTCATGTCAGTTCAGTGTAACTGAGTGGTAAGTCTTATAGCTTAGCCATTTTTATTTCCAAAAATGAAAATAAAATCCTGTTGTATTTACTAAATGTCTCCTCACACATTATATACCACTATAAACAAGCTACTTGGTTTTTTTGTTTTTTTTGTTTGTTTTGTTTTGTTTTTGCTTTTTTTTGTGGTGTGAGTTGGATACAGCTTTTCATGGCAGCAGCCATGTTACCAAAAGCTGTCAACCACTTTTACATATCCTACTTTAGACTCTAGGTTTCTAATTCCCAGCAGCATTATCCCAACTCTTATGGGAGCAATGGGACAATGTCTTCCTGGCAAAATACTGCATGGTTCCTATTGCCAAACCATATTATCTCTCAATTAAAAAAAAAGCAAAAAAACCACACACCTAGGAGTGATTATAAGAGCATATAGGCAGTCACAGGTGGTGGATGTACCTTTGGATAAGTTTTTGTAGTCACATTTTTTAGTACACTACTCTAAGGAAGTCAAGTTCTCATCCATCAGAATTGACTTTTCTTTTCATATTGATGCTAAAGCTCCGCAAGAGGAAAACACCTTCAGTGAAGATTGCAGGATGATGCCTCCCCAGATATTTACTTAGGGACGTATCAGTGCTTATCATACAGTGGGAACACTGAACCCTTGTTTATACTATAAAAGAAGAGTCTCCCTGAACTCAAGCTCATTTTATGGAGCTGGCACCAACATTCCTTTGAGGAATTCCTACAGCTGGATGGATTGTTGAATATATATGATGGGCTTCTCACATGTCAGTAATAGCTTCCACTCCAGGGAAGCAGCTCTGTTCCCTTCATGCTGCTGCTAATAGTTCTAGACTGTGAAACTTCCTGTTCCTAAAGGCTGTCCATTTACTGCAGATTTGTTTGGCTAAACAGATGCCTTTAATCCAGAGATCTCAAAGCACTCCAGAGACATGGTATAGTAATCACCCCCTATCCAAGCAGTAGTAAGACCTCCATTTTATTGGTGAGGCTGCAGATGAAATTTGAGGTTTTTTAGATTACTTAAAATATCAGCACTATTTTCAGTAAATACAGAAGTTTTCAGCATTTTTTTCTTTTTTTTTTTTTTTTTTTTTTAACCTTCAAGAGACTTTGTCGTTCTCTTGCAGGATTTCAAAGAAATGAGATGTAGCCATTTCCAGCTTGTTAAAACAGCCATTCTAGTTCTTTAAGTTGGTCGGCAGTGTTTGGGAGGATGCCCACATTGAAAATGAACAGTACCAGTGTATAGATTGACAGGCTGCATATGATGCATGCTGTTCATCAGAACCTTTCAAGTGACTGCTGTTTACCAATTGTAATAAAGTTTAGGATGCTTTGTTCTTGGTTACTTACATCTAGGGGTTGTTGAGTTCCAGGTGACTTGGTTTGGTTCCATTCCCCATCTTAATGCACTCTGTTTAGAAGGCTATAGGTAATAGGATGTAAGAAGCCCATGGAAGTGAAGGTTTCAGATGTCTTGCCCAGCAGACTATCTTCCCACTGCAGGGGGTCAGCCACTTTGACTTTGTAGTTGGCTCTGATTTGGCAACAGCTATTTGCAAATCTTGTGATGAGAAATGGAATGACCTCACACCTTTGGAATAGTTGCCTCTTTAGCTATCACAAAGTGTGTCAGAGAAAAGGTAGTGTATAGCTATGAATTCAGTCTGCAGAGGTGAAAGAGCTAGAATTCTTGAAAACAAATCTTGTCCTTCTCTGGCCTCTGTGGAGCCTGATGCTTTTCAGTTGTTTAGATTTACTGCAAGGTTCAAGTCTCAAAACTTAATTCCTGGAGGCTTTTCAATCTGTTTATGAAAAAAATCAGTATATAGGCATATTCATAGGGTCTGTTTATGTCTTGGTTAAAGTAACAGCTAATCAAACTTGTTTAATCTGCATTTTTAAAAATAGCACCCTGTTGAATTAGGGTATTCAATTATGAAATCTTCTCATTCAGGCTTGTACAGCCTGATTAAACAGCTCTTCCTTTCCAGATGCCAAGGCCTCAAACCCAGGCCCTCCTTGTCCTTAGGAATGAGTCACCTAGGCCATCATTGGCAGGGGTCTGGAAAATTTGTGGTTTGACAGTCACAGGTTCACTAATTTGGGGTTAAAAGTCAATAACGAATCAAGAAGTTGTTCTGGTTTGCTAAAGCTGCCAGAATTGAGTATTCCAGAAATGGATTAGCTTTTACAATGGGGGTGTATTAGTTCACAAATTTACAGTTCTCAGGCCATGAAAATCTCCCAATTAAGGCATCAACAGGACAATACCTTCTCTGAAGAAAGGCCAGTGGCATCTGGGATCCCTCTGTCACATGGGAAGGCACATGGCCAGAGTCTGCTGGTCCTCTCCCGAGTTTAGCTTCTGGTTTCTGTGGGCTTCTGTCTCTGGGCTTCTGTCTTACCTTCTCTCTCTTAGCTTCTCCTGGGGGCAAACTCTGGATTACATATCTTAGCTTCTCTAAGCTTTCTCCAAAATGTCTCTGCCTTTTATCCTCTCATAGAGGACTCCAGCAAGGGAACTAAGACCCACCTTGAATGGACGGGGTCACATCTCCATGGAAACAACCTAATCAAAATGTCCCACCCACAGTAGGTCTTCCCCCACAAGATTGGATTAAACAATCATAGTCTTTTCTGGGGTACATAACAGCTCCAAACCAGCACAGAAGTATTTTAAATCATTTTTTCTTGATCTTCAAGGTTATCAAGGTTAATAACCTACATTTCCCCAAAGCCTATATTTTTATTTTCTTTTGGTGAAGG
This sequence comes from Choloepus didactylus, assembly GCF_015220235.1. Lineage (NCBI taxonomy): Eukaryota > Metazoa > Chordata > Mammalia > Pilosa > Megalonychidae > Choloepus > Choloepus didactylus. The sequence goes on from NC_051308.1 coordinate 243,094,486, forward strand.
CTGATAGGAGATTGAGGAGATAATGGGAACTTTGAAAAGCTGAACCTGGCTTTTGTTCAGTCCAAGATAGGGTGTCTTTGAGGAAGTAAAAGTGTCAAGAGGTGAAGGAGCAGGGTAAGCTTGCCTTGTCAGCATAACCCAGCATATTTTTGTGCGGTCACAAAACCGCCACTGTCCTGCCAACTAGGAGTTTCCGTGTAAACGTCCTTAAAAATAACCACCTCCCTCTTTGTAGTAATTGCTGATTTATGTTGGATTATTAGAGGAGAAAATGTTTTCATTATTTTTATCTGTTTACTTCCTGAAAGCAATAGTGAAAAATTTATTGAAGTTTTTTTGGACAGGCCAATTTTCGTATTTATTTTTCCCTATTGCATAATAAAAACAAGTTGCACAAATCCTATAATATGATCCCATTTATGTTCAAAATAAATAAACTTACATACATGTAAACATACAAATATTCAATGCATAAAACATTTTGGGAAAGATACATAAAACTTGAGTGTTGGCCTGTGAGAAGAAGGAAAAAAGTTGAAGGGGAAATTTTACTATTCATTTCTTATCCTTCTGTACTATTTTGATTTTTTTGCTATAAGCATGTTTTGGTTTTTTATTTTTTTAACGATTTTTAAAACTTGGGGCTTCCAAGATAGTTTTATCTTACATCATCTGTAATGTTTTTTGAGCGGCGTCTCAAGACTTCCCTGTATTTTTTTAGTAACATAGGCAAATCCATCTGATGATTTTGGTCCTGATAGAAGAAAAGTAACTCCTTTTTCGGTCCTACCCTGACTGCTGTGCTTCTCGCAGGGAAATAGTATTTTGTAGCCATAAACAGGACCCTTACAAATGATGCAGTTGTGGACCTCAGGCGTGCAGTGCCCTTTCCTTCTGTTGTTTCTTCCACTCTTTGAATTCTCAGCGGGATTGTCTTCTTTTCGTGATAAGCTAAAAAAGGCCAAGATCTCATAGTTTTGACATCACTGTGCATCCCTGAGTGTTAATGTAGTCCGTGTTGAGCTCCTGAGTATTGTTATACTAAAGTATAACTGGTCCTGTACATTCTAAGGTTCATGTCATATCTTAGGAAGAAGAATCCCATGATTCTAAAACATCCGACCTGATAGCTTGAGATCCCTCGGTCCAAGAAGCTCAAAAAGTCCCTAGTGGTCACCACTGGCTTACTAGGGGGGAGACCCAGCATCGTCACTCCCACATACTCAAACGGCTTCTGCATTCATTTTAATATTTAATATTTGTCATCTGGGCCTCATTAAGGACTTTAAACTATGAGATTTAAGGAGAGATTCCCTTTGTAAGATTCCTGCAGCCTCAGAGATAAGTTAATAAAATTAAGAAAAGAAGATAATTTCTAAGTCTCTTTGGAGAGTGGAGGGAAATCATGTCCTAGGAAATAATCAGGGCAGCAGTGCTGGGCAGGTGCAGTGGTGAACCCTTTCTTTCCCAGGGGCTGGGCCCTCTTTTGAGGGAGGTCTCTGTTTCAGATTGTGTGCTGGGACACCCCCTTCCATTGACTGGTGCCTCTTAGGGTCATGACGGAAGGGGTGGTGGGACCCTAGGCAGCATGCACACCCCAGAAATGAATGATTCCAGGCATTTGCATGTGTTTTCTGGCTTCTTAATATCTTCTCACTTTGGCTCTGCCCACAGGTGGTGGAAAGGAGGAGAACACCAGCTGAAATCAGGGAAGAGTTTGAGCGGCTGCAGAGGGAGAGGGAAGAAAGGAGACTGCAACAGCGAACCAATCCCAAGGTAAACCAGGAAACGCATAGTGAGGAGGGTCGGAAGGCTTCCGGACAGAGGGCAGGTCCACAATAACTGGGTACTGGTAGCTTTTGAAAGTAGTCACAGGCAGAGTTGGGTTGGAACAAAGTGGTGCTTGTTTTGTCTCTGAGTGGGATTCTTTCTGGAAAGCAGCTCCCTGGGTAGTTCAACAGAGCTACTGCTGACCCAGAGAGAAGCATTTTGAACCAGATGGAGGGAAGACAAAACCCAACCCCATGGTTTTTCCAAAAGCCAAGGAGTGTTCCCAGACAGAAGCTCAGGCTAGTTCTCTAAGACCTTTTCCTCTAGCCATGCTACCCAGATTCTCAGCTGGTGAAGATCAGTTAAAGAGCAGTGTCTGGAAAGGACACCACTCAACAAAGCACTGAGGGGACAGAATTCGTGTACCTGTTAGACTGCAGAAAATGCAACAATTGGGAGGGGTTGGGGCATTTCCAAATTGTATTGGGGAGGAGCCTCTGCTTTCCTCACCCCAAGACAGCAATGCGTGAACACCAGTCACCAGTCACTAACTGCTTTAACTACAGATAACCCTCTTTAACCCACCAACATCCTTTAGGGAGTTTGAGTCATTTCACCCAGTGATGCTCTGAGTCTGAGTAGTACGCTTCTTTCCTGTACGTGATTCCTTTTTCCTTCATTTTACTGGGGAGATTGTTCTGGGTGTGTGTCCCAGCCCTGTGGCAAACAGGACACCTCGATCCATTTGAGGTGCCCGTTACACTGATGATTAACCTAGTACTGAACATGACCCAGTTACTGTTCACCTGTGTGGCAGCCAGGACCTATCAATGTGGCCAGGGTGGCCTGGCTGGCAGCCTGTGTCTGTCTTGATGAGGAGCTGGTGACCTCTCCCAGCTCTTCCGTAACCTCTACTCAAAGGCTCCCGTAATTGGTGTCATTTCAGCAGCATTTTGTGGGGAGAGGTAAACCCACAAAAAGTTATAGGAAGCATCATTGTTTTTCTTTAAACTTTTTAAAGAAAAAGAACAATTGCTAGCTTACAATTGGGAGGCATGTGAAACTGAACTTTTCATCAAATACATCCTACAAAAAATTTTGTGCCAACTCCTGTGTCACTTAAAAGACCATATATTCCGAGGTTTCCCTTCTGTTTGAATCCTACGTTTCAGAGTGTATTTGTCAGCGGAAACATCTCTTTTCCTTTCCACCCACCTTCCCCTTGAATAAGTGAAGACTTCAGTAGTGCACTTACCTTTTGGTCAGATGGAAATAGAGAGTTGAAACATGGATAAACCGAGTCAGGGAGTTTGAGATATTCAGAAAACTGAAGCTCTCGGAGGCGCCCTGAACTGAGCTGGTGGGCATCCTGCTCTCATCTCCCAGCCGGGTGCTCAGGTCTGGTTTGAAGGACTCTGTTGGCAATTGGAGGTGAGGGTTTGTGGGGGGAGATGGAAGCCTGGTGGGAGCCTGCTCTTGCTTTGAGGTTTTTGCCCTCTGGCTGGAGTTTCATTGCCTGCAGAGCAATGAGAAGGAAAGAGAACCTCCCTATAGGCCTCAGCCTCTGTGTTCTGTTATAAAATTGGCCATCTGGGTGTGGGCAGCAATTGCTTATTGGGATTCTATGGAAATGTGTCTCTAGGCCATGTTTCTGTGAAATGAGGGAGCACAGCTGTGATGATTTCATACAGGCATGCAAGTTATTTTAAGATTTCCAATACTTTGCTACTTTTATAAACTGCTTCCAAATAAATAAAATATTTTCTAGCCAAAACTATTGAGTGATAATCAGATGTTGGCTATGCAGCCTTTTTGGGGAGACGTGTTGAGGTGGGCCTTTTATTCCATTTCTGAGTTTTGATTTGCTTTTCCAGGTGCATAAGAGGGTTTGGTATGTTTTCAAACTAAGAAGAAAGGGGTGATTTCCTCTTTTAAGAAGACCATAGAGAGAAGGAATTTTGTTTGACATAGGGACAAGTGCTGGCCTGTTAACCTGGATCCCCACAGAGGACCACAGCTTGTTGGGTTTAGCAGCTGTATGACATTTGTGATGTTGCCACTTGAAACATTTTCATCAATAACAGTTTATTAGGTGGGGATTTTCTTGTAGGAGGTGTATACCAAGAACAGGCAAAAGGGTCTAGAGGGGAGAATCCCAAGTTAGAAGTAATGACTCTTGAGACTAATGATGCAGGACAGGGTACAAACAGTTTAACCTGCAGCTGATTTTCTTATTTATAAATGAAGACATCTGTCCTAACTACTATGTCAAGTTGTTAACAGATTGAAAAAGGAGGGGTAAGATGGGGACATAGAGAGGAGTGGAATTTAGTCAGTCCCCTGAAATAACTAATAAACAACCAGGAACAATAAGTAAATAATTTGGAATAACTGCTGGGAGACAACCGTGACTATCCACACATCATACACTAACCTGGATTGGGAGGAATGCCTGAGATCGCAGCATAGAATCTGGAAGTAAAAACTGCCGAACCGCGCCAAGAGCCCCTCCCCCCATGGCAGGCTGAGCTGCAAAACCTCGCTGTGGTAGAGAGTGGCACTCCCTGAGCAAGCAAATATAGCTCTGCTAAGCTCCAACTGGGGTTTTAATTAACAAATGTGGGCTACTGAATACAAGCTACAAACCCCCAACAAGCAGATAGAGGCTTTTAGTGATGACTGACCTTAAAGAACCAGAAGACTCATCTGTCCCGGGAAGGGGAGCCCAGAAGACCAAGTGTTACATCTGACTGACAACTGAAACTGGGGGCCGTGTACTGGCTCCAAAAGGGGACTTTCTGTCCCTTTTTCTCTCTCTCTCAACCTGAGAGGCTCAGAGGAGAAAGCCTCAGACATTTTCAGTTCGCAGTGCTCTGACCCAGACAGGGGTGGAGATAACAGAGTCAGAAAGGCTATTCAAATGCAGATGATAAATCCCTAGGGGGTGTATCTTCACTAAGAGGAAGGAACTGGGACCTAGCTTTCCCTTCGGAACCAGACCCCAGAGCCTGGGGGGAAACAGTGAAAACAGAAACTAAGGATGCCACACCTTCTTACACCAGTCAGGAGCGATAGGCTGACAGGTGCCACCTGCTGGGCAGGTTAGGAAAAGCACAGTGACTGGAGACCTCACAGGAAAGTCTGTCATTCCCTTAAGATACATCCTGAATATAGCCCCATTCTGAGACCTGAACCCGTTCTGGTCTGGGAAAATCTGATTGGGGTAACCAAGGAAACCAGATGCCTAGACAACAGAAAACTGCAATATACGCTAGGAAAAACAAAGATATGGAACAAACTTACACCTCAATCAAGATACAGTTGAGATATTGTTTCACTTTAATGAAACAATCTCTTAAAGATTTTCAAAGAAATATGCTAAATCAAATCAAAAACCAAATCAGTGAGTTCAGGGAAGAAATAACAAAAGAAATGAAGGCTAGAAAGAAAACCCTGGATGAACATAAGGTAGAAATTGAAAGTTTTGAAAAACAACTGGCAGAATCTATGGAAATGAAAGGCACAACACAAGAGATGAAAAACACAATGGAGACATACAACAGCAGATCTCAAGAGGCAGAACAAAACACTCGGGAACTGGAGAACAAGACACCTGAAACCCTATACACAAAAGAACAGATAGGGAAAAGAATGGAAAAATATGAGTAACATCTCAGGGAATTGAATGACAAAATGAAGTGCATGAATGTATATGTCTGGGGTGTCCCAGAAGGAGAAGAGAAGGGAAAAGGGGCAGAAGCAATAACAGAGGAAATAATCAGTGAAAATTTCCCATCTCTTATGAAAGACATAAAATTACAGATCCAAGAAGCGCAGTGTACCACAAACAGAATAGATCTGGATAGACCTACACCAAGACACTTAATAATCAGATTATCAAACGTCAAAGACGAAGAGAATCCTGAAAGCAGCAAGAGAAAAGTGATCCATCACATACAAAGGATGCTTAATAAGACTATGTGCAGATTTCTCAATGGAAACCATGGAGGCAAAAAGGAAGTGGTGTGATATATTTAAGGTAGTGAGAGAGAAAAACCACCAACCAAGAATCCTATATCCAGCAAAACTGTCCTTCAAATATGAGGGAGAGTTTAAAATATTCTCTGACATACAGGCAGAGAGTTTGTGAACAAGATACCTGCTCTACAGGAAACACTAAAGGGAGCACTACAGACAGATAGGAAAAGACAGGAGTGAGAGGTTTGGAACACAGTTTTGGGTGATGGTAGCACAGCAATGTAAGTACACTGAACAAAGATGACTATGAATATGGTTGAAAGAGGAAGGTTAGGAGCATGTGGGATACCAGAAGGAAAGAGGAAAGATAAAGACTGGGACTGTATAACTCAGTGAAACCTAGGGTGCTCAATGATTGTGATAAAATATACAAATATGTTTTTACATGAGGGAGAACATGTAAATGTCAACCTTGCAAGGTGTTAAAAATAAGGTGGTATTGGGGGAAAAAATAAAATCAATTCAAACTAGAGACTGTAGTTAACAGAAACATTGTATTATGCTTCCTTTAAAGTCACAAAGGCAATATACTAAAGCTAAATGCCTATGAGAGGGGGACATAAGGGAGGGGTATGGGATTCTATCTTTCCTTTTGTTGCTTTTTAGCTATGTTTTTTTTCTTTCTTTTTCTTTTTGTCTCTCTACCTTCTTTGACTCTTCCTCCTTCTTTGTGGAAGAGATGGAGATGTCCTTATATAGATAGTGGTGATAGTGGTGAATACATAAATATGTGACTATACAGGGAACCATCTATTGTTTACTTAGGATGGAAAGTATGGTGGGTAAACAAAACCATCTTAAAAAAAAACAGGTTGATGAAGAAACCTTAAGGGCACTACATTGAGTGAAATAAGTCAGATTCAGAAGGACAAATATTGCATGGTCTCACTGATATGAACTGAATATAATATGTAAACACATAGACATGAAATATAAGTTAACAGGATATAGAGCAAGGCTGAAGAATGGGGAGCGGTTGCATATTTTGAGCAGAATGCTCAACTAGGTTGAACTTAAGTGTCTGGAAGTGGACAGAGGTGATGGTAGCATGTTATTGTGAGCATAACTAACAGTGCTGAATGGTGTGTGAATGTGGTGGAAAGGGGAAGCTTAGAGTCATGTGTATCACCAGAAGGAAAGTTGGAGGTTAAAAGATGGGAATGTATGAAACAGTGAATCTTGTGGTGGACAATGTCCATGATTAACTGTACAAATATTAGGAATCTCTTTCATGAACTAGAGCAAATATATGACACTATAACTAGAAGTAAATAATAGAGGGGTATATAGGGAAAAAATATACCTATTGCAAACTATGTACTACAGTTAACAGTATTTTAACATTCTTTCATCAACAGTAACAAATGTACTGTATCAATACTGTGAGTCAGTAATGGGGGGGTTAGGGGTATGGGAGGATTTTTCTTTTTTTTTGTCTTTATTCCTTTTCTGGAGTAATGAAAATGTTCTAAAAACTGGGAAAAGAAAATTAATTGTGGTGATGGTACCATATGATGGTACCGTGGGCAATTGATTGTGCACTTGGGTTCTTTGGATAATTGTATAGTATGTGAATAATCTCAATAAAATTAAATTTAAAAAAATATATAAAAATTATTGGAAAAATATGAACTAGGTGTTAACTTAGAGAAAGTTAAGTCTGCTATATAAATGTAAAGTGGTAATAGTGCCAAGGTGAGGTTAAGAATTAAATGTTTTGGTACTTCATTTGGCACCAAAATGGAAATAAATTGACTCAGTCAGGCCTGCCATTTGCCCTGTGATGGCTGAGTTTCGATACGGTTTTTCAATTGGGATTTGAAAATGGTTCTCCAGCAACTGCATCAGCCTTTTCCCATGACCAAGGCCCCCCATGCTGTTTGTGTTGTGGCCAGCCACCTGTAGTTCTTGATTCGTGTGAAGTGGGCACCGTGGTGACCAGAAGGGATCAGTGGAATACCAACTCCACAAGCTCCCTAGCTGATAAAACACACGCACACACAGAAACATGCTCACACACAATCACCCTCACACACACAAACACATACTCACACACACATACACAAATAGGAGCTTGGACTTAGAGTCAAAAGCCTGGATTCCGAGTCTTCCACTTTCCAGGTCTGTACCCTTGATCAAGTCACTTTGCCCAGTTTCTCCCAGTGTTGATTGGGAGGTTTCCTGCGAGAGGCAACTACTTGGGGTTCAATCCTTGGAATCCAAGGACCTTCGTTCTAATTGCCTCTGTGTTCTATCTTTGCTTTGCCCTATGAAATCTCTATTTCCTGCTGGAAAATGCCAAGCTCAGGTTGCTGCAGTGCTAGTGTAGCCAAGGCCTTCCATGTTTGGAGCCCAGGTTTGGGAAGAGGCATTATGGCGAGACAGGCCATGTGGTTGTCTGCGAGGACTGTGTGACTGGAATCTGATTAGACTGCCATGGCCTTCTCCTTCCGTCTTGAAGTTTTATGTTTTATTTATATATCCCATCTACAGTTCTTGCCTTTTAGAGACCAAGAGTATACAGTCTCTAACCAAGATTGTTCTGTTCTGTATTCACTTCATATTGATCATTTTAATTCCTTCCTTTTGTTAATACTCATAAATCTTACCTGTGGACAGCGGTGGCTATGAGAATCCTTAGATGACAACTAGACCCCAGACCAGCATTGTCCAACTTTATTGCTGCCTTTGTAATGAACTTGTTTAGATCCCGTGTGGAGCAGAGGATTAGGTTTAGGATAAAAATCCTTTCTGATTTTAGAAATGCTACGTTATCATTGTGGTTTGTGGAATAGCTTAAAAGCACAATTCAACTTTATGAGAAAAACATACTTTAATAATGTATCAAGACACCTAACTATAAAAATACTTGAAAATCCAAAAAACGTTTTCATAAAAACATATAAGTATGTCACTCAATTGTATTTGAAAAGTTTGTAAAAAACAAACTTACTTTTGATTGCCATAACTAATGGTTGTAGCCGTCAGAATGAGCCTGGGGTTGTGACTTCAGTCTGTTCCTGTGGAAACGATTCTGATGTCAGAAACTGACTTGGCTGACAGGATAATGGTCCAGGAGAAAACCTGTTTGAACCCATATGTTTGTTGAGCTGAATGGCAGGAAGGGGCAATTTACTGTATGTAGGAATGGGCTGCTGTTGAAATTGGAGAAATGGGAAGTTGCTATGTGAGGAAAGGGAAGAAAACCTGGTTAATCAAATCTGGGAAATTGCTGTTTATAAAACTGAGCCTTTGAGGAGGAGAAGAGGTGGCTCTCTGCTTAGAAGGCACAGAGGGAGTCAAAAGATAGAAAACAGTTTGTCTCTGAGCATTACTTGAAAGACTGTTCCACCCCCATCATGTCAGCAGTCTCTCACAAGACTTTAGAATTTATAGAATTTAAAGGCTCCTGTTTATAGATGGGGACAGCGGTTAGTGAGTAATGGTTGGGAAGAAAGTGGTCTTAGAGGCCCTGATAAGTTTGCATTTGATCCCCCATAAAATTTGAGAATACGAATTACTTTCATCTCAGAAAGAATGATTCTGTGGAAATGATCATCACAAGAGCTGTCCTGGGTCCATCAGTTATAAAATGGGCACATTTTACATAGCCTTTTACCTTCCTGCCTCTTTTGGTAGAATTTTCAATGACTGTATAGTTACTTTTGAGAATGTGTTTGGCAAAAATTGCTCATTTTATCCTTATGGCCATATAAATAATAAGCAAAACCCCATAGTAATATATTCAGTGGTGAAAAACTGAACGCTTTTCCTCAGTCAGGAACAAGACAAGGATGCCCACCTTCTCCACTGCTGTTCAGCATCGTACTAGAAGTTCTAGCCAGAGCAGTTAGGCAGGAAAAAGAAATGAAAAGCATCCAAATTGGATAGGGAGACGGAAAACTTTCCCTATTCACAGACAGCATGATCCTGTAAAAAGAAAACCCAAAGCTTTCTTGTAGTAAGCTGTAGAACTCATTGAATTCAGCAGAGTAGCAGGGTACAAGGTCACCATGCAAAAATCAGTGGTGTTTTTATACACCAGCAATGAATAATCCACAAAGCAAATCAAGAAAACCATTCCATTTACTAAGCAACTAAAAGAATCAAATATCTAGGAATAAATTTAACCAAGAATGTGAAGGACTTATATGTGGAAAACTTACAAAACATTGCTGAAAGAAATTAAAGAAGACCTAAATATATGGAAGACATTCCACATCCATGGATTGAAATGTTAAGATGTCAGTACTACCCAAAGTGATTTACAGATTCAAGGCAATTCCAATCAAACATCCTACCTACAGCCTTTGCAGAAATGGAAAAGCCAATCATTAAATGTATATGGAAGGGCAAGGGGTCCTAAATTCCCAAAAACATCTTGAAAAAGAACATAGTTGGAAGACTCACACATCCTGATTTATATCTACAAAGCTAATGTAATCAAAAGTGTGGTTTTGGCATAAGGACAGACATAGAGACCAGTGAAACTGAATTGAGAGTTCTGAAATAAACCCTCACATCTATGACTAACTGATTTTTTTTAATTCAGTTTTACTGAGATATATTCACATACCATACAGTCATCCAAAGTGTACAATCAGTTGTTCACAGTACCATCATATAGTTGTGCATTCATCACCCCAATCTATTTTTTGAACATTTTCCTTGTACCAGAAAAAGTGAAAATAAGAATATAAAATAAAAGTAAAAAAGAACACCCAAATCATCCTCCCCTCCCACCCTATTTTTCATTTAGTTTTTGTCCCCGTTTTTCTACTTATCCATCCATATACTGGATAAAGGGAGTGTGATCCACAAGGACACCACCACTACCAAGAATCTCATATCCCTCCCTTATATCCCCCTCTCAAACATATTTAGCCTTGGTATATTGCCTTTGTTACATTTAATGGAAGCATATTACAATGTTACTATTGACCATAGACTCCAGTTTGCTTTGATTATATTTTTTCTCCAATACCATCTCCTTTCCAACACTCTGCATGGTTGACATTCGTTTGTTCTCCCATATGCAAGAACAATTTTATATTTGTACATTTAGTCACAATCATTGACCACTCCAGTTTTTGCTGAGTTAAAAAGTCCCAGTCTTTATCTTCTATCTTTACTGCAGGTGTCATTCATGCCCCTAGGCCACCTCTTTCAGCTGTACTCACAGACATCTTTGTTCAGTGTAGTTACAATATTGTGCTACCATCACATAGTATTATGCTATCTATTCCTGGATCTATTTAATCAATCCTGCTGAACATTCTGCAGTCCTTCAGCATCAAATGCCTGATCTCTACCCTCTTTCTATCTCCTGGTAGCCTGTCTTATCAGCTTTTAACTCTCAAAGTTTGCTCATTAATGTTAGTTCATGTTAGTGAGACCATACAGATTTTGTCCTTTTGTTTCTGGATAACTTCGCTCAACATAATGTCCTCAGGGCTCATCCACGTGATTATATGTTCCGTGTCTTTGTTCTGTATGACTGGCTGATTTTTGACAAGGGTGCCAAGTCCACTCATTGGGGACAAAAATAGTCTCTTTAGCAAATGGTGTTGGAAAAACTGATTATCCATATACAAAAGAATGAAAGTGGGCCCCTACCTCACACCATATACAAAAATTAGCTCATCAACCTAAATATAAGAGCTAAAAACATAAAACTCTTAGAAGAAAGCCTAGGGGAATACCTTCAGGATCTTGAATTAAACAATGGATGCTTAGACTTTAAACCAAAGGCAAATGTAACAGAAGAAAAAATAAATTGGACTTCTTCAAAATTAAGTACTTTTATACAGCAAAAATACTGAAAGAAAACCTACAGAGTGGGAGAAAATATTTCAAAATCAAAAATCTGATAAGGGTTTAATATCCAGACTATATAAAGAACTCCTACAACTCGACAACAAAAAAACAAGCCAATTAAAAAAACAGGCAAAGGACTTGAGTAGACATTTCTCCAAAGATATATTGATGGCCAGTAAGCACCTGATGAAAAGATGCTCAAGATCATTACCAGTTAGGGAAATGCAAATCAAAACCGCAGAGAGATACCATTTCATACCCACTAAAATGGCTTTTTGTTTTTTTAATGGAAAATAGCAAGTGTTGACAAGGATGCAGAGAAATAGGAGCCCTTGTGCATTGTTGGTGGGAATGTAAAATGATGCAGATACTGTGGATGCAGTTTGGCAGCTGTATAGAATGACCATATGACTCGGCATTCCCAGGTCTTGAGTATATCTTTTTAGGATATACTCAAAAGAATTACTAGGATATACTCAAAAGAATTGAAAGCAGGCACTTGAACACATACTTGTACACCAGTGTTAATGGCAATATTATTCACAATTGCCAAAAGGTAGAATCGTTCAGTGGGTAAATGGATTTTAAAAATGTGGTTTGCCCATACATGGAATGAAGCCTGGGTGTAATGGTGTCTTTTGGTTATATTGGATCCTCTGGATCAAGAAGCTTCTGAGGATTACAGACACAAAATTTTGATACATTTAAAAATAAACATATAACTTGATTGTGATATTCATAGTTTTGAAGTAGTTTCTAGTTCCAAAGGTATACCACATATAATCTTTAAGGGTGGAGAGAATATTTTTCAATTTTTTTTTTTTTTTTTTGGTCAGAGTAATATGTCCAATTGGTTTTAAAAGTCAAAAAGTTAGTAGGCTTAGAAGGAAAAGAAAAGAAAACAAAAAACGGGCTGTTCCCCCCACCCATCTTTCTCTATTCCTGACTCCGTTTCCCCAGAGACAGCCACCCCCACATCTTTGAGCTGTTTCTTGTGACATATATTCCACATTTCTCCGTCTCAGATTTATACTGCTATTTCTTCATTTTTCAGTTTTAGTAATTATCTCTTGGCTTCCTATTAGGAAAGATAAGGATTTAGTTCCCTAACACAGCCCATGTTTTCCCTTTCTTGGTTCACCCAATATAGTTACAGTACCCTTTGGGGCTAAATGAATATTCAGTGTATGCGTTATTATGACTGTATGCATATTAGTTAGCTGGGCCAGATTGTATATCATGATTCTGTGACCTTTCTTAATTAACTTTTCCTCCGTGGTATTAGTAATCATCCTATATGGTTCATTTGACTGGTTTTCTATACATCTACCCCTAATTCGTTTCCAAACTCTCAGAACGTAACCTTTCTTCTGATTCCTCCAGACGCCTCAGGTGCTGTGTCACCGCCTTCTGTGCGTGTGACCTCCTTCCGGAGCTCCTGTTCCCGTTCCTACCCAGAGTGCCCTCTAGGCCTACCATCTGGGCCTCAGGACTTCCCTTCCCCGACATCCTGGGGGTGCCCTTGCATTCATTTAGTCCACAGATTTTATGGAATTGCCAACCATGTAGAGGCACTTTTAATTAAGCGCTGAAGGCACATGAACAAAAAGAATCCTTTCCCTGAAGGAGCCAGGGTTCTCTGGATTCTCTCCAGCCTTCCCTTGGTTGGGTCACACGCAACTTTCTCTTCCTTGGTTTACTTCCTTGGTTACTCTCTTCCTTGGTTTGTCCTCTGTTAGCTTCTTCAGAAACTAGGATGCATGGAAGGCAATTTCTTTTTCCTTTTTTTTTTCCACTTTATTGTCGTTAAAAAGAAGAAAAAATGTATTTCTCTATAAATATACAATGAATTGTCTGTAACATGTACACCCTGATAATAGTAATGAACCCGGAACCCACCACCTGGCCCAAGAACAGGAGGATCCCCTCACCTTGCACCTGCTTCTCGTTCCTCTCCTGGTCCTTCTCCCTACCAGGGGGAACCACTGTCCTGAACTGTGCCTTATCCTTCTGTTGCCTTTTTTTTTTTTTTTAATGTAATTTTGTCAAAAAAAAAAGGGGTGTCTATTTAAGCAATATATTATTCAGTATTCGTTGTTTGTTTGTGTTTTTCTGAATGCATAAATTCCTTTATCGAAAATATTGGGATAGCACTGCGTTACATATATTCAATAGCCATATATGCAGGGTCACACATTTCTGATTGAACAGTACTGTTTTAAATAGAGAACACAACATCTGTATATGCTGTCACAAGTATAGTATCCTGGACTAAACTAGATAGTTTTCATTGTTCTTGAGCTTTATAAAAAATAGTAGTGTACTGTAAGTATTCTCCTGGGAGTTGTTTTCTTCCCACCCCCAAAATTCTGTGCGTTTCACAAAGCTGTGGTTCATTTTCACTGCCATGGCAGGAGGACGCCACAGCTTATCCAGTCACTGCTGCTAGGTGGGTAGTTTGTCTCCAGGTTTTTGCAATCGTGAACAGTGCTGCTAGGAACATTCTTGTGTGTATCTGCTAGTGTGCATGGGTAAGACTCTCAGGGTGTGTGTGTACATGGACATCCATGCACCACACACATTTACACAGATGGGGTTGCTGGATCTCAAGATGTGCGGCTGTGCTGCCACAAGAGAGAATGCCAAAGGGGAAAAATGTTGAGTCGTTGCGTGACTCAAATGTCTTGATTGTGTCTTTATACTTAAAGCTAATTGTAAAGCTTGTATCTTTATGCCTTAATGTATATACACACATTTGTAAAAATAAAGCATATCTTTAACTTAATATTGTTTCTTTATATTTAATAATAGGAATTGCTGATTATGTATTTTAGACCTAAAAAAAGGATGGTTTTATAAAACGGAACCTATTTATTTGCCTGGATCAGGAATTCTAGTTTGGAAATCATTTTCTCTCAGCATTTGAAAGGCATTATCTTCTGGCCTTCAGTGTTGTGGTGAAAGAGGGATTCCTATTCCTGATTCTTTGTATGCAATCTTCTTTTGTCCCCTTTGGAAACTTTTAGGATCTTCTCTCTGGGGTTCTGAGATTTCGTGATGGTACCTTGGTCTAAGTGTTCTCATTCTCTGTTCTAGGGCTTTCTATCTGGGAACTTGAGCTCCCTAGGCCTGGGAGAATTTTCTTTTATTATTTGTTTGTTATTTTCCTTGCTTTCTCCTTCCTCTTTCCAGAGTCCTTTGTCTACAATATGTGGACCTTCAAACTAATCATCTAATTTTCTTATTTTATTCCCTCCATTGTACATATTTCATTTAGTCCCTTTTTTTTTTGAGTTTTTTTTCTGATTAAAAATTTGTTTTAATTTCAATTTCCAGCGCTTTCTTAGTTCTCTAATCTGTAGTCCTTTTCTAATTCATGGATGGTACAAAGTAGGACTTGAGCTCTAGAGTTAGAAGGCCTGGGTTCAAACCCTGCCTCCACCCCTATAAGCTGGGTGACCTTGGGCAAGATATATCCCCTGCCTGTTCCTCAGTTTCTTCGTAAGTAAAATGGGGATAATAGTATCTACCTTGTGTTGTTGATGAAAGGATTAAATGGAATAATGCATGTCAAATACTTAGAAGAGTTTCCTGGCACACAGTAAGCATAAATGTTTTTATTTTTACTAATGCAGTATCTCTTCTTTTCTAAGGATTTTACTTGTAGATTTTCTGACATTTTCTTTGGTATTTGTTTTCTTTGAGGCTTCCTGGTTCCTTTTTTATGCTTGCCTCGTTTCAGACTTTCATGTTGGAGCTTCTCCACCAATGTCCGCTCATCCTTGGTTCTGCTCATAAAGCATGAAGCACTAAGGCTGATTGGATACTGGGTCCTTGGCAGGCTTGTCACCTTATGGGCTTAACCCTAGAGTGTCTGGGTGAGGACCCGCCCCCCGCAGAGTGTAGTGTCTAATCAGCAGATGATTTTTCTCGGGGAAGAGACCTCTGGCCTCCTGCCTGGCTGCTGGCAGTCTTGCAGCTGAGTTGGGTGGGAAATCTGGGAAGTTACCGCTCCTCATGTGGAGTTTCACTTCGTCTCTGTTTCCAGTGCTTGTTGCCTCCTCCCTAGATGTGCTGGAGAATCCTCATTTGATTTCTCCAAAGAACAGGTGTCTGCCATTTGGCTCCTGGGTGCACAGACAGGGTCTCACCAGTCCTTGCAGAGGGACCTGGGATGCCTGGGCCCCCAGTTCCTGAGCTTGCAAGACACTTGGATCTCAGCTTCCTCCCCCCTTGTTGAGGCAGTTCCCATCTCCATCCTTGCTCCAGTTTCTGAAAATCATGACTCCTGCCTTTATTATCCCTTTACTGACATTAGTGAGGGTTCCAGGAGCACACTCAGGTAAACACGTGTTCAGTCCTGTGGCTTTAGCCACAAATCTGCTTTTATTGACTATAATTAGACTAGAAAAGGCTGTTTCATTTGTCTGTAATCATTAATTAATTACAGGGAAAGGAAATAAAATAGCCACAATTCTGACAACTGCAGTTTCTTTTTCATTGCAAGACTATCAGAAATGGAGAACAAATTAGTGGTTGCCAGGGGATGGGGAGGGAGGGGGAGGAGGGTGGCTGTAAAAGAGCAGCACCAGCACCAGGGAGCTTTGTGGTGATGGAAATGTTCCGTGTCTGGAGGATACGTGAACCTGCATAGCTGGTGAGATTTTATGGAACTCAACACACACACACACGGACACAAATGAGAAAAGACAAAATAGGAAATCCTGTAAGATTGGTGGATTGGATGGCTGGACATTGACATTGTATCGATGTCAGTATCCTGGGTGTGATCTTGGACTATAGTTTTGCAAGATGTAACCATTGGGGGAAACTGAGTAAAGGGGACATGAGATTGCTCTTAATTATCTCAATAAAAATTTCAATTAAAAAAAGACTCAACTAGTTCATGATACTTCAAGCTGGTCAATTAATTCAGCTATATTGGAATGATATTGTTGCTTGTTTAAAATGCATATTCTCAGGCCCTGCCTTAGAGCAACTGAATAGGAGTCTTAGGTTGCTGCCTGGGAATTTGTATTTTAAACCATCCCCCACCCCCACCCGCCCCGGGATTCAGATGCCAGACTGGATTTCAGTACTGCTGGTCTGGAGGTGGAGAAGATAAAAAGATATCTTTTTAGGGTGCAGATGTTCCTTTAATGGGTAAGAAAGTAGGGGTGACTTTTGAATGGAGTGTTTGGTAGTCCAGGGAAATGCTGATCCAGTAGGTTGGAGTAGGCCATCTCTTCAGCTACTTTCTCTTGTGTTTAGTTCCCTAAACCTTTTGAATCTTACAATTGTGTGATTTTTCCTAGGTAAATCCAAATTTGAAAAACTAAGTCTGATGCTTTTTACAAAGTTGAGTTATACTCTTAATACTATGACCTTACATTTGAATACAGTGTGACACTGTGGTGTATAGTCCCCATGGAGTCAAGTTAGCTTTGGTGCAGAAAATAAGTATCTGTTCCATACTCTACATTAAATCCCCTAGCTCCAGAAAAAGCACCACCAAGGACTCAGGTGAGAATCTGTAGCTGCTGGATGTTCCACGGATAATATTTAGTAGGATTATCCGTGTACTAGCTTGTCATTGTTGTCATTTTTATACACTGATGACAGAATTGGGATTCTAGAACAGGTCAGCAGACTGCAGCCCACAACCTGTTTTTATACACCCCATGAGCTCTAAGAATGGTTATGTTTTTGAACGTTTTTTTTTTTTTAACTCAAAAACATAATATTTTGTGACACATGAAAAATATGTGAAACTCAAATTTTAGTGTCCGTAAATAAATGGTTTTATTGCAGCACACTGATGCTCGTCATTTACGTATTATCCGTGGCTGCTTTTTGTTCTATGACAGAGACTGAATAGTTTTGATAGTACTTGCCCAAAAAGCCTAAAACTTCTACTATCTGGCCCTCTTCAGAAAAAAGTTTGCCAGCTCTGGAAGAATACGTTAAGATGGGCTCATAGCAGAAAAAAATGAACAAGTGCTCTAAAAATATTGGACTTGATGAAGAGGTTACTTAAGTTTAAGTTTTTTTGTAAATCCTTTTTTTTTTTTTTCAAGGTGATTTTAACCCACTTACTAGCAATTTAATATGATAGGACATGAATCTGCATCTATTCTATTAGAAGTTTTTGAAAAAACAGTGTTAATTTGATTTCCTTTTATCTTTTGCTTTTGCTTTATATTTTTGATCGTTTGTCAAAATTCAAATTTTTCATTCCTCTCAAACTTTTGACTTCTTGCTATATAAAAGCATATTATCTCCAAAGTGAAAATGAAGTATAAGTTGCAAACCAAACCCCTATTTGCATGTGGAGAAGAAATACATCTAGTTCTGGTGCTGTGACCGTTGTATTTTTCAAAAGGTTATTCCTTGAAATGGAGAGAAGAGCAGAAGGGCAGGTATCCAAGCCACTTCCAAAATGTTTAAAGAAATGTCCTTGTCAGCTCACAGTCACTTGACACATCATTCTCTGGACAGGTTTTATTTTAATTTCATCCAGTATAGTTGGCACTTAAGCCTAACATTTTACGGGGCATCACTCACATCTTCTGCTTTGTTAGTGTTCCATGGACTTGGATCACCAACAAAGGCTGCAGAGCCTCAAGACACCGGCTCATGGGAGTTCGGAGTTTATTTTGGCCTTGTTTTAAAAAACAACAGAAGAGTAGAAAAAAAGTCATGATTTCAGCAATACTTTAAACTTCTAAAAGCTACTGTATCTATCGTCTGGTGAATCAGCTGATTGTCAGTATGAGATTAGCACAAATACTTATGGAAAAGTTTTCTTTGATAAAGGAATAAAACCATATTTAACATTATTCTGAAAAGTTTTAACCAGTATAAGACAAATAATAAAGATACAGATACTGAAAGGGTCATCATTATTTGCATATGATACTATTATCTGCCTTAAAAGAATCAACTGAAAACTGTCAGGACTAAAAGTGAGTTGAATAAGGTTGCCATTTGCAATATATAGAACACAAATAAATAGTTTTCTGCCATTGGTCCCGCCGTGAACTAAACCTTCATCATCTCTCGTGTGGATTATTGCAGGAGCCCCCCAGCCACCTGCCCACTGCCCACCCGACTCGGTCCCTGCCCGGATGCTGCAGCCACGGGCAGCCTGCTGAAGGGGGTCGGACCATGTACCCGCTCTGCTCGGAGCCTGCCCACGGCCCTGCCTGTCGTTCACTGAAGCCAGAGCCTTCCAGTGGCCTATAAACGGGTGATCATGTAATTTGTCATTCAAACGAAGACACTTTTGAAAGGGAGTGCTTAAAATAATTAAAACTATATAAATTTTTGAAATTTTATTGACCAACACTGGTTTTATTGGAGAACCTATATAATGATATATTCCAAACTGTTTTCAAAAGTAAAATTAGTTCTAAAAAATAGCATACCTGTGTGCATGAAAATGCATTTTTAAAATGTGGTTATGTAAACGTTACAAGTCACATAAGCAGAGTCATCATTTGGGGCACACAGTCACGTGCTTTAATGGGCCTGTCAGTTGTATCTGTCCCTAAAACTGTGTGTTCTGGTTGTGTGTTGCTGATAACACAGCACTCGGAGGCTCAGTGGCTTGCAACAGCGATTTGTTCTAATCCCCCACGGTTCTCTGGGTTGGCTGGACTCGGCTGGGTGGCTGGGTCTCACCTGGGGCTTTGTCCTGTGGTTGAGTCGGGTGGCCTCTGTGCCCCGAGTCATCTGAAGGCTCAGCTGGACTGGTGTCAGAGCTGGTTTCAGCCCTTGCCTGTCCATGCCTCAGGGGCATGGCTTGGGTGGCTGCGGGTGGCCTGGCAGCTCTGCCTCCGGGCATCCCCTTCAGGCTAGCCTGGGCTCCCTCACAGCATAAGAGATTTGGAGTAGTGGGTCTTAGGCTTGGGATGTATCCACATTTCAGCCCAGATATTTTCCCAGGGACTGTCTTTTTGCTTCTATTCAGACTATTTTTCTTTGACAAATTTTTTAATATTTTCTCTTTATGATCTTTTGAACGTTTCATCAAATTTAGATGCCACAAAATTGTAGTCCTCCTCAATTCATCCCATTTCAGGACAAAATATAAATTTAACCAATTAAAAATGACAGATTCTTACCAAAAATGGATATTCCAGAATGGAATTTCAAAATTAAATCATATAAACCATTTGAGCTATTTATTTCGTTCAGTTTTTCCCATCTGAAGAGAGAAATTTCCAAGTATTCCTAATTTAACAAGCTTTATTTTCAGTGACTGCAATTTCCCAAAATCTCAAAAGCTGCAAGGTGTATTGTGTTCCATTTGTTGATTTGAATCAACAAACAAAATGTAGCCAAAATTAGAGGACTCGTGTTAAAAGCACAATACCCATTATAAGACCCTGAGATAGATTTAAAAAGTAGTTCTGCCAAAGCATAAATATTTCTAATACTTTTTAGTATCAGCAATTTTTAATATGCTGAATATACTGTTATCCCTTCCACATCACAACTTTCCCCATCATGGTTTTGGATATATCATGGGTTGGCATTAGAAATTAATGGGAATTTTGGGGTAGTTTTGTGGAAAGCCGCAGATGACATGCAAAGGCCAACATGACACAGAAAAAGTTTAGAAACCCAGAAATGCATAAAATATATGTATGTAAATATGCAATGTAAAAGTAATGGGAGAGGCAGTGCCTGCTCATCAAGAGGCAGCTAGGGAGTTTCCTAAAAACCCTGAAAAAAATTTATGTCGATTTTCCAGATCATAGGGGTGCCGCACCCCTAACCCCAATGATGTGGAAGGGATAACTGTATTTTTGTATTCAGTATCAGCTTCATCCCCAAAATTTATTAGCTCTGTTACTCTGAGAATATACAAAAATATTTAAATTTTGACTACAACTTCTTTTTCCATAGGTGGAATGTCAACAGGTTATTTTGACACAATGATGCATTATGTGTGTACCACAACTAATTCTAAGAATACTTCTGGTCCATAGGTTTCTTGATTTGATAAGACAATTTTTTTACCATAATGCCATTTCCACCAAAGTTGGTATTTGGTATCAATACAAAAACAATTTTACAGTCAGTGTTGATCTTTTTAACTAAATTTATAGTAGCATTTAAAATAATGCTAATTGTTTCACCTTCAGTAGAAATCAAATGATTATTATGATTAATTTCACTAATTTTCTGTTCAAAGCTTCTAATGATATTGATAAGAAGCTAGCATCAGTAGCAGTTGTGAAGTTCTGCTAATAGAATCAAGGCATAAGCAAACATTGCTTTATCTTTCATTTGTGCTTTAAGAACTTTAGAGTTGAAAATAAGTGAAATTTATTTTAGAACTGTTATTTGATCTAAATGAAACGTCATTTTTCACAGTTTATGTAAATACAACCTTTTGCAGCTGCAGCCTCACTTTAGGGCGTGGTCTTAGAACTATTGACTGTTGAAGATGTTGATGCTTCTTTAGCATATCTGAGACTTTTGATTTTCATATGGTTAGAGTTGGCACTATGGATGGTCAATATTGAACAGTTTGCAATTTACAAGTTCATCATCAACTTTTTGGGAAAATGGAAATTTAATATTTAATTTTTTTCATTAAACATATGTTATGTTTAAACTCATTGCTTCCTAAAGGGTTTATCACAAAGTAAAGAGGATTTTACCAAACAATAAAAAGTTGCAGGTTTATCTCAGGGCTCGGCAAACCAGCCACGGGCCAAATTCAGCCTAATGCCTATTTTTATATGGCCTGTGAACTAAGAATCGTTTACATTTTTACTGGGTCTGGGGAAAAAAAATCAAAAGAAAAATAATGTTTTGTGGCATGAAATTGGGTGCCCCTGAATAAAGTTTTACTGGAACACGGCGAGGCCCCATCATTTATCCTTGTCTGTGGCTGCTTGCCCTCTGCAGCAGTTGAGTGGTGCGAGAGGTCACATGGCCCTCAAAGCCTGAAACACTGACTGTGCCCTTTAGAGAAAGGTGTGCCCACTCCCGATTTATACCACTCGGGAGATGACAAAACGTACCAAGGCAGGAGTGTTCAGAATGTTCTCTAGCACGTCCTCCTGCAGGACTCCCACATCTGTCCGCCACGTTTCACATGCACCTACAGTTTCCATCGACATGGCTGACCAGTAACTTGACAGCTTCATTCGTCTCACTGGCCACACCCTGAAATGCCAGGTGAGCAGCTCAGCCTTCTCTCACAGCATCCAGTATTTCTCCCACCGCCCGCTGAGATGGGAAGGCATTTGCTGTCCCAGCTGTTCTATCAGCGAAACATCCTGTGTGCTAGTGTTGGAAAGGGAGGTGCTGCCTCCAGTGCACTTGTAAAGGGTGATGGGTTACTGCTGGTCGTTGTTCAGATGTAATCACGTGCACCTCGCCCACTGTTAGATGCAACCTTGGCAGGTGCTGGAAGTGCAAGGGAACCCAGCCTGGCTTCTCAGTTGAATCTATCAATAATAAGAATAGTTGGTTAAAAAGTGAAAAGCCCAGGGGAACTGCTGAGCCAACTAGGACACCAGGGTTAGCTTGGTGTTATCCTGGATAAGCCCTCCCCCATCCACTCCAGCCCCTCCAACTCTGTCACCTCCCCTGCCCCTCCCCCAGCACCACCAGAAAGCCACGGGCTCATCCCACCTCTTGGTCAGGCCTTGTTCACAGGTCCCTTCGCAGGGACACCTTCCTTGGCTTCCACACACTTAAAGCGTACGTACCCCTCACACCCCCAGTGAGTTTTAGGGTGATAGCAATGTTCGGTATCTTGACTCTCAGGGTGGTTTCACAAATGTATCCATCTATCAAAACTCACTGAATTGCATACTTGAAGTGGATGCAGTTTATTATACGTAAAACAAACCAAAAATGGGGCCACAGGGAATTTAATGAAAATGTTTATGTGTGGTCATGTTTTCTTACATTAAATTAAGATACGTGCCCATTTGCAAAGTCTTCTGAATATAAAAGAAAATAATAAACATTGATTTTCTGAATAAGCATATTTATCAGCAAATTTCAGCTGAATGTTCTGGAGAAAATAAGACGGTGTGTTTCTAATAATAATTCTTAGATTAATTTCAGAAGGTGGAGCAAATTTTAAATTCTCTGTTCATTATTTATTTTGTTTGCACTTCTGCATCTTGAAGGTATTTTTATGTTTTAAAGAGTGTTTTTAAGGCAGTTTCGATGTAAGAGGTTTAGAGAAAAACGTTTAACCCATGTAGTTAGTTTCTAGGTTGTTTTATGTATTCGTAGTTTATATCCAGAATTGATCCATTTAGAACCATGAACTGAGTCATATTTGCTCTCTGAAAATCAGATCGTATAGATTTTATTTCTTTTTCTAACACTGGTCTTTGGCATGCCGTGCACCACAGAAATGACCGGTTCACTCAGTCAGGTGGACCTTTTAGCTGTAAAACCCTATAGTGCCCCGCACTTGTTTGGCTTTGAACTATGAAAGTCATGCTGTGTGGGCTAATAGTGGGGTGTCCTTCCTGAACTCAGTGAACCGTGGAGTCAGACAACCCACTGCTTACGTGTCGTTCTGCCTTTCGCTCTACAGAAAGCTCCCCCCCTTCCTGCTGACTGCTTGTTTTTCCTCTCCAGGGAACCATCAGCGTTGGAGTAGACGCCACTGACCTCTTTGATCGCTACGATGAGGAGTATGAAGACGTATCTGGAAGTGGCTTTCCGCAGATTGAAATTAACAAAATGCACATCTCCCAGTCCATCGAGGTCAGCCCACCAGCATCCCTCTGGGTTCAGGCTTGGTGTCAAGGAGGCCTAGCCCTCCGTGCAGGGGCAGCGAGGGCCTGCTCAGGGGCTTTCTCATCTTTGTTTATGAAAGGATGCAATTAGTGCCTTAAAAAGAGAGCCCCAGTTACAGCCTCATTTGTGACTGCTCTTCTGACACGTTAGCCAGCCTGAGTGCCAGAGGTGGGGGCCACTAAGCTTCCCAGGGCTCCAGGGCTCCCCAGTTAGGAGTCAGGAGTGATCTGGGAGAAGTAGAAGCTCCAAGTCACGGTGCTTTAGGAACAAAAGCAGGCCTCTATGGGCAACTCTGAGAAGTGGTTCTTGTTTTAAGGCATGCTCTGTTGGGTGCTGAAAGGCTCTAACAGCTCTGCTTCCCAAGCTCTGAGGTTCCCCAAATATCTTTCTGCCCATTGTTTGGTTGTAGGAATGTCCGCTGTTCTAGCATGGTCAAAGTGGGTCTCCGCCTCCTCAGCTCATTTATTGATTGTCAAGTGTAGTAGCCTGGAACATGGAGTCCTAACTTGGGGGAACTCATCTCCCACAGGAGCCACCAGTCAGTTACTACAGTCCAGGGAGGTTTTCAGGCCCTTCCACAGCCTGGAGGAAGCAGGATCTGGAGAGTCGCAGCCCTCCCAAGGCAGGGGCACGTGGGGAAGTTACTGTGTAGTCAGGTGCCCTTGCGACAAAAAGAATCCAGCATTTAGCCTCATGTTTCCCCCTGGGTTTTTGAAATTTGTCCATCAAGTTTTGTAAAACATTTACCTTGGTGGCAGTTGAGATATCCACGTGAGAGACAAGTAAAGATGTTCAGGTGCTTACATCTCCTTCACGCTGTGAATGTGGGATCACCTGCAGTCTTGGCCTTGAACTTACAGTATATTCTCTGGGCTGCTGTAATTGGAGCTTCCCATTGCTCCAATTCATTTATTACCAGCAAATACCATTTTTCAGGCACCCTTGACAGCCACGGACACAGCCATCCTGTCTGGAAGCCTCTCGACCCAGAACGGGAATGGAGGGGGTTCCATTAACTTTGCACTCAGACGGGTCACCTCGGCGAAGGGATGGGGAGAGGTAAGAAGGCGCTGGCCACATCGTGCTGTCCGCGGTCGGTCCTCATTCCTGAGCATTTGCACTCTAAAAGCAAACCGTCAGATGCCAGGGTAGCCATATCTTTGTGTAACAGGGTTCCAAGTGTCAAACTTCCATAAGTTGACTGACCTCAAGAGAAAGATAAGCCCCATATCTGAGAAGGCCTCTCAGCCTGCCAGTTTCAAGTTAGAATAGAAAACCAGGATTTCCCTTGAGACACCCACATCCGTGATCCATTTTGTAGAGACTCATATCTTTTTTCCCCCTTAAGCCAAGACCTGTGGGCTGATCCCTTTCCCACACGATTCAGAAAGCAGGAGCCTCCGTTCTTGGGCTCCAGTGCAGAGATTGGCGGTCATTTCACAGCCAGTGCTGCCAAGCACATTGAGCAGCATCAAATTAACATTGAAGAGTTGCCTTGAAAGTCACCCAAACTAGTAAATGAGGCGGCCACAGCCGGCTGCAAACCCTGTGGCAGTGCCAGTGCAAGAACTGCTGATGGGCCCCCGGGAACCATCTGCAGTCACCTGTGAGACCCGCAGTCAGCAAAGTGGATGGACCAGGATGAAAACGCAGGGTGGGAGGAGGCCCAGCACCCACAGCAGCAGGCTCTGCAGGTGGCAGCTTCTGCTGCATGGGGTGGGGGCTTGGGAGAGTCAATCTTGTCTTCTGACGGGAACCCTGAAAGTGCAGCAGGAATGCGCCAAGCTCGGGAGAGGACGAGGGCAGAGGCAAGCACTGTTTACTTTGGAGGCCTGCTTTGATTTGTGGGAAACAGTCATCTTCACTGGGCAAAGGTTAAAATGATGTAAGAATCTTCTTCCGCCCCCTAATTCTAGAGTCCTGGCAAGGGCCATGGAATAGAGTTTAAAGGACAGAGTTGTAACCCGAGGCACACACTGAGCCCTGGTTGCTGCTGGGAGATGAAAAATGCCATTAATACTTGTTTTTTGTTTTCTCCTCCAAACAGTTAGAATTTGGAGCTGGAGATCTACAGGGCCCTTATTTGGTCTAAAGCTGTTCCGTAATCTCACACCAAGATGGTAATATGAAATAAAACTTTTTGTTGATTTAGGAGAATAGACCTCTTGTGATTATTGTCAAGGTTATTTACAGTCATCTGCCCTCTGAGGTACTGCACCTAACCGAAGGCAGACACGCCGCAGCACTAATGTTCGTCTGACCGGGGCAGGCAGCATGTGTATTAGAGAGAGCACCCGGTCTGGGAGGAGATGGGCTCGATTCTCGTCCCAGCTCTGGACCAGGCTGTGCTCACAGTTTCCTCATTTGACACTCCTGCCCCGCTTGCCTTGTGGGTGGACTGCGAGGACCATGTGTTACTATGAGGGAGGTGCCTCGGTAGGGCTGCTGGTCGGCCACGCTCGGATTTCTTACAGACTTGTAGGTCATTTCTTTGTCCCAGAGAACATGGCCTTCTGTCCTCAGTTCTCTAAGAGGGCTTTTTTAAGCAGTAAGGCGCTTTGTCAGGCTGTCCAGCTGTCAGCTCGAAGTGCAGGTGCTTGGGCTTCACTCCAAGGGCCCGTCTGCCTTCCTCTTTACTCCAGCAGTGATGTCATATTCTCAGAACCGTACCTCACTGGCCCTTCTAGAACCATGGAAGGGTCCTCATTTCCACTATGGAGGTTATCTGCATGAGCTCAGATAAAAGAATTGGGTGGAAGGTGAAATGAGATCTCTTTCTTCTGGGTGGGAAGGGAAGAGATCTAGGAGTCCTGTTATGGAGTATATATTTGAAAAAATTACTCTTACTTCCTCTTGAACTCGTAGCTGCTTGCCTGCTGGGTTCTGCCGGGTGAGTCCGACCCAGGCCCTTCTAGTGGTTGAGTCCACAGGGCATGGGGTAGGGAGCAGGGGCAGGTTCGCAGGGCACTCTAATGTAGGTAGAGCAGGAATAAGCTGTTGTGCAGGAGAAGAACACAGGGGATGTCTGTTTGCAATGGCTCCTGAGGGGGGCAGTGAAGGCCTCGGCTCTCAAGATGCCCACAGCTTAGCAGAGGCACCCACTGAGGAAGGCAGGTGCTTCCAAAACTTCCTGGATGCCAGTGACCATCTGGGTGTGTTAGAACTCAGCTTCTCAGGCATCTACTCAAGGGTCTGGATTCACTAGGCCTGGGATGGGGACAGGGATGTATACTCTCAACCAGAACTTCAGGTGACACCATATATAAATCCGTGTTCCCAACCTGGTCCGCTCAGAATTGTCACACTGATGCTGATTGAAAGTTCCAATTCTCTGGCTCCCCCCAGACTGGCTGAATCAAGTCCCCTGAGGGAGGGGCCTGGGAATCCATAGTTGGTCAGTGCCCCAGATGAGGATTAATTCAGCAAGTATGGGAGACTTTCTGGAGGAAAATCTGTTGGCGTTTCATTCTGCTTGCCCTTTAGTGTCCTTGGAGCAGTTCTGGGACCGGGGTGATTGTCAGCCTCTGCCGATTTGAAGCTGAGCATCATCAGTCCACTCAGACTTGAGGATGCAGATTCCCAGACGAGGGTGGCTGGTTGATAAACAAGGGCACCAGTTTACTAATTAGCAGTGACCAGACTAGTTAGGGCTGCTATTCAGAGCCCCCTAATCTGAGGGGCAAGTGATTTGCAGAGGCCAAACTGGTGATGCAGAGGATGCTTGGAATGTGGGGTCCCTCCCAGGGAATGCCGCAGCCTGGGGACGTCCCCTCAGGCAGCATGGGGCCTGAGGGGGTCTTTCAGAGCCTCCCTGCCTGGTGGCCGCCGTGCTGGTGTCCTCCCCAGAGGCAGCCTTTCTCTCTGATAAAACAAGGATATTATTCTTAATCCTTGATTCTTTTAAATTTCACCCTGTAATGTTATCTTGAAATTCTAGGGGATGACTTTCTTCTTTTCTCCCTGCTGGCCTCCCCTGAGCCCGGGGTGTCTACAGCAGGAAATGTGGCAGTTACTCAGTTTGACTTGAGTATGAGATAAAGGAGAGAAAATGTTGGGTTGAGGGCTCTTTGGAGAATAGGGAATTTGTTCTTAATTCATTTGGCTCTGGGAAGCTGGAAGTTTTGTGGAGGAAGGGGAGTGGATGATGATGACAATTATATTATTTTTTAATGGCAAAAGCATAGCTTGAGAAAGGAGAGGAGCTAACTGCCAGCCCTGGGCTGCTGGCGGACCACTGAGCGGTGTTGGTTCACCTTCCGCAGCGTCAGCCAGCGGGGCCAGCTGAAGCGCCCCTCGCGGCCACCAGGTGGCGCGGGGCTCCCGTGGAAGCCGACCTCCGCGATCAGTCGGCAGCACGCAGCTGAGGGTGTCGTCGGACTCACCTGGGGTGGGCTCGGAGGAATTGTTTCTCAAACTTTGTCGTTGTTAGAGTCACCTAGGAAGCTTTAAAAATTCAAGTCCATGTTGTAACATACCCCCCCTCATGCTAATTAAATCAGAAAGCATGGGGGTGGGAGCCTGTCGTCCGCGTTCTTTGCTTTGCCCAGGTGATGACAGTGTGCAGCAGGAAGACAGACACTGGGTGCTTCTGGTGGTGGCTAATGGAAAGGGAGGTTGGCGTGGTGTGTGGGTTCCCGAGAGGACCACTGAGAAGATGCTGTAGCATCGCCGCCTCCCCCTCTGTCTTAAGTGGACAGAGGCTTGGTCTGCCTCGGCCTTTGGTTGCCAGGAGCTGGCCCGAGGGTCATGGGGGTGAGCAGCATCTTAGCCTGGCTGAGAGGCAGGGGCAGAGAACTGCTAGGGCCAGGGATCATCCCAAACCCTTTCTCTCTGTGTCCCCTCCAGCTTTGTTACCACAAACTGTGCCCTGCAGTTTTCATCCCGAGGAATCCGGCCGGGCCTTACCACTGTCCTCGCCCGGAACCTGGACAAGAACACCGTGGGCTACCTGCAGTGGCGGTGGGGCATCCAGTCAGCCATGAGCACGAGCATCGTCCGGGACACCAAGACCAGGCCACTTCACTGTGGCCCTGCAGGTGAGCACAGGGGCCGAGCTCTGCCCGCTCCATCCAGAGTTCAGGCAGCTCGGTGACGGTACGTGCAAAGGTTGACGTGCTGGGGAGTGTTTGTTCTTGGGCCCCCCCTGGTGGCTGTGTTCCGAGCTCCCCAAAGCAAAATGCTGTTTTACTACCATCTGGTTGGGAGAAACCCAACAAATCAGGCAGGGAACCTGGTTTGGTCAACGCAGCCCAAAAGGTGAGTCATGAGCTCGAGTGGCGGCGTGGCCAGGCTGGTGCCACAAGATGAGCGAGGGGCCCACAGGCTATGAGGGACCACGCCCCTCAGAGGGGCAGCCACCCGCAGTAGGAACTCAGGCTCAGGGTTGCCAGACTTTTTCATTTTTCATGAGAAGCTACAAAGTGGGACTTTCATGTGAAATTCTCAGATTTGGAAGAGTGGACTCCACACTTTGTGAGGCTGCTGGCATGTGCCGAATGGATGCACAGCAGCTGGTTGGGAGGGTAGACACCCACTTTACCACACAGTTCCAAGCACTAGCCATGTATGCTTTTTCTCTATCTTCACAGCTGGGAATCCCCACACTCCTTTGCATCTGATCAGCTATCAGCACAAGTTCCAGGATGACGATCAGACTCGCGTGGAAGGGATCCCTGAAGTAAGTCCTCGCCTGGTTCACAGGGAAGCAGGACTGTGTAGTTGAGCCAGTTGGAGTCAGACCCCTCTCATGTTATTCTCTTGGGTGGGTAACATTTCTTGGATGCCTCCCCTGCCAGGCAGTGGGGATGCCATATCATGCAGTCCCAGTCCCTGAAGAACTCAGGCTAATGGGAGAACTGGACCACAGGGGTCCTGACTGGGTGCTGTCACTTGGCTGAGGGCACCTGTCTTGGGTGGGGGTGGGCAGGTGGGAATGAGTAGTTGCCCACGGTGAACAGGCAGGAGGGGGGGAGGAGCTGGTGGCCGTCCCCTGCCTCACTGCCTTTCTGCTCTCTCCAGGGCCGGGCTTTTTTGGACGGTGGTGGAATATGGAGCAGAGAGGAAGATCTCCAGGCACAGTGTTCTCGGGGGCAGCTGTCAGCATCGGCGTCCCACAGGGCGTCTCTCTCAAAGTCAAGTAAGGGCAACGCAGGTCCTCTGGCTGAGGAAGACCAGCGACTTGCAGCTGGGCTTCACCGAGTTGGGGATGAAATAGCCTTTGCGCTGACATTTGTTCCTAAAGTTGCACTTGCTTCTGTCTTTGCATGTAAGCAGAATGCCATGGAGTGCAGTAGGCCTAGCATCCAGTGACTGGGGTCTGACTCTGCCGTCCCCCTACTGTCAACAGTGACCCTGACCGTTGTGCCATGCTCTCCCTGTACAGGGGCGCCGGCCCCACCCACCTACAAAGCCCGCTCACTTGCACACACTCTCTCATACCCGTCAGCACATAGCCTTCTAGTCTACTGCCCCATTTTCTCTCCTTTCCATTTTACCTTCATTCTTCACAGGACTTGTCTGTTTGCTCCCTGGCTCTCTCTAAAACCCACTCCAGGTCCCCCCAGAAGCAGCATTTCTCAGACATTGGTGAGGCTGGCTCCCTCACCCGCCATGCCCAGTGGCTGGGGCCTCTCGTCTTGCCTGACCTGCCTGCAGCATTCGAACCGACTGGCCGTTCCTTCCTGCCTCTGCAGCCGTCTCCATGGGGACCCCAACCCCGTGCTGCCTGGGTGCCCCCGAAGCGGGCCCTCTGCACTCAGCCCCTAAGTCATCCTCCAGCCTTCATGTGCTGATGGCTCTCCCACTTACTCCTCCAGATTAGACCTCTCCCCTTAACCTCCCAGCTCCCCTAAATATCCACCTTCCTCTTCCAAATCTCTGCTTGGCTATCTAGCAGTCTCAGAGGCCATGGATCCTAAAAAGAACTCCTGATTTCCCCCCAACCCAGCCACACACACACCCCACTTCCAAACCTGCTCTGCTGTGCATTTCCCCACCTCAGGAAGGAGAGCTCAGCTCTTCCCTTGCTCTGCCCCCAGACCTCAGAGTTATCCCCCATCACTCTCTCCCACACTCTGGATCGCATACATCTACAAATCACTCGGCTCTGCTGAGACCACGTCTCACATCCTCCTTGCCCCCGCTGTCTCATTTTCTGCATATTGCAGTGTCCTCCTAACTGACCA
Source organism: Choloepus didactylus (assembly GCF_015220235.1). NCBI lineage: Eukaryota > Metazoa > Chordata > Mammalia > Pilosa > Megalonychidae > Choloepus > Choloepus didactylus. Next base: position 243,125,082 of record NC_051308.1, read on the forward strand.
CCTTGGCTGTCCCCCTTACCCCCTTGTCAGTCTGTTCTCTACACAGGTGTAAACCAAAGTCAGGTCATGTCACTGTTCTGCTAAACCCTCCAGTGACACCACCACCACCACCACCACCACCACCAGTTCAGGACTTTGGGGTCTCAGAGGCCCTCCCCCTATAGCCCTAGCTGTCCTCCTGACCCCATCTACTGCTCGCTGCCTTCCAGACAGCCCGGCCTCTAGCTGCTTCTCTGCCTGGTGCCCTCTCCCCCAGGCAGCTCTGTGGCTTCTTCCTTCATGTCCTTCAGGTCTCTGCTCACAGTCACTTGGGTCTGCCCCCAACCTCGCCCCAGGCAAGCCCGTCCGTCTCTACCCTGGGTGTTACTCTCCATTTCATCACCAGTCACCAGCTGACAAGCACCATCTCCACATCAGAAATAAGCTCGCTGAGGGCAGGACCATGTCTGTTTTGCTTCTCTGATGTCCTTCTGGAGCCTGGAGCACAGCTTCGCACTTCGGAGGGAGAGAGGGAGTGAAGGCAGGTCACATACCTTGGGTTCAGAGGTGGAGAGCCAGTGCAGGTGACCATCCCTCTTTGCTAGGACATGGGAACACCTGAGATTTAGTGAAGGGCGCACAGAGACCATGCAGATTTCCTGCACTGAACTGTGACCGCTAATGAGGCACATCAGTTCTCTGTGATTGTTTTTTAAAACCTTTATCCTGTTCAGATGCACATGACGTTATCTGAATTGAAGTCTCACTTCAAGAAAGCCGTCCTGCTGCTTTGGAAAGAAACATTTTCATTGCAGCCATGTTCCCTGTGTCAGTAGAGCTGAATCGTCCACCAGTTGAATTGCTGTGTAAGTTCAAGCTTTACCAGAAGGTACCTTTAGTCGCTATCCAGAACCTGAAGTAGAGACCAGAGGCTGACAGCTGTCACCTGCCTGGGTGATTGGTCCGAGGAGGCAGTCAGCCATTACCGGAGGCAGAACTCCTTCATTTGCTAACTTTTAAAATCTTCACAAACTTCTTTCAAACAGATAGATTGAGAGCTGGCACGTGACTGTGCCACCAGGATACCCGGAGGAGGCCTTCCTGTCCTGACACCCTGTAGGGCACCTTAGCTCTGCCCGAGGTCAGCCGCGAGTGGGCCCTTCCTTCTGTCACAGACGCCAAGGCCAGCAGGAGACTTTGCAGTGGGGGCCAGGAGACGGCTGGGTTCCTGCCTATCTGAGAGGCCAGCCTGCCTGCGGCCGAGAGCCCCATCATCCTCCCCAGAAAACCCGGCTCATCCTGTTTTTTTTTATTTTTGTGTTTTTATTTTGTTTTTCAGATTAAACAGGGCCAGTCAGACTTACTTCTTCCCTATTCATTTGACGGATCAGCTTCTTCCCAGCGCCGTGTTCTATGCCACTGTGGGACCGCTGGTGGTCTACTTCGCCATGCACCGACTAATCATCACACCATACCTCAGGGCTCAGAAAGAGAAGTGAGTTCACGTGTGCCGTGGGACATGGCTGAAAGCTTTTACCTCAGTTTCCTCATCTGTAAAACAGAGGCCATCATCAAACCCACCCCACACGGTCATTTAGAACATTAAATTAATACGGGTCAAGTGCTTAGCGTGGCATCTGGGCTCATAGTAAGTGCTAACAGATAGTAGCTATTTATTTGTCCTCATCTATTAGTACCACTACTACAATCCTTTCATCCATGTCCTCCCTACTTTCACAAAGGATTACAGTTTGGTTTATTAAAATGGTTTCAGATGATAAACTATGACCACAACAAATAAAAAAATTTCTTTTTCTTATTCTAATAATTTCTTTTCCTGGCATTGAATTCAAAGACGAATAGATTCTAGGTTTGCATATAAAAGACATGCATAAACTGTAGTCTTAGAAGGTTGGGAAATGTCATTTATTTTGCATTTTCTTGTAGATCGTCCATTGGGACATAACATTAATCTAAGCTCTCAGTGAGTGATCTAATTTAATAAGGTCTGAGCTTAGAGACTAGAGGAAGGCCTGAAGCAAGACCAGGGATGGGACTGGTGAGAGTCCCTGTACTTTGCTAAAAGGAGGATTCCATTTATAGATCTAAAGGAGCTTTATTGTCCCTACTAAACATGTCATGTAGTAATCCCGGATGGACGGCGGAATCTCCTTTGAGTCTCACCCTGCACTCAGACCTCCCACTTCCCTCTTCCCTGAGATCCTTGTCAGGCGGGGGCTCTGTTCAGAGCGTGGCACTGGATTTCCTGTACATTCCTTGGGGCGAAAGGGAAAGCCATCTAGGGATGAGTGAAAGCTGCACACGCATGCCGAATGACTAACAGACTGCTCAAGACTGTCTTGGGAATATTTTTTAAAGTTTGTAGAACTAGAAATCCAGTAAGATCACAGCCGTTTGCCGGCTCAGGTCCAACGAGGGGGCTCAGTTGACTCACTGCTGTGTGACACCGTGCTAATGTGTGGCTTGTTTTTTCTCGCATAAGGGAAATTGGAGAAAGCAAAGGGAAAGCACAGCCACTGACATTCTGCAGAAGAAACAGAGGCAGAAGCTGCTGTAAGTGCTGCACGGACCTCACCCTGGAAGCTCCTTTATCCAGCGTCATCTTCTGCGAACATCCTACCCACAGCGTGGAATGACATGGAAGCTCCTTATTCTCTTTCCCAGGCTGATTATTTCTTAGACCGGGGCGACGTGGGAAAACACTTCACATGCAGCATATTGGTCTCAGGGCCCTCAGATCTCAGACTCTTCTTCCTCAACAACTTCATTTGTAATTTCCATCTGTGTATTACCCATGGGTCGCAAGACTGGGAACTTCAGTCCCTGACCTAGCAATAATATGCAGGACCCTTCTAGAGGCATAACAGGGTTTTGCTTTGTTTTTTAAAGCTGGGGGTATTGTCCTCTTCTTCTCCCCTTTAAGCTTGTATGGGACATAAGGTGACAGTGGTCTCTCAGACAAGTGGCAGGGGTCACTGTCAGGTTTTCCGTGGACTAGGCAAAGGCTGACGTGCCAGATGGACCAGCCCCCAGGCAGGAGGGTCTGGGCATGCCATGGCCGTGTGTGCAGCCAGTGAGCACTGCCCTGTCCGAGAGGACAGCACAGAACCCCCCAGCTGACTGGTGCCAAGAGGCGCTCAAGTCCAATTCTTCCTGTGAACCTTCTTTATTTTCAAGGGTTGCCAATATATTCAGTTGTGTCAAGCCTACCTGCCCCCTTGGCCCCTAGAACCGGCCTGAGGGGCTGCCCCCGAGCTGCCCACTTGCAGATGTGGGGTATTAATAGCACCAGTCCGGAGCTGGGCTCCAGGGCCCCTCCCCCCTTCTCTTCCAGAACCCTGAGCAGATAGTTGTTACGGACCAGACCGAGGGCCCCCAGACTTGTCACTGTCACCAGGCAGACCCTGTGAAGAAAGAGGCGGCGCCCAGGAAGCCCTGACAGTGTCGCCCTTGTTCTTTGGCAGGTTCGGCTTGATTGCAAGAATCTGTCCGAAGAATCATTGAGGCCGAAGAGTCCAGAATGGGTAAGAAGGCCTGCATGTCCCCTCTTGGGACAGGATGGCAGCTTGGGGTCTCCAAGGAGGCCCTGCGCTGGCCCTGACCCAGGCCTTCCTGCAGGGCTCATCATCCTGAACGCCTGGTACGGGAAGTTCGTCAATGACAAAAGCCAGAAGGCGGCGAAGGTGAAGGTTGATTGACGTGACCGTGCCGCTGCAGTGCCTGGTCAAGGACTCAAAGCTCCTTCCTCACAGAGGCCTCCAAGGTACAGCCACTTACTGGTGGGCCGGGAAGACTAAAAAGGCACAAGAGGGCGGCGTGGGGCCTGGGCTCGGTCTGCGAGGACAGCTGGCGCCTGGAAGGGGTCGGCCATTTTGTGGCAGCAGCGGTGGCTTCATCTAGCCGGCAGTTACTGCCCGGGGCCTTTCCTCTCTATCCTTTCCTTTCCCCTTTCCCTTCCTCTTTCCTTTCTTTCCCTCACTCAGAGAGTATTTATTGCGCACCTACTATGTGCCAAGCATTTTCGGGTGCAGCACCAAACAATCAGATGCACCACCCCCACCCCGCTTTCATAGAGCTTCCCTTCTAGACGGTTACTTGTCTTGCTCTGGAAAGTGTGTGCAGGTTGTGCAGCGTGTCGTAGCTCACTGCCAGAGCCATGGGCATGGACTGTAAAGCTGATTGAACACGCAGACCAAATGAAGCCTGCTCCCGTGGGAGTCAGCAGGTTTTCTGTCTTCGGAGGGCTTTGTAAGGAGAGAGGCTCGTTTAATATGCTGGAAGATCCCCTATCGAGAGGGAAGTCGAGGGCTAAGTACGCAGCTGTTTAAATTCTCTTATGTTTCCTCAAGCTCCTAAGTTTTTCTCTTCCGTGGGGCAGCTCTGGCTGGAGTGTTCAGGTCCCTTCCTAGCTGCCCCTGAAGGCAGCAGCAGAGAACGCTCTTGTGGTAATAGCCGTCTGTCCTCTGTTGGTTACAGGCTGGGCTGCCGGGGTTTTACGACCCCTGCGTGGGTGAAGAGAAGAGCCTGAAAGTGCTTTACCAGTTCCGCGGGGTCCTGCACCAGGTGATGGCCTCGGACAGCGAGGCCCTTAGGATACCAAAGCAGTGTGAGTGGCCGCCCCCCGGGCAGAGGGCCTGCCTGATTGCAAAGGACAGAGAAAGGCCTCGGCCGTGACCTGGGGGTTGGGGGGCACCAGAGTGGCCCCTCAGGTGAGGGGAAATGCCCACTTTGTTCCCTTGAGCTTCTCCCCGTCACCCACCTGGGAAGCAACGGAAGCCATCGGCTATTGCCCAAGGAAGGGGGTGGTCCTGTTTACAGGTGGAATCAGGGTGCACGTCTTCTCAGAAACTGCCGTTCGGGCAGCTGGCACAAGAGCACACCCAGCTGCTCCTCCGTGTCCCAGATCCAGCTTGTGTCCTGCTCCATCGAGGGAGCAGCCCTGGTCTGTGGGGTGCTAAGCCCCTGAAGTAGAAGTAGAAATAGGGAGTGGAAACGGTTTCCTTTTGATACCAAGTTTGTCTTTTCTTGTACAGCCCACAGGATTGATACAGATGGATAAATTGCCTGAAAAACCAGATGAAAAAGCGGCTGCAAAAACCCTCCCTAGGAGTCTACAAATTTGGAAGCAGGGAAAACCCCAAACATCAGATGTTTTTATTTTATATTATTCCTATAGAAGGTGGTACCATGTCAATTATGTGAAGGGACACACAGACACCCCAGCTTTCGTGGGTGTTGGAGGTACAACTGAGGCAGCCCCGCCTGGACCAGACCACAGTACAGATGTGTCTGTCCCAAGGATCATGTCCCTGCAGGGGGCCCTGGGCCCAGACTCGGGGTGCCTGCCCTGGCTTTGCACTGGGCGCTGGTGCAGTTGGCCACCCGCTGGTTCCCGTCTCTGTCCTGAGGTATTTATGGAACACCCCACCCTCACACTCAGGATGTGAACTACTTTTCCTAAAATCCAAACTGAACGTGGAAAGCAAAAATGGAAAGGAAGGAAGGAATTTCCTATGCTCAGGTCTCAAGGATCAAGCGAGGCTCTGCTCACTCAGCTTCCCAAAAACCACCTCTTTCTGTTGAAATATTACTAAGTGAATCTGGAGGGGATTCTGGGTGTCTGATCTGCTTTTTATCTGAAACAAACGGGTTTGAAAACTGGTCTCTCTTGTCCCCCTTCCAGGCTTCTCAGAGCAAAGCATTCCCACTGCCCTTGGCTGGGGACAGCAGTGTCACCCTGGCCTCAGGGCTCAATCCCTGCCATGTCCGTTCCTCCCAGCAGTCCCCCGCGTCCTGTGGGGGAAGGGCCCCTCTGGCAGCAGATCAAGCCCCCAAGCCCCCACGCCTCAGCAGGAGCTGCCTGTGGCCACCCAAATCTGCAGCGCAGTATTAGGGTGCAGAGAGCACTGCCAGGAGGGGGGGAGGGGGCATTAGGTGGTGGGAGGGAACGAGGGCAGGGGTGCAGACAGGTGCCAAACTCAGATGAGCGATGCCCCAGGGAGGCCTGCCATGAGGACCAGGGCTCGTCACCTGCTGCGCCCACACCACTGGCGGGCCACCTGGCAGGGGGGCACTGCTGCTGCCGCTCAGAAGGGCCCAGCTGAGCACTTTCTCGGGTCCAGCCCTCCTCACGGAGGCTCCTGGGTGGGTGGTGGGGACTGGGGTGTGACTGCCCCTAAGACCCCCTTCTGGGGGTGCAGAATATTTACACCCAAGGAGCCTGGTCTGTCATCTGCAGTAAACGGCCTCCTGGTGCAGTGGCCTGTCATGTGTCCTGTAACTGGGTCAACAACAGTTCTACGGCCCAGGGAGGCGATGTCGGGGGTCTCATCACCCCTGCAGCTCTTGCTGAAGTCACCCTCCTCTGCCCTGACCCTGGTTTCTGAGAATCATCCGCGTGGCCCTGCCCTCCAGTTTTTACACAGTTCAGGTTGTAAAATTCTGTGCTATTTATCACCATTAAAAGATTCTCTGACCCGAGTCTCTGAATGAATCGTGCAATAAACCGCATGTCATGAACCTTGGACTTTGGAAACGGGCTTGTGTTTCCTCTGCTGCAGGTAGTTCTTTGGGACACCAGCTCTCCTCATTTTGTTTGAAGGTGATTGTTCGGAAGGCTACTCTTACATAATAAACTTTTCCTGAAGGCTGGGGATAGTATTTTTTAATTATCTGTGTGTTTCTTTTTAGGAGTGAGCAAAATAAGGGAAGTGCCCCCCCCCCACCCCATTTGCATCTTCACTGAACCACTGACGCCGTGATTCCATTCCTAGAGCAAACACTGGTCTAAGAAATAACGGAGTGTTCTTAGCTTTCTCTTTTTTTAAATTAAAGTCATGTTTTTATTCTTCTCAGTGACAGTGAAACATGGCAGAAGAGAAAACCTGGCACCATCACTTAGTTGGTTTTCAGTGACAGAGGCAGAATCGCAGTGTGGAGAGACATTTTATCGTTGGTTCAAGCCAGGCCGTGAAGCCAGCAGCCAGCCTTGGCCCACAGAGTTGGAGGCGCTGGCTGTCCAGGCCGACGGGAGGGACCCCCACTCGCTCCCTGTTGTCGCGGGGGGATATCCTTGGAGCGGCCATCCTGGGAAATGCATCCAGGAAAGAAGAGTTTGCTCTTCCGGGAGGGAGCCTGTGTCCCCCGGGGCTCAGGCCTGGGCTCAGCGCCTGCTGGCACACACAGCTGCGAACAGGCTGCCTCTGACCGGGCCCCCATCACTTAGAGGACTCAGCCTGTCGTGCCCAGAGTTCCCCTCCCCGCCAGCCTGGGGTCTCCGGATGCTGCATGTTGGACAATGCCAGTGACTGTCTTCCCACAGCGGGCTCCGGGTCCCCTTACTCTCCTGCCCCAGCATTCCTTACTGCCGCTTTCCAAGGGTCAGCAGCAGACAACTGTTACCAGCAAGGGCCCTGAAGCCACTGCCCGGCCCTGAGTGCACTGACCCCGCATCTCCAAGATGAGCCGGCACCCGCTCAGCTCTGCTGCTCTGCTGGTGGGCTGGCCTGTGGGAGCTGCTGTCCCTCCCCATGGAGACGCAGGAGGCTGGACAGCCTACGCATCTCCAGCCTCTGAGCCTTTAACCGCTTTCGGAGCTTTTCGTTTTCCTTCAGGGTGAGGAAGAGTTTTTTTTTTAGGGCATGTAAATCCAAAAGGGCATAACTGTGATCCAGTGGCTGCTTGGGAAGGGGCCTGCTGGGCCCCGTGGGGCTGGCAGGACGGCCAGGGGCCTCTGCTGCTCCCAGACGACGTGGTGAGACCTGAGGACAGAGGCAGGTGACGGATAAGGAGCTGCCCAGGGGCAAACAGTCCAGGGACCGCGCCCCGGCGCATGGGGCAAGGCATTTTCACCAGCAGGAAGGTGGTACACAGTTGGGTCCCCGAGAGGCCTGTCACCAACTCCCTTGGTCCCCCAACCCCATCAGCACCCACTACTCCCTGAACACCTAAGGGAGGGAGCATTTTAGGGCTCACATGGATGCCCAAATCATTGGGACAGCAGCACCTCATTGGGAAGGTCGGAAGTCCAGCCTCACACCAGCCTGCTCCTGGCTTGCACGGGCTGGGTCCTTTGGGGCCAGGTGCTTCACTTTGTTCTAAGGCGGCCCCTCAGGCCGGGACCATCCACCCACCTGCCGTCTTGCTCCGACCCGAGACCCTGAGCCGGCGTCTTACCTCTCCGGTGAGGGCCTCGGCGTTCGCGGGCAGCCGGAGCTCCCCGAGCGCTGTGTCCATGGCTCTCGCAGCGCTGCGCTCAGCCCCCGCCTCGCCAACGCCCTGGGAAGCGGCAGGACCGAGTCAGGCCTGCGGAGCCCGGCCGACACTGGACACTCCCAGCTGTCCCTTGTCCGTCCCCCGTAATCCTCCCCCGCCGCCCGGGGGAGCCGCTGGCCAAGAGGCAGCTCTGGGTGGGGCCGGGACACAGACAACCAGCCTCCTCCCCGACAGACCCCAGAACGGGGGGCTGAGAAATGAGACCCAGGCCAGATGTGACACTGACTGGAAAGAAGCAAGTACGAGAGGCTTCTGCTTGGCTTTAGCCAGGGAAACCGGGGTTCCGATGCTCTAGCGTACTAGGAGAGTGTCATGAACCCCCACAGGCTGGCCTGGCCAGGGAGGTGCTGCCCACTGTCCCCACCCCACAGCTCACAGCCTTATCTTCAAAGTCGGGGCCCGGCCCCGGGCAGACGCACCTTTTCCTCCAGAGAGTGTGCGCTGTTTCGCTCCCCAGCAGGGTCTGTGTTCTCCCTCACCAGCTGCAGGACAGAAGCAGATGGATGCGATGCGGAGAGGCTGTGCACACAGCTCGCTTAGGGCAGGTGAGGACCCACTTCCCCTAACAATCCCCTGCGGCCAGGCTGGGGTCTCGGGCCTCTTGATGCCCACGGCTCAGCCAGCGTGTGGCCTGTCTGGCAGACGTTAAGTTAAACTGGGACCAGGACCCAGCCCAGCCCCATGCGCTCCCTGCCCACCCAGTAAGCTTCTCCAGATCCTGCTCGCAGGTCCGTGAAGAGGGGCCCGGAAAGCCAGGGACCTCACTCACGGGTCATCCTGCTAGGCGCACAGGAAGTGACTCAGTAGTGTTTGCTCGGAGAGTGGCGGCCACGTAGGAGACAGCCCCTCAGCGCTCTAGACGCCACCAGCTCAGATCCTGCTGTCCCTGGGCTGCCGGGTGGCTGCACCCAGGAGCTGAGCCTCTCAAGACCCTCAGGGGCTATGACCCATGTCCCCACACTCCCCAGGCATCAAAAGAACTAAGGGTGTGTGTTACAAATGTTCTCCCCTCCTCTTAGTTAATAAACTATAATCTCTGCAAGACACACAACCCAAATCCTTATTTCGGGCACAAAGTTTTCCACGAACACTGAAAGTGAGTAAACTGCAATCAGTTATTGACGCGGTGCCAGGCCCTACTCTGGGTGTTGGGAATAAACCAGTGAGCCAAAGACAGCCCCTGCCCTTGTGGGGCTCGTGGTCTGGACAGAGGGCGATGGGAGCAGGGGCCAGGAACAGGTCAGAGGGGCCAGCAGGGCTGGGTGTCAGTGGGGCAGCCAGGCCCGGCCGCACGGGAACTGTGAGTGGATGCAAGCACGAGGCAGTGGCACGAGGCTATGTGGAGCAAGGACTTCCAAGGGAGGGGAAGAGCCAGCACAGATGCCCGAGGCAGAACGTTCCGGGGTGCTTGCTAAGGAAAGGGCTCCCAGCATTGGGAAGGGGGGGGTTCCCAGGCTTCTGCTGGGGTGGGGGTGGGGGCCTTGTCTCCCAGTACAATCAAATTAGCAGCCCAATCTTTTGGTCTTTGGCTTGCCCCACATTACTTTGCCGCCACCTGGGGGGTGGCATTCAGCCCGCCTTCAGGATTTAATAAGTTTCATACAATCCCCTCGCAGGGCTTCAACCTGGCCTTGTCTCCTGAGCCAGAACCACATGTCCCACAGCCTCCGAGACACTTCCACCCCGGTGTCCCATTAGTACCTCAAGCTCAACACGCCCAAACCCACCACCTGCTCCTCCTCCGTGTTCCTGTCTAAGGGAATAAGGACCCCACATTCCACAGGTGTCCGGCAAGCTCCAGGCTCCCCTCCTGCCAGCCTGCCAAGGCAGCAGAATCCAGCCACTCCACCTTCTTCCCAGCCCTGCGGCCCACCTTCAGCTCAGGCCTCCCAGGCGCTGTCACCCGGGTCACCACCACGGCTTCCAGCCCCACTTCCCTCCATGCCCTCCTCCACCTGCAGCCAGAGGCACCTGCCAAAGCCACCACCCTGCCCGGCCCCCTCCTGCAACCCCACGGACTGCCCCAGCCTGTCGTCCTCCGGCCCCTGCTCATCACTCCAGCTGCTGGTGAGCCTCCGACCCACCTGAACTGACACTGTCTCCGAAGGTGTCCCAACCTCTTCCACCTGCAGGCTCTGCCACGCTGGGCCCCAGCCTGCACTGGCACCCTCCCTCCACCATCCACCTGGCGCCCTCCTTCAGGCCCAGCCCCAGGCACACCTGGGTGCCTGACCACTCCTGCTGGCTGGGACACACTCTCCGGGCCTTGGCTGGCTACACGGCAGGAGCGCCCTGGGTCTGAACGCTCTCAGGCGGGGCGGCCGCGAGCCCTGGGAGCATTCGCCAGTTGCCTTCCTTGACGGCATCCCATCGCAAGACATGGTTTATTCTTAAGGGGGATTTAAATTATGGCTTCCCTTAGAGCACAGGCCCAGGGGCTCGCCAGGCACTGCTCTCGCTGCAGTTCTGGGCCTTCGCTTCCCCCGCGAATGCCTCCCCTCCACCCCCAACTGCTGGGTAACCCGTGGATCCGGAAGGCTCACACGCAGCAGCGCCATACCTGCATGGGGTCCTGAAAGGCAAACACCGTGGGCACGGCGTTGTGCTTCAGGTTCTTGCGGTTTCCAAAGGCACTGAAGCATTCGGGGCGGAAGTGCTCGGAGCAGATGACCGTGTGCTGCTTGGGCTGGAAGTTGCCCCGGCCGATGTTCAGCACCCATTCCTTCAGCAGCTCCGGGCGGCTGAACGGGAACCTGGCAGGCAGAGGGGAGAGGCCCAGCATCAGAGGTGAGGATTCAGAACCTCAGGGTTTTGTAGTTTTCACAATACCGGAGGCTCTCGTTGGACAGCTTTGAAAATTCAGGAACTTCCCTTTGTCAAATCGCATCCAATTGCTGGAGGCTTCTATGGCTATTAGTGGCATCCCTAGTAGAAAACCTGAGGCTATGAATGTGGCCAAAGAGCCCAAGTGAACAGTGTTTCCAGAGCTACCTCTGCAGGTGAGCTGTCATTCATTCATTCATTCATTCAAGGACCTGCTACATGCCTGGCCCTGTGCTTAGTGCTGGGGACACAGGAGTGAAAAAGGCAAAATCTGCCTCCGTGAGGACTTCATTCTAAAAGGAGACTGTGATGGAAAGTAGGAAGCTCTGGGGTGGGGAAGGCCATCTGAAGAGGTGGCACCAGTACAGGGATGGAAGGAAGTGGGGGAGGGGGCCCTGGGGGTGTCAGGGTGAAGGAGGCAGCCAGCTGGGGCAGAGCCAGCACAGGTGGGAGGGAAGGGGGAGCAGGGACCCGAGCGGGAAGCCCCTAGTGGCTCTGGGTAGGGAGGCGACAGGCCGGAGTCCACTCGGCTGCGGGAGGAGGCCTCCAGGCAGCCAGGATCAGGATGTCAGCAGAGGAGGAAGGCACCAAGCAATGGAAGGACGGGGCTGCGGGGTTCCACGTCCCGCAGTGGGGGCGGCTGAAGGCAGGGCCGGCTTGGGAATCCGGAGTATTATTGTGTATTTATGTTAAATTTCACATGCTTCTTAGACATTCAAGTGCTAAAGCTGAGTGGGCAGGAGGACACGTGGATCTGGAGATGTCCCTGCGTAAGCCATGGAAAAGCCACAGCTGGGCAAGATCCATGCCCTGGGGAGGGAGTGAGGATGGGGGATGGGTGAGTGGGGATGGGGGGCAAGGGTGGATGGGGGCAGCGAGTGGGGAGGCACAAGACTGGGTGACGGGGGTGAGTGTGGATGGTGGGGGCAAGTGTGTGTGAGGCCCATCACAGGGCTGAGGCCCAGGCCCTAAGGCACTCCAGAATGTAGCCTGGGATGTGAAGGATTTGAAGAAGCCCCAACAAAGGCGACTGAGAACACCTGTGACAAAGGAAGAGGCCGAGAGTGGTGTCCTGGGAGCCAAGTGGGGAAGTATCAGATGCTGCAGAGGTCAACTAAGTTGAGGACGGAGGACTGACCGCTAGGTTTGGCAACAGAGGGCCACTGGTAACCTTGACAGAGCTATTTTGTGGGAGTGACAGGGCTGAAAGTCTGACTGGAATGGGTTCAGGAGAGAATTGGAGACAATTCCAACCCCAGGTGTACACCCAACCAAAATGTGCTAAAGACACGTCCAACAGAAATGTCCAGTGAGGACACCCAAATACTCTTCAACTGTAGAACAGATCAGCTCCGGCATGGTCACCCCATGGAATACCAACCAGCAACGAGAAGGAAGGAAGCCCCGCAGCATGCACAGACGAATCAGACAGACATACAAGTGAGCGAGCGCAGACAGAAAGGACCTGACTGTGAGTCCATCCACGTGAAGTTCAGAACACGCGGCCAGAAGGCAGCAGAGCAGTCACCAGGGAAGGCGGGAAACGGAGGGAGTACGGTGGGGGCTCCTGGGGGGGCTAGCAATGTGCTAACACATGGCAGGTGTGTTCACTGGGCTGTGTACTGATGATATGTGCACTTTTCTGCAACTACGATAAACCTCAATAAAAACATTTATTTAAAACAGGACAGTGATCACAGGAGAGGAGGAGGTGCAAGCCAAGAGGTGCAGGGGACAGAGCGCAGCAGTGGTTGGAACCCTGAAGCCTGCAGATGTCCAAGCTGCACCCAGGCAGGGGCCCCCACCATCCCTCCCAGACAACCCCCACGTCCCTGCCCCCTCCCCTGCCACACCTGGAACGTTCTCGTGCCTCCACTGTACCGGCCCAGGTCTGCCCCCACCTTCACGGAATGACGCACGGAGAGGGCTTAGCAAAGAGCCCAGCACGTAGCAAGACCCGGTCGACGTCAGCCATTACTCATCCATTCACTCGGCAAACAGCCACTGACAACTAGGTTCCCGGCCACCGCTGAGAATGAGACGGAGTCCCCCTGACACGCTGGGTGCGGGGAGACGCTGGGGCACTGAACACCCAAACGCGGGAAGTTCATGTCAGGGGGCGCCAAGGACGACGAAGAGAAGCACAGGGCACAGCCAGCCACCCAGGGCGTGGGGGGCGGCCCTCTGGGGAGGTGACCTCCGGGCCGAGGCGCAGCGCCAAGACGTCCGCCTCCAGGAAGCCCTCCTGGACTAGCCAGACTGTCCCCGAGCTGCGTGGCCGCGGGCAGGTCACTCCACCCCCCTGCGCGCGCGTCCCCGTCCCGCCGAGGGCGCTGGCCGTCCTGCGCCCGCCGCCCCTGCCCCGGCCAGTCGTCCCGGCCGCCCGGGTCCCCCCCGCAAAGGCACGGCCAGTGCCCGGCCCGGCGCCAACGCCCTGGGCCTCCCCGCGGGCCGGACAGCGGCCCCGGAGTTTCCGCCCGGCGCTCCGAGGCCGCCGTGTGGGCCGCGCCCGCCGGCCCCGGGGCCGGACCCCCGCGCCCCCCGCGCCCTCGGCACTCACCGGTGGAAGGTGAGCTGCTTCCTGCGGCTGCTGTAGCGGTTGCAGCACTGCCGGGCCGCGCACGACTTCGGCATCTCGGGGCGCCGGGCCCGCCTGCCCCTAACAAAGATGGCGGCGGCGCGGCGGGGGCGGGGCGTGCGCGGCGCCGGGAGGCGGGGGCGCGCCTGGCCCGGCGCCAAGGCCCGCCCCCCCGCGCGCGCGCTTCCGGGGGCCCGCGAGCCGCCCGGGTCCGCCACGTCCGGATGGCCCAAGCCCCGCGCAGCGGCCACGGCTCGGGCGGGGAGGCCGCTGCGGGTGTCACCGCGGCTCGCTGGAGCGCTCCTCCTCCTCGCCCGGGGGGCCCAGGGTCCCGCCCCTACAGCCTGGGACACCGGAAACCCGAGGAAGGCCGGCGCCCCCAATCCAGCCAGTATTTCCAACATTGAAGGTGCTGGTGGTGACTTCTGCGGCTCCGATGTCACTGGAGGCGCCGGCGGGGGCTCCTCGCTGGTCCCGGGCTGGGGCAGGTGGGACCAGGGGTGGGGGGTGGGGGTGGCTGCGGCTCCGGCTCAGCAGAGGCAGCTCCACCGCCCGGGGCTGGAAGCGGACATCCTGGAAGCCCTTCTTTTCCTCTCAGACACTACTTTTGTTTCTTGAGTTCATTAGAATAGGATGTGAAGGGCTGTGGGCGTCTGCGTCCTGCCAAGTGCAACCCCACGCTAAATAAGTGCACCCCAGTCTTCATGTCATCACGGTTTGGGGGTGGAGACAAAGGGAGAAGATTGTCCTTCAGCAGGGAACACAGACACCCAAAGCTAGACAGGAACCTCAAAGTAGCAATATATTTATTTACAAAATATACAGTTTCACAGAAACAGCTTCGCTTTATACACATAAACGTTATAATTACACAGAACCATGTAAACGATGTTAAGTGTCTGGCCTGGCCAAAGCCAATGGGAGGGGCCTGCTTTTGGGGTGACATCTCTCCTTCCCCTCACTTCACTGGCCACCAACCAGGGGCCCCTAGCCGGGCCATACCTAATTTGCATAAAGAAGCTGATTGCAGCTGCCCAGCTCCGTGTCACACACACAAAAACAAAGGTGTCCTGACACCCGCAGGGATAGAGCTGTTAAAAGAACAAAAAGGAAATCAAGGAAACAAAAATCGAGATGAATACCTAATGTCTCCGACCCGGGCGTCCTCAAGCAAGGAACCCCCAAGCAAGGAACCTTCCAGAACAATGGCCCCTGTGGGCAGTTCTGCTCTAAAAACACGTGGATTCTTAAAAATGCACTTGTAACACTTGGAGTTTAAAAAAAAAAAAAAAAGATGAAAACCATTTTGGAACTTTGGTTCTTCTCATGGTGAAAACAATGGACTGGGCAACATCACGGGGCAGATCTTTGGCAAATTTCTCTCCAACTTTCCCGGGATGTTTGCCCTAGTCAGGGCCAGCCAGTCATCTGGGGAGAAGGCTGTTTCCAAACCAGCTTTTTACTACTTTTCTCTACAGCACAACGTTCCCCTTGGGGATCTTCACAAGAAACTGGGATTCAGAAACTATTTCTCTCTACTCTTGTGTAAACAGAAACAACAGAATTTTTTAAAAAGACAACAGTTGGCTGAACGAACATGAAAGATACTAGGACGAGAAACGGGCTCTGGTGAGCTGAATTACAGTGACATCAGCGTGGTGCTTCGGGGAGAGGGCGTGGGGGGGACAGCGTGGCCCCTGGTCCGAGGCACTGCAGGGGGCTGCGGGAACTTCCTGTGCAATAAATACAGCAGGGCTGGACCTGCTTCCCCGGCAGGCCTTACCAGAGTCCTTATGAAAACATACCCATCCGCTTACAAAAGACATTTTTGGAGAAGGAGGATTTGAACTGCTGAGTGATGCCACTTCAGCCCTCCTCTCGCAGAACCCCAGAACCGCCAGTGTTCCAGGGTGCCCTGCCCTCAAGCTGAGCCCCACTGGGGCCTTCCCAGTCTGGGATCCTAGTTTGGGCCTAAGGCCCCCGCACAGGTTAATGGCACATGCCCGATGGCCAAAGTGGCGGCAGCACCCACTTGCCACTTCAAAGCAGACACAAAGGATCCAAGTAGCCGCCTTGCCCCATGCAACCAGCAGGCCAGCCTGGGTGAAGGGCACACCGGCGGTGACCCCTCCCCATTTCCCTAACTCCATCATGGAGGGGAACACTTTCCAATCCCGATGACAGCCCGACCTTTCTGTCGCTACTGGGATAAGGTGAGGGGGCGAGAGGAGGGGGCACCAAAGTGCTCCCACCCTTGAAGACCGCTTGCCTGGGCCTACCACTACCTCAGACATGACCTGCAGAGAAACGGTACCCAGCAAGAAATCTGCCAATACTTTTGGCTGTATCGTGCAAAAAGACAGGTTTTCTACATCGTGCAAAACAGGAAATCGTGTTAGGAACACGGCCACCTCAACCCTGGCCCCCTTTCCACAGAGAAGTGGCCCCACACTGTCCCTTGTAACAAACAGGAGAAGCCTAGGAATCAAAAGCTAGCCCACCACCCCAGAGCTCCACAGAGGACACCGGGGAAGGGGACTTGGGTGGCTGCTGGCCACTCAGGTGAAAGACTCACACTCAAGGAGAAACGCTTACACGGACAGCTGTTCATACACGTTCACGCTGGGGAAAGCAGAGAGCGAAGAGCGGGCCCTCTCCCCACGGACAGCAGGCGCAGGGAATAACAGCTAGCACTTGCTCCAATCGGCGGGAATTTGTTAACAATGATATAAAAAAAGTTACAACTACCATGTACCCTCATTCCCGGCTGAACCCAACCCCGCCGAGCTTGGGTTTTCAGTCCACCTCTACTGCAGAGAACACGGCTCTAGCAGCAGCTTTGGCCAACGAAGATTTTATTCGGTCACTGGCTATGTACAGTTTATACCTCGGGCAACCTGTCCTTTGCTTAGGCACCTGGATGGCAGAGGTCTGCCCGCCCCAGAGCTCGGAGTTCTGTGCTCAACTATAAAAGGGGCCAGAGAGCCCACCGTCCCTGCAATTCCTCTCCCGGTTCCTCACTCTCCAGCCGTCAGTCCAGGAACAGCTTCCGGGAGCCCATTCGGGAACGGTTGGAACGGCGGATGTCAAACTTGGAGTCCCGGCACTTTTGGCAGACAAACACTTCTGGAACGTTGGATTTCCGGATTTTTGCACAGGACAGGTGAATCCAGGTGTGGCACTCGTTACACTCGATCATGGGGCGGCCGGCAAACGGCTTCATGCAGAAGCAGGTGACAAGGTCCCAGGAATCGTCATCTGGAAAGAGAGTTACATGACAGGAGGGACGGGGAGACTTCACCGTCCCTCTCCACCAGGCACCTGCTGCCCAGTGGGACAGAGCACCTGAGCCGCAGGGACACCCGTCACTCAATAAACAAAAACCAGTGTGTTAACTTGGCTAAAAAGTGATACTTTCTCGCTGAAAACACAAAGGGCAACAGGTATGTGGTAGCCAAGAAGTGCCCAGGAAAATGTCTGCGTGGCAGCTACGGTATTTTTACATTCCAGGTCTTGTCTCAGAATCTCAGCTGCCTCCAGCTGTGACCAACCCCTCCTAGGCATCCTGATGTCCACCTTTGGGTGCCTTTCTCCCTGGAGATGATGGGCACTCTTTGCTATCATACTCCAAAGAGGCGACTGGACCCAGGCCCTCTGCCAGAGAGACGTGTGCCCACACCCCTAAGAGATGGCCCGGAAGCCCCCACCGGAAAGCGCCGCCACCCTTCAAGGACCACTGACCTGAGTCCACCATGATGTCCTCGTCATTGCCGGTGCTGTCCTCATCTCGGAACACCACCTGCTTCCCCTGCCGGATGATAGTCCGTTTGCCTTCAGTTTTTATTTCTTTGGCCTGATCGGGTGACACCGTGGCACAAGAGCCACTCGAGGGAGTGTCGGAGTCCCAGCCCGAGCAGGGGTCGCTGGGAGCCGGGGGGATATCCTGCAGGGTGGGGCTGGTGGGGGTCTCTCCATACGGGTCAGCGGCTTCCAGCTCCAGCAAGCTCCCCATGTACCCCTCCTTCGCGGGCACGTCGCCGTCCCTTCGCTTCCTCTTCTTCTTCTTCTTTAGCTTGTCCGTTTTCTTTCGGTCCAGTAGGAAGTTGCTGGGCTTGGCTCGCTGCAAGAGGGTGGGCTGCAGGTGGCTAAAGCAGCGGTCAGAGACGGGCAAGGACCCCGAGGAGGGGATGTCAGCGAAGCCGGTGTCCCAGCTGTCGCTGTCGACGGTCCCGGCAGAGCTGTTGGCAGGGCTGGGGCTGCTCCTCAAAGGGACTTCCTGAAAGGACACAGGCCAAGGTGGCGGGTTCTCAGAATTTGGACTAGTCCCCAGGGAAAAGTGCTGGCCCCGAGCAAAGCTGCTCACGCCCACCCCAGCCAGGTTGGGGCCTCCAGCAAAGAGCTCTCACAACACCCTGGACTCCTCAGCGTGCAGCTGCACGGTGCCCAAGGAACAGTGCCATCAGCATCTACTGTGGCCCTGAGGACAGAACGTGAGCCTGAGGGGGAGACTTTGCCTTCCGTGGTGCCCCCACAGCCCCCCTCCTCCCAGAGCTAGAAACTTAACTGAGATACAACAAATATCGGGAAACGACTGAAGACACTCTCTCATGCACTTATCTTTCTCTGATTTTAAAATCTTTCCTTCCATCTGTCCCCCCAAGGACATACTTTTAAAATTAAGTAGATTTAAATTAGTCTTGAGAATTTCCTGATACTCTAAAAAACATTGGAGACATCCCCAAATACTACAAAACTGAAGCTGGCAATCGCCGCCCCAAGCAGTGAGCTTCAACCCCAGTGATTTCAGCTGGCTAGAGAATGTCCTTTGTGAATAGTGGGGATACCCTGCTTGGTACAAAGCCAGCATTATCCACCTTACGGCAAGTGGAAACCGTAATTCGAGGCTTGGATTTTGCCTCCTAGAAATACCAAATTCTTTTCCTTCTGGCCTAGTACAATTTGAACGAGGCCCCTGAGATTGAGCAATGTGACGTGGCAGCTCTGGTCCACACCTGCCCATTTCTCAGCAAAGAAAACAAAACAAAGAAACACCTCTGACTGTGTGGAGAGTCCACTGCCAATGGGATCTGGCCACAAGTGCCTGAAGTCTTTTTTGTGTGGTGCGAATAGAATGGAAAATGCTAAGGGCAAGGCTGGGCAGCATGGCCCCAGAGCCAGCCTGGCTGAACCCCAAGCTCTGTCACCATTAGCTGGGGGCCTTGGCTCTGTGCCTCACTCAGTTTCTTTATCTTTACAATGGGGAGGAACTATTGCTACTTGCCCAGCTGAGGTGACCACATGTGAGCTGACCCCCTCCTGACCCCCCACCTCGGCAGGTGCTTCACACTCTGCTTTCACAGCCCGACACCCGCACCTGCACCCACCCGACAGGACTGCAAAGCTCGGGGGATTACCTCCTTCGGGTAAGGGATGTAGCCAGCATACGCCAAGACAAAGGTGCAGAATTTGTTGAAATCCTCCACGGTCCGGCGCCTCTTGTAGCTGGGGGAGTACTCCTGCCCAGAGGGAAAACAGAGTCCAAGTCAGAAAGGGGATGCCTGCAGCTGGCCCGGGAGGGACAGAACTGGCCACACTGGAGCGGTCACGCTCGACCACTCAAAAATAACACTACCGGATTCACAAACACTCAGGACAAGATAAGGTGCGCTCGGGTCAAGAAATAACACTGCTTCCAGAAAGCTGAAGGAGGAGTTAAGATAGTTTTATGCCAAGAACCCCAGGAGATAATACTTGGAAGATAAATGCTTGCACAGAAGTCTTTCTTGGCGCTCATGTGGTATTTCTGTCCTTGTCTATCGTTCCCTACAGGACTCTCAGGAATTTTAATTTTTTGGGGGGGGGGGGCTTACAGATTTTCCATCCAGAAAATAAACTCCTCCCACAGCTTAAAAGTGTTTCAGTGATTTCAAAAATCACCTGTTTCTGTCCTGGAAGGGTTCTCTCAGGCCTGGAACACTCCAGCTGAGTCGTGGGGGACCCCACCTCTTCCCACAGCTCCTGCTTCCTCAGCGGGGAACTTTCTGGATCCTTCCCTGCACTGCTCCAATCCCCAGTGTGCCAGGCTCTCACACAATAAACCAGAAACTTTCCTCCTGGTCCCGCCTGCCCATTTAAACTGGAATACTGAGGTCTGGGCTTAGGGGTCCTTCAACCCAGAGGCACCCACGGCTGGAGCGTGTTTCTTCCCGAAGAAAAGAGCGGCAAGGCAGAGACGGCCCTTACTGGCTCCTGAGCAAACAACTGCCTGCGCTTCTTTTGGGGAGCCTCCACTGGTCCACTGACCGAGGCTTCTTTCAGCCTTTTACCCTCCATCCTCCGTGTCCAGCTAACAACCCCAGAGCCTGGGGCTCTGCGCCCTGCTAGAGCGAAAGCCAAGGCGGGGTGAAGCGGGGTCGGCCCAAGTCTCCCCTATTTTTATTTTCTCGACTTGGTTTTAGCAAAGCACCGGCCCCCACCCCCACCCCTTCGGACGCTGGGAAGGATCAGCAGAGAAGCAGACACAGCCCAGGCCCCGGCGTTTTCCGCATTTGAAAGCCCCTGCGCACCCCCCGGGGAGAGCCCTTCCCGCCCGGCCGCGACGGCGGGCGGCGGGCGGCGGCCCTGGGCCCTGCAAGTCGCGGCGAGAACTTTTCTTTCGGCGGGGACCGGGCAGAAGTGGGTCAGGAACAGGAGGCCGGGCGGGAGGGCGGCGGCGCGCTCGGACCGGCGCGGGGGGCGGGCGCGCGGGGCATCAGCCGGGGGCACCGGCGGGGGTGGGCGCGGGGCTCCGCCGGGGCTTCGGGACGGGGGACGGGACCCCGCGCCGTGCCCACCCCCGCGCGCCCGCCCGCCGCGGCCGCGTTTGGGGAGAGCAGATGGCGCTGCGGCCCCTTCCCCGCCCTCCCGCGGAAGCCGCCCTCCGCCGACACTCGGCCCCGGAAGGTGCGGGGCCCATCCCGCGGGGGTGGAGGCGTCGCGGGCGGCCTCGGGCGGGATCTCGGGATTCCGGGGAGGGGGCCGGGCCCGCTCCCCGCCCGAGGCAGCAGGGCGCGCCGCTCCCCGCCCCCGCCCGCCCGCCACCGAGACCGCGACCGCGGGACCCGCCCCCGGGACCGGAGTGGGCCTGGAGGACACGGGCGGGGTGGGGGCGCCGTGCGGGGCGCCGAGGGGGTCGGCCGGGGGAGCCGAGGGCCCGAATCCCCGGAAGGAGGGAGGAGAGAGTCGGGGCGGAGCGAGCGGAGCCCGCGGGCGGAGGGGGCGGGGGCCCTGCAGGGAGAGGCGAACGCGCGCGGGGGAGGGGGTGGGGACCCCGAGGACGAGGCCCCCAGTCCCGGAGGGGGCGGGGGCGCTCCGGCTCGGCGCGGAGTCGGGGGCGGGGCGCGGGCGCTCGGGCCCAGCGGGATTAGGGCGCAGCCGGGGGCCGCGCCGAGCCGAGTCCGGGTCCGAGGGGGACCGCGAACCCCCTCGGGGAGAGGGGGTGGGGGGATTCCTCCCAGAGCAGCGGGTGGGCGAGGCGAGCAGCGGCGCGGGCCGAGTCCCCGGGGGCGGGGAGGGGCTGGGGACACAGACAGGTCCCGGGGCGAAGCGAGGCCGGCAGCGGCGGCCCCGGAGAGAGGGGTGGGCGCGGCACCCGGAGGAAGGGGTCTGAGGGAGGACCCAGGCGCCCAGAGAAGGGACGCCGAGGCGAGGCCGGCGAGCGGACGGGGCGCGGGCCCTGGTGGGGGACGGGGGTTGGCTCTCGGGGGGAGCCGACGGAGCGACAACCGGGGGTGGGGGAGGGCGGCGCTCCGGCCGGCCAGGAGTCGAGCGCCCCGGGGAGCGCGGGGGGGGGGTGATCGGGGCCATCTGGGGCAGCTCTCACTCACCTCCGGGTGGAAGGTGGCGGCGCAGGAGTCGGA
Source organism: Choloepus didactylus (assembly GCF_015220235.1). Lineage (NCBI taxonomy): Eukaryota > Metazoa > Chordata > Mammalia > Pilosa > Megalonychidae > Choloepus > Choloepus didactylus. Next base: position 243,146,655 of record NC_051308.1, read on the forward strand.
GTCCATGTTCAGGGTGGGGGGCGGCGGTTGCGGGGGTGCAGGGGCCGGGATGCGGAGGCCAGGCCGCGGGGCCACACGGGGCCTGGGGGCTCCGGCGGCCGCGCAGGGCGAGGGCGGACCCGGGAGGGGTCGCCCCGGCTGGAGGTGATGGGGATCTCGGCGTGTCGCGTCCCGGCTCTGTGCTTCGGGTCCGGAGGTTCCACGGCCGAGCGGTGTCGGCGATGCTGCTGCCGCGGCCGGCGCGGCGGGAGGTGAGGGAGAGTCGCTGCGGGGGGCGGTAGCGGCGACAGCGGCGGCGGCGAGCGGGAACCCGACCGGCTCCCCGACCTGACGCCCAGTTCGGCTCGTGTCTCCGGAGGGAGGGCGGGAGAGTCGCGGGGGCTGACGGGAAATGTAGTCCGGGGGCGACTGGAAGCCGACGGCGCGGGGGCGTGGCGCGGGGCATTGTGGGAGCGGTAGTTCCCGCCACCGCCGCGGCGGCGCTCAAAGGCCGCCTCGAGGACTCCAACCCCCATAGAGCTCCGCGGCGGCTGCCCGCTCTGCGGAGGCGGGGCCTCCGGGAGTCGAGGCCGCCGGGGCGGGGGAGGTGCGGGGGCCCGCGGCGGCTGGACCGGTGTGGGGGAGGGGCGGCGCGGGCGGTCGCGCTCGGCCTCCGCGGGCGGGGGGCGCTCCGGCGGGTGGGGGCAGGGCTGGCGGCCTAGGTCGAGGGGGGCGGCGCCTCCCCGCGCCTTCTCTTTCTCTCCTGAGGCTCGGGGATTCACGGCCCTTTGTGGGGCTGGGGTCCCCGGCGGCGGGGGCGGGCGCTGACGTCGCGGCCGGCCGCCCGCCGAGCCCCCCTCCGGGAGGGCGGAGTCCCCGGCCCGCGGCCCCGCCGGGCGGGGGGAACTTGTTTTCGCGGCCGTCGGTGTGGCGCCCGGCCCCTGCTGGCTCCCGAGGCCCACAGTCGCGGACGGCCCGGGCCCGAGCGGTTGGGGGACGTTCCGGGCCGGGTCTCGGGGATCGCCTCACCCGGGTGTCGGGTCACCGCAGTGAAAAAAGAAACAGAAAGCCTGGACTCGTGCGGCCGATGGTTTAGAAGAAGTTTGTTTTAAATTCGCTTTTTTTTCTTTCCGCCCCCACCCCTGGGCTCACGGTCCGGTCCCGGTTGCTCACGTCGCTGGACTCGTTTTCTGGCGGTATTTTCCATGGATGACAGCGGCCGAGGAGGGCGGGCACCTCGCTAACGCGGTATGCGGTACTGATGTTCACTTTGACTTTATTGATATTTAATTGAAGACTGCTTGTGTAAACGCAGGACCGCGGAGTATTCTACAAGTTTTCATACTCGGGTCGACTCCGAACACTGAGTTGAAAAATTGACTGTCCTGATGAAATTACCAAAAGCTGGCCTGGCATTCTTTAACAAAAAAGAACGTTTTAAAAGAAAAAATACGTATCCACAAAATGCGGAAGATTCAGTAGCATCCTGTTTGCTAACTTCGAAGACAAAGAAACTGTTGAAGGGGAGTAGCATAAAATTTTAAATTCAGATCAGACATTCTAAATCCTGAAGATACTAAATCAAAACGGTAATTGGAAGAATCTCTAAGTGATGAAATTATTTGGGTGGCACAGAATGCTAGATTAATTGACTCTTGCTATTTTGGCGGTTAAGATATGTCTGGTCTAGTGGTTATCTTAGCAAATAATTCCCTGAACCAGAATTTCCCCAGCTATAAAATTTTTTAGTGTAGTACCTGGTTCAATAAATGATAGTTGACTGTTATTATTGTCATTATTGCTATTTTTATGTTATTTCAGCAGTATTACAGTCTTTGGGCCCACCAAAGGTGATAACAAACCGAGGTGCTTTCAAAGGGCTATTAAGATAAAAACAAAGATTTGGAAGTGTCTGGTCATCATTATTAACTTCTTTAACAACTTTTTACAGTGTTGTCTCCTTCAGATGCTTTAGCCACATATTTGAAATGTCATCTGATCACTGGCTGGAGCAAATGTCATCAGCTTAACTAGCTCTGCCCAGGATTAGATTCACGGGTGGTACTTGTTATGCCTGAATAAGACTCAGCTAAGAAGGACATCCTGTTGGTAGTTTAAAAGTGGAAACACGAAAAAGAATAAGGATTAGAGTGAAATCCAAATGCAAGGATTATTTTTACAACTGATCATTATTCCCTATCGTATAATTTTCCCATAGTAATATTAAATCCCCACCCCACCTCCCAATGTAAGAAACCGATTCTCAAACTTCAGTGATAAAGAACTTGCTCAGATTAAGAAGGGACAAAACGAAGGCTAGAATTCAGGGACTTATATCAGACTGCTGAATCACACTAAGGAAAGAAAATCCCAAACTTGGATTATGTCATGTGACAGATATTCATACCTAAGTGATAGCTCTTTGCTCAGAGGTTATTCAATAGATATTTCTTGAATAAATTCTTAGTAATTAGTAATTCCTAGTACATAGATGTGACCCATGTATATCACACGATGTATTTTGCTTGTCTCCTTGCCTGCTACTCTACTGAAATCAGACATACTAAATCCAGAACATGTTGAATCAAAACAGTAATTGGAAGAATCCCTAAGTGATGAAATTATTTGGGTGACACAGAATACTAGATTAGTTGGCTCTTGCTATTTTGGCAGTTAAGATATATCTGATCTAGTGGTTATCTTAGCAAATAATTCCCCGAACCAGAAGGACTTTTTTTGTCTCCTTCCTTTGATTTATCCCAGAAATGTAGCTCTTTGGAGGAGGCTTAGGCATTAATATTTATCATCCCTTCCCTAGGCTCAAAAAAAGACTACCCACCAGTAACCCAAATTCAATTAGCAGGATACCTGGCTGTGGGGTAATAAAGTAGTTTTTCTCTGTGTGACATGCTTGGATTTGTTCATCTTCTCTAGTTGACCTCTCAGATCTACCTACTACTCCTGGGCTCCAGGGGGCGAATCCGGAATGCCATGATTATTCCAGAGCATTAGCCACAGTAGCCAGATCCCTGGAGTCTATGGTTCTTTGTTTTCTACTTAAAAAAAAATTATACTTGCTGCTGAATAGTAATTTTCGATGATTATAGTGACTTAGGAAAGAGGAAGGAAAAAAACAGTAGCACAGGTTGTGACAAGTTGAAAAATACTAAGAATACCATGGTTTCCCAGTAGGTAACTTGAGGATGTAGATATTTTAATTTGGTTACCAAATATAGCTTCACCTTCCTAAATCTCACTGACTGGCTCCACTGCATGCATTTGGGGAGCATTCAGGAATGCTTTCTGCTTCCCATTTTAACTGTCTACGCTTGAAAGTGGGTGTGAACATAACCTAAGGTATATTTTCCCTTGAATTATTTTCGGGTGTTACTGATTTGGGTTCAGCTTAATAGCATGAGAAAAATTTGTTTTCCTACTCTCAATTTTCTGTTTTGGCCTCACTTCCATTTTCAGGAGGAAAACAAAGTGAAAATTCCTCAGAATTGAATTGTTTTCATCTTTTATATCTTTACTACCATACATCTATATGTGTGTGTGTGTGTGTGTGTGTGTGTGTGTGAATGATTTCAAATAATAAATATTTCTAATCTATGTATTGTCAACTTTTTATATGGTGAGAAAAATGTCTATGCACAGAAGATCAAATGAATCTTTTGTTATTGGTTCATACAGGTAGAATATAAACATGATAGCTAACGCAATGTGCCAGGCACCATTTAAACATTTTTACTTACAGTATCTCATTTACATATAATGCATTTAATAAATAGGGAATGCTGTAACATTCCTTTAACAAGTTTTGTTTTGTTTTTATTAGAGAAGTTATGGGTTACAGAACAAGCATGCCTAAAATACAGGGTTCCCATACACCACCCTATTATTAACACCTTGCATTGGTGTGAAGCATTTGTTACAATTGATGAAAGCACATTTTTATAATGGTAGTGCTAACTATAGTCCATGGTTTAAGTTAGGGCTCACTGTTTGCATTGTGCAGTTCCATGGATTTTTTTTTTAACATTTTTATTCTAGTACCATATATGCATCCTAAAATTTCCCCTTTTAACCACATTCAAATACATATTTCAGTGCTGTTAATTATGTTTACAATGTTGTGCTACCATCCCCACCATCCATTATCAAAAATTTTTTGAAAAGTTCATACATGCCAAACCACACCTTAGGTGACCCAGAATCAGAAAGCATCAGGTTGTTATAGGAGAAAAGGCACAGTCTCTTCTGATTCTATAAATGCTAAGCATGTGTTCCTAAAGCATTCTCAAAAGAAAAGAAGAAAAAAAAAAAGAGGGTAACAGCAGCTTTCAAAATTATCTCAGTCACCTCTTGCCCTGTCTAAAATTAGAATTCACATATCAAAATTAAATAGTTTGAATTTTTAAAAGTAAACAGTACAGTAAAGACACTAGTGAAATTCTAATTACTTATTTAAATAATTATCAGAAATAATTATTAATGTTACTAAATATCAACATTAAATCATATTATCATAAATAAGTTACTTAGGCAAAGACCATTTTCATGATTTTAGAAGAGGCAAAACTAAAACTTTGCTGGATGAACTTTGATCTATAAATACAAACGTTTTTGCTTCCACCAGGCCAGGGTCTTGGGTGATCTTCAAGGAGTTTAAATCACATTATTAATCAGATGTTTACAGACTGTATCACATTGTCACACTGTGGTGAATTAATTTCTCATATTCCCATTTTTGACCTCACGAGATTGCCAAACAAAAAGAACTGAATAGCATGCCTGGGTCATTAGTAGGTTATTCAAAATTCCAGACACTGCTGTTGGATCTAAAATGATACCTTTCTTTTCTAACCACGTTCCTTAATTGCCTTGGAAATATGCAAGGAGATTTCAAGTGCTTGCCTGTTCAGTCCAGGATATTTATAATATACTTTTTTCTCAAGAGCTGAACTCTACTTTTCTATTTTAAACTTGAATTATTTCTGTAATACACAAGCCACATATTTTGCACAGAAAGACAAAAGATGCAGGCAAATAAAAACGAAACAAACCTGGAGAAAACGTGCTATTTCACAATTTTTTCCCAGACATTTGAACACTTCAACCAAATTGGACTATACCATGTGTAATTTGATTTTTTACTTAACACAGTAACAGGAACATCTTAACATTCCAATAAATATTTACATCATGGACGGCTGCACAGTAAGGCTGCAACATGATTTGTGTAAATTACCCCTTATTGTTAGGGATGCAAAAAGTTGTGCTCAGTTCGTAGCTATGGAGAGGTTACTGATTGACACATTCGACTTGAGCGAGGCGGAGGAGCTCAGACCCAGAGGGCTACAGTGCTTTCCCTGCACGCTTCCCACTTCCTGGCTACTTGGACGTTCTTGTCCCAAAGCCTCTGCAAGGAAGCGATTGGCCGGGTCCCGGGCCCAGGAATGCTCCGTGGCCCCGAATAGCCGTGTGAACAGTCCATCTATGGGCAACAGGCAGCTCGCCGGGGTACCTGCCTGTTTTCTCACTTAGGCCCGTGCTCCCCTCGCTGACCCCGAAATTCAGAGCAGTGGCGTCCTCACCAAGGATGAGAGAGTCACGCGTGGAAGGGAAAGTCTGTGTTCTCCCTTCAGAGGCTGAATCGGGAGAAAATGACTTCTCCGAAGGCTGTGCCAGCTTAGCTGGAACCGAGAAATGACAGCCAACTGCCGCTGGGCCTGGCCAGCCCCGGATACCCATGGGTGCATTCCCCAGGAATGTGTTTATAAGGGGGCGGGGGGGGGGGGGGGCGCTGATGAGAAATCACTAAAACCGGAGGTTCCTCTGCCAAACCAGGGGGCTGGAGGGAAAATAGGGGTCTTCCCTAAAACTGCAGAACAAACCTCAAACTAGAGAAAAAGGGGGCTTCCAAATAAGGGAGGTTTGGCAGATAGTCACCGGCTGATAACGTGGTGTCCTGGGGCTGTTATCTCTTGGCACTAAAATAAAGCACAGGGGCTGAGATTTCTGAATGCCCCGTCCCCTGGCTTTTAAGGTAGGCTTTTAAGGTGCGGGGACCCCCGTCTCTGAAACCTTAGTGTCCCCGGGGAGGCCAGGGTGGGTGGCCACTCAAGCAGGCCTGCCCCTTCGGAGGGCAGCTGGAGTCCCCAAGAGTCCCCAAAAGGACTCTTTAGGGGCTGCCTGAAGTTCAGCTTGAAACTCCTGCAAGGAAAGTGCTCCCATTATAAATGCTTCCCGCCCCCCAAAAAAACTCCAGCACCTAAAAACCTTGGACTTGTTCGTCTTTTGGTCCTCAACTGCGGCAATCCCGTGGTTTGAAACCTGCCCCGTGAGACGGTTAACCACCAACCCTCTGAACTAGAGGAACTTTAAAAAAAAAAGCCCTTGTGCCCAGCAGCTGTCGGGCTCGGGGCGGCGGCGGCGGTGCGGGGAGCCCGGCGCGGAGGGGGAGGCCTCGGGGGCGGGCGCCCCGCTCTCCTCCAGCCGGGCTGTGCGGGCCGAGGGCAGGCCCGCTAGGCCCCCCGCTCCCGGGCGCGCGAAGGGGCCGCTGGTCACCGCTGATCCCCGGCCCAGTGGCGTCGGGAGGCTGCCGGAAGACTCGGGAAGGCGGCGAAGGGGAGGCGGGAGGCCGGGTGACTCAGCCCGCGGCGCGAGGGGGCGGCGAGCCCGGGCGCTCCGCCGGGGACGCGGGGCCGGGAAGGCCGCGCCGGGCACGGCGGGGTTAAGTGGGCGGTGCCCGGCGCGCGCTCCGCCCCGCGCCCCGCCCGCCCTGGATTCCGCGCGGGGCCCCTATTTATAGCAGAGGCGCCTTGGCGTCCCGAAGCCTCACGCAGTGGCCCGGGCCGCAGCGACAGGCGCCATGGAGCGGCCGGCGCCCCTGGCCGTGCTGCCCTTCTCGGACCCCGCGCACGCCCTGAGCCTGCTGCGCGGCCTGAGCCAGCTCCGCGCCGAGCGCAAGTTCCTGGACGTGACCCTGGAGGCGGCGGGAGGGCGCGACTTCCCAGCTCACCGGGCCGTGCTGGCGGCCGCCAGCCCCTACTTCCGCGCCATGTTCGCCGGGCAGCTGCGCGAGAGCCGCGCCGAGCGGGTGCGCCTGCACGGGGTGCCGCCCGACATGCTGCAGCTGCTGCTCGACTTCAGCTACACGGGCCGCGTGGCGGTGAGCGGCGACAACGCCGAGCCGCTGCTGCGCGCCGCCGACCTGCTGCAGTTCCCGGCCGTGAAGGAGGCGTGCGGCGCCTTCCTGCAGCAGCAGCTCGACCTGGCCAACTGCCTGGACATGCAGGACTTTGCCGAGGCCTTCAGCTGCGCGGGGCTGGCGAGCGCGGCGCAGCGCTTCATCCTGCGCCACGTGGGCGAGCTGGGCCCGGAGCAGCTGGAGCGGCTGCCCCTGGCGCGCCTGCTGCGCTACCTACGCGACGACGGGCTCTGCGTGCCCAAGGAGGAGGCCGCCTACCAGCTGGCGCTGCGCTGGGTGCGCGCCGACCCGCCGCGCCGCGCCGCGCACTGGCCGCAGCTGCTGGAGGCCGTGCGCCTACCCTTCGTGCGCCGCTTCTACCTGCTGGCGCACGTGGAGGCCGAGCCTTTGGTGGCGCGCTGCCCGCCCTGCCTGCGACTACTGCGCGAGGCGCGCGACTTCCAGGCGGCGCGCTACGACCGCCACGACCGCGGGCCCTGCCCCCGCATGCGGCCGCGCCCCTCCACCGGCCTGGCCGAGATCCTGGTCCTCGTGGGCGGCTGCGACCAGGACTGCGACGAGCTGGTCACCGTCGACTGCTACAACCCACAGACTGGCCAGTGGCGCTACCTGGCCGAGTTCCCCGACCACCTAGGTGGGGGCTACAGCATCGCAGCGCTGGGCAACGACATCTACGTGACAGGTGAGTGGGCCGGGAGAGACTCTGGGGTCCATCCCTGGGAGAGGACGTCCACCAGTTGGAGAAACCCAGAGCCTGGGATCCCGAGCCACGTCTGAGTCCCAGAGGCTCCCTGCTCTCCTACTCTCCCGACCTACCTCCCTCCGCTGGGCTGGCAAATGGGTAACCAGTGACGTTTCAGAGGGTTGACGTTTTCAGCCGGTAGAAAGAGCTCCTTGTGCGAGTGAGGACAAGTAGCTGCTTGTGGTTCTCTGTTGTCCACAGCTGGGGCTGCCTGGGTGCAGCAGATGGTGCCGCCTACCCCCTGTTTGGGTAGAAGATACTGGGGCACTGACTCTGCACAATAGGTGCTTTCTTTTTTTCCTTAAGGTATCCGGGGACAGGATGACGCCCTGAGAGACATGCATCCATCCCTCACACGGGGAACCCCACAGGCTCCTGACTCACTGGCCGTCACTGGTGACAGGTTCCTTGGGCCCTGGCACTTGCTCCCAGGCTGCGTGCTGACCGTCACGTGGGGTTTAGGCTGAGCCGGCCGCCCACGACTGTAAACACAGTCACATGCTAAGAGGTTTTCTTCCAGTCACTTGGCCGAAACCCCAAAACACTGCCGAGTCATGGTGGGCGGGTCCCAGCCTGCTCTGCCCAGCACTTCTCCCACATTTTTCATTGTAGAGAAATCAGCGTTTAAACTTGAGGCCATGTCCTCCCGTGGTGGGAGGAGGTGCGGCTCTGTGGCGGCTTATAGGGAAAAGAACCCACTCAGTCGCCACCTGTAGCTCTGCTGAGACTGTGACAATCAGGCCAGTGAGCTTCGGGGCATGGGATCAAGTCCGACCTGGTGAATTCTGGAGAAAACCTCGCTCCCAGGCAGAGGCTCCGACATGCTGACCCACGACAGTTTGGCATGCCGCCTGAAGGATGCTCTTGGTTCCCACTGGACGTCAGCTCAGGGTCCAGCCTCTGCTGGGAGCTGCCAGGATCAGTCCCTCTTTCCAATCTGAGGTTGACCCAGTGTATTGGTTGGGGACCCTGTCCCCCACCTCTCCACCCCCAAAGTCTGGCCAGTGACTTTAGGCAGAACACTTGCTTCCAGAACCGGCCAGATTCATCCCAATTCTGCACGCCCTTCTGTGAATGTCACAGCTGAGCAGCTAATCCTTTGGGTTTAGGCAGCTGGCCTGGCCATTCTGGGCAGCTGCCCATCAACGTTCCATGGGGGCGAGAAAGCCGCCTTCAGCTGCTTTGGACATTCTTCTCATTTGGAAGGAAGAAGGCAGAATGGGCTTTACATTTAAGAGCTCTGAACTTCACTGGACGGATAAAATGTCTGCTCAGCTCCAGGACACCAGCCTCAAAGGGGTTCCCTTCTGGATGTGGAGATTCTGGTGTCCTGAACGGGCCTTTATGATCACAGCCAGCACATTCTCTTCTTTAAGCTCTTTGTTGAAACGAAAGACCGAGACAGAAAGTACCCATCACACTTGAAGAACTCAGTGAAATTTTACAAATGGAACACACCTCCTTAACCCCCACCCAGGGGCCCCCTTTGCAGCATGACTTTCTGGGTTAAGTTTCCAGCGTGTGGCATGAAGTGGAGCCCCTCTCGTTCTGCCTTGGCCCCTCTGGGCAGCCCAGCGTTGGGCAGACAGGACCCTGCCCATCCCATCCACATGCCCTGTGGCTTCCCTGGCACAGCCACCTGAGTCCTGATGCCCTTGCCCAGTTGTGTATCTGACATTGTATTGGTGGGGGTGGGGTACAGATGGGGGTTGCTTGTTTGGTTGGAATTGAAGCACGGGGGCCTTTGTGTGGCACCATCAGGACTCTTTTCTGGGATGGCGCTTGTTTGTGGCTCCTGGGCAGCGGTCAGCGCATGCGTTGCCTTGGCTACGTCCGGAGGCCCCTGGCCTGGGCCTTGGGCAGAGAGGATGGCTCTTGGACGTGTGTGGAGGTTGAAGCTGGTGCAGCCCCCCGGGAGAGGCGAAAAGTACAGGTGGGGTGTAGGGGGGACTTGGCCATCAGCCGAGCTGACCCTGCGCCCCGTTGACCCCCACAGGCGGCTCCGATGGCTCGCGGCTCTACGACGGCGTGTGGCGGTACAACTCGAGCGTGAACGAGTGGACGGAGGTGGCGCCCATGCTGAAGGCTCGCGAGTACCACAGCTCCTCCGTGCTGGACGGGCTGCTCTACGTGGTGGCCGCGGACAGTACGGAGCGCTACGACCACACCTCCGACTCCTGGGAGGCCCTGCGGCCCATGGCCTACCCCATGGACAACTGCTCCACCACCGCCTGCCGCGGCCGGCTCTACGCCATCGGCTCGCTGGCCGGCAAGGAGGCCATGGTGATGCAGTGCTACCACCCCGACACGGACCTGTGGTCCCTGGTGGACTGCGGCCAGCTGCCACCGTGGTCCTTCGCCCCCAAGACCGTCACCCTGAACGGACTCATGTACTTCGTCAGGTGAGTCCCGTCCCAGGTGCCCCACCTGCCGCCTGCTCGGCAGCTCGTTCTGCCTTCCCGTTCACCGAGGAGGAAACGGGCAGCGCTGGGGTCTGAGTCCGGGTCTCTGACCCTACAGCACCACTGTGCCCTGTTTCTCAGGGTTGTGGGCCTCCTGGGTTTCTTAGTTCAGCAAAGCCAAGTGTGATGGGATGTGGGCCCTTTGGAGAACTCTTCAGGGTTTGATGATGCTAAATAAAAATGTGTCCCTTTCGGCTGGACTTCCCCTTCCTGGGGGATCCCATCAAAGTCCCAGTTGTTCTCTTGTGACATTTGTTAGTAAGGACCTTGTTCTACCTAAAGGGGATTTTGAATTTGAAAAAGGCCAAGAAGAGTTGTCAGCACACTTTTTGGGGGTCTTTGGGGAGTCTTGGGCAGGGTAGGGGACACACGGATGGGCAGGTGGGGGTGCTGCTCCGCCCCCTCTGATTAAAGCAGCTTCTGCCTACTTCCAGCAGGTTCTGTCCTAGGGCTGGAGGGCGGTCCTGAGCCCTGCTGCCTGTCGCCGGCCCCCGGGGTCTGGTGCACACAGCACATCAGTGCTTGTCTAGCCAATGGTGTCATCCAGGGGCCCCATGGCTCTTGCCTGGGGAGGGACCCAGTACCCGGCAGGCTGCTGAGGGGCCCCTGCAGCTGCTCATGGGAGCCACGATAAGAGCTGGTGCAGGAGCAGCCCTGGGCTTGCTGTGCTGTGTGCTTGCCAACTGCCTCCTGGGGGTGGTCACCACTGCTGTCCCATCTCACAGATGGCAAGACAGAGGCTTAGGGTGGGAGGGGGCTTGTCCACGACGGTATGGGGTGTGACCCAGGCCCCAAGGGTAGGGTGCCACTGCACTCAGGGCCACTACAGCCCGCTGTGGCCTTGGCCACAGCCAGCAGAGACTTGACAGCCAGCGGGTCACTGTGCATCCGCTGGTCATAGCCAGATGCCCCCTCCCAGCCGGTCAGCAGGATCCAGGAGGGCACTGGGAATCCCCTTCTCATGGACACAGCTCCCGCCTGTGTGCATCGGCCTATAGCAGCTGCTCCCCTCCCTGGGGCCTGCCTGAACTGACAGTCTCCTTCTGGTCTGGAGCTTTGAACTGGGCACCCCAGAGGATGCCCACTTTGTCTGCCTCTCCGTCCCCAGGCCTGAGCTGAGGGCTCTTTTCCGGAAACAGGCCAGCCTTGGGGTGAGCCCCATTGGAAACAGAGGCAGGGTTGCTTGTGACCTGTGGCCTTCTCCGAGAAAGCCCTGGAATCTCAGCCTGTTCCTGGTTATAAAACATCATCTGGTCTTTTGCCAAGCTGTGCCAGGTGTCCTTAGAGGAGGCAGTGGAGGTGGCTATAAATACAACATATCCAAGTGCCAGAACCTTCCTTTGGCCCCTCAGCTGTTGGACAAGCACCTTTGAGAATGCCATCCCCATCCTAGTTCCTAGAACAACACGTGCCCGAGGGCCATCCTGTCCACCTAAGACACACCCTGTTTCCTCTTCCTGGTCTGAATTACTTGCCAGCTGCACCCAGGCCTGTGGAAGGAAGCTTTCGGGTGCCCTCACCCCCACTGCTAGTCTTTTGCACAGGGCTTAGCTAAACCCTCAGGGCTCCAGCACCTGCCCTGGGACCCCCGGGCAGCAGCACGGCTACAGTGAGTGGCTGCAACGGCTGCCGCTTTCCCCTCCAGTGAGACTTCTCCAGGCGAGTAGCGGGGGGCTGGCCTCTGCCCGTGAGGAGGTTAGCAGGGCAGGAAAGAGACGATCCTGGCAGGGAAGGACAGGCCTGGGGTCCAGGTCTGATGCCGTGGGGTCATCCATCCCCAAGCTGTGCTGTCTGTGGCACTTCATGAGCCACATAACTTCTGTCTGGGGTGCCACCTGCCTCCGGACAGCCCCTGTCCCTGGGAGGCAGCCAGTGCTGGGTGGGGGCTGCTGGCCTGGCCTATGAGCAGTGCCCCATCTCAGCTCCCGTGAGAGGTGGCCCTTTTGCTGGGATGTCCCCGTCCCACCAAGGAAGGAGCTGGGAGCGCCACACAGTCTGACCCCTGGCCCAGTGGATTGGGTTCCACCACTTCATTATCACTGTATGACCCACGAACTAAGACTGGCTTCTATATTTTTTTCTTTTTTAATGATTGGGGCAGGAAGCAGTTAAAAAAAAAGAAAAAAAATTTTGGCAGCATGTAGAAATGCTATGAAATCCAAATTTCAGTGTCAGTGAACAAAGTTTTGCTGGAACGTTGCCAGGGCATTTGTTTACGATCGTCCGTGGCCGCCTGTGCCCGGGATCGTCCGTGGCTGCCTGTGCCTGGCCACGGCAGCACTGAGTGGCTGCGACAGAAACCACCTGGTCTGCAAAGCCGCAAACATTCATCCCCTGGCCCTTCCCAGAAGAAGTTTGCTGACCATTGTTATCACTGTGGTGACAATTGCTTTTCCTTGTGTTTTGTTGTGTTTTTTTTTTCTGGCTGCGTCTCTGCTTTCAAGGCTAGGCCTTGGGGCCCTGGAGCCTTTTGCAGGGATCAGGAGGCTCGAAGGCTCCCGATCCCAAGGCTCGTTGCTGGTGTCTTTCTGCCCAGACCATGCGTATCGTGCCAGGTCCTGAGGACCCGGGCAGCACGGGCGGGGGTGGGAGGCTGGGCCTGGCCAGCCATGGACGGCTTTCCCAAGAGGTGGCGCAAAGTTGGAAAGACGAGTCGGAAACGTGTGTGTGCATTGGGCGGTGGGGGTGGGGGTGTTTGCAAGCCCTGAGATGGGAAGGAACCTGGCAGGTTCAAGAACGGAGGGAGCCCACAGGGGCAGCTGCGGGGGGGGCAGTCGCTCCTGGGTTTGAAGTCAGGCTCTGGGACCCAGGTCAGGTCCTGACTCCTGAGAACCAAGGATGTGGGCCCACCGGGCCAGAGGGGCTGCCGGACCACCTCCGGGAGGCGGGGCTGTCGTCCGACGACCCCACTGGAGAGGGCCCTGGCTGTGCTGTTCCTGGGTGGGGGGCACGCTCAGCCCTGCCACCTCTGGCCCGGCTCTCTCCAGGCTGCTCCCCCCGCCAGCTGACTGGCCCCATCCGCGTTTCCTCCGCAGGGACGACTCCGCCGAGGTGGACGTGTACAACCCGGTGAAGAACGAGTGGGACAAGATCCCAGCTATGAATCAGGTACGTTTAGAGCTGAGCCAGCGCCCGAGGCCCAGGCACACTCCCATTTGCGGCTGAACCATCAGCGTTGGGAGTATTTGCCAGGTGCTTGGGTGGGGCCAGGCCTTTATGGGTGCCAGCTCCTTTGGTGGATGGGGGGGGGTGGTCTCCTCCTTCTACACTCCAGTCTTGATCCCAGGACCATGCTGCTTAGAGTTCACTCACTCAAGCAGTACCTAAGTGGAGCTCAGCCCTGCTCTAGGTAGTGAGGATACAGGGGAGAAAGGAGCTATCTGGGGAAGAGTATTTCAGGCCCGTGGGATCAGCCGTGCAACGGGCCAAAAGCCCAGAACAAACAAGGGGACAGAAGAGCTGAGGCCCCCTCTCACCCACACCCCTCGGCCCGCAGGTGCACGTCGGGGGCAGCCTGGCTGTCCTGGGAGGGAAGCTGTACGTGTCCGGCGGGTACGACAACACATTTGAGCTCTCGGATGTGGTGGAGGCCTATGACCCCGAGACGCGGGCGTGGAGCGTGGTGGGGAGGCTCCCGGAGCCCACCTTCTGGCACGGCAGCGTCAGCATCTTCCGCCAGTTCATGCCCCAGGCACCCCTGGGCGGGCGCGGCTTTGAGCTGGACACCGGTGGCGGTGATGTGAACTCAGGCTGGCCACGGCAGCAGCAGCAGCTGGATGAGCTGCACTAGCCCCGGCCTGGCCCAGGACAAGCCTCGGTGCAGGTAACCTGGCACCGCTGGGGCGGGGAGGCAGTGACCTTGTGGGCTCCATGACCCAGAAAGTTTCCGTGCATTTGGAGCTGGGAGTCCCGGCTGCTGGAACTCAAGCCCTTGGCAGAAGAAGGGCACGGGTCACCCCCAACCTGTGGGGCCCCAGCTCGCCAATGCAGCACACACCCCTCTTGCTGCTGCCACCTGCTCCCACCTCTAGGGGAACCAGGGGCGGGGAGGGTTCCCCCGTGAGAGGCCTGAGGGGGTTCTGGGCCTGCCTTCCCGCAGGTTCTCAGCCATCTGCACCCGTCTGGGCCTGGAGCATTGGGGATCAAGTGAGGCTGGCTGCTGTGGGGCCCCAAACGCCATGTCCTCTGCAGACCCTCAGTGGGCCAGCCTCCCAGAAGGGGGGTGTCTCACAGCAATGCACCTCTTGGGGCTGGGGCTCCTGGAGGTGACCTCAGGCCCCAAGGTGCATGTAGCAGGACTTTGAAAATGGGTGTGACCCCAAGGAGGCCCCCGGGGGCCTGCTGAGCGTCCCGTCTCCCAAGGACCCAGGCAGTGAGAGGCCAGAGCCCCAACACAAGGCCCGGGGAGCCCCTGGTTCACACTCGGCCACGCAGACCCTGCAGGTGTTGGAGGGGGTGGGTGTGCCCCACCCCTGCGCCCTGGCCGTGCCTGCCAGCGGAGAATCCCGGTGCTGCCAGGGGAGCCCTGGGCAGCGGTGCCTCGGGGAGCTCCAGGGTTTGGGGTGCCTGCAGCTTGAGCCTTCCTTCCGACAAGTGAGGGAAAGCGAAGAAACGGGTGGGTTTGTTTGACTTTTAAGTCTGTTTAAAAAGCGCCGTTGCCAAAGCTTTCTGCCAGGTGGGGGGATTTAAGGTTTCTTGGAAGCGCAAGGCCAGCTCCAGAAGCAGCAGCAGCCCCGGAGAACGGAGGCTCAGGGAGCCCCGAGTTTCTCTAGGAAGCTGGAAGGTCTCTGTGGTCCCTCTTGCCACCTCAAGTAGCCTTTGACCGAATCCATCTTTCCCTTCCCAGAGAGGACATCTGGGCTGTTTCTCTTATTAGAAAAATTGAAATTCATTGATTTGCCTTTTCCCAGTGACATAGCTTTCAGAGATGTGTTCTCACCAGGAGAAGTAATAGTCGTAGGATCATTACTCAAGAAATTGCACTTGAAGCCCTTTTGATGGCAAGATGGCACACACTGGTCTCCGGGGACAGCCTTGCTGCCTTCATGCAGCCCCGGCATCAGTGGGCTTGGGGTGGCTGCACTTTGGCGTCTCACTGCCATTTCGCTGTCATGGGGTTCGACCATCTTGCTCCAGGAGCCTGTGGAGCTTACGTCAACCCCCAGTCATTACTAAGCGCCTACTGTGTACTGCACACAGTTGGGAGGACCGGGTGGGGGTTGTGCAGGGAGGAAGGCGTGTGCCCGGCCTGTGGGGGCTTCCTGTCTGGGGGCCTGCAGGGGCATCTCAGCTGGCCAGGCCTGGCCTGTGGACTTGGGAGCAGTGGGGAAATGTGGACCTGGGCTTCTCGGATTGGGGGTACCCCTGGCAGTTGGTTAAATTTGGGTCCTCAGGGCTGGATGAGGGGCTCCCCAGGACCCCCCTTCACCCCTCTTGGTCCTAGTGTGTACTGCGGGGTGAGTGAGGCAGCCCCCCAGCTGGGGTCCCAGCCCTGGATGGTTCCTCCCTGTGGCCCCCGCTTCCCAGCAGAGGGGGCAGCCACCGCACCGGGCTCCTCTGCAGGCACAAGGCCCTGGCCTTCCGCCTGACGGTGGCTCTTTTCTAGCCACGGGAGCCGCAGGGCCAGGGCGGCCACCACCCAGCACCACCCTTTCCACCCTGCGGGGGGAAGGAGGGTGCAGGTGTACAGGGTGGAGCGAGCCCTCACTGTACACCGGGCACAGCTCAGCCCAGAGGCCTTGGCCCCTCACCCGGGGCCCCAGGCCTGTCTCCTTGGGGCCCTTGGAGCCAGGAAGGCAGAGTGGGGGGTCGTTGGACACGAGTCACAGAAGCTCTTCCCACCTCCCAGGATACCAGGCTGCAGCTAGCAAGGTCAAGGGCAGTCCCAGGGCAGCAGCTCGCGGGGAGAGGCATGCAGTAAAGCTCTTTAGTTGGGGCAGGGTGTCTCCTGCAGACACTTTCCTGCTGTCACATTTTCCTGTCGAGACAGCCTTTCTGTTTCTAGCCCTCTGCAGCGGTGACCACCAGGCCCAGGGCTGGAGCTCAGCCTGCTCACCGCTTCCAGTGCGGGTTCAGGGCCTTTGTGCAGCCTTCCTTCCGCAGGCCCCACTGGGCAGCCGGCGTCCTGGTCCCTGCCCTTTTCCTCCTTACCCCTTCCCCATGACTGACAGCCACCGGGTCCCACTCTTGGTGGCTTCTGTCATCAGCTGGTTTGGGTGTGGCCCAGCAGAGGAGGAAGAGGGGTGGGTCTGTGTCCCTCTGACAGCCACCCTCCAGGACTCCCCACGCCCCACTACCAGCACCCCGACTTTGGGTTTGAAAGACCAGTGATGGAGAAGGGGGGAGGTGCCGGCAGCCTCGGGGACAGCCGCTCCGGCCAGCCAGCAGACCCCTTCCCGCGGGTGGTGCGGGGTTGGGGTGGCCCTGCAGGAGCCTGCCGTCCCTAACCCTCCCCTGCTCGTTCCCCCAGCCGGCGTCCCCACACCAGCCTCGGGACGGGTGCTGGCTGGGCCACAGGTTACGACGTTCAGAGACTAGTATTTGACGCTAATCTAGAGTGTCCTGTTTTGTGATTTCCTAGTAAAGGACACCCCCTTTCACGTACAACATCAAGTTGCGCCCCAGTGTGGGGCAGGTTTGCCATATTTATTTGTTTATTTTGTAAGCTTTCATGTCCAGAATCTTGTTTAAGCTTTTAGGATGGCTTTAATACTTTTTGAAATAAAAACTTTTCTTAGACATTGGATGTTGCTGCCACCCTGTGCTGCTGTGCCTTCTGGGAATCCTCCAGGGCGAGGCCCGGCGTAGGGCAAGGATGGCAGAGAAGCACCTCCCCTGGAGGGTGGGGTTGGGGAGCCGAGGGACACGCTGCGGGGCTTAGGGGGGTTGTTTAGGACCTCGGGCCCTTCAGCTCAGACCCTCCTGAGGTGTGAGTGGAAAGGAGGGCCGAGCCCAAGAGGCTGAGGGGCAGGGCTGCTTGGTGGTATCACGGCTGGGCCTTCCGGGTGGGTGGGGTCTGTCACCTCCCTTGCATGTCCTCCAGTTGGGGACCCAGGCAGGTTAAATCTCTTCATTCTCCCTGCTGGAGCTCCCCCTCCCCTCTGCCCCTCCTGTGTCAGCCATAGGCAGAGCACACAAGGGCCATGGGATGAACCTCAAAATAAGGAGGAGACCCCAAGACAAACTGGGGGTTCACACAAGCCATCAAGCTTGGGAACATCTTACACATCCTCTGGCGGGCAGGGTGGAGAGGCAGGGCCTGGGTGGTGAGAGGGAGAACAAGGAGACTAGGGTTTGTTTTTTTAATACCCTTTCCCAAACAGGAAGATGTTTATAACCTGATAGGAAAATAAGTCAGAAACCTGGGGTGTCAGTTACTGCATATGATACTGTCTTTAGCTCTGAGCTCCCCAGTGGGCAAGATGAAAAAGGAAGGATGGCTAGATGGGTTCTGGGTGTAACACAGAAACTTTCCTAGCCGCCCACTGCAGGAGGGATTTGGCGTGGGGCCGATGTTCCAGGAGGCCCCGGTGAGGGTGCCTCCAGACTCACTGCTTTGGATCTGCTCTGGTGATCACACTGCTTTGGAATTTCCTGGGTGCCGAGCACTGAGCTTCCGCAGTTTTAAACTGTGGCTGCTGAGTCTGACAGTCCTCCCATTGGGTGACGGAGGCCACAGCCTCTCCCCTCGAGTCTCGGGAGTGGTGTTTTGGTGACTGCGACCAACAGAACAGGCAGAGGTGACAACACCTGACTTCCAAGCCTTCTGTCGGAAGCCTAGGCAGTGTGGGGAGTGGCACCCAGGCCCCGGACCCCCACCCTGGCTGAGGTCCCAGCTGACAGGCAGCACCAACTTGCCACGTGAGCAAGTCCTGGTGAAAGCAAGTCCCCGAGCCCCGTTAAGTGTGCATGTGGCTTGTTATCCAGCAACAAGTAACCGGACAGTGAGTTTTCTCATTTATTCCTTGTCTGTGAAGCACGTACTGTTACAATTCTGTTGAAAGATAAGAAAGTGAAAGCAGCCAGCAGCTGGTAACCCGCCCAGGGCCACAGAGCTATAAATACAGAAGGTGAAGGGACTCAAAGGCAGCCCGCAGGCCGTCGGGCACCCCGCCCCGCAGCTGGGGAACCTGAGCACCAGGCACTGCCCTGGGACCACCGAGGCCTCTCACCGGCCTGGCCTGGCCTCCCTGCACCCCCGAGCAGCCGAGCTGGGCCCCCGAGGGAAGGGAGCCCTCTGGTGGGCACGCCACCAGCCAGCGTCCACAGGGCTGACCCACGCCGGCCGCCTCAGGGCCCAGGCATCTGTGCCCATCTTGCCTCGAGCCAGCGAGGCCATCGGCAGGGGCCCTGGCCGCTCTTTTGACTCCCGGAGGCTTAGGAGTGAGTTCTACCTCCACTAGCTGGTCTCACCTGAAATATGAAAGAGGAAACCATCAGTGTCTGGCTAAGGCTTCCCAGTCCACGGTCCAGAAGGAATGAGGAAAATAGACACAGAGCAGGTCCAGGGCCAGAGGCCCACGTTCCCCGAGCTGGGTCTCCCGGCAAGACGGGGAAGCTGCCAACTGAGAGGGTGGCCAGGAAGGCCCAGGCAGGCACACGCAAGGGAGAAGCACGTCACTGGCGTCCTTTTGCAGCTCCAGGTTCCCGGGGGACAGACCGTGGCAGGCCCGAAACAGGCACGTCCAAAGCCAGAGGGCTCCTTGGGGGTGCTCCACAGGGGGCTACGTGTCGCAGTCCTCGGAGATGGCAGCCGTGATCATGAGGGGGGGCTCCATGACACCTGGGCCGGTGAAGCCCTCATCCATGCACAGTCTCTGGCCAGGGAGCTGGGGGCCCAGGCCACCCTGGGCCAGGGACTCCACAATCACCTCGGCCGAGCCCACCTCCAGCTCGGCAGGCGGCTGGAGCGCCACCACCACCACCTTCTCGTCCTCGATGACCAGGTTCCGGAGCTTGCGCTGCCGTGGGTTGTAATTCTCCACACGATCGTGGATCTCCATGTGCCTCCGCAGGTGGGCCTGGAGCAGCCGAGGGGGGGGTGTCAAGCCAGGCAGGGGGTCGGCCTGCGGGTGGAGGGGTGCTCGGGGATGGGGGGGCTGGGGGTAGTGAGAGGTGACCCGGGGCCCTTGCCCTACCTGCCGGGTGAACTTGTAGCCACACTCAGTGCACTCGAACTTCCTCACGCCTTTGTGCCGCCTGACGTGCACACGTAGCTGCTCCACAGCTGCAGGAGGCCCAGGACAGCGTTAGGGCTCCTCCCCCCAGGAAGTGTGGGGAGTGGGCACGGGTCCCACCCGCACAATGAGACTGGGAGCCCCCAGAAAAGTGGGCTGAGCAGGCCACAGTGCCTTGTTTCTGTCCGCCCTAGAAGACTGATTGCTCCTCCCGGAAACCTTTCGACTGAATAAGCTGGAAACGGAGATGGCCCAGACTCCGGCTCCTCCAGGGGCATCCCCGGGGAAGAGTGGGGGTGGGTGGGGGGTCCCCAGGCCAGCCCAGATACCTTTGAAGGTTTTCCCACAGATCTGGCAGAAGTGGGGCCGGCCCTCCTGGTGGCGGCTGGCAACGTGCCTCAGGAGGGGGCCCTTCTCCGTGAAGCGCTGCTGGCAGAACTCACAGCTGAAGGGCCGCTCGCCCGTGTGGGTGCGGTTGTGCTTGTCCAGGCTGGCTGTGGGGACGAGGTGGGGGCTCAGCAGCAGGGCCCACATGGGGCTGGGGGTGGGTGGGGTCAGCCTCACCTTGGGTGCGGAAGGTCTTGCCGCAGAGGTGGCACTGGAAGGGCTTCTCGCCTGTGTGCGTCCGCAGGTGCATGTTGAGGTTGGCTTTCTGGGTGAAGGCATGGCTGCAGAACTCGCACACATACGGCCTCTCGTTCCTGTCGGGGAGACACCTTCACCTCCACTGCAGCCGGGTCACGCCTGGCCGCCATGCCCTGGGAATGGGGAGGCTGCCCCGAGCCCCTGGGTGGAAGGAGGGTCCACCTCCAACCCACAAATGGAAGGGAATGTCTGCAGAGCCAGAGTCATGGGAGTAAGGATGGAAGAGCACAGGAGACGTGGCAGAGGCCTAAGAAGCTGCTCTGTAAGATACAGAGCTGCTTTTAGCTTGAAATCCCCACCCCCAGCTCCCTACCTCGCAAACTCTTGCTCATCCTTCATGTCCCCTAACCCAAGAAGGCCTGCAGGCCCAAGATTCAGGGATGGGGGGGGACTCTCATCCCGTGCGAATGTCAGCAAACTCTGCCCTGGGCAGGGAAAGACGGGCAGACACCAACCTGTGCTTGGCCTTGATGTGCATCTGCAGGCCGTTGCGGCTCGAGGCCCGGTGCCCACACTCCTCACACACGAACAGCTTCTCCCCGCGGTGCTTGAAAGCCTCGTGCAGCTGCAGCTCTGTCCGCGACAGGAAGCACTTGGCACAGGTGGGGCACTGCCAGGCACAGGGGACAGGCCGAGGGCCCCAGGGCAGGGTGAGGGCAGGGTGGGAGCTGCCCAGGACTCCATGTGGCCTGTCCATGTGGGCCCAGCCCCAGCCACCTCCCTCTCCTGTGGCCCCCAGCCTAGGCAGCCCAGCGCCGGCCCAGCCCTGGTCACGTACAGCATGGGGCTTGGGGGCTCCGTGCAGCCTGATCATGTGGCTCTGCAGGTCCTTCTTCTGCATGAACTGCTGGGAGCAGGAGGAGCACTGAAAAATAGCCCCACCGTCACCCCCAGGGCAGTGGCACCAACAGAACCTGGGCCACCCCAGGGCCATCTGGGCCAGCCCGAGAGGCTCTGACGTGAAGGGCAGCATCCTGGAGGGCCCCACAGGACTCCACGGCCCCAGCTGCCCCGGTGTGCACTCATGGGGATGCTGAGCCCACCCTTCAGGGAGAGGAACAAGAGCCGAAAAGGGGTCTCAGGGAGGCCAGGGGGCCCAGCTGCAGAGATGGGGGTGGAGGATGGGCAAGGGAGGCTGTGGCCCTTGCTGTGCCATCCAGGGTGAGGCACCTGGCACCACTCCACAGAAAGGGCTCGCGGGAGAGTCCTGGGCAGCCCCCCGGCCCCAGCCCGTGGGCCCGGCCTGACCTTGTAGGGCATCTCCCCAGTGTGGGACACCATGTGCACCCGCAGCTCCATCCTCCGGCGGAAGGTCTCCTGGCACACGGAGCAGGTGAAGACCTGGCAGTGTGAGGGGCAAGCAGGGCCGGCATCAGGGGTGGCCTCCGCCTGCGACGGGGGCTTCCACTCGCTGCTGGGAGGAGTCTGCCTGAGGGGGGGCGTGCTGGGTGGGAGAGGGCAACACGTAACCCACCTGCCCTGGCCGTTCCGCCATGTGCCAGGCCCTGCGCATGCCCAGACTGGTAGGGCGAGGCCGGCAGCCCCACCCACGACCCCTGCTGCCCACTGGGACAGGCATCCAGGAAGAGGAGAGTGGGCTGAGGAGGGCTGGGCCCCACCACCTGGGGGGGGGGGGCTGGCCAGGGGGTCTTTCCCCAAAGCCCAAGGAGCTGTTGGGCCCAGAGACCTGGGCGGGCAAACCCAGAACATCTCCCACCGAGTCCCTCCTGGGCTTGTCCCTTCACCCTTGGGACCTCGGAGTCCCCACCTGTACAAACAACACACGGACGGACGGCACCCAAGAAACTGCAGCTCTCTTGGGGTTACAGCCCCCATCCGCGCAGGCTCCTGGGCCCTTCCAGCCAGGAGGCAAGGCGGGCGAGGCGGTGCGAGATGGTGCCCGCAGCACCCAGCCGGCCCCAAGTACCTGCTCCGAGCGGTTCATGCAGTTCCGGGCCTCATGTTCCAGGAGGTTCTCCTTCCGAAAGTAGCACTTCCCGCATTTGGGACATTCGAAGGGCTTTTCCCCAGTGTGTTTCCTGCGAGGAGGAGAAGCCTGAAGGGGTCTGGGGGCTGAGAGGACTCACCCGAGGCCTGCCCCCATGCCCCAGGCTGTGCTGCAGGCAGAGGATGGCACCGTCCCGAGGGCAGCCCAGCGCAGAACACCAGGGCTCAGGTGGACCCAGAAAGCCCGAGGGCAGGGCCCCTATGGTCCAGGCTGCAGAGCCCGTAGGGTGAGCCAGAGCCAGCCCTCTCCAAAGGCAGACGGCCCCTGGGTCCTGACTACCTGGACAAACAGTTCAACGTGCCAGGGTTCTGTGGGCCCTGCTCCCCAAACCCGGCCAGAACCAGCCCACTTCTCACCTGCACCGACACCGCCTGGACTGCAGGCTGCCCGAGCCTCCTACCTGGTCCCCCTGCTCCCACTCCTGGCTCCCCAGCAGGCCACAGGCTCAGCAGCCAGAGGCATCCTTTGAGTGTAAGTCAGCTCACATCCTTCTGGGCTCAAAACCTTCCAGTGCTCCCGTTTCACTCAGAGGCCTCTGGGGCTCCCTGGCTGACAGCCCACCCCTCACCTCATGGCCTCCCTCCCCGGGCCCCCGCCTGGCTCCTCTGGGCAGGCCCACTGGCCTCCGTCACGCCAGACTCACTTCTGCCTCAGGCCTTTGCTCTGTCTTTCCCTCTGCCCAGCGCACCCCGCTCACTTCCTCATCCTCTTGAGACCTTACTCAAGCCTCACCTTCTCCGTAAGACTACCCAGGCCACTTGGAGTTAAAATTGTAACCTGACTCCACCCCACATGCCCCAAACCCCTGGCCCTGCTCTACTTGTTCTCTCTTCCACAGAACTTCCCACCTTCAACCACAGCATATAATTTGCTCATTTGTTAGGTTTGTCATCTGCCTCACCCTGCTGGAATGTCAGCTCCACTAGGGATCTGTTTTGTCCTCTAAAGTATCCCAGGTGCCTAGAGCAGTCTTGTCAGCCACCTGGCGGGTGGTCTGTTGAACGAATGAATCAAGTGAACCAGGACCCTGGAGCCCACGTGTAGCATCAGGAAGGCATGTGCCAACCTGCCAGAGGCCAGACACGTCTCTCACCCTCTGCTGCTCTCTCCCCACTGTCCTCGTCCCCCACCCCAATGACCATGTGAGGCCACCCCCCCAGCCTCCTGTTCTCAGGGCCAGCTCAGCAACCTGAAGTGCATGGTAGGGGTGGGGGGTGGTGCCCTACACTGAAATCTTACATGCAGGGATCATCCAGGGGATCCCCCCTGCCCCATGCTCCTCCCTCACTGGGATTCTCCCCAACACTCCACTGGCAGCAGCTGCCCCAAAGCAAAGGGCACAGGTACAGCCAACAGGTTCTCCCCCTAGCCCCAACCTATCATTCAGGAGTGGGTTCCTCAATTGTCCTACTGAGAAACGTGGCTAAGCCAACCCAGCCGTGGCCAGAAAGAGCACCGTGATGGACTGATGCATGCCACCTGTGCGTCAGCCCCAGCGGCCCTGTGGAGGCTCTGGAGCAGTGCTGACCGAGAGAACTCAGCAACGAAGGAAACCTCCTAGGTCTGCACTGTCCAGTTCAGGCCAGTGGCCACAGGTGGCACCTGAGCCCTTGAAATGTGGCTGCTGCATCCAAGGAACTTACTTTCTATTTAACTGTAATTTAAAATGAAAGCAGCCACACGTGGCTGAGGACCATGTCACTGGACACAGCAGCTCTAGACAGATGCTCTTTTAGATTCTGCTGACAGCCAGGGCTGACAGGAACACGGGCAGCAGCCCCAAAGGTCCGCATCTCGGCCCAAAGCCCCACCTCCAAGCTTTAGAAATGCCCGGGCAGCCTTGACGCTCCAGCACAGGGGCCACGTGCATCTCTCCCTCCTGGCAGAAGCCAGCGGCAGGCCAAGGCCCTCAGTGGGCAGAGCCTGTTAGCAAAGTGTCCGCCCCCAACCACAGAGCCTATGGTGGGCAGGTGGAGGAAGAAAGAGCTGCCCACAGCTCGGTTCTCACTCTCTGATGATCAGAGGCAGGGCCGTGCCAAGTGCTGTGGCTCTGAGACGGAGCCCCAGCCTCTCCTTAGCTCAGAAGTGGGAGCTCAGGCCCCCTCTCCCCAACTGGGAATGGCAGAAGGGAAAAGGAAACAAATTCAGAACATTTACCTGTTGTGGACCTTTAAGTAATATTTGCTGAGAAACTTTTTCTGACACGTGGGGCACTCGACTGGCACTGCCGGACCTCTTCTGTGCTCAGCGGGCTCAGCTGCGTGGGGACCTGTGCTCAGGGCTGGCTCGGGAGCACAGGATTTTTTGACTATGTTGGACTTCTTCCTGGTGGGCACAGACTCAGTCTCGGAAACATAATCGCCGTCCCTGTCATCCTCAACTTGAACCACCACTTCCCACTGGAGCGGAAGAGGAAACAGGAGAGGATGACATCACCGAAGTGTTCAGAAGGTGCTATGGGGGCTAAGTTTCAGGGGACGCAGCTCCATTTCCACCCCAATCCCCAACCCAGGCCTCCCCCTCAGGGTTCCAGGGAAGGCAGCATCTGAATCCTGGATTAGGAAGGCAATGGCTTTGCCGGTGGGGAGTAGGAGTCCTGGCTAGGTTTCACTACCCACCCTACCCCCCCGATGCTGCCCACTTCACCCCAGAAAACTGCAACCATGGACAGCTCTGACCTGCAGAAGGATCAGCTGGGGCTGCAGGATGCAACTGGCTCTCTCTCTGTTTGGAGAAAGCTTTCTGTTCCAAACATGTGTAACAGAAATCTACCATGAAGTCTAGAGGTACCCAGGAAAGTGTCATCCCGGCACCCCCCCCCCGCCTTCCCCTCTGGCAGCCCTGGGTATAGTACCTCATTACTCCCACCCTGCAGCTGGGCACCTTCGGCCTCCAGGGGCCTTGTGGGCACTTTGCAGTCCTCCGGCTCCTTGTCCTCAGGGGGACCATGCTTCAGGGCCTGCTTGAGTTTTCCACGGGGGAAGGAGGGACTGTCAGTCTGAGCAGGCAGACCGAGAGGGGACCTCTGGGGACGGTGACTGCTGCTGGGCTCCTGATCCCTGGGGACCTGACTGAGAGTCCTTGCAACTTCCTCTTCCTCCAAGCCCGCTGGCTCCTTGTTGTAGCTGCTCCCATCACAGGGGGCGGGGTTCCCCAGGCCACTCTGGCCACTTGGTGCCTGTCCCACTGAGTTTTGGGGCATGAAGCTCTGGCACAGCTCCACAGCCTCCGGCACTCGCAGCTCCCTGGCTGCCAGAAGGACCTGATCCCGGTTCCCCGAGGTGAGGGCAAGATGTCCAGTATAGAAAAAGTCCAGCAAGAGGCCAAAGATCTCAGCAAAGCCAGCAGGGAGAACGACACTGCCCCCTGAGCCATCCCCATAGAGACTTTGGAAGAAGTGGCTGCAGCAGGCAAGGACACTCCAGTGTGCCTTGAACACCAGGCCCCCCACGTCCAGGGTGGCATCGCAGTACTGGCCCTTCTCCCGCTGCTTGTTGAGTTCCTGCAGGACCCGCACGCTGTGCTGGACGAAGGAGCCATCCATGGTCCGGGCAGCCAGAGGAGCACGTGATGCCCTGGCCAGCCCAAGCTAGGGGTAGCAGGAGAAAGCCCTGAATCGGAGAGGAATCTAGGAAAGCAAAGGAGAGGCTTGACTCTACCCAAACAACCCCATTTATCAGAGCAATAAAGACTTGGATCAAGATTACAGGGCGCACGCTGAAGACAGGAACGGAATGAAAGTGTTCTGGGGAGCGCGGACAGGTGAGCAGCGCACGGTGGGACGGTGACCCGGGGTGGGGTCAGAGCACGGTGACAGGGGAGCCAGGGTCGGGAACCGGTGCCGGTCGGGGAAATCAAAGTTTGGGACGACGAGAAGCAGGCGTCAGCGCGAAGTGATCCGCTGGGCACGAGGAGAGGACGCAGGGCCGCGGAAGCGACGGCTGCGGGCAGGCGAGCGGAGCCCACGCCGCGCCCACAGGTCCCGGGCGGCCAGCGGCAGGCGGCGCCGTCACCCTCCCGCAGCCCTCCCGCGCTCGCCCCGCGCCGCCCGCCCTCCTCACCTGCGCGGGTGCTCCTCGCGCAGGCCCCACCGCCTCCGGACCCCACTCGCCGCCACAGCGCGACGGACCAACTGCCGGGGCCGTACCTGCCAGGCCTACGGCGCAGCCTCCGCCGCCGTCGCCGGACGTGACGTCGAGGCGCGCCGGCTGAGGCGGAGCGCCTCGGAGCGGCGGGGACTCTAGGTCCGGCCCCTGGGGCGGGGCCACTCGGCTCACGGCCAATGGGAAAGCTTAGGGGTGGGGCCATGCAGCGTTCTTTGGTCGCTGGGCTCCGCCCGCTGAGTTGCCCAGCAACGCCAAGCCGGGCGTCTTGGCGTGCCAGGCTGCTGCAGAGCCCCGCGGTTCCGGCTTTGGGGTGGTCCCGCCGTGACTTCCCCAGACTTGAAGAGGCGACGCCCCACCCTCCACAGACAGGAAGCGCAGCCAAGGCCCAGACACACTGTCACTCCTTTATTAGCAGCCCGAAGCCTGGGCTGTGGATTTACACATCCCAAGCCCGGGCTGAGGAGCCCCAAAGCCTCCGGGAACCCCCAGGACCCTCGCCCTCTGCTCGACAGGAGAACCTTACAGTCCCCGGTCAGAAGGAGCGGCGGCGGATCGTATACTCCTGGATGGAGGCCTGGAAGCGCTGGGTGCTGTTGAGGTCTGGGCGCCAGAGGATCACATAGCACTTGGGGAGGAAGTAGCCGCTGAAGCTGCCGCTCAGGCTGCTCAGCTGGGCCAGCATGTTAACGGCGGGCAGGTACTTGCCCTCGTACACGCCGACAGTGGTGAAGAAGGCAATCCATGACACGAAGTTGAAGAACAGACTGAAAGTGATGCATTTGGCCTCATTGTAGTTTGCCGGCAGGTCCTTGCCCAGGTAGCTGCAGGTAAAGGCGCTAACGGAGAGGAGGCCTTTGTAGGCAAAAGCCAGCATGAAGCCCGGTGAGCTGGGCTCGGTGCACTCAAGGACCACCAGCTGGGGGAAGCGCTGGTATTCCCTGGTGGGCCGCGGGGTCCACACCATCAGCCAAGTCATACAGATAAGCAGCTGGGCCACTGAGCTGATCACCACAAACAGGCTGGCACCATGGTTTTGGACCCAGGCGTGGTAGAACGTGGGTATTCTGGCAGAAAACTTGAAGATGAAGACCAGTTGGAAGGAGCGGATTGTCAGGCAGGACAGGAAGATGGCAAAACCTAGGGCAAAGGGGGCCTGGCGCAGCAAGCACCTGGACAGAGTGGGCTCCCCAAAGAAACCATAGAGGCCACAGCTGCCCCCTGCCAGGGAGCCCAGCATGAGGAAGCACAGCCTGCCCCCCGCTGACCTCACCACAGGGGTGTCGAGGTGCCAGGCAAACAGGCCAGCAGTCCCAACCAGCAGCAGCAGCAGCAGTGTGTTCGCCGCCAACAGCACCCAAGAGATGGGCTCATGCCAGGTAAAAACCACCACAGTGCGCGGGAAGCAGGTCTGGCTCCCCTCTGGTGCCCACTCTTCTTTCTCACAAGGCTGGCACGTGTTGGGGTCTGGAAGGGAAGGTGGAGGAGGCTCCTGAGAGCCAGGTGAGCAGAGTAGGACAGGATAAGGGAGGCCGTTCAGAACCCTACCTGATGCTGGGATTGCTGCACCAGAGGAGTGAGGGGGGTAACCCTGCCCGGGGCCCCAAGGCCAAGCACGTCCTCAATATGGCTGGGTTAACTACAGACTCTGGAGACACACTGGAAGGTTCTGGATAGCTCCTGATCCCAGAAGGGATTTGCAAACCATGAGGTCCCCCAGTGGGTGATCCATTGAGGATCTGATCAGAACGGAGCAGGCAGCGCTTTCTTCCCTCCCCTGGCACTTCCACTAATCAAATCCATCTCCCCGCCCTGCTGCTCTGTGGTTTCTCCCGAGTTCTGACTCTCTGAGGACAGAAGAGATACATTCCCATGGCGGCAGAAATATCAAGAGAAAGAATATAGCCTCAGAAGTCTGGCACTGGCTGCACCTTCAGCTACCTGGATTCTGTCTGACCTCAGCCTGGCATCGCGGGTGGGACATGCTGGTTTTGTCTGCTGCAGATTCCCTAGTATCTGCATCAGGCTGAGCTTTTTGAGGCTGTGGCTGTCTCAGGCATGGGTGATAGAAGGGACATTATACAGGTAGCAGGGGAGAGTATACTAAGAGAACAATAACTACATCAAAGTGGATAGAGGTTGAATGTAGGATGAGATTGCGTCTTTAGGAAGTGTGATGGGAGCTCTTTAATAAAGGACATACCTAAGCCTGAGGCTTTTCAGTGGGTGTTTTCTCCCTGCTTGAATTCAGGCTGGTGGCAGGTGTCCTCTAACCTGTACCCAAATGGCAGCAAAGTGGCCGGGCTCTGGTTTGGGGCTGGGTACGCATGCACTGTGGCCCGAAGGTGGTCCTTGCCTCTGTAGACCTGGCGCGCTGGGCTGTCCTCCCACTCACGTGCTCACTCACCACTCTTGTTGAGGAAGGTTCCGGCCTCACACGGTACACACTCAAAGCAACAGTGGTGGAAACCCAGGACCACTTGTGCGTGGCCTTCCAGGCAGTCCCGGGAGCACACGGACTCGGGCACCTGTAAGAAGCCACAGGTGTTCTGCAACCACTCAGGTGAAGGGGCCCAAGTCAAGGGAACAGAAAGGGACGGAATCCCCACGTCTGCCCTCACAGCTCACTCCCAGCACCGAGCCCTTCGTGGTGAGAACCAACATCCAGCAGGCATCTGTCTGCCAGCCACCCGTGGAAATTCTCTGGCAGGGGCTGGGGAGGTGGCTTTGGGTAAGTCGCGTCAGCAATGCCCCCAGCTTCACCTGGTGAGTGGCCACAGCCCCGGTACCTGGTTGTCCTCTGTGTGCCACTGGATCTTGGTCACAT
Source organism: Choloepus didactylus (assembly GCF_015220235.1). Lineage (NCBI taxonomy): Eukaryota > Metazoa > Chordata > Mammalia > Pilosa > Megalonychidae > Choloepus > Choloepus didactylus. The sequence continues at coordinate 243,175,810 of NC_051308.1, forward strand.
TTATGTCCAGCCGAACTGGAGGCCACGTGGAGGAGCCAATGACCCTGAAGGTGCACTGTGGGTCACTCCAGTCCCAGGCAATTATGTCATAGCTGCTGAGGGGATCCCCTTCCTCATCAAAGGTCACAGTGTCCTCACGTAAAAGGAAATTCACCTTCCGGATCTGCTCCAGAAGCTGAAACACACAGGCACTGTGAAGCCACCGCAGACAACACAGGCTGCTCCCCACCTGCCCTCCTCTGCCCCAGCGGGCCTGGGAAGCAGGTACCAAAGGCCCTTGGGCTTCCATCCTGTGCAGTTTCAGCCCACTGGAAGGTCTGATCCCTTCCTCGGACCCTTTCCCTCCTAGGAGCCAACCAGCTCGCCGAGTGAGAGGCGGTCTCTAATGAAGGCTCTTTACAGGGATTTTTAGTGTTGGATCCTGTACTTGATGCCTCCAAGGTATGGTGGGTAGGAGGAGACAGGTTCGGAGAAGAGAAGCTTTCACCTATGGGAAGGGGTCAGCCCCTTAGCGGCCTTGGCGCGGCCTCTACCCACACCCACAGCATCTGGGGTGGCTGGAGAGCAGCCCCTTTGCTTGCCTCAGGAGAGGCTGTCCTCGCTGATGCTCAGTGGACTACCTGGGGCTGGGCTGCCTCACCTGCCAGGGGTAGACTGGACCCAGGGAGCAGGCCCTGGAGGAACAGCCCAGGAGTTGGTGGAGGCCGTGGGCCACGGCGTACACAGCCCGGTACACGTTGTAGGCAGAACTCATGGAGAAGGTTCCGAGCTGGGGCATCGTGTCTGCTGTGAAAGCTGAGCACTCTCTACAGAACTGATTGCTGCTGCACCAGGAACCGCTGGGGCATGGCCTGGGGGCCCCCTTCTCTGCCCGGACATAGGCCTCTTCAAACTCCTTCAGGCCCACGACAAGCCTCTGCTGGATGGCCACACCCAGCACCGTGCCGATGCCCCAGATCCGGGGCACCTTGGCAACGTTTGAGGAGATGGCCCACTCTTCTGAGGCAATCCACACCTTGTCGGTCAGGTTGGCCAGCACCACAGACTCAAAGAACACCTTGGCCGACTGCCTGCTGGAGAAAACAACCACAACAGTGGTCCTGACCCTGGCCAGGTTCTGCATCATGTTCTGCATCTTCTCGTCACCCGCCTGGGCAGAGAAGGGCACAATGTCCTTGAAGGCAATGCAAATGCCCCTCTCAGTGGCCTGGTCCTCCAGCGCCTGCACCCCCAGCTGCCCGTAGTTGCCCTCGCTGCCCACCAGCGAGATCCAGACCCAGCCAAACCGCAGCAGCAGCAGCAGCATGGCCTCCACCTGGTGCCTGTCGCTGGGGATGGTGCGCAGGAAGGAGGGGTACTGCCACTTCATGCTGAGCGCCGTGCTGCTGGCTTCATAGCTGATCTGTGGAGAGTTGGGTTGGGGTTCAGTGGAATCCCCCCGATTGGAGACAATACCACCACCACCCAGTGCCAGGCCACATGCTGGACACCGGGATGCAGAGAGGTCTGAGACACGGCCAAGCTCAACATGTGTGAGGTCAAGCTCCATGTGAACAGCAGGATGGGCCTTACCGGGAGGGTTCTGTGGGAGGAATAGGAGTCTGCTTGAGGGATGAGAGGGTCAGACAGTCTAAGCAAAGACAGCAAGACTTGTGTGCGTGGAATGCAACAGCACTATGCTGTGGGGACCCACAAGGAGTTCTGTTGAGCTGGAGAGGCAGAGGCCAGGAGGAAGGAGAGAGCAAGTGAGTGTGGCTGACCAGGTAGGGAGGCCCCGACTCTCCATGCTAAGGGCTGGGTGTTCAGCCTGCAGGCCACAGGGACCCCCTAAAGGATTAGCCAAGAAGTGGCACACTCAGGCTTGTGTTTTAGGAGTTCACCTCTGATTTCAGTGAGAACATGTTGGAAAAGGCCAGGGTCATGGAGCACCCTTGGAAAGCTGGTGAAATAATCTAGGAGAGAGATGACAGGAGAGAGAGTGTGACTCAAAGGTGTGGCAGTGGTGGAGGTCGGAGGGTCAAAGATAACTGACTTCACACGGGGAGTCCGGTAGGACTTTGGGTTTCCGGCATGGGTAGAGACCCCCTGATGGGCTGAGGAAGGGACAAAGGAAGAAAAGAGGATTTTGTCAGGTAGGGGAGAGAAGTTCATTTGGGGCCACCTGGGTCCAGGAAGAGGAGATGTCCATGGGCATCTGGAGATGAAGTGTGGCTGGAGAAGGGGAAGTCAAAGCCACGGAGCCCACCGCCTGCCTGCGAATGGGAGAGCAGCAAGGGGCACGGCTCTGTATCCGGGCACCCCCAGCCTTCTCTGAGAGGGGGGAAGAGATGCTACAAGGGAGAGAAGCGTGGGGGTTGGGAGTGGTCATAGGTGTCGAGGAAAGAGGTCCATGGAGGGACGGGTCACCCTGTCACAAAGAAGCCCAGAGAGCACTCCCTGGCCTTGAAGGTTCGAAAGGTCTTTTAGGTCACAGCAGGGACAAGAGTGGTGGCCAGAGTCCAGGGCATGGGCTGAAGAGGAAACGGGAATATGAAGGCGCACACAAGAACGGAGAAGCACTGAGAAGTCTCGGTGGGAGGGCGGAGAGTGGGACACGACGAGTAGAAAGGCCTGGAGAGGGCTGGGAGGCAGAGATTTTGCAAGTGCAGAGGAGCCACTCGGGCGAGCTCAACCAGGCAGAGGAGGGGGGCATAACTGGTGGGCCAAGGCCCAAGGGGACAGGACAGGAGAGGGGACAGTGAGACGAGGGCCCCACCACCTCTGGGCCAGGAGCAAAGGAGGAAGAAAGGAACAGGGGTGGGCCGATGTGAGGAAGCTCTGGGGCGGCCAGTGGGGGGTGTTCGGTTCTCCAACACAGGTGACGGGAGCAGGTGGGAGGAGAGTGTGCAGCAGAGGACAGTGGCGTGAAAGGGACACGGGGCTGTCCAGGAGGGCTGAGAGTCTGCAGGGGCAGCCATCGTGAGGGCAGAGACCTCTGCCACCTGACTAATGTGCACAAGCCACCCAGGAGGTCCGTGGGGCCAGGCTGGCCACAGATGGCACAGCAGCTCCTGCCAACCCACCCCCACCTGCACTGGAGGAGCCGTGAGAGCCGGGAGGGGTGGGGATGGACCTGTCCGGGGAGCAGTGGGCACAGCGCCGAGGCCCTGGCTTACCATGGGCACCAGGAAGGGGCTCAGCAGGATGGCAGTGGTGGTGGCCCAGTTGCTGTTGTCGGGTCCAATCACGGCCACCACCCTGGGGGAGGAGCGAGACAGGTCTTCTTGGATGTCTATGTGGTGTGTCCCCTGCCGGGACAGCAGCCTCAGCGCCGCATACACGTTGGCCGACTCTGAGCACACGTCGTACAGCTCATACCCCAGGGCCACACCGGGCAGCAGGGATGTGGAGTTGTTGATCTCCTCGATGCCAAACCGCATGGCCTGGAAGAGGTGGTAGCCATGGCTGTTGAAGCTGTTGGGCCTGAAGGAAAGAGAAGCCAAGCCAGAGAGCTGAGAACGGCAAGGCCCTGCTGAGACACTTTGCTCTCCTAGAACCCTAGACTTCTAGGGCAGAAGGAACAGCTGAGGTCAGTTGTCCATCCCATACATCCATGACCCCAGTAGCACACAGCTCCGTCCTCCAGCTATGCTCCTGTCATGTTCCGGGATCTCCTGCAGAAGGAGCCCTGGTCACATTCTCCAGCCTCTGGAATCTGTGACTGGTACAGATGGTAAGGGGCTATCTTCTTGAAAAGAAAAGCCTTATAAAACCTCCAGATTGTTCCTATGTCAGATAAGCCCTGAAATTTAGAGGTACCTGTCTCTCCCAGAACATCAATCAGTTGCAACCCCTGCCCCGTAATGTCAACACCGCTTTACAACATGAAGAATTAGAGTGGTCATTGCCCAAATATCCCTGAAGATTGAGAAAATGATCAAATGAGAGGGAGAAGTCATAGCAGAGAAGTTAGAATTTAACAAACGGTTATGACTACAGAATCATATATAGACATCTTTTTAGTTTCTAGTGTATTAGAACAGCCAGAAAGAAACACCTGAAATTGTGGAATTGTAACCCATACTATACTTTGAAATTTGCTCTATAACTACCCATTAAACTGTATTTTGAGATATCACTTTCTGTATATATATTATATTTCACAATAAAAAAAATGTTTAAGAAAGGCATCTGTTTTTCTCAGCCTAGGCTGTCAAGCTGTAAGGCATTCCCCTGATTTATTTTTTTTTCTTCAATTCAGTTTTATTGAGATACATTCACATACCCTACAATCATCCCCCTATTTATTTTTGCTGACCCCTGATGCACCTGCTGCCCTGTGTCTCCCACTGGCTCCCCTCAGAGAACCACACTTGCCATTTGGGAGTCTGAAGAGTTGGGAATTCTGGGGGAGGAGATGGAAGAGGGGAAAGGCCACCTTTGTTTGCTCTTTACCAGTTCGTTAGGTCACAAAGACAACAAATAACCTGGAAAGAATTAAAACATAAAGCACTCTAACAGCAAGGACAAAATAAAAGTCCTACAAAGTGGAAACCAGGTGGAAGCTTGACCAGGGCTTGCAGGTGGCTGCTGCAGATTAGGGGCAGTACAGGGGGTGGCATGTCGGCCCCAATAAAGCCCAGGGGCAGAGAGGGCGAGTCCCAGGCTGAGGCTGACAGGAAGAGGGGCCCTGTAGGCCCAGGTCTGATCAAGTGATGGTTCTGCTCACCTGTCACATAGGGTCACCCCAGGTGTGCTTCTCAGGTCCACAAAGACAGAATGAAGCGGGAACAAGCCCCCGATGATGTAATCCCCGGGGAGGCTGAAGTCGGGAGAGGGCTCCATTGTGTGACAGCTGAACGCCCAGCAACAGAAGATGGACAGCTGCAGGCCCACCAGGCCGGCTGCCCCCAAGAACATGCTGGCGGGCGCTCCTGGGCCGCCGGGCTGGGCTGGTGAAGGAGAATGACAGGCGGCCGCTGCGAGGTGCAGCGCCACTTCATGCCTTCTGCAAGGCTTTCCGGGCCGCGGTCCCACTCAGGAACTGGGTGGGGTGACGGCAGGGATGCAAAACCCGGCGGCATGGCGACCCTTCCTCTCTGGACCTCGCACTGGTGCCGACTCAGAGTCTTGTTCGGGGCGAGGCAGGGAGGGGACGTGAGCGAGGGGCTGCTCTCAGGGAGCTGCGGGTTTTGGAGTCCTTTTACCTGGGCCTCAGTTTACTGGATGGGGCGTGGCTTTGAGTTGAACCCCCTTCCCCCAGCTCCCAGTTTTCTGATTCGGAAATTTTAAGCGGATCCTCCAGGTTTCACTTGATTACCTAGAACCCAGGGTTGCGCTCTGTAGTCCAAAGACAAATGCATGCAAACAGAGGGCATGCAAATAGGCCGGTTTTGTTTACAACGCCAATACCGGGGCTCCTGTGCAGGAACCCTGCTGCAGAAACCGCCCCAGGTGCATTTCCGGGGAGGCGGCCCCCACGGCTGCCCCCGGGGTTTTTAGCTTTCCCTCTCAAACCCGCCAGGATGGGACTTTGCATAATGTAAATGGAGGGCTCGGCCTGACCGCCAGGCCGGTTACCATAGCGGCGAGGTGCCCCCACCCCACCCCTCTAGGGGCCCCCTTGAGCCTCAGCGGATAGGCGGGGCCTCCAGGTTGTCTTCCGGGCCCGCCGGAGGCCGCCGGCAGATGGCGAAAGCCGCCGGGAGGGCGCTCCTCTCTCCGACTCGATGGTCCCGGGGCGGAGCCGCGAGATCTCGCGAGAGCTTGGCGCGGGAGGTGCCGGCATCCGGCATGGAGGACGCGCCGCACCTGGTGAAGCGGTTTCCCCGCCGCTCCGTGTGGCTGCGGGCCCGGAAGGTCCGGCCCCAGCTAGTTCTCAGCCGCCGGCCCCGCCGCCGGGTCGGGACCCTGCGATGGTGCAGCCGGCGGCAGCTGCGGCGCCTGCGGCGGCGGCTGCTGCTGCAGGCCCAGGTGGCAGGCGTGGACTGGAGGGAGGCCGGCTGCCCAATGCCCCGCGCCGTGGCGGCGGCGGCGGCCCGGCGGCCCAAGACCGCCGCCCCCTGCCCAGCCTCGGCCGCGACCCCCCGCCCAGCTCCACCTGCGACCCCCGACCCAGTCCCGGCCTCGGAGTTCCCCTCGTCTCGCACCATCCCGCCGCCGGTGCTGGCGGGCCCGGGCCGCGCAGTGGTGCTGCTGCCGTTCCAGCAGGTGAGTCGCTAGAGGGTTGGAGATGGAGTCCCCGGCGGGGTTGCAGTCCGGGAGAAGACCGCGGTCACTCCTCTGCGTATTCTCCAGCTGCAAGTCCAGTCCATTCCCCGCGGCGGCAATGCTGAACTGCGGCTTAACAAGGACCCTTGCTCTGGGGAATGTAGGCCTTCAGGGCTGAAAAGGATTCTAGTCGTAATAATAACAGGTCGCTTTTACTGGGTGCCAGGCTCTAAGTGCACTAGATGTGTCGATGCATTTAATACTCCGAGCTCTCTGTGGAGTGATAACCATTATTATTATTCTTCTTAGGTGTTAGAACTGCACAGAGATATGGGTTAGGTAACTCGCCAGAGGTTATACGGTAAGAGGCACAGCCAGAATTCAGGCCCAAGCAGCCTGATTGTAGTGCCCCTGTTTTTCACCAGGACGCTAGTATGCCATGTCTCCGTGTTAAGCAGAAGTGAAAGGGGCGAGTTTTGCCATTCAGTGGGCCTTTGTAAGGAGAGGGTGTTGGTGTCTGTCCGAGCCATGAGGACGGAAGGGCCAGGTTCGCGGAACCCCCTTGTTTTTATGTGGCGCTCTTTGCAGCTGCTGTGGGGTATGATCTTAGGTTGAAAGTATTAAGTACCCTTTGTCTAGTTTATGGATGGATGAGTAGAAAAATGGGGGTAGGAAAAACACAGACAACAAAGGCACCCACTGTTCTTTTTTACTTTAATTGCTCTTTTTCACTTTAATTATTATTATTGTTATTTTTGTGTGTGTGGTAATGAAGGTGTCAGGGATTGATTTTGGTGATGAATGCACAACTGTGTTATGGTACTGTGAACACTCGAATGTACGATTTGTTTTGTATGACTGCGTGGTATGTGACTATATCTCAATAAAATGAGTTAAAGAAAAAAAAACTCATGATAAAAAAAAATATTAAGTACCTGATGATAACCTAGTACAATGTAATCTTTTACTTAGCAACCAGCCACCTTTTAATATGTGAATAGTGAGTTAAGATTTTTGAAATTTTCAGTTGTTGCTAACAGAACCTGTCATGTTATTTCTTTCTGTTTCTTTCCTTTCCCTGCTAGTCTCTAGTTTTTGGCGGGCTCTGTCGTGTGACTTGCCTGTATGGCCAGGTGCAGGTGTTTGGTTTCACCCTCAGCCCTGGCCAGCCTGCCTGTGAAGTCTTCTCTGCCTATACCCATTGTCTCCTGGGTATCAACTCAGTTCATTACTCGATGCCTGAGAAAAGCAAGAAGGAGGTGAAAAGGGAAGCCCGAACTTTGCTCAAAGCTCATCTTAACCGGGGTAATGAAAAGAACTGGGTAATTTACTAAGAGGCTAATAATTTTTAGATGCTTACTGTGATCTAGGTATTGCACTAAGCCCTTCATATTGTCTGTTTAAACCCAATGGTCCTGAGAGGGAAAATACTATACTGTTTTCACCATTTTACAGATGAGAAAAATTGCCTAAGGCCAGCAGCTAGTTTGCGGTAAACCTGGATCGCTTCTCTATCCAGATGTGTTCCTTTTGTGCAGTGTAGCCTCCTTAACAAAGGCTTTCAAACATAATTCGTGCTCTCAAAATGTTTGCAATGTAGCCGAGGAGGTGGCAGTACTAAAGGGCAAGGAATTGAGTGGAGTCAGCTTCCTAAGGTGGTTTATCTTTCTGTTCACAGGTGAAAGATGTCAGTTGATGAAGTATTTTTCTCCTCTGTGTTCCATTGTGTTGCTAGAACGTCTGAAAACCTCAACTACAAACTTCATACTCAGTCATCCAGGTTTATCTCCCATTTTCTTACAAGAGGTAGAACCAGTTTTCATTCATAGTTTTGCTAATTTACTTGCACCAAAACAGTGCATCAAATGACGTTTGTAAGACACTTTCTTGAAAGATGAGTTTGTTGGTCGTGTAGAACATAAGGTCTGTACACAGTTAAAAAACATACAGCATAAAAAGGTGTAGAATGAAAAATATTTCCCTCCCCCCTCCTCAGTTTCATTTCCCAGCAAAAGCTACCTTTTCATATTGTAGTTTGTTTATTTATTTTGGTGTTTGTTAATGATTATCTTTATGAACTCAAATAGCATGCTTAATTAAACCTCTCTTACTTGGTTTAGGAACTTGAGACAGTATAAATTTTTCCTGAGCTATGAATACGGAACCTAAATGTGTTAACACTTTCTTCCATCTCTCTTTCCTCGCCTCCAAGTTTTTGCTGGCCATCTTATTGATTTACCAAAGTCAAGTTCTATCCTTGTAATTGTCTTCCATGAGCGAGTAAGTTGAGTCTAAAAGTTGGAGGCCAATATACCGTATTTATAATTCTCTCTTTCAGTAGAGTGCCTGCTGTTTTCTTGGTGCTGGGTATACATCAGTGACAGACACAAATCCTTGTTTCCTGGAGCTTATAGTAGGAGAGAGGCAACAAGCAAGGCATAGGTTGATAGGTTGTATATTAAAGATCTGAGTGCTGTGGAGAAAAACAGCAGGGAGTGGCGTTCTGAGGAGGAGGAGAGGGGGGCATTCAGGCAGCAGAAATCACCAGTGCCAAGGCAGGCTAGGGGAGGCCGACAGGGCTGGAGGCAGTCGAGGGACTCAGGTCATGCAAGACTCAAGGCTTTTACTCCGGGTGGGTGTGAAGCCACTGGGGGATTTGGGGCACGGGCATGACAGAAGCTGCCTTAGGTTTGAATGGGATTACTTTGGTTGCTGCGTTGAGAACACTGAAGGTAGAGGCAAAGGCCAGAACAGGGAGAAAGTGTAAAAAACCGTTTCTAAAATCAAAGCAAGAGCTGATGGTGGCCTCAGCCAAGGGAGTAGTTAGAGGTGTTCCAGTTCTCGATATGTTCTAAGTGCAGAGAGCCTGCAGGATTGGCAGACAGACAGGCTGTGCGGTGTGGGGAAGAATCAGGGAGTAACCCCAGGCCTCTTGGCCTGAGCCGCTGGGAGCATAGGGTTGCCATTTACTGAGGGTGGGGGGCTGCCAGCGGAGCCCGTTTGGATATGCTGACTTGGAGATGTTCAGTAGACATCCAATTGGAGTTATCAAGTGGTCAGTTGAATATGTGAGTCTGGAGTTGAGGGAAGAGGTTAGAGATTGAAATTTGGGAGTCCTTATTCGAGTAACAGTGGCTGTGACATGGGACATTAACCAAGGAAGCTGATGTAAGTAGAAACAAGAAAGTTCAAGGTCTGAGCTCTGGAGCACTCCAAGAATAGGTCTAGGCAAAGATGAGGGAGTAGTAAAGGCAACTGAGGAGGAGTGGCCGTTGGCATTAGCAGAAACCCAGTTGAGTGACATCCTGGAGGCCAGGCAAGAGCCTTCAAAAGAGATGGAAGTGAGCAGCTGTGTCAGATGTTGCTGTTGGTAAAACGCAGACTGAGAAAGGATCGTTGGATATAGAACCATGATTTGGACAAGGAAGGGTTCATGGTTTGCTGGGGGAGTGGAGGAAGCCTGACTGGAATGGGGCCAAGAGCTAGGAAGAGAGGAACTCAAGGGTTTATCAGGAAGATTTTTGTCTTTGTAGAGTTCAGCTGTGAAGGGAGGAAAGAAATGAAGCAGTAATTGGAGGGGGAAACATGATTAATCATGAGAGGTGTTTTTTTTTTTAAAGATGAATGAAAAAAACACAGCATGTTGGAACACAGGTGGGAGTGACCCAGAGGAGAGGGGACACCAGTGAAGCAGTAGAGAGAGGCCAGAAGAGCTGGAACATGTCAGTGATGGGTTCTGTCCACGTGGAGGGGTTGGCCTTAGGCGCACAGGCACTTCATAGTAGCCAGAGAAAAGACCCAGGATAGGGCTGGAGGCAAGTAGAAGTTCTCCTCTTGTTTCCTTTAACCACGAAGTAGAACCCAGGTCCCCAGAGTGTGAGGGGGAAGTAGGCAGGTGTGCAGTGTTTGCAGTGAGAGAAGATAGAAAGTGAGAGCAGGGCAGTGAGTGGATTGTTACGATTGTTATAAGGATGTAATTTCATTTCCTGCAGAATCCACTAGTGTGATAAGGGCCATAGAGGAGGAGGTGGATTCCCGTGTTACCATAACTTTGCCACTTGAAAGTGAATGTTCCAAATGCCCCACATCAAACCGACTTCTTTTTTCATTTATTTTCGGCTTTATTTTTTTTTTTCTGTGACACATTCAGCCATCACTGTTGTTTGTATTCTTTATGCTTAGCCTCCTTTTACCCTGTCCTCCCATGTGTTCATACATGCTGGAGTAATTTTTTCATATGAGGTGGATAGTAAACTTCAGATTACTTCATTTTATAAAGTGGTTTTATTTTGCCCTCAGTGATTGATAGTTAAGCAGAGTGTAGAATCATAGGTTCAGAAGAATTTATCCTCAAAACTTTTAAAGCCTGGCTCCACTGTGTTCTAGAATCCAGGCATGCTGATGTGAGGTCACACGTCAGGCTGATTCTTGTTCCTTTCATGACACTTTTATCCTCAGTGTTGGCGAATTGCATGAGCAGTGGCTCCAGGTGGTCCTTTCTTCATCCTTCTCAACATAGTAGGCTTATTCAAGCCGAACCTCATCTGTGTGAGCTCAGGGATGTGTTTTTCCATCTCTTGGGTTGCATTCTTCCTGGTTTTCTGGTGTTTCTGTGAGAAAGTTCTTAACTGCATGGATCTCTCTGCCACACCCTTTCACTATTTGCATGTGCTCTGTCTTGGTCTTTTTGCTTTATATTTTTGGAAATTGCCTTGGCTTTATTCCAGGTCATCAATCTGGTCTACAGTTGTGGTCTTTCTATTTAATTAAGTCATTAATTTTTCTTATGGCAAACCATTTTCTTTTCTTTTTCTTTGGAGTCTCTTGCGGGAGTGATGGTAGCCTGGAAGTGAGTTTAAGCTGTGAAAACAGGCACATGGATGAATTCAGGAGGAGTAGCGCCGACAGGACCCGCTGATGGGTTGGATTTGGGTGCGTGAGATAAAGGGAGGGATCAGATTTGTCTTTTGTACCCCACAACTCTGTGGGGCATTTTAATTTAGAACTGAAGAGAAATGTCTGCTTTTTTTTCACCTTTCCTTAAAGTTTAAATTGTTAATTTCAGAATCCAGTCCCCAAAATTACTGCTGACTATTTAACCTTGAGGTCTGTCGGCATTCAGAGAAGCAGAAGGAAAAATGGCCTTCGTTTGACTGAGAGTGTCATTTCCGCAGTGGAAGAGTTAGTCAGTGTTTCTTGTGGTAAGTAATACATACTGGTAAATTTAAGCATTTTTTTCCACAAAAGCTTCAGTGGATTACTGCTCATTAGAGTCCTAGAGAAGATGACTAATTCTACATGTCAATGTTTGTTTCACCTCCAGAAGAAGTAGATGGCTGCCCTGTCATTCTGGTGTGTGGGGCTCAGGACATTGGGAAGTCAACCTTTAATAGATATCTGATCAACCAGTTGTTAAATAGGTAACAATTCTTTTATTTCTTCCTTTGATAATACTGCTGGATTTTGGCAGTAGAATTTTTTATTTAAAAAATTTGAGAGGTGTGGATGTTGACTTCTAGAGAGTATATACAACCGCTGTACCCGTCTGCTCAGCTGAGTGATGCCATCCCTTATTTTAATGTGTTTTAGAGTGTGTGGTGATGCTCTTAGGGTGTATCTACCTTGCCTTGCTGTTAGGTGAGCTAGCAGATGAAGACACTTGGTCTCAGCAACCATATTTATCCAGATGATATTTCCAAATCTGTATATTCAGAAGCAGAGATCAATTTTGTTGTGTTTTAAAGATGTAACTTTAGGAAAGACCAAGTTGTATTCAGATTATGAATGGGCACTTTTTACCATGCCACAGCACTTTTTCTCTTTATATTTATGATTAGTAGTCTGAGAAGAAAAAAGTTGATGGCCATCTTTGGTACATTCTACCTGGAAGGCTGCATAGGATGCATTCTGCCTGTGGGTTGTTTAAAAATCTTAAAATCTGACTTCTTCTTTCTACACAGTAAAGCTAGTTGAAGATTTTCTGTCTTTTAATTTTTTTTTTTTTTTTTTTTTTTTTTTTTTTTTTAATTTTCAGTGTTTCCTGTGTTGACTATATGGAATGTGACCTGGGGCAGACAGAATTTACTCCTCCTGGTTGCATTTCTCTACTTAATGTTACAGAACCAATTCTGGGTATGTATTTTTTAAAAGTCTTGGTTTTGTAAAATTCAGAAGTAATGATAATGAAAAACTCAAAGAATATAAAAGCATAAAATGAAAAAGCAAACTTCCCCCCTACTAAATTCATTATTGACCTATTACTGCTCCCCTAGTCCCTGAAAACAAATTATGTTCCTTTTCTCGGGTTACATTTCAGTAAACAGACTAGTATCCATTTTATTTTACTTGAATTAGAAACACACTTTTCCCTAGAATTAACATTTTATATAACCCTAGTACAGTTATCTAAAGCAAGAAGTTAATGTTGATACAGTACTATTAACTAATCTACAGACTATTTGAATTTCACCAGTTATCTCACAAATATTCTTTTTCTGGTCTGAAATCCCACATTTCATTTTCTGTCTCTGTATGAATCTATTTCTGAAGTCTCTTCAGCTCCATTGATCTTTAATCTGTCTTGATGCCAGTACCACGCTGTCTTTATTAGTCCTCTAACTTTGTTTTTCTTTTTCCAGGTTGTTTTGGCTATTTTATGTCCTTTGCATTGCCATAAGAATGTTTTGAGTAATTTATTTTTTATTGTGGTCAAATATATATAACATGAAAAGCATGTAACCATTTTAAGTGGACAATTCTTTGACGTACATTGACAAATAGCCTTTCACCACTATTTATTTCCAGACTATTTTCATTATCCCAAACCAAAACTCTTTCTCATTTAGCAATAACTCCCCATGCCCTTTTCCTCCCACACCTAGAAACCATTATTCTGCTTTCTTTCTTTAAGGATTTGCTTATACTAAGTACTGCATATAAGAGAAGTTATACAGTATTTGTCCTTTTGTGTCTGGCTTACTTCACTCAACACGATGTCTTCAGGATTCATCCACGTTGTAGCATATACCAGCATTTTGCTTCTTTTTATAGTTGAATAATACTCCATTGAATGAATATGCCACATTTTGTTTATCCATTTGTCTTTTGATGGATACTTGCATTGCTTCCACCTTTTGGCTATTGTGAATAATGCTGCAAATTGGTGTACAAAAACTCGGTCAGAATCCCTGCTTTCAGTTCTTTTGGATTTATACCTGGGAGTGAAATTGCCAGGTCATACGGTAATTCTGTATTTAACTTTCTGAGGAACCGCCAGACTGTTCCACAGTGGCTGCACCGTTTTTGCATTCCACCAACAATGTACGAGAGTTCTTGTTTTTCCGTATCCTCTCAAACACTTTTCTGTTTAAAAATGTTTTGTTTTTTTAACTTTATTTATAGAAAAATTAGAAAAACAACAGAAAAACCCACATTTCAAAAAAAAAAACAAAGGATTAAGAAAAATTACCTAAAATAACTACTTTGCTTCCAACATGTCCCTACCATACCCCAAGAAAATTAACAAACCATAACCAAAGGAATAAGAAAACAAATAATCTAAAATAACTACATTCAAGCTAACTTTTAAAATGCAATAGCTCTTTTACTGTATCAAAAAATTAAAAAAAAACAATTAAAACAAAGGAATAAGACAAACAAACATCTAAAATTGCTTCCAGTGTGTCCCTACCATACCCCCAAGAAAATTAACAAACCCTAACAAAACAAAGGAGTAAGAAAAACAAATAAACAAAAATAACTACATTGCTTCCAACATGTTCCTACGAAACCCCAAGAAAATTAACAAATGATAATCAAAGGCGTAAGAAAAACCAAATAACCTAAAATAACTACATTGAAGCTAATTTTTTTAATGCAATAGCTTTTTTTTACTGTATCAAAAAATTCAAACAAAACAAAGGAGTAAGAAAAACAAATAATCTAAAATAACTGTATTGCTTCCAACATGTCCCTGCCATACCCCAAGAAAATTAACAAACCCTAACAAAACAAAGAAATAAGAAAAACAACCTAAAATAGCTACATTTTTGACATGTTCCTACCATACCCAAGAAAATGTGCAAACCATAATCATTCCTGAGCATTGCCATAACATTGAGATTACCCTCAATAGCTTGTCTGTTCTTATTAGATTTTTGTTCCCCCTTCACTAGTTGCTGTCTGTCTCTAGGCCCTCTACATTCTATAATATAAAGTATTTATTTTACATTTTTCACAGAGTTCACATTAGTGGTAACATACAATATCTCTCTTTTTGTGTCTGGCTTATTTCACTCAGCATTATCCTTCTGCATGACCATTTGCTTCTGTCTTACAGCTTTCAGAATCTTCTCCTTGTCTTTGGATTTTGACAATTTCACTTCGTTGTATCTTGGTGTGGATCCGAGTCTATCCTGCTTGGAGTTTGTTGAGCATCCTGGATAGGTATAGACTTGTCTTTCCTCTGATTGGGGATGTTTGGGGCCATTATTTCTTAACATACTTTTCCTGTCTTTTTCTTTCTCTCTTGTCCTTTTGGGACTCCAGTGATGTGTGTGTTGGTTTGCTTGATGGTGCCCCACAGGTCCCTCAGGGACTGTTCATTTTTCTTCATTATTTTTTCTTTCTGCTCCTCACACTGGGTAATTTTAATTATCTTGTCTTCAAGTGCACTGATCCCTTCTGCTGCCTGTTCAAATCTGCTGTTGAATCCGAGATTTTCGTTTCAATTCCTATACTTTGCAGCTCCAAATTTCTGTTTGGTTCCTTTTTGTAATTACCTTCTCTTTATTTTGATCAGACAGTGTTTTCCTAGTCTCCTTTAGTTCTTTGTATCTGCATTCCTTTAGCTCATTGAACATTTTTAAGACAGTTGATTTAAAGTCTTTGATTAATAATAGTTCCAATGTATGAGCTTCTTCAGGGATAGTTTCTGGCAAATTTTTTTTCTTCCTGTGAATGGTCCATTCCTTCTTGTTTCTTCATGTAGTTTGTAATTTTTTTTGAGAACTGGACATTCTGAATATCATGTTGTTATAACTCTGGAAATCTGGTTCTCCCACTCCTCTTGGATTGTTAGGTTTTTGTTGTTGATGATGGTTGGAGCCATCAACTTGTTACTCTTTCAAAATATTTTTGTTCCCAAATGGGGAACAGAAAGTGACAAGAGAAAAAAAGTAGATAGTGCCTCTGTACGACTTCTCCCTGAGAGGGGTTGGATCCATGGCTGTCCACAGAGCCGCCCCCCCCAGCCATCTGAAGAAGCTGATTAGTAGCCGTGATCAGCAGTCAGACCACACCCCACAGATGTTTGTGCACTAAGTCTTTAAAGCCCACACTGGTACCAGCAAACCGTACCAGGAGCCCAGGCTGCAGTCCCGACCCCTGCTTGCTCTGCAGTTCAGAGATGGGGGGTGGTAGGCGCTCCAGGAGAGTGGAACTCGCCAGTACTTATGCAGTTTGCCAGCCTCTTCCTCCTGCTCTTCCTCAGATGCTGCAGTTTTCCAATAGATACCAGTGTTCCAAAATAGGTGATTCAGAGAGTTCTGCCGTTCAGTACTTGTTTGGGGAAGGATTGAATCCCGGAGCTTTCTAACCTAGAAGTCCTATCCTGTACTTTAAACTTTTCTGTGACATTTCCGCTTAGGTGGTTTCTTGAAAAAAACAAATAGTTGGATTTTGCTCTTTCCTTTTTATACAATACCTGTGCAGTTGTCTTTTCATGAGAATTTAATCTGTGTACATCTATTGTGATCTCTGGTAAATATGGAAATATTTCTACCATCATATTTATGTTTTAAAGCTTTCTTGTGTCCTTAGTTGAGTGTTCGTTGTCCTTATTTTTTCCTTCACTGTTTTCTGAGGTTTATGTGTTCTTTAGTCTGTTGGTATTTATCCTTAAATTTAACAAATTTATGTAAATTTTGAAATGTCTGAAGCATATAAGACAGTGTTAGCGGTTATTAATTCTGGGTGGTTAGTCTTCTCCTATATATGTATGTATTTTTTTTTATATCCTTGCCACCAACATAGAAGGGGTATTTGTTGACCTTGCCTGATGTTCCAGCTCTTCTCCTTACCCACATATTCCAGGTTTTATTGAAGTTATTTGAAATTTTATTTATTTGTGGTTCATTTTGTCTGTGAAATAGCTCAAAACTACATAAAAGGATAGTGTCGCAGCCCAAGAGGGCCATGCCAGTCCAGAGGCCAAAGAAGACAACAAGCATTTTCTGATACATGAACTTTTATTCAGGGCTTATTACAGGGTGAGAAGTCGTGGAGAGATCGTGATGGCTCTCTCAGGCCAGGCAGGCATCGTGTTCACGGGGAAGAGGACTGAGCGATGCAAAAAGGGCGGAAAGCCTTTTATAAGGGTTTAAGACACAGGCCTTCCTAAGGGTGGTGGGAACATAGATGCAGGAACAGGTTACTTTGACCTGGGAGGTGGTGCAGGAAGGACTAGAATAACACTTGAACAAATTACATTTTGCTCTTTTTGTGAGACTAAGAGCCTCTCACTCCCTGCCTGCTTGCATAAAGTTACATCTTAAGGTCAATGTACCCTTTTTCTCTTTATTGGCTTAGAAAGACAATAGGTTAAACATCTAGCTGCCTAGGTCATGCAGACTGCTGTGCACCAAAGATCTGCAGGCCTGTTTTGCTCAGGCCACGGGTTGCCAAAGATAGATAAATAATATATTAAACACCTATGCTGAGCTTAACCATCACACTATGACAGATGTTTCAAGTTCCCTGGGTCCGTACCACCACCATCAAAATCTTCTCCCTTCTCCCAGATTATACCAGACGTTTGTAACTTCCAGGTATTTGTTCTTTAGATATATATGTATGTAACATTAGAAAATTTGTAATGTTTTTCTATTTTTTAAAACTTTAAAAATGCATATTGTATACCCCTTTTCAGCCTGCATTTCTCTCAGCATTTGGCTTGGGACATATCCATGTTAACTGTGTATTGCTCATGTCTCATTCGTTTCACTGTCATGTAATATTTCATTTTGTGAATAAGATATGGTGCCTTTTATCCTGTTACGACTTTTTCCCTTCGGTTTTAGGATCCATTTCCTACTAATGCTTTGGACTAAGAAAAAAATCTCTGTTGCTCGTCACTTTTTTTCTACATGTTTTTTTTTCTCCCTTTCTTAAATTGTTTATTCTGATTGTTTTTCATTTTGCTACAGAATATCCGGAAATAATTTCAGAGAGAGTACTTGGGTGGCATACTCTGAATCCTTGCAAGTCTGGAGAGTTTTTGTTTTGTTCTGGTGTAGATAGTTTTGGGGGGTAAGGAATTTTAGGGGCCGAGTCCTTGTGTCTGAGCACTGGGCAGCTGTTCTGGGCATTGCACGGGATGAGGGTGAGGGTGTGTGATTATTTCTCTGTTTCTCTGGCATCCCTGCCTGTGTTCATAGTGCGCTCTGGCCCAGCCTGTGCAGCTCATCGTTTTTTTGTAATATTCCTTCCTCGAGTCTTGTCACCCTAAACATTATTGTTGTTTTTAAACGTTTTACTTCTGAGTGTGTGTGTTTGATTGAGGATAGGAGAAAGCTTCCTAGGGTGCCTTCATCTGTCTCTTGTCTCTTCCACACTGTAAGTTCCCCTTCAGTCCCCTTTCTCCCTCAGTGTTTATTCACGGAAGAGACTGGGTTATTTGTCCTGTTGAGTTTCCCACGGTCTGGATTTCGCGGATTGCATCCCTGTGGTGGTGGTGGTTCACGTGTGCTTCTGTCTCCTTCTTGTATGTAAATTGCAGTCGTCTTCAGCGATGCTGCACTGACCACATGTGTGTATCACTTAAGATGTGTCGCAAGTGCAAATTCACACTGGATTTGGAAAACTTAGTATGAATTTGTTTATGGTAATTATTTGTTGAAATAAAAATATTTTGGATGTACTGAGTGAAGTACATTATATTATTAAAGTTAATTTCACTTTCTTTTTACTTTTTTAATAGGTGACTACTAAAAAGTTCAGAATTCTACCTGTGGCTGGCATTGTATTTCTTACATTGCATTACATTTCTCTTCATTGCTGGTCTGGAGTCTTGATCTGATTTGGGGTTTTCATTTGTTTTTAGAAAGATTTCTTGGGTTGGAAGAATCTTTCCTCAGAGCACACGATGTCTGCTTGTTCTCGTGATGTTAGTAGCCAATTCTGAGTGAAGCCTAGATGCATTAGGGATCACAACATTTTGATTCTAATGCTCCTTTTTTTCTTTTGTTACCTGGAGTACCTCTTTAAGGAGAACCTTCCATTCAATGCATTTTCTCTTGTTTTCAGACTCATTAGGAACATGGGTTTAAATATATTTGTGTTTCAATCCATTTTGGTTATACACCATATTGATGCTCAAAACTATTGAATTTATTTTTGTAATACAAATTTTAAAGCTTATTTTAAAATCACAGTAATACTTGTGCATGATAAAAATAAGTTAAAAAGCACAAAAAGGTATAAAATGGAAAGTGGGTCCTCCCGTTCTTAGTCTTTCCTAATGGAATCATTGTTACCTCTTAATTCCTTCAGGAACATTTGTACATAACTGCGCATATACACGTGTGTCCTTTAGAAAATTATCCATACACACTTCTTCACTCGTTTATTGTCACTTACCGTACTGGAAGGTTTTTCTTCCATAATAGCATGTACAAAGGGGCCTTATTATTAAAGGTGGCATACAGTTCCATTGGATGGTTGCTCCGTTACTTAACTAGCCCCTGTTGATGAACAGTTGGGTTATTTCCGGGGGGGTTTTGTTTGTTTGCTTTGTATGATAAACGATAGGGTAATTGATATGCTTCTGAGGTACCCTTGCATCTACTGCGGAAATATCCAGAAGATTTATTGCTACCGCTGGGGTTGCTAGCTTAAGGTAGAGCTTTCCCTATCCCCCTATTCACTTATACAAATATCAACATGCACCCACAGATCTCTGTTGTATTCAGTGGGGTGTAAATTGTTACTATCATTATTTATTTTTTGGTTTTTTATTTGAGAAGTTGTAGCTTTAAGGAAAAATCATGCAGAAAATGCAGAGTTCCCATACTCCCTCACACATGCAGTTTTCCCTATTATGAACATTTTGCATTAGTGTGATAAGTTTTTTACAATTGATGAAAGAATTATTATAATTATACTGTTAACTATAGTCCATAGTTTACATTAAGGTTCACTGTTTGTGAAGTATAGACTTACGGCTTTGATTTTTTTTAAAAGATGTTTATTCTGATAACAAATATACACCCTAAAATTTCCCCTGTTAACCACATTCAAATATATAATTCAGTGCTATTAATTACATTCATAATGTTGTGCTACCATCACCACCATCCATTATCAAAACTTTTCATTGCACCAAACAGAAACTCTACCAACTAAACATTGACTCGCCCTTTTTTACCCCCACCCTGGTCCCTGAACTTGCTTATTCTAATTATTTCATATCTGTGGAATCATACAGTATTTGTCCTTTACGTCTGGTTTATTTCACTAAACATGATATATTCAAGGTTGATCCATGTGGTTGCATGTATCACAACTTCATTTTTATGGCTGAAAATATTCAATTGTATGCCTACCACATTTTGTTTAATCATTGATTAGTTTTGGACACTTGGGTTGCTCCCAACTTTTGCTCTTGTGAGTAATGTTGCTATGAATGTTGGTAGGCAAATGCCTGCTTGGGGCCCTGCTTTCAGTTTTTTGGGTATATACCTAGATTTCCGGGTCATATGGTAATTCTATAGTTAACTTTCTGAGGAACCACGAAACTGTTTTCTGCAGTGGCTGCACTATTTACAGTCCCGCCAATAATGCACAAGTCTTCCTATTGCTCCACATCCTCCCCAACGTTTATTTTCTTTTTTTCTAATGGTAGCCTTCTAGTGGATGTGAAATGGCATCTCACTGTGGTTTTGACTTGCATTTCCTTAATGGCTAAAGGTATTGAGAAACTCTTTATGTGCTTTGGGTTCATTTGTCTATCTTCTTTGGAAAAATGTCCACTCAAGCCTTCCCCATTTCTTAATTGTGTTGTTTGTCTTTCTGATGTTGAGTAGTGGGATTTCTTTATTTATTCTGGATATTAAACCCTTCTCAGATATTGTGGTTTCCAATTATTTGTCTCCATTCTGTAGTTTGTCTCTCCACTTTTATGATGAAGACCTTTGATGCACAAAAGTTTTTAATTTCTATAAAATCCTATTGATCTATTTTTTTGTTGTTGCTCATGATTTTTCATGTAAAGTCTCAGAAACTATTGCCTAATGCAAGGTCCTGAAGATGCTTCCCTACATTTTCTTCTAGGAGTTTTATAGTCCTGGTTCTTACTGTTAGGTCTTTCATCCATTCTGAGTTAATTTTTATTTGTGGTTGAGGTAGGGGTCCACCTCATTCTTTGGCATGTGGATATCCAGTTTTCCCAGCACTTATTGTAGAAGAGACTATTCTTTCCACATTGAATGGCCTTGGCAGCCTTGTCTGAAATCAGTTGGCCATAGATGTAAGGATTTATTTCTGAACTCTCCATTTGATTGCATCAGTCTGTGTGTCTTTCCTCGTGGCAGACCATAATTACCATAACTTTGTAATAAGTTTTAAAACCAGGAACTCTGAATTTTCCAACTTTGTCTTTCTTTTTCAAGACGGTTTTGCTATTCAGGGGTCCCTTCCCCTTCCATATAAATACAATGTTTGACTTTTCCATTTCTGCAAAGAGGCTGTTGGGGTTTTGAATGGGGCTGCGTTGAATCTGTTTTTCACTTTGGGTAGATTTGGCATCTTAACGATACTTAGTCTTCTAATCCATGAATGAATACAGGCTCTTCTTCCATTCATTTAGGTCTTCTTTGGTTTCTTTTAGCAATGTTTTGTAATTTTCCATGTATAAATCCTTTACATGCTTGGTTAAGCTTATTCCTAGATGTTTGATTCTTTCAGTTGATATTGTAAATGGAATCTTTTCCTTCATTTCTTCTCCATATTACTCATTACTGGTATATAGACACTCTACTGATTTTTGCTTGTTGGTCTTGTACCCTGCCACGTAGCTGAAGTCATTTATTAGCTCTAGTAGCTTTGTAGTGGGTTTTTCAGGATTTTCTCTGCATAGGATTATGTAGTCTACAAATAGGAAAAGTCTTCTTCCTGTCTATTTCAGATACTATTTTTTCTTTTTCTTTTCTTGCCTGGTTGCTGTAGCTAGAACTTTCAGTACAATTTTGTGTAACAGTGGTGTATAACAGTTATTCTGGATCTTAGAGGGAAGCTTTTATTCTTTCACCACTGTTAGCTGTGGGTTTTTTTTTTTCTTAATTCAATTTTATTGAGATATATTCACATACCATGCAGTCATCCAAAGTATATAATCAGTTGTTCACAGTACCATCATTGAGTTGTGCATTCACCACCACAGTTTTTGAACATTTTCATTACTCCAAAAAAAAAAAAAAAAGGAAAAAAAAAACAGTAAAAAAGAACACCCAAAACATCCCATCCCCCCTATTATTCATTTACCTTTTGTCCCCATTTTTCTACTCAGCTGTCCAGTATACTTGATAAAGGGAGAATGAGCCACAAGATTTTTGTAATCACATGGTCACACGTTGTAAGCTACGTAGTTATACAGTCATCTTCAAGATTCAAGGCTACTGGGTTGCAGTTCAAGTTTCAGATATTTTCTTCTAGCTATTCCAATACACTAAAAACTAAAAAGGGATATGTATATAACGTGTAAGAATAACCTCCAGGATGACCTCTTGATTCCATTTGAAGTCTCTCAGCCACTGAAACTTTATTTTGTTTTGTTTCTCTTCCCCCTTTTGGTCAAGAAGGTTTTCTCAATTTCACAATTCCAGGTCCAGGCTCATCCCCAGGAGTCATGTCCCACATTCCCAGGGAGATTTCCACCCCTGGAAGTCATGTCCCACGTAGGAGAGGGCAGTAAGTTCACCTGCAGAGTTGGCTTAGAGAGAGAGGAGCTGTGGGTTTTTGATGCATGCCCTTTGTCGTGTTGAGGAAGTTTCCTTTGATTCCTAGTTTTCTAAGTGTTTTTATCAAGAAGGGGTGCTGGATTTTGTCAAATGCCTTTTGTTTGTAATTGAGATGATCAAGTGTGGGTTTCTTTCTTTCCTCTCTTTCTTTTATTCCTTCCTTTCCTTTCTTTTGTTTGTTCCTTCCTTTCCTTTCTTCTCTCTATTAATGTAGTGTATTACATTAACTGATTTTTCTTATATTGAACCATCCTTGCATTCCTAGGATTAATCCCATTTGATCATGGTTTAATAATCTTTTAAGGTGCTGTTGGATTGGATTTGTTACTATTTTGTTGAGTATTTTTGCATCTATATTTATAAAAGATATTGTTCTGTAATTTTCTTTTTTTGCAGTATCTTTATCTGTATTAGGATGATGTTGCCTCATAGAATGAGTTAGGAAGTGTTCCCTCCTCTTGAATTTTTTGGAAGAGTTTGAACAGGATTAATGTTAATTTTCCTTGGAATGTTTAGTAAAATTCTCCATTGAATCCATCTGGTCCTGGGCTTTGCTTTGTTGGGAGGTTTTTGATGACTGAGTCAGTCTCTACTTGTTACTAGTCTGTTGTGATCTTCTCTTTCTTCCTGAGTCAGTGTAGGTAGCTGTACGTTTCTAGGAATTTGTCCGTTTCATCTAGGTTATCTAATTTGTGGGTGTGCAGTTGTTCCTGGTATCCTCTTAGAATCCTGTTCTCAGTAGGAATCTCTCCCCTTTAGTTTCTTACTTTAGTTATTTAGTCATTTGCATCCTCTTTTTTTCATTGTCAGTCTTGCTAAAGGGTTTGGCAGTTTTATTTCTCTTTTTCAAAGAAACAACTTTCAGTTTTGTTGATTGAATTTTTTTATGCTCTGTTTCATTTATCTCTGCTGTAATCTTTGTTATTTCCTTCCCTCTGCTTGCTTTGGGTTTACTTTGTTCTTTTTGTAGATCCTCCAGTTGTGAGGTTGAGTCTCTGATTCTGAGATCTTTTTTAACGTAAGCATTGAGAGCTCTGGATTTCCCTCTCAGCAGTGCCTTTGCTGCATCCCGTAAGTTTTGTTATGTTGTATTTTCATTTTCATTTTCCTCAGGGTGTTTCCTAATTTCCCTTGTTATTTCTTTCTTAATCCATTGATCATTTAAGAGTATGTTGTTCAATTTCCACATATTTATGAATTTTCCAGTTTTTCCTTTGATTTCTAGCTTCATTCCATTGTGGTTGGAAAAGATACTTTGTATGATTTCAGTACTTTTGGATTTATTGAGACTTGTTCTGTGACCTAACTTTGGTCTTTCCTGAAGACCCGTGTGCACTGGAGAATGTGTGCTCTGCTGCTGGGGTGAAGTGCTCTGTATGTGTCTGCTAGGTCCAGCTGGTTTAGAGAACCGTTCAGGTCTTCTGTTTCCTTTTCAATCTTCTGTCAAGATGTTCTGTCCATTATTGAAAGTGGTATATTGAAGTCTTCTACTATTAATAGAAAATCGTCTGTCTCTCCCTTCAAACCTGTCAGCATTTGCTTCCTATATTTTGAGACGTTTATGCACTGGCAGACTAGTGTCCTGGTTAGGAGTAGGAATTCTGGATCCTGGCTGACTGAGCTTGTCTCTGGCTGGTGTTTACTAGCTGCATGACCTTAGTCAAGTTAATGAATCTCTTTCTCACTTTCCTCATCTGTGGAAATGGGATAATAACACTACCCATCTAGTAGGGTTTTAATGGAGATTAGGGAATACATGTAAAGCACCCTAGAAGGTGGACAGTGCTATATTCCAACGGCGACCACTGTTACTGCTTATCCTTTCATTTGCACGCAAGCCCTGCAAGGGTGAGACATTTGTGTTGCTCACCAGATTCACCCCAAGTCTCTGGGGCAGTGCCCAGTGTGTGTTAGGCGCCCAGTCCATGTTGTACAAATGGCCATATTGGGACAGGATTGGTTAACCCCATATGTGAAAGTGATTAACCATGTATGTAAAAGTGAACATGTCTCTGTATTAAGCTGAAAGCTTATATCTCAGAAAATGGAATTACAGCTATTCCTATTGGTAGCATGGTCTCAGATTTCCTAAGGATCTTTTTCAGTGATGATGGCTGAAACTCTCCCCAACTCTTAAAAAGATAAGGTTTGCTAACTCTTTTAACTTTATCTTCTTAAGGACCACCTTTCACCCACCAGAGAACACCACAGAAAATGGTGTATTATGGGAAACCTGCTTGTAAAGAAAACTATGAAAATTATATTGATACAATAAAATATGTGTTCAGTTCTTATAAGAGAGAATCTCCTCTGATCATCAACACGATGGGATGGGTGACAGGTAAGCCACCGTGTGCACATTTGACAGGAGGGGATGGCTACCTCCTCCAAGCTGTTTACTGTCAGATGTTGAAGCCCGGTCCTGAAACTTTCTTCTCATTGATCATTTCTTTGTCTTAGACTAAGCGTAACAACTTGCTGTAGGAATGTGTAGTTGTTCTGCATTGCACTGATTGTGCTTGTGTCATCCCTTTCCTTGCAGACAACGGGCTTTTGCTCCTCATTGATCTCATCAGATTGCTGTCTCCCAGCCATGTTGTTCAGTTCAGCTCTGCCCGAAGCAGGTACATGCCAAACCTCACCCCCGACTACGTGGATGACGCTGACGGCTTGTACACGAAAAGCAAGCGCAAGGTCAGAAATAGAGGCTTCCAGCTTCCAGAAGCAGAAAGCTTGGAATTCACTGACGAAGAAAAAGAGAGTCCAGTTGTGTTTACTGGATACAAGCTATTGTGTGTTGAATCAGAATTTGCATTTAGAAAAACTCCACGAAACAGGTAAACAAAGAACCGTCATTTGAAGAGAGGATCAAGTTTTCTTCAGTTTAGCAAGGCCTTCTGTTCTCAGTTCCTCAGAAGAAGATCTAAATTTTTCACATCTCCATCACAGCTATATATTTACAAAGGATAATTAGTTGCTTTCTGAACCAGTATTTCCCCAACTGAAATGTTGGAAGGCAGCCTCGTGGCTCTGGTTGCCGAGAGCTGTGACTTTAAAAAAGTCTAAATGTTTTCCCAACAGAGCCATACCAAAGCAGGGTCTGCAGATGTTTAGGTGGTGAACATCTTGATAAACAAAGCCCCATTTTCTTTGTAAATATAGTGTCTGTAGTGACCAAGCGGGAGGTGAGTGGGAGGCGAATGTGTAAGGTTAAATCTCTACTTAACCTGGTTCTGACTTCCTTTTCAGAGAGTTACATAACAAAGTTCTTCGTGACCTGGCAGTGTTGGGTTACCTTGGCCAACTGCAGCCCCCAAATCCAAAATCAGTGTATCCTTTACATGGCCTGACACCATATCAGGTAATCTGAACTCCTGTGGGAGAAACCGTCTTTATGTTGTTTATATCTCCCATGTGCCAGACACTGCTCTTACCACTTCACTGACATTCTCAGAATAGCCTGAGATGCTGGTTCTACATACAGTTTTTCCTCATTGTATAGATAGAAAACTAAGACGCAGAGATGCCAAGTAAGACAGCTGAAATGGCAGAGCAGGAATTCAAAGCCAGGCAGCCCAGCTCCAGAATCCTCTCGGCCATTGCATGCTGGCTAGGAATATTCTAGCTGATCCTCATGCTGGCACTGGGACCTGAACCCACGAAGTCCAGCTGCTGTCTGTGGTGCTCCTGCTTACTGGCTATGTGGCTCGGGTTCTCATCTGTAGAATGGGGTAGTGGGATAGGGCCAGCCCCTCGTAGAGTGTCCGGATCCAGTGCATGTTCAGGGTGGTGCCTAGAGAACCCTACTAAAGTGTGGACAAACACCAGAGTATTCACAACTCGGAATCCCAACTGTTGAGAATTATTTGGAGAGGAAACCACCATAACATTAGGATTCAGGATGATGAGAGAATAAAAATAGCAACTGGTAGCCTTTCTTAGATACTTGCTCTGTGCTGCACTCCATTCTAAACCACGTGGGCTGACTGATTTACTCACAGTGATCCTGTTATTATCCCCATTTTACAGATGATAAAAACGAGGACAGGGACGTTGAGTCAGCTTGCCCAGAGTGGCATAGTAAAGGCTGCCCTAGCCCTCTGCTGCTGGCCTCTGCGTCTTGAGCGCACTCCGTGCCCCTCACTGTCCAAGGCACTTTCCATGGACGGCCCGTTGGCTCTTCATGGCAGCCCTGTGAGGTAGATGCTGCCATCATACGCTGTTGACAGCTCAGGAAATCGGCCCTGCCAGGTGGCGGCACCTGCCCAGGGTCCCACAGCCTGAAATGGTGCACCTGGGTGGCAGGGGCTGTCCCCTGGGCTGATACTGAGGCAGGCCCCAGGCCCAGGGCCTCTGCTCTGAAAATCCAGGACAGTTTGTTTGATGGCTTTGTGTTTCTGGAGTCATTTATTCACTTGGAGGGGCTCTATAACTCAACTGAAACTTACCTGCCAGTAATTTAACTTCAGAGCCTCTAAGGGTCTCATTTAATTTTTGAACCTAAATGGTATGTGTTACAAAATATCTTCTCTGAAAATTTGGAATTACCCAGAAAATGCTATGTTAAAGGTGGTCATTTTATCTTGTGCTCTAAGAATGTGATCCAGTTTTCTGTACTTAGAAGTTTCTATTAAGAAGTCAGGGTTTTTCTCAAAAATGGATTTTTATTTTTTTCACTTTAGGAGACCTCACAGTGAAAGGGTATTTGCAGTTATTGGTTTGGATGTCTGCCTCTACTTTAACTCATTTAGGACAGCTCCAAGCATGGATTTTGTGCATCCCTTTGACAAAGTTCCAGGCATTTGGTTTAGATTTCTACCAAGTGTTGCTGGTATCCAAGAACTTGGTGTGCATTTCTTAGGTTCTTTGTGTTAAAGCAGTGAAACACTGGTTAGCGTTGTTCTTGTTTATAGATAACTTTGTGGGAGACAGTTTGGCAGACATATCTTTAGGTAGCTGGCTAGTCAAGTTAAAAAAATTACCGTCTTTTAAAGTTGAATTAATGGAGGGAGATGCACATTTATTTTTTAGGTCCCTTTCAATGCTGTCGCGCTCCGAGTCAGCCACGCAGATGTTGCCCCCACCCATATCATGTACGCTGTGAACGCCAGCTGGGTGGGGCTGTGCAAGATCTCAGACGACGTCAGAGGATATGCACACGGTCCCATCTTACTCGCCCAGACTCCCATGTGCGATTGTTTGGGTTTCGGTGAGTCTGAGTGTGAAAGATGTCTATAAACTTAATCAGATCGATTTACTTCCTTAACAGCAGGTAACATTTGTCCTGACCTAATGAGACTGCAGCTCTTGTCAGTGGAGTGGCCAGAGAACTCTTTCCTCTTCTCAACAGTGGGCCTTGGGGCTGGAGAGCCGGAATTATAGGCTTCTGCAGGGCCTGGTCACAGCTGCTGTCTTCTCCCTGACGCTTTTCCTCTAGGCCATCCTACCCCAGCTAACTGTTCCTGCAGGAACGCTGCAGTACAGCCACAATGTCTGAGTTCTCAATCTGTATTGCCAGTGGACCTCTCCATTTGGATATCTAACTGCCATGTAGAAATCGATCTGTCCGAAATGGAGCTCCTGATCAGTTCCTCAACCCCCTCCCTGCTGCACCCCCTGGCCCCCACCCCTATTTCCAATTCCCAGGCCCGCTCCTTCATTCACTGCTGTTTACGTGAGACCCCAGGGTCCTCCTTGACACCTCCCCTCCTCTGTTTCCTGTTACACAGAAATCCAAAATCTGGCCTGTGGCGACCAAGGCCCCACGGGATTTGCTCCCACCACCTCCACCAGCCCTGTCTCACATTGTCCCCTGGCTTTTGCGGTCGATAATGACAATGGGTATTTTATGGAAGGGTGCTGAACCTAGGTAACCCAAAATTAGCAAGATCTTTCTATAATTAAGTAGACATTTCAGATTTGTAGAACATTGTACTCTCCAAAAGCACTTTCACGTAACTTACATCATTTTGTATAGAACCCTAAAGAAGGAATCAGTTATGGCAAAAAGTTAAGTCATCCTCTTTGTATCCTTCGGGGGTTGATTTTCTCCTGCCCAGTGCTTGCCTTACTTAGAAATGATTAATCTAGGCCTTTGGCATGTAAGCCATTTTAATTCCTCACAGCTGAACAAGGGAAAAGTTCAAATAGTCTGCATTTTTTAAAACTGCATCTCCTGACACTTTGTTTTCAAAGCAAAACAGAGTTGGTGTTGAAACTATTTTAAAATCCTCTCTGCCACCCTTAGTGGTGGGCAGGTTTGCTGTCTTTTAAAAGGATGACCATGTTGTCAATGTATCTTCCAGGAATTTGTAGAGGGATTGACATGGAGAAGAGGCTTTACCACATCCTCACCCCCGTGCCTCCAGAAGTGTTGAGAGATGTGAATTGCCTGCTGGTCGGGGCCATTTCCATTCCACACTGTGTCTTCAAGGGTCAGGTGAGTGCTCCTCCCAGGGACATCCCTGTGTAGAAGGGAGACCCTGAACTTGGGCCGAGTCACATGAGCAAGTCATCACTGGGGAAACTTAAACTTTGTCGTGGGGCCTGAATGAGGCAAGCTAGAGTGTCGTCAGAGGCCATGAGTCACTACCACGCGTGGTTAGGACCCCAGGTGATGCCATCATTGCGGGAGTAGGTTGTGTGGGGAGGAGAGCAGAGGTTGCCTCTCTAGGGTTACCTCTTCCTAAGGACGGTCTTCAGATGCACCCTTGGGAAGGCAGTGGGTTGCCATATTGGCCAAGGGCATCCCAGGGGCATTGCTGCGGCCCCAAAGCCAAACTGCAGGGGCTACAAGAGGAGTGGGGAGGCAACAGATGTTCCTGATTTACCTGCTTGTTTTACGTACTCATGAGAGCCACACTTACTCTCAGGCTGTTCACATGTTGGTTGGCATTGAACTGGACAGGAAGGAGATACGGTTGCAACTGCGCAAGTGCTTTTTGGACCTGAAGGGAGGTGGGGAGCCATTGTCTTAGCACGAGAGGGCTTCGCTGAGACCTATTCAACATTGCCCTCTGGGGCAGAGGTGGAGTGCTGCAGACTCTTCTTGGCTGAATTTGGCACGTTTCCTTGCATTTTCTTTGTGTTTCTGTTTCAGAAAGGGGTTGAAGGGACAATACCTTACATCACAACAGATTATAATTATTCGCTTCCTGGAGCAAGAGAAAAAATTGGAGCAAGAGAGCCTGAGCAAGTGTATGAAGAGAAAAGACATCCGAAATCTAAATTCTATCGAAAAATAAACTGATACTGATGTTTTTAACAAGGGACAAAATTCATTTGCCAGAAAGCTTGATTTATTTTTCCCAAACCTAACATCAACCAGCTTGATGGTTTTTATGGAAATGAATGTTGCACTTATCCAGCAAACAGTATTTTCTGTATAACTCATGAATATGTTTAATGTACATATTTTAAAGTCTCTCTCATCTTCAGGCTACATGATCTAGAATTTCGCTGTAGTCTTCCATGTTGTTAACCGTACTTGCTGTCTGTTTTATTTTCTGAAAGGATAAAGCAGCAGGAAAAATTCTATACACCATTAAAACAGGAATACAGTTGATTCCTCAAAAAGTTCTTCAAGGATCTTGTACTTGAAATCAGGAAAAAAATAGGGAAATTGACACTGCAAAAATGTACCAGGGAGGAAGGAAGGCTGAAGCAAGAGCTCAAGGATAATGGGGCCAGAGCCTTGCGGTGGTCCCTGCTGGAGGATGTGCCGGTGGAGGGAGCGGGACCCCCCACCCCAACCTCAAGGTTCACCTCCTTGGAGTCCCAGCGGATGGTGACAGCCCTCTGGACATTCTCCTCTCTTGTTTGATTCCACATAAGTCACCTGCTCTTCACATGGACCAAGTGGGACGGGGGAATTGTATTTGGTCTGTTACATCAATCTGGGTTTGATAGATGAAAGTCTGGCCTCAAGAGCCCTTAATATTATTTTTTAGGAAATCCTGTGGTTTTATCCTGAAGAAATTGCTCTCAAATCTGAAAAGCCTTTCTGGGGGGTTCTTTAAAACTAGGATTATCCTAAACAAGTTCTCATCAGGCCAAAGGCACAACCATGGGGAGAGCTAGAAATGAGAGTATCTGGAAGGAGGACTGGCGGGCCAGCTGTAGAACAGCCCTGTCCTTGCTTCCAGGCAGCTGGTCCCCAGCTCCTGTGCAGGAACAGCGCTTCTGTGTCAGGCTTTCTCCCGGGGTACAGAAGACCCTGCTGATGGTGCCATTCTCCCCCACGGGAGAAAGCCATTCTTCATGTTTTCCTGCCGTTGGGACTTCTCTAAAGCTGGAAGTGATTTTCATAAACAAGAAAAATTGGACCAGGTCCTATCAATTCTACATTACAGACTGAGACATTTAGTGAGGCAGCATTTCAAATTGGTTTGTGACCATATT
This sequence comes from Choloepus didactylus, assembly GCF_015220235.1. Classification (NCBI taxonomy): domain Eukaryota; kingdom Metazoa; phylum Chordata; class Mammalia; order Pilosa; family Megalonychidae; genus Choloepus; species Choloepus didactylus. The sequence goes on from NC_051308.1 coordinate 243,206,412, forward strand.
GTTAGAATTAGTAGAAAGCTTCCTAGTGTGATAATGTTGAAGGATAGTTACTGGGGTGCGAGTTTTATCATTTCTGTTCACTTAAACTGGGGATTACCAATGTCTTAAGTACTCTGTGTGGCCCCTCGGCGTCCCCTAGACCCACACGAAAGCACCTGCAGGTAAGCCCGGGACCCCTTTGTCCCTCTGTGTGGATAGTTTGGGCACCTTGGAGATTACTGGAGGTCTGGCATTTTAAGTTGTCTTATTTACATCCAGATTTGTGCTGTGTTTTTCTATCTTGGCCTTGCAAAGACTTAGACAATCTGCTGCCATTACCTGTTTGCCTCTTCCCCAATTCCTTGTATCTACAATGATAATGTACATGATTAGCTTCAGGTTTCCAGAAGAGTGCAGATGGAGGCCGTATAATTTGCATTTTTATTCAAGTCAGTTTTTATTTTTATTAAGTCCAGGTTTGCCTTTAGCCTAATGTAAGGATGAGAATGTCCTGTCCCCCAGTCCCCATCAGTAAAGGAAAAGCGCTTTCACTAGAGGGCGCTGTCAGCCCTCCTCAGCCACTGCGCCTCCCCGGGGGATCCCAGGGTCCTGGTGGCTCTGGTGGCGGCTCTGGGGTGCTCCCCGTCAGACCAGCAGTGCGCCCCACACCTTGAATCTGTCCTCTTGATTATCACGGTCAAAGCTTTAAGGACATGCAGAGAAAGGACAGGATTAGGCTTTTCATTTCTTCAGTCTGTTGTGGTTCCAAGTAGGTGGTTAGGAGTTCTACGTTGGGTTATTCTTTACAGAATTAGCTTCTGCGTGTGATTGCCAAAGCAGTGAACATTTATTTCAAGAAAATTAAAGAAATAAGTGGCCTAATCATCTGTTTTTGAAGTTCTTTAATTCTTTTAGAGCTCCATTTATGGGAAAGGTAGATGTGATGATAAATGAGAAGGTTCTCAGTTTCTAGGTTTATTTTATTTTGTAAACAAAGATAGTTTTGTTTTTCACAGCTGCCCACCCTTTCAGCCCTCTGGGAAGCTGGGAATCGATGTGTACTCTGTGACGCCTGCTTGGCATTTAAACATTTGAGACGAGACAAGGGTGTTTGAACAGGCTTCCGAGTACCTCGGACTATACTTGCAGGGTTCCTGTTGGGAATTGGCCCTCTGGAGAGGCTGGCGCTGGGTAACAGGCCCCTGGCTGGGCAGAGGGGCCCGCATTTTCCACTGGGACCCTTCTACGGGCCCCTTGCCTAGCCTCAGACCCTCAGGGGGTTTTCTACCTTTTGGGCAGCATTTAATAATCAGACTAGATGATGTGAACTGGACAATCTGTTAATTGTCTAATAAAGATTTTTTTTCTTTAAAGGTTTGTGTGGTAGTAGTGGCTAAGCAAGTAGTCTTTAATGTTGAACTCTGAGTTCAAATCCTGGCTCTGCCACTTGCTGGCAGTGAAACTTTGAGGGAGATAGTTTAACCTTCTGAGTCCATTTCCTTCATTTAAAGATGGGATAGTCGTTTCTCTGAGCGTTCCCGAGTGAGGATTAAATGAAGTCTGTCTGTCCGTAAAGGCTTAGCACAGTCTCTAACATGTAGAAAACTGCCAGAAACTATTGGTGTGTTGGACTCTGGTTAGATTGTGAGCTCGGAGAAGGCAGGGACCAAAACTCTATTCCTCACAGTTGTGTAAAACGACCCAGAAGCTAAATGGCGGCTCCACGGCCACCAGGCAGGTGCCCTTAAAACTGTTCTTGGGCTGAGTGTCCTGTTTTCAAAGCAGTCCGGGAAGCAGGCTCCGGGGCCTCCCCTGGGGCTTCCATTGATGACACATTCCAGGGGATTCTTAGACCCGCGTTTCTGCTTTTTAAATCTTATAAACAATTTACACATGTAGAAAATTATCCTTAAGTCCACCCCCACACAGATAATCACCATCAGTGATGTCTCGTCTGGTGGTGTTCCGTGCATGTGTGTGTGGTTACAAAATTGGTGTCCTGCTGTGTGGTTTTCTATCCAGCTTTTTTCCTTTTAACATGTCAACTTCTGTATCATTAAATATTGTTGAAAACATGAATTTAATTGCTGTGTCATTTTATTGTGTAGATAGACCATTTTATTCGACATTATTTAAATATGTAGGAGAAATTATGATAAAAACAATGAAAGGGGGCTGATGAAATCTGGGCTCCAGAAGTGGGAAAACTTAGGAAATTCCTGCAAAACTCCTGGGCCTTTTTTCCACTTCTGTATTGAGTACCAGGAGAATTTGATTTTTCTGTTTGGGCCCAGCATGTAAGCTGAGAGGGTGCTATATCCTCTGGACTGTCTTGAGAGTATGTTAGAAGGAAAAAGCGGATTTTGCTCCCAGAAGAGCTAAAAAAAAATAAAAGCCTGGAGTCTGCGCCTGGGGCTGCCTGGCTGCGGCACGCTGGGGTTTGGCAGCCTCTGCCTGAACGGGGCTAAAATAAACGTGGGGGCCATCTGTGCAGTTAGGGGAGACGGGCACACGTGGTGTCGGCCTCTTCAGGAAGACCTTGCTGAGTTAACGGATTTCCAGGGTCCTGCCGGGAAGAAAGGGGGGCAGCAGGTGAGCGAACTGGAAGCGGCGCTGGAGCCCGGGAAGTGGGGGGCTTGAGGTCAGAAAACCCCCCCACAGCCCAACACACAAAGGGTTGGGCTTGGAAGCCCGGGGTTGCCATGACAACTGGCCCTGAAGCCCTGCGGGCTCAGCAGAGTGTGGCTGGGGTTTTGCTAATGCTTTGGAATCTGCTTGCTCGGAGTTGTGAACATCCCTGCCTGGCAGAGGGAGGCCACCAAGCCTTCAGGTCCCCCCCCACACACTCAGTTCAGCCGAGGGTCTGCTGCTGCTGGTGTTGGAGCTGCAGACACCAAGGTCTTGGTGGCCGGGAGGGAAGGCAGCCACCAAGGCAGCCCAGTGTGACAAGTCTGTTCCAGGGAGTGAATGGGTCCTTGGGAATGGAAAACCCAAGGGAGAAAAGCACCACCGACAAGGAGACAGTGACAGCCGTGGCCGTGAGATCTGTAGATTAAAATATACAGCACCCAGGGGGCCGGTGTTGCAGAAGGAGCAAACGCAGGGGCTGAGATCGCCGTGCTTGGGGCTAAGTCAGGGAGCAGCTCTTCCCAGTTTGGTCTGCAGCTGGGCAGAGGGGGATAGGGACCCAAGTGGCTGGCCGGAGAGGCCCGTGGTGCTGGCACGTGGCTCGAAGGCCAGGCGAGGTGCCACCACCCCAGAGGTCAAGGATGAATTCAGTCCTGACAAAATACGGGTCTCCACCTTGGGGCTGGCTCAGCCTTCATCCGGGAACCGGTGAATGTGTTTTCTTCCTCTTTTGTCCAGAAAGGAGAGTTGACAGTCAGAAGAGGAAGCTTTGCAGGTCTTGGGGGACCCACCTAGACCCCACACTTTCTGAATCTGCTGATCATTGGCTTAAACCCTTTAGGAACTCCTGTGGGAATTAATGTATTAAGAAAGAAGTCAAGGGCCTCCTGGCCTAGCAAGTCTTGGCCTCAGCTCTGATTCCTGGACACGGCTAATGTCCTCTTTCTAAGAAGGCAGAGGAGAGAGAGCAAGATCCCATGCTTCAAGATTGCCCTAGCAGATGGAGAACATCTTCTTGACCAAAAGGGAGACATGAATGGAAATGAAATAAGCTTCAGTGGCAGAGAGATTCCAAAAGGAGCCAAGAGGTCACTCTGGTGGGCACTCTTACACACAATATAGACAACCCTTTTTACGTTCTAATGAATTGGGGGGTAGCTGGTGGTAGATATCTGAAACTATCAAACTACAACCCCTGAACCTGTGAATCTTGAAGACAATTGTATAAAAATGTAGTTTATGAGGAGTGACAATGGGATTGGGAAGCCATAAGGACCACACTCCCCTTTGTCTAGTTTATGGATGGATGAGTAGAAAAATAGGGGAAGGAAACAAACAGACAGACAAAGGCACCCAGTGTTCTTTTTTACTTTAATTGCTCTTTTTCACTTTAATTATTATTATTGTTATTTTTGTGTGTGTGCTAATGAAGGTGTCAGGGATTGATTTTGGTGATGAATGTACAACTGTGTAATGGTACTGTGAACAATCGAATGTACGATTTGTTTTGTATGACTGCGTGGTATGTGAATATATCTCAATAAAACTGAATTTAATTAAAAAAAATAAAATAAAAAAGATTGCCCTAGCAGTCAAGTTGACGGCTGCTGCAGAGGGGAGCTGGGATGGCTTGTGGCGATGGAAACGGAAGGTGAGGTGGGAAAGACAGCCTGAGACCCTCCAAGCTGTCACATGCGGTGCATTTGTGTGCCTGTTGCTGGGATGACTTGGAACAGGTTCCCAGTCTTGCCTTTTAGCTCGCTCGGGGAGGACCATGAAATTCCCCCCCAAACCATCACTATTTTTAAGTCCACTTGTAATATATTGCGTGATGCAGCGTTTTGGGGATGGGGTGTGGGACTAGCTTTCATGGAATCACATAACATTCCAACACCCCAGAGGCAGACTGCTGGCCTGGAAAACACCCCCTTCCTGGCCAAAGGGAAATGGCGTGGGATTGCATTGACTTTTGACCCTCCTGACTGCTCAAATCAGAGCCCCCATTCCAACCTTCATGTGCCCCCACCCTCCAGCAGACCCATGGCTGCTCCAAGGCAGATTTACGAAGGACAGTGAGTCACGAGAAGTCCTCCTGGTCCTCCCACAGACCCTGCGTGGCAGGTGATCTCCTTCCCAGGAAGCGGCCTGAGTTTCAGCCCTTCCCAAGCCAAACTTCCCTGTGAAGGGTGTGCCCGCCCAGAATGGGACTGAATTCGTGTGGTCCGCCGTAATAGCTCCACCCCGTGACACCTGATGCCCACTTAATTCAAGTTCATCTCTGCTTATGGAGAAGGTGAGATCCATGAGGGCATTCCCAGGAAAGGGTGACACGCAGGGTTACAGACTTAAGAGTTCACCAAATCGTAGCTGCCACCTGAATGTCAGAGAATGGCCACGTATTCTGCTTCAGCCTGCCTCTCATTGTGACTTTAAATCCTTTAAATGGGCATATAAATAAATATCTGCACACATATACATGTATGCATTTTGTTCTGCTTATGAAGCTGCTACATTTCCATTAAAAAATTTCAAAGGGGATGCAAATAATGACCATTCCGATATTGCTATTGCTTCTGTTTATTTTAGATTTTTTCTAAGAATACATACACCCATGCACATAATTATATATATGCATACCCACATGCATATATATACTCATATATGTATATATGTAACATTTTAAAAAGGAAATGGTAGAATATATGCAGCTTTACAGTTGCCCTTTTCAGTTCATACTATATTTAGGACATAAAAATGTCGATACATAAAAATCTACTTCATTCTTTTTAATGGCTCTATTATCTATACAAATGTACCTTAATTTATTTAAGTGGACCTCAATGAGTAGTCATTTGGGTTGTTTCCAGTTTTTGACTTTTGTAAACAGTGCCATAGAGAAGCTCATTATTACACCTCTATCTCTGAGCACTTGTGAAGGAGAATCTAAAGAATTAATTCCTAGAAGTGGAATTGCCAGGTCGAAAGGTGTGAGCACTTTGCATTTTGTAGATATTTCTAGATTGCCATCCAGAAAGCTCCTGCCAAATATTCTTCTGCCAGTGGAATATTTCAGCCCTTCATATACTCTCTCTGTCTGGTCATCATCTTCCATTGAGCCTGTCCCTGACAGATGAGGGTGGGTAGCTGGGCAGATGTCCCTCATATGGTCCCCAGGCATTTCTCCTGTTTTCCCACTCCCAGTCCCAAAATGCTCTGGCCCTTGGCAGAGGTGCAAGGGCAGCTGCAGCAGAATCTGACATCATGTCTCTAGGAACCGGAGGGGGTAGAAGACATAGAGGGCACACTGCACATAGTCTTCTCATGTTTCTTATTATTTATCTCACTTCTAAGAACCTTCTTAAAACATAACTTAATACGTAGGTTTATGGAGGTAACAGACATGTTGAATCACAGCTCACTGACTTCCAAGCCTTGTGACCTCAGGCAAATCAGTTTAGCTTGCTGAGCTTCAATTTCATTACCTTTAAAATGGAGGTAATAATTGTATCCACTTCTCAGGGTAATTGTGAAGACCAGAAAAGGTAACGTTTTAATCTGCGTCTGATGATTCCAGTACATCGAGTTTCTGGGGGTCTGTTTCTGTTAATGTTTTCAGTCCTCAGTTTCAGGACGGGGTCCTGTGGGCCTAGTTATCTTTGGCTGTGTGTTGGGCATTGTGTTTGAAAAATGATTTGTAGGGAAAACTTGCAGCCTAGGATGAGAGAGGAATTTATCATGCCTCTGCCATATGCTTGGAAATACTACCAGCCTGGGACCCCCTTAATCCAAATCCTAGACTTGAGGTTCCCTGGACTTTGACTTTTGCTCCCCAGCTCTGTAGAGCCATTAAAGTTGAAGCTAGGTTTCCAATTCTTTCTTTAGAATGCATAATTACCCCACAGCACAAACAGCTGAGCTTAGCTCCTGTTTTGGTTTTCTAATGCTGCTGGAATGCAAAACACCAGAGAGGGATTGGCTTTTATAAAGGGGATTTATTTGGTTACAAAGTTACAGTCTTAAGGCCATAAAGTGACCAAGGTAACACATCAGCAATTGGGTACCTTCACTGGAGGATGGCCAATGGCGTCCAGAAAACCTCTGTTAGTTGAGAAGGCACGTGGCTGGCGTCTGCTCCAAAGTTCTGGTTTCAAAATGGCTTTCTCCCAGGACGTTCCTCTCTAGGCTTCAGCTTCTCTCCAAAATGTCACTCTCAGTTGCTCTTGGGCATTTGTCCTCTCTTAGCTTCTCTGGAGCAAAAGTCTGCTTTCAAAGGCCACCTCCAAAATGTCTCTGTAAGCTGAGGCTCCTCTCTCAGCAGCTGTGCATTCTTCAGAGTGTCCCTCTTGGCTGTAGCAAGCTCGCTCCTTCTGTCTGAGCTTATACAGTGCTCTAGTAAACTAATCAAGGCCCATGCTGAATGGGCAGGGCCACAACTCCATGGAAATTATCCAATCAGAGTCATCACCCACAGCTGGGTGGGGCACATCTCCGAAGAAACACTCAAAGAAATCTAATCAACACTGATAACATCTGCCCACACAAGATTACATCAAAGATAATGGCGTTTTGGGGGGACATAATATATTCAAACTGGCACAGCTCCTTAAGTTCTCTTCTACTTTTTGGCTTGGTTGATGTTCTTAAGATTTAAAAAAGAATATTTCTCCCAGCTTTTTTGGTTGTCCCAAGATGTACCTAGGCCACCACTGTAGGAAGCAGAGCTCCTGCTGAATGATCTAAATGTTCAGAGCATTTGGCACCTTGTCTCTGTTATATCCAAAACCTTGGTGTGATTTTTAAGATGCATGAAACTAAGGTTTGTTAGACTCATAAGGAGGCAGGACAGACACCCAGCAGACTCAGGAAGTCCTCTGTATCCCCCCAGGACCCTACATGTTCCTAAGCTCCTGCCGTATCATCCATACTTACTTCTGTGGCAGTACCTTTTACAATCTCGGTCCCTCCTCTCTTCAAAACCTCCAGGGGCTCCTGTACCAGGTAGATTAAAAGCGAATGGCCTGACAGGCCCCACAGAACCTGGCACCCCACTGACTCTCGGTCCTCATCTCCCTCCCCGTCCCCCCGCCCTTGTTTACTCTGCTGTATCCACACCAGCCTCCAGAAGTTTCCCTCGCCAGAGTGACCAACACATCCTGGTCCTAAAACTGAAAGTCCTCCAGCATCCCAGGAACCTTTTCAGTCCTGGGCAAGTCGGGACCGTTGGTCACCTTTGCTCAAACACAAGATGTGTCCCTGCCTCGGGGCCTTTGCGCTTGCTGTTTTCATAGCCTGAGAGGCTCTTCCCCAGATATCTTTAGCGCCAGCTCCTTTGCTTCATTCCAGCCTCCACCCAAAGTCACCTTCCTCAGAGAGGGAGTCTCTAAAATAGTGTATGTGTGCACTCACACTCACACACACATACACGTGCTGTCACTCTGTCCCCATAGCCCACTTTATCTTTCCTGAGATGTGGATGAACAGGACCCAGACAGGACCTCTCCAGGCCCAAGAATCTCTCAGGGACAAGCGTCCACCACGACGCCAAGGCAGGCTGGGCCCTGGGAGGGGGTCAGAGGGGCCCTTGGCCTCCGTGGGCCAACAGGGATACAAAGCGTGCTGAGGCAGCCTGGGCTCTGCTGGAGGTGTCCAGGGGGACAGTTTGATAGTTTCCAGCCATCAGTACCAGGGTTCCAATTACAGAATGGATATTTTGAAATCCCAGCTGTCCTGGAAGTCCACCCTGTCTTTTCTGTGAGCAGGAGCCTGGCCCAGGAGCCTTTATTCCTTAGACAGACTTGGCCCTCGAGAGGGCCGTACCCCACAGTCTGTCTGGCCAGGATTAAATGTCTGCGGTGGCCAGAGGCCCGAGGACGGACCGAAATGTGTCGTCCTGCCAGGACCACAAAGAGCCCTGGGGAAACAGGCCTCTGTCTCCTCCTCTTTGCCCATTCCAGGCAGAGAAGTCCCTGGCAGAGCCCCAGAGATGGCAGCCATGTTTCTGCCCACCACGGGGTCGTCGGCTCCTCCGAGGGAGTGGCTGGAGACCTGCCCCCAGGCTGCCCTCTGAGTCAGGGCCCTCTTGGAGGCCCAGGCAACCCCTGCCATCTTTACCCACGAGCATGAGGTGGAGCCCGGCTGCACAAGCCCTGAGGGTTTCAGAGCTCAGGCCCTGCGGGAGACGGTTAATTATGAATTTGTTCAAATTCACGTCAGCAAGCTTTCCCTGGGCAGCTGCCCTGGCCTTGGCTGGGCCTGGGACCAGCATGGGCAGGGAAGGAAGCCAGAAGCCTCCCTCGGGGGCCTCCCAGCCTGAACGGGCCCCTGAGGACTCTGAAACAGAGGCAGGACCGAGGGGTAGCCCAGTGGCTGCAGACTGGTGGCAGGAGCGACCAACTCCACCAGCAAGCCATGGGGGGTCCTGAAGAGTGTGGGCAGCCACAGCAGGGAGAGGGCCTGTTGCTGCCCGTCGTTTCCAGAGCCCTTGCACATGCAGGCACAGGTGGCTAGAGCCACTCTACAGATGAGGAAACTGAGGCCCAGAGAGGTTACAAAACTTGGCCGAGGCAGCACAGCAGACTATAACTGGGATGTGAGCCCAGGTAGACTGGCTGCATTTTGGAGGCTGGCTCAGAGGGGGCGAGTGCGAGACAGGGCACAGAAGACATGGAGGTGGCCTGGGCCTGGGCAGGGACCCATGGAGCCAAGGGACATTCCGGAGGCAAAGCCTAGAATGGCCGGGGCAGCTGGCTCCTGGACAGCCCCTGCAGTGAGGTCCTGTGGGCGACAGGTTTGCACCTGACCACATGCTGGCTCGTGAATGGACCTCCCCATCGCCCCTGGTCAGAAGGGCTGTGGTTTGACTGCCCACCCTCCCAGCCCCCCACTTAGGGGAGCGCAAGGAGGAAGCCGCCTTCCTTGAGACCCATGGCCAGTGAGCTCAGGGACAGGGGGGCTTGTCCAAGCCCGAAGGGGTCCAAGATTCCCAAGGCAGGGGATGCACCTGGTGAAGGGAGAGCCCAGGAATCGGGTCACCTGGGATAGACCCCCTCTGGGCCTGCCAGGCCTCGGGGCAGGGATGGGGCAGGAAGGGCACTGATGGACCCCTGGGAGGGCTGTGTCGGGTTCATGGAACCGGGTGCAGAGGGAGCGGCGGGTGGGTAAGGGTGACCCTGGCAATAGACCCCTACCTCTTGGCAGACCTAGGCAGGTCTTGAGGCCCCTCTGAGCCTCAGTTTCCCCCTCTGTAAAATGGGACAGTAGGCAGATGAAGCGAGATGCCCCCTCCAAGGCCAGGCCTGGCACAGAGGAGGGACGTGGCAGAGGGGAGTGTCCCTGCTGGGTGTCCAGCCGTGGGCTGGGGAGAGAGGACTGGGGCAGGGGCACAGCACGGGAACCTCTGCTTGAAGGAAGCACATGGGAAGTGGTTCACGGGGATGAGTGGTCCGGCCTTGTCTGTGCCTGGCTCCAGGCCCCCTGCCCAGCAGGACCCCCTCACCCCTTCCTCTCCAGGTCGTGGAGATGGACACACGCACTCATTCCTGGCCGCGAGTGCTGGGGGGCAGCTGCAGACAAGCAGCCTGCAGGGTCCACGTGGGAGCAAGGGGCTGCCAGCCTCGGCCTGGGCCCTGCACACCTGTCCCTGGGCCCTGTGCACCTGTCCCCAAGCCCTGCTGTCCTTGGGCTCTGTGCACCTGTCTGGGTCCCCGCCCCTGAGCAAGGGCTGTCAGGGTAGTGCAGGAGTGGGTGGGGGCAAGGGCCTGCCTGGGCCCGGGGCCTAGCTGGGGCTGGCAGGACAGGCGGGCTCCCAGCCCGGTGGCTGCGGCCCAGGTTTCCACGGGCATCTTCCTCATCGAGGCCCCTGCAGATGGGTGAGGCTTCTGACACATGCATCTGTCCTTTGGAAACATTTAATTAGAAGGGGAGGGGTCTGGTGCCCGACTGAACCCCCAGATCCGCCACCCACACCAGCCCACAAAGTCCACTGATCACAGGTACCAGCCCCGGGACACCGCCTGCTAGCGGGTCAACCCCACCCCGACCTGAGGCCCCCACCAGGGACCCCCGCCGGGCCTTGGTCCTTGTGGGGATGGGTTCTTCTCTCAACCTGGGGTTCCATGGGTCGGGGTGCATCTCTCAGGCCTGGCCAGAGGAGCAGATGCAGGGGAGCAGGAGGGGCCTGAGGGGCCCGAGGGACCACGGAGGGTCACGGGGAGGAGGGGGCCCATGGCAGGAGACAGGCACCCATGGCCACTCCCTCCTCGTGGCGCAAGACTCGGTGCTGGGGGTTCTTTCTGTCACCCCTTTTGCAGATGTAGGGGCTGAGGCTTTGAGAAGTGAGGGGCCGGGCTGCAAGGACAGGGGCAGGACCCTGAACCCTGCTCTACCCCACGGGGGGCCATGGGGCCTGGTCTGGAGGGAAAGCGGGAAGACAGGGGCTTCCTGGGGGTGGCCACGGGGGGCTGGGGGCCTGCTGCCGCGACCTGCCGCCCTTCCGCTCTGAGCCCTCACCTGGGCCCTCAGCAGCACTTCTGCTGTCGAGGAAACAGCTGTGGCTCGTGGAAGGGGTGATCCCCCTTCAGGCCCAAGGGCTGCTCTGAAGAACAGCTCCTGTCTGTCTGTCTGTCCCCTCCCCAGCTTGTGGGAGCGCAGGAGTGGAGCTGGAGGTGGGAACGAGTGGCAAATCTCTGGGGGCCGAGGCAAGCCAGGCCCCGGCCCCCCACTCCCCTCCCCGGGCCTGGGGCTCCCCAGCTCTACGCTGTGGTGGTCGCACAAGATGCATCGTCTGCTCGCTTGGCGTGTGGCGGCGAGGGCCAGGTCAGCCCTGGAGCCCCAACCCCACTCTCCTCCTGGCTCTGTGTGTGGCCCTGGGTAGCTCCAGGCCCAGCCTCCCTGTCTGCAGCCCGTGGGGATGACGTGAGGATGACAGGAGAGCGTGTCAACAACGTCCGCGTCTCCTCTGGCCGTGAGGAGGGTTGTGGCCATTTCCTCTGTGCCCAGGGCTGGGGACACACCGCAGGGTACAGGATGGACCCTCCCTGCCCGGCCCTCTCCAGAGGGACAGAGTCGCCCTGTGCCCGGGAGCAGCGCTGCTGGCCCGTCCCGCTCCCACCCGCCCGGGAGAAGCCCACACTGACCTCCTGCGTGGGGAGAACGGGGTGTGGCTCAGGATGGGGGAGCCTCCGGCCTGGGACAGAAGGAGTGTGAGTCGGAGAAGGACATAGGGCAGCAGGGCTGGCACAAGCCGGGGCAGGGAGGTGGGAAGCAAGAGGCATGTCTGGGGACGGTGGAAATAAGGGATGAAGCCGACTGTGTGGTCAGACTACAGGGTCGTCAGGGGGCCAAATGGGAAGGGGGCAGGTGAGGCAGAGCTCCGCATCCTCTCTGCCACTCCCAGGGCTGTGCTCAGGAGGGTCGTCCGGGCCCCAGATGCACCCAGGGTGGGTGGGGGGCTCCCCGTGTTCAGCCCAAAGCTGGGGAGGGGAGGGCAAGGAAGAAAGTGCTGCCCAGCTGCTTGGGGCTGACTGGCCTGAAGTCGCAACCAGGTGTGGCTCCCACCGGGCCTGATGAGGGGGTGTGTGAGCTGGCAAATGGCCCCAGGGCCTCCCCCCTCCTGTGGGCTCGGACCCAGGCCATGGGGGGCCAGCAGCCAAGGACCAAGGGGCCTGGATCTGTCGGCACCAGCCTCGTGTGGAGAAGGGCAGGCATATGGTTTGAATTACTGGAGCTGCCTCTTGGCACCCCAGCCCTCCGCAGCCCCGGGGTGACCCCACCACCACCCCCGGGAAGAGAGCCTTCCACTGCCAGCTCCCCACTCCGCAGCCTCGTGCAGCTCTGCTGCCAGGCGCCTGGGTCCAGAAAGAGGATGCGACACGGAAGGGTGTGGATTTGAGGGGCTCCCCTGCTCTCTGCCTGGCCAGCTCCTCCCCAGATGATTGCCAGGCGGCCACGTTGGCTGTGAGCCACACGGTCCAGGGTTCAGATCCGAGTCCTGCTCTGTACGAGCTGAGCCGTCGGGCCTGCCTCAGTTTCCTCGGCTGTGGCTCCAGCACCCTTCCCCACAGCCCCCCCCACCCATCCTTTGTGCCCACAGCCCAGAGGGCTCCGGACCTGGGCTGCCACTGGTGCGGGTGTCACGTAGTCTGACGAGGGAGGCCGGGGTGGGGGGCAGCCCTGTGGGGTACGGGGTCAGCCCAGGGAGGGGAGAGAGCCTTGGTAGGGTCCAGAGGGCACAACCTGTCTCGCCGGCAGTCTGAGGGTGAGCCTGGCCAGCAGCTCTGCCCCCTGACCCCTGGAAGACCCTCCCAGGGCAGCCCCATCGGGGGGCCCTGGCTCGCCAGTCTGAGCTTCTTGGCAGGGGGTCCAGCAGGCAGCCGGAAAGAGCTCTGGGGACCACCCCTGGTACCCTCCCGGGCACTTCCACTTCTCATTGAGAAATCCTGCCTGGGCCCGGCTGGGGCTCGGGGCCCGGGGTCACGGGTCGGGGGCTTCAGGGCCTGGATTTGCTCCTGGGGCAGCACATTTTTCTCCTCTGAAAACTTATCTTAGCAAAGAGACCACAGAACAATCGCAGTCTTTTCCGGGCCTCTGCTGTCCCCAGACGGCCGGCCCATCCCCTCGGCGGGGGCTCCGAGGGGGCCGGGGAAGCGAAATTTGTAAAATGTCTGTAGGAGGGGAAGAAAGGCGCTTTGTGTGGGGCCGGGACCGCGGTCATTGGTCAGCCCCCGGCCCCCGGCCGCTCCCAGCATGCTCCCTTGCCTGGGGAGGGGGCGCCCGGCCACCCGCGGTCCCTGCAGCCCCTCGGTGCCCCCCACACCCGCCGCACCCAGGGCCCCAGGCCGTCCAGCCTCCCAGGGTGTGGGGCTCAGGGCAGGCAGGCCGCTGGGGCCCCAGCATGTTCCTCTACTGGAGAAAGCGGGGCGCCTATGAGCTGGAGGCCCTGGCCGAGCTGGAGCTGGGTGCCGTGGAGCGCTTCTCCTGGAGCTCCTCGCTGGACATCGTCGAGGACCTCGAGGGTAGGTGCGGGCCGAGAGCCCCTCCCCGGGAAGGGTTTTCGGCGGGCCTCTGGGCCTGCCCACCCGGTCACTTCCCTCCAGAACTTGCTACCTTCAGTTGCTGACTTCACAGGGACATGGGGGCCAAGCACCCCCCAGGGAGCAGCTGCTGGTGGAGGGGAGGCCCGAGCACAAGTTGCTCCTTCCCCTGGGGTCTGCCTGGCTGGGCAGGGCGTGCTGGGCCTGGGGCAGGACAGCTAGAGGCTGAGGACTGCAGGGGCTGGATGGGGAAGCAGCCGGAGCAGGCAGGCAGGGGCTCAGCCCTGCCACCCCCTCCAAGATCAGGGCTGCGGGTGGGATGAGCCTCGGAATGCTGCCATGTCCCAGGCCCGGCATGCCTCATCTCTTCAGTTAGCCCCATTTTACAGGTGGGGAAACAGAGGCAGAGCAGATTAAGCCCCTTGAGGGGTTGGACAAGATAGTGCTGGATGCCAAGCCCCTCAGCCTGGGTTGCCCTCTCAATGCTGCCATGTCCTAGGTGCAAGAGAGGTTGGGAAAGTCGTGCAAAATGGGGATGACGGTGCTAATGCCAATTCGTGCCAGCCGGTGGCGTTGGCTTAGGGCAGAGGCAGCGCTGGTTCTTATTAGGGCTGTGATTTTGCTCAGAGCTCTGGGCCTCGGGATGACGTCTCCGGCCCCAGCAGGACACTTTGGTTGATCAAGTCTGATCTGCAGAAGCCGGGCGGGGAATCGGCTGCTCACGGCACCACGGGGCGGAGCGTCCCCTGGGCCCAGAGCCTCATTCCCTTCCCCTCTGTTAGTCCCGGGCCCCAGGCCCACCAAGTGGGGGCCTCTCCCAGGTTGGAGTTTCCCCAGCCTGGGGCTCGAGGTGTCCCCGAACCTGTCCCTGTGGCTAGAGGGGATGGAAAGCAACAGCAAGTCCTGGGGCCCAGGCCAGGGGAGTCCCCAGACCGTGTGGGTGATGACGCCCGCTGCGCCTAAATGACAGGCACCCGTGGGCGACAAGCCCCTCCCGTTTTCCACCCACCAGCGTCTGAGGGCAGAGGATGGACGACGTGTGTGCCTGGAGCGGAGGGACAGTGTGGGGCCTTCAGAGGGCGCGGGGGGCGCAGGGGGGGCAGAGCTGCCTGAGGAGGCTGCACAGCTGCCCGGAGCCGTGGGAGCCGCACGGAGAGGCAAAGGACAGTGGGGGGCCAGCGGGGTGCAAAGCTCCTTTCCTCTCTCCACTGGGGGGGGACCATGCTGTCTGAGGGTGTCGGGATGGGTGGGGGGCTGGCTGTCCCCGTGCACTGCCACACTGCTAGGTTCCTGCCCACCTGAGGCACGTGAGGCAGCGGCGATCTCACCTGAGCTCATTCAGCCACAAGAGGGGGCTGCCTGGGAGCTGTGGGCCGCCCCCACCCCCATCAGATGGAGCTCTCCTGGGTGGGGGGCTGCGGAGGTTAGCCCACCCCGGGGCTCTCCTACTTGTTCTCTCCACCTCAGTCACCCAGAGGAGCCCAAGGGCCTGTTGGTTCTTCCGAAGAGAAGAGCCCCTCACCCTGCAAGCACAGCTCTGAAGCCACCTCTGCAAAGCTCCCCCGGCTTCCTCAGGCAGGGCAGCCCCTTCTGCCACGGGGGCTCCACAGCCCATGGCCCAGGATGGCCCATTTCCAGGGGCGGGACCCCTTGCCCACCACAGGCCCCGCAGCCAACACTTGGAGGGGCCTGGGGGGTGCTGGGCGCCCGGAGTCCTCAGGCCACCCCCTGAGGCCGGGGCTGTGCTGTTTATCCCCACTGTTCCGGTGAGGAGGGCTGGGCTCAGAGAGGGGGTGACTGGGGGCGCAGAGCACAGCACCCTGCACGCCGCAACGTGGGCACTGAACAGGGCGGGTGGAAGATGGGCATGGGAGCAGATCTCGGGGTGAGCCGAGGTGGTGGGTGGGGGTGCGCCTGGGCACACAGCTGTCTGTGTGGGCTCTGTCCTGGGGAGCCAGCCAGCCCCTGGCCGGGGCCCAGGGAGGGTGGACGTCGGGCCCGGCTCGTGCCGGCGGTGTGACTCTGCCTGAATCAGGAGCGCAGCCCTGTTTCTGCAGCCTGGCAGCCATTCCCCCCAACCCAGCCCAGCTACCATCCCCCCCACCCAGCCCGGCAGCCATTCCCCCCAGCCCGGCTGCCGTCCCCCCAACCCAGCCTGGCTGCCGTCCCCCCCAGCCCAGCTACCGTCCCCCCCACCAAGCCCGGCTGCCATCCCCCCCCAGCCTGGCTCCCATCCCCCCCCCCAACCCCCACACTCTCGGTTCCTCTGAGGGAGCCCCCGGTGGGCAGCGCGGCCCCAGGCCCATGGGCAGCAATTGTATGGCAGTATCTCTGGCCCCAGGAGAGACTGCATGGGTCCTGCCACCTCTTCTTACCACTTCCGTGAGGTGCAGGTGGGCAGGGCAATGGCGGGGGTCTTGGGCCCCAGGGGACGGTGCCAGCGATGGCTCTGGCAGGCAGGGTCCACGGTCCAGTGGGGCCCCCTTGACTGCCCTGCCCCAGGATGCCCCCTGGGGCTTTGGGAAGGGGATGGGGATGACATTTCTTTCCCAATCCTCCTGCGATGGCGTGACTGGGGGTAGGTGGGGACAGGTGTTTCCCGGGGCCAGCAGCCATTTGCCTGAGACATGCCCCTCTGGCTTTTGGCCAGGTTCGGGCCAAGCATTGCCCTTTCCCAGGCCACCCCAGGAGGGGGCTGCAGCCCCAGCTCAGCCTGCAGCTGCTGCCAAACCCCAGACAGGCCCCAGCGGGGCAGGATCTGTGTGGGACAGGCATTCGGGGCCGCAGCTGCTTCCTGGGAGGGGCGGGGAAGCGGTGGGCAGGGAGGGTCTGCCTTCTTGGGGCAGAAGGGTCAGTGGCATGGGGAGCTCACACGGTGAGGGGCTCCCCTGAGAAAACGGGTGGTGTCCTGTGCATTCGAGTCAGCCTGGGGCCAGTCGGGAAAGGGGGCACTTGGTGACAATGGGGGCTCCGTTCGTGTTTGCCTAGCACCTGATGGGGGCACCACGGGGCCCAGCCCTGCCCTTGGGGGTGGTGTACCTGGTGGTTCCGGGCACAGGCTTGGCTGCGACTTGGATTCAAGTCCCGCCCTCATCACTCACTAGCTGCCTGACCTTGGGCAAGTCGCCCAACCGTCTGTGCCTCGGTTTCCTCATCTGTAAAATGGGGACAATGAAAAAAAAAAGCAAGGGAAGGGGTAGAGAGCCATCATACCTCCCTCTTGCAGTTATTTAGAACAGGGCTGCTCAACAAGTTCTGCCATTTAAAATTTTCTAGTAGCCACATTAAAGAAAAAAAAACACCTAAAAACAAGCAAGTTAAATTAATTTTAATAATTATTTCATTTTACACAATATACTCAAAATATTACCCTTTCAACCTGTCATGCAACCTAGAAAATTGTTGATGAGCTATTTTACATCCCCTTCTTCACTCTAAGTCGTCAAAAGCTGACTTGTGCCTTATGGGATGAGCCACGTGGGTGCTCAGTAGCCACAAGGGCCAGCAGCTGCCATTAGGGGCCGGACAATGACCAGGAGCAGGCACGGAGAGCAAGGTGTTCCAGAAGCAAGCTGGTGGGGCAGAGTGATCAGAAGCCCCCTGCCAGTGCAAAGCCCACCCTGGAGGAGGAGGGAGAAAGGCGTCTGGAAGTCGGATTTGTCGAGACAGGGAACCCTTCCAGAGGGACATGGTGCTCGGCTTCAGCCTTGAAAAGTGGAGAGGCAGGAGCAGGAGGGCCGAGAAGCAGCATGGGGAAAGGCCAGGCTGGAGCCAGCAGCCCAGTCATCTCCAGGGGGAGACAAGTGATTAATCGGGTGAGGGAGGCTGGTGGGAGGCGATAGGGAGCAGTGGGGGCTGTGGAGCAGGGAGGGGTGCACGCCGGCCCGAAAGGCAGACACCACTCAGGAACTGGAGCCGACGGGTAGATAGTCCCGGGCTGCCAGGATCCTCTGGGTTGTCAAGAGAAGCCAGAAATTTGAATTTTTATGTGAAATCTCCTGACTTTTCAAAATTGGCAACTAATTCAAATTCTTTTGAACCACTGCGCTTGGCCAAATAAAACACGTCTGTCGACCAGCTTCTACCCAGACACCTTGTCGGCCAGTTGTGGTGGAGATCATGTTGGGGAGAAGCCAAAGCAGCACCCCGTGACTGAGATGGAGGAGGGGTGGGCTTAACTGCCTGATGGAAGGGCCCTGGCCACCCCCCAGGACGGCAGGGCCAGAGGGGCCAAGAAGGCAGCCAAGGGGGACAGCTGCTGGCACCTGGCAAGTCAGGGTTCCAGGTCTTCCTGGGGTCTGGCTGGGGGTGAGGAGCTGACACCCCCTCAATTGAGCCCAGGTAAGAGAGGGCAGGAACCCCGGGGGAATCCAGGGCAGGCAGTGAGGAAGGCCTCGGGAGCTGCCCCCCAGCACAGCACCTTCTCCCCACCATCCCTGCTGTAGGGGCCTCTCCGCTGACCAGCTGCTTCTGCAGGGCACCTCCTTCCTGCTCCCCGACAATCTCGGGGTTTATACCCCCTCGGGCTGGCTCTCCATGGTCTCAGACTCCAGCTCCAACAGGAGCTGCCTGCATCAATTCAAATTTTCAAGACAGCAGATCTGGTTGGCTGGGCCAGGGCAGCTGGCCACCTCTGGATGGACAAACTGTGTCCAGGTCTAACACCACCTGGTACACAGGGGACCTATCACCAAGCCCACCCTTACTGCAGGGCTGTGGGTGGGCAGATTACCTAGGAGGGCACACATGGCAGGTCGGTGGAGTAGCCCACCTGTCCCTGCACCTGAGCCCACGCCAACCCCAGAGGTTCTCTCCAGGCCCTAAGAGCTGCCAAGCAGAAAGGAGTGTGGGCTCTAGAGGGTTGACTGAGCACCTTAGGGTGTTAAAACCAAGGGGTCAGAGGCCAGAGAGGCCAACAGACAGGTAGAACCTCAGCACCTGTAGGCACCAGCACAGAGGACTCAGGGACCCACCGTCGACTACTGGTGGCCATGGGATTCAGGCCCTTGAGTGGCTGTGGCCTCGTGGAATCATGGTGTGACGGCAATTCTAGAACCTGGTGGAGGAGGATGTAGCCCCTTAGCAGCAGAATACAGAGACAGAACCCCAGGTCTTGGGGCAAAGGGCATTAGAACCCGGCCCCAGACCCAGAGGTGCCACAGGGGGTTTGCACAGGAAACTGCCCCAAAGCCGGCTGAGGGCTCCAGGTCCCTGACACACCAAAGGCAGGGGGTGGTGCAGTTGTGGTGGCAGGAGCCCCTGACTGTCCCCTTGAGTTGGCTACACCCTGGCAGGCAGCCTGCTGACACCTGGGACCTCACCCGGGTCCTCATAGGGCCACCTCCCACCTCGGCTGCCCCTTCCTCCAGGCTAGAGGTGGGACAGCATGGTTGGCGATGGATAACTGAAGAAAATGGGATTCTAAGAGGGAATTAGAATTGTGTGGGAGCGAAGTTGGACAAGCCCCGGGGGGTTCCAGAGAGTTCTGTGTGCACAGGTGCGGGCCATGCTCAGAATTCCCCAGGTCCACAAGGGAAAATGCCCCAATGGCAGGTGCTTCCCCTTAGCCTGGCAGCCCCCAATGCCAGGGTGCCTGTAGGAGCCCCCGTCTGTGCAGGGGCTCCCAAAGGTGGTTTCCTCCCTGAGACTGCTATTCCCCAAAGGCCGCCCCACCCACCACGTCCCAGAGCAAGCCCCCCCGGGTGTCAGGGTCACTGATGTCCCCAGCACCCAGCCCCGGGCCTGGTGTGTAGTGAGCACTCAGGGCCCCTTGATATGTATTTCCTCAATGAATCCAGAGCCGGGAAGACATGGGACGTACCACGGTCCCTTCTGCCAAGAGCCCGGGAGGGCAGGGACCAGTTCTGGTCACCTGTGAGTCCCCAGCAGAGAGGGCTGCGGGGGAGAAGCTGGGGAGCCCTCCCCTAGGCCTTTGGGAGAGGGAGCCAGGCCCTGCTGGAAACTTCTATACGTGGGTCGTGTCCACCTAGAGCCCCTCAGTTCTGGCCTGCTCGGTGGGGTGGGGTCAGGTGGCTCCGAGTCCCCTGGGGAAGCCTCAGCCACCTCTCACAGTCTCCATGTTTGGAGTGCAACATGGAACCACACATCCATTCAAAGGCCATCCAAAAAACATTGCATAATTTCATTTACGTAAAGTACAGAGCCGGGCAGAACTAGTCAATGCAGCTACAAGTCAAGAGTCCTCAGGGCAGCGACTGGCAGGCGCACGAGGGGGCTACTGGAGGCCGGGGGTGTTTTGTTTCTTGATCTGGGTGCTGGTTATTTTGTGAAAATGTGTTGAGCCGTGCTCACATGGGTGCACTTTTCTGTGTGTATTTATGCTTCAGTAAAGTTGTAGAAATGCGGCCAATGCAGGATGAGGATGAAACAGCAGAAGGGAGCCCACTTCCAGAATCCATGAGGCCTGCTTTCTAACCGGTGTGCTCGTGTGCGTGCATGTGTGTGTGCTCGTGTGCATGCTTGTGTGTGCCGCTGCTGGGGTGGGGGGAGTGGAGAAGGGTGCAGGGAGCTCCCGGACCTGCAGGCCTAGGTGCAGAAAGGCACTATTTCACTCAGAGGTGTGTTTCAGACCAAGTTTTCGAAAAATGCTTTTACCCCCACTTTTCATGAGCTTGCGAAAACGTCTCCAGACCACATCAAAACCATCAGGGCTTCTTTTAATTCGAGGTGGCTCCGGAGGCTGGTGCAGTTTGGGGGTGGGCGGGGCGGGGCCTTGGTCCCGCCCCCGGCGGTTCCGGGAGGGGAGAGGGAAGCCCCTCGCAGCGCTCGGATCCTCCCGGCCTGACGCGCGGCCCTGGGGGGAGCGGGGCGACGGGCAGGGCCGGGCGCCGAGCCCCCGCCGTCCCTGCGCTGCCCCCGCCGCGGGCGGCGCCACCCTCGGGCTCCTCCCGCCGCCCACCTGCCCCCGCCCCGCCGCCGCCGGCGAGGGTCGCGCGGCCGCGGCGCTCCGGGTCCCCCCCACCCCGGGCTCTCCCCCCACCCAGCCGCCGTCGGGCTCCCGCGCGTCCTGCTCGCGGCCCCCGCCGCTCCGAGGTGGCCCGGCGCGGCGCCTCCTCCATGGGTGAGTGCGGGGCCCGCGGCCGCCCCGAGCCCCCGGCGGCTCCGCTGTGCAGGCCCGCGGCCCGCCTCGTCCGCAGCGGCCCCGGGAGGGCGGGAGTGGGGGGCGCCGCGCGGCCGGGGCGGGGGCCAGTGGGGGGCGGGCGGGTCGCAGCCCTTCGGCCGCCCCCTCCCCTGCCGGTCGCCGGCCTAGGAATCAGGGCCCTCGCGCTGAGGCCCGCTTCCGCAGCCCCCAACCCCCATTTCAGCAGCACCCCCCCCATTTCTGCACCCCCCCCCCACCCCCCCACCCCCCGTCAGTGCCCCGGCTGCTGCGCTCCTGCGCCTAGAAAGAGAGGCAGCATGGAGGGGCTAGATTCTGGGTCAAGGATGGACAACAAGGAAAGGGGGAGCCTACCCAGGCCTTTTGGGGAGTCTGTCCCTGAAGGAGCCATGCCAAGGGGACACCCCAGTGGGGGGTGATGTTGAAGCAGGGTTCAGAGGAGATCTTGGATCCCCGGGAGGGCCCCCCTGCAGAGACCCCCAGGGGCACAAGGGTGCTGAGCCCCACTCCCTCCCACACTGGGAGGGGGCAGCTTACTTCCAAAGAGATCCCCCCACTCCCCCTTCCCCCTCCCCCGTGGAATCTGGATAATTTCCCTGGGGAACTGCAGCAAGAAAGGGCTCTGCCAACAGATCGCGGAGCAGATAAGCTGGCATTTAAAAGTGAAAGGGACACTGACCTCCTTTGAAGGGAGGATTGAGGAGACTGCCCCACCCATCCTCTGGTCCCGCAGCCACAGGGGCCCAGGGGAGCCTGGGTGCCCGCTGGGGGTGCCCCCTCCCTGGCCCCTGCCTGCCTAATGACCTCTGTTCCTCTCTGCAGATGACCGGGGCCTGGCTGAGGAGGAGAAGGGGCTGTGCTGTCAGAATCCCGACTGCATGGACAAGGGGCGGGCAGCCAAGGTAGGAGGCCCGTGAGCCTGGGGGGGGGGGCACCGGGGAGCAGGGGCAGGGCTCTAAGCCCCTCTACTCAGGGCCGGCCCCCTGGGGCAACAGGGCATCCACAGGAGCCTGGCTGGGTGTACCACAGTGTCCTCTGTTCAGGGGTGGGTAGAGCCTCAGCATGGCAGGCTGAGGATACAGAGTGGGGGCACTTCTGCGGGGTCCGGGGGAGTAGGGGTGCCCCAAAGCTCTTGCCTGCAGTTCTTGCAGCAGCCCTGGGGTGACAGGAGCTGTGGTCCCTTGTCACAAGGGTGTTCCAGTGCCCGGGTGGCACCCTTCCTGAGCCACTGGGTTTCTCTTCAGGCCTGTGCACAGGACTGGGACACTTAGGAGCTATGTGAGAATGACTGTGGTCCCGGAGCTGATGACAGGGCAGAGAGAAGGGGCTAGTTGGCCCTGGAGTGCCGGGTTCGGGAGCAGACGGTGGGGCAAACATGAGTCAGGGGAAGACAGATAAAAGTGACACCGACTGGGGTTCTGTCTGCCCATCACATGCTGGGCTATGGGCCACGGACTTTCAGTGCCACTGCAGTCCTTGCCGGGGCTCTGCGTGGAAGGTTTCATTCATTGCCTGTTTTCCAGATGAGGATACCGAGGTTCAGAGAGGCCTTGTGATTTGGCAGAGACAGAGCCGGGATTTGAACCCAGATTTGGCCCCTCCACACAGGCATTTGAGTGACAGCAGTAATCACTGTTGCAACTGACCATGCCTGCCAGCTGCAGGAAATTAAAAATGCCACCCTCCCCCTTCCCCTCACCCACATCCCCCCACCTCTGCCCAGACACACGCACATTGATTCTGCACAGGAGGACTGTTCTGGGGGTGGAGAGAGGAGGGGGCGGCCTCCAGTTGCTGTGGCCACCCGGCAAGGGGGCGGCTGTGATGTCAGATGCAAGCTGCTGGTGAGGCTCGTGCCTGGCATTGGGGCTCTGGGGTTGGCTCATTGCCTGTCCCCCAGATGGGGGCTCCTGGCACTGAGCTGTCCTCATCTCCCCCAACTTACATCCCTCCAGCAACCTGCAGAGCACTCTAGCCTCTGCCCAGCCTGAGGGTTGGGACAGGGGGTGGCCAGGCCACACCGCCCCAGCCCCTCCTCTGGGCAGCACCAAAAGCTGCTGCAGTGGCAGGGGTGCAAGGGCCCAGACCGTGCCCAGATGAGCTTTCTTCCAAAAGAGTAGGTGTGGACCAGCCACACGCTGCCGTCTGCTACCTCCAGGCCCCAGCTCCAGCCCGGCCTTGGCCTGCCCAGAACTCAGCAAGGCTGACGGTGGGATCCGCAGCCAAAGGGTCAGCCTGCCTGTGGGGGTACAGCACCATCACCGCTTGAACCGTCTTTGGGATAAATGGCACAAACTCTGAGTGATAATCAGAGGCAGGAGGGCTAGTCAGGGAGGACACCCTGGGGGAGGTGCTTCTGATGGAAGTGAAAACATGGACAGGCAGAGCAGGAGGCAGGGGCCTTCCAGGAAGGGGAAAGGGCTACAGGCAGCTTGCAGAGGCAGGAAAGAAGGGGTGTAAGCAAATCTTGCCAAGGGGTGAGCCTGGTCGGAGCAGGGAGTGAGAGGAGGTGAGTGGTACTCATGATTGCTGAGTAAAAGGAGCAAAAAATATCATTGTTGATGACAATAATAGCCACCTCCGACCAAATGCATTTACATGCCAGGCGGATGTGACACCTCACGCCTGTCTCATTGACCCTTTCCAAGATCTCATGAGGAAAGCATTGTTATCATTCCCACATTACATGTAAGTGGTCTGAGGCTCAGAGAGGGAAAGGCAGTTGCTTATGTCACACAGCATGACAGGCAGGCTGCGTCTGGAGTGAGGCTTGTCTGACCAGGAGCCCCACTCTCACTCTCGAATCAGGATATGACCTGGTGAAAGGGGTTTTGGGAAGTCATTCATTCTTTCACCAAATCGGCTGGTGCCAGGCTCAGTTCTAGGCCCTGGAGGTCTACAGGGAACAAAGCACCTGCCCTCCTAGAGCTGATGTTCTAGCGCTGCTGGGAGGAGGAGACGGAAGGAAGGGCTTTGGGTTGCCAAACTTTCCCCCCCAGGCTGCCTGGGGAAGGGCCCCTGTGAACAGGGCTGGACCCTTCCAATTCTGGGGTCACTCTTGAGGTTTTGTTTGGGCCTCTCCTGGGGCCTGGGGCTTCTGCGATGAATCACACGCCCCACCCTGATTTCTTGTCCTGGGAGCTCACTGTGGAGCAGAACAGTCCTGAAGGGCTTCCTGGAGGAGGCCAACCGGAGTTTTGAGGTTTAAGGAAGCGATGAGATGGAGGAAAATTGGGTGAACAGGGGGAGGGGTACTGGGGCTGAAAGGAGCCAGCATGGCTGGGGGGATGGGGAGAGGGCGGCAGAGCCGACGGGGAGCCCCTTGCATGTCCAGGTAAGGAGTCTGAACTGTATGCATCCCAGGGATGGGAGTGGGGAGTGGTCCCTGGCCCTCCTGGGCTGAGATGCGCAGAGTAGCCACAGGGTCAAAGCCCACCCATTTCCAGCTGTGCGGCCCTGGGCAAGTCACTACACCTCTCTGAGCCTCAGTTTCCTCATCTAGAGTTGTTGACATTAAGAGAGGTCCCTCTCAAGGGCTGAGCCCTGGGCCTGGCCCACCGTGGGTGTTCAGGAGGATGCCAGCTGTGGCACTTCATCTTCCATGCAGGGGGAGAGTGACCCCTGAACTTTGGGTGTGCCCTTCATGCCCTCCCTAAAATCTGAGACCTCCCCTGCTCCATCCCAGACTCCACCCAGTCCCACCCAACCAGATGCATGCATACTGCACACCCCTCATGTTCCCGGGGCTGGTGGAGCTCAGAATCTGGTGGGGAGACCGAGGCAGGGTGACAGCAGTGGGTCTCCCCCCTGCCCTCCTGCTGCCTGACAGGATCGGGCAGACCAGCTCCTGGCTGGACACTGGACACTGCATTTGAGGGGGCAAAAGATTTGGGGTTTGTAGCTTGGAGATGGGGATCTCAGGGGACCATTCTCAAATAAAAGTGATGACTCTAGCAGCCACCATTCCTTAATGCCTACCTAGTGTGTGCCGAGCCCTGCTTTAGTGCTCACAGCCGGTTCCTCGTCTCGTCCTCACACCCACCCTGCGCAGCAGAGACTGGCCCAGTCTCCATTTTATAGACGAGGATCCTGAGGAGCAGGGAGGCTAGATGACCTGACAAGGCAAGGCCAGGACTCCCACCGGGTCTGTCGGACCTCAGAGTCCTCCGTTTCTAAGGCACCGGTAGGGGGAAATGGAAGTGAGTTTTTCTGCATGGTCCTTTGGGAGGCTCCGGCAGGATCCCTGGTGAGGTTCCAGGGAAGTGAATTTGAGTGCAGTATAGGGAAGAGTTTCCAACAACTGGAGCTGTTTCCCGATAAGAGGTAGTGAGCACCCCATCTCTGGAAGTATTCAAGAGACAGAATGGAATGTGTAAAGGGGATTGCAGTATGGCGTGGAGGTTGGATTTGATGACCTCAGAGTTCCTTTCTTAACAATGGGCTGTGAAGTGGCAGAGATGAGTCAGGGTGTGTGTACGGGAGGGTGGGGTGGTAGAGGGGTGGGGGGTGGCCATGATAAAGACCCGAGGACCTGCAGAGGAAGGGGTGGGTCCGAGGTCCCCGTGGAGAAAGAATGGGCAGGATGTAGCGAATAATGGGAGGAGGGTGTCGCCTCTTCTCCTGGGCGACACTTTGGAGGCAGGATGCCCCAGGCCAGGGGTACCTTTGGGACTGGCCAGGTTTGGGGGCAGGGAGGGGGTGGTTTCTTTGGCGGTTACTGGTCTGTTTCCATGCTGCTCAAGTGTAGATGGGTGGAGAAAGGGGGCATGACCAAAGAGGCAAGGCTTTGTCTTATTGTGTTTTGGGGGAAGCAGAAGGCCTGGAGCTCCTGGAGGCAGGGACAGAGTAGCCTGCCAAGATGAGTTACCCTGGCCCAGGCCCAGCCCAGGGAGGTCGTCGCTGCCGGAGGCCTGGGTCTGATCACAGGCCAGAGGGAAGGCCATCTAGCTAGGGTGAAAGTGCTGGAAAACACCAGTGGGCCGAACCCCCTCCCCCTGCCCCCATCCTTGAACCCTGCAGTGGTGTGGATCAGGCTGCACTTTCCAGCCCAGGCCTGGCTCCAGAGGGTGGTGAGCTTGGTGTGGGGGTTGCCTGCCTCCTCCAGGTGGGAACCCCTGAACCTCCGCAGCCCCCACCTGGTCCTGCCCGGGGTGTAGTTATCCAGAACCCCGGCTGCTAAGAGAGGAGAGCTGGAATCCACCAAAGGGTGGAAGGGCCCCCTTTATTAGACCATACCAGGCATGGACCAGAAAAAAAGAGGGGGCGCAAAGAAAGGCGGGCACGTTTTTGGGGCGCAGTAGAGGGCGCCGAGTCCAGCTAGTTATAGTGAAGCGGATGCAAGCGCAGCTGCCGGCGATTCCCCCGGCGCGGTCGGCGCGCGGACCCCTCCGCCTGCCCCCGGCGGCTCCTCTCGCGGGTCTGGGCAGCTTCCTGTCGCGGTCCCTCGCGGGGGGCAGCCAGCTCCCGTCTTCAAGCCCAGGCTAATGATCAGGGACTTTGAACTTCATGTTCATTTGTAAGCGGCCAGCCCTCTCGGGCACAGTGATCCCTCCCCACGCGGCCCTGACCCTAGATCACCCCCAAGCGCCGCCCGGGCTTCCTGCCACCCCCCAGTACCGCGGCGCGCGCGGGCCCCTTCCCGGGATCCCTACGCTCCCCCGTCCCGGCCCGGCCGCGCCGATGGTACGTCCCGGCCCTCCCAGGTGGTAGCGCCCGCGCCGGCCTACCGTAATTCCCCGACGTCCCGCGCCCCCAGCCGGCGCAGAGGCGACTGAGCCCGCCCCGGGGCTCCGGTCCCTCGAGCCCCGCACGCCCTCCTGGGCTTTGGCAGCCTTGGCCGGAGCCCCAGCCACGGGGGAGGAGCCCGCCGCCCCAGGGTGAGTTTCGTGGAGACCAGGGCCCGGACCGGGGTGGGCCTGGGCGCCAGGACCCACTCGAGTCAATGGACAGAACCCGGAGTGGAGGGCCCGGGCTTGCAGGTGGGCATCAGTGGGCGCCACTGGCTCTACCTCCATTTACTTGCTGGTGAAATGGGCTCAGGCACCCACCCCCTCCTGGCTTAGGCTCAGAGGTATGGTCGTGAGGAGTCTGTGGGGCCCCAGTCCTGGGGTGGGGGCTGTTGGTGAGACCGGGGGAGCCCCGAGGGGCCTTGGCGCCGGTGGTTGGGGGGCACTGCCGGCCCTGCCCCATCCCGGCATCCCGGAGTCGGTCCAAGGCGGAAAGTCCTCTCGTGGCCGGGAGGGGGCGCACGAGTCTGCGCTTCAGGCCATCTGCGCCAAGCCCCGACACCCTTTGGGGGGCTGGAAAAAGAGGAGGACCAACAAAGCCTTGACAGGCTCGAGACTGCCTTGATGGAGGACGGGAAATGGAGGCTGAGGGGGCCCCTGGGCCCTATAAATGACCTATTCACCTCTGGGTTTGGGAGTTCTTGGGGTGGTTTACCATACCCTGCCCCTTGGCCACATCCAGTCACTAGGACCCAGCGGCCATCCCGAGATATAAAATTGTAGCCAGCTTGCCAGTGCCCTCTGCCCCACGGGGAGCCAGAGGCTGGGGAGGGGAAGAGGCCCCAGAATGGGATTTTCCCAAGCCCAGGCACATGCCCTGGCTCCCAGTCCCCCCCGAGGGCTTTCTGTGGGCCCGGGGCAGCCAGGTGCCTGGAGTTGCTGCTGGCAGTGATGCAGGGGGTCACCGACTCCCGCCTCTCCCTCTCTCCCCAGCGCTGGGTCCCAGCCTCTTGCCCCACCCCGGGCCCAGGACCACTGCACTGGGGAGGAAGGAGCCTCCTTGTCTTCTGGACCTGTGTTGTGGGCCTGGCCTGTGGAGAGGTTCCCTGCACCCCGGCCGTCTGCCCAGCGCAGCACAGGGTCCTGGGGTAGGCTCTGCTGCCAGGGGTGAGGCCCAGGCCCGAGCAGCCAGGTGGGCAGTGCCCCAGGAGTGAGGAGGAAGGCAGAGCAGCCTGGCAGAGCTGGTATCGCCCTGGCCAACCTGCCCCCACATGCAGCCTCCACCCCTGGATTGCCAAGGTGTGGGGTGGGGCCTTGGGGTGGCAAGCTCCCAGGGGAGCTAAGCCTGGGTGGGGAGCCCCTGGGCAGGGGAGTCCCTGCAGCCTGGGTGCCTGACTTCAGTCCCCAACCTCACCCCAGATTGGTGGTGTCTTCTGGACAGACCAGGCTGGGGACTCCAGCCCGTAGTGGGGGTGGGGATGGCCATGGGTCTCTGCTTTTCTCAGGCTGGGGAGATGGCACTGGGGGTGGGGTGGGGCTAGGGGCTCCTGCCTTGGAGGCTCCATTATTCATCAGCCCCAGCATCTGGTTTCTGGGTATCAGTTTCAACAAGCCGGCCCTGACTCATGAGCCTGGAGCTGGGGCTGGGCCGGGGAGGGGCCCCCTCCCCAGGGAGTCAGGGGCTGGGATCTCTGGGGCCTGCTCATTAGCTATGTCAACTCCCTGCCAGAGAGAGGAGGGGGTCCCCAGGATCCTGCTGAGGCCCTTCCCCCTTCCCTGGTGCAGGGACAGGGGTTCCTGTCCTCTCCCAACTCTGCAGGCTCCTTAGCCCTGTATTCTCGGCCCTGGGGCAGCAAGGCCCTGGCCCCCTAAGGAGCTGCCCCCTGCCCGGGCTGGAGGACCCGAACAGCAGCATGACTCAGGGATGGCCAGGGTCCAGCAGGGGTCCCAGTGCCCTGGTGACCGCCACTGACCTGTCCCCACCCAGCCCTGGTGGTCTCCACTTGATGCTGCCTTGGGGATCCACCCTGTCCCCAAGGGGGTGGTCCTCTGATACCCAAACCACCAGTAAACTGGTCTCCGTGTCCCCCTGTTCCCCATGTCTGAGGCACAGGGAAGTGGCCAAGAGCACAGACATCTGTTTCCCAAAGTCTGCAAGTCACGCAACTTCTCCAAGCCTCTGTTTTTTCAACTGTTAAATGGGGATAGCATCTCCCTCCTTGGGAGGAGTGACTGGGACTCACTGCCCACAGCTTCTGGGACAGGCCTGGCACTTGGGGAGTGCTCGGTGGTGGCAGCTGTTGGACTCTTAGCCTGGCCAGCCTGTGGGGCAAGCAGCAGCAGGGGCAGGGGCCCGGGGAAGGCCTACCAGGATTGAGGTGGAAACTGACCTGCCCAGGCCCGCAGGCCCCAGAGCAGGGAGGCCGGGGGGGGGGGGGGGGGTGGGGCAAGGCCAGCCTTTGGTTGCCGGGTGGGGAAGGCTTTGTTGACCACTGACCACAGGGAAGGACATCCTGGCCAAGACCTTCCCTGCCCCCATGTCCTTTTCTGGCACGAAGACCCCCTCCATCCTGCATTCATTGATTGTTCTGCGTGCCAAAGATACAGGGAGGGTACAGCAAGAACGAGCCAGCCAGGCCCTGCCCGCTGGAGAGGACAAACTAGTGAAGAATGATAATAAAAAAAGTGAACAAATAAATAATTCCAGGTTGTAATAAATGCTAGGAAGAAAACAATTCAACTTAAGGGGATTGCGAGCGGGAGGGTGAGGGGCTATTAGAGTTTGAGAGGAGGATGAAGCCTCCTTGGGGAGCTGACATTTAAAGCGGGCTGGGTGCCAGCCCTTTGAAGGTTGGGGTGCAGGGTGTTCCAGGCCTGGAGAAGGCAGAAGTAAAGGCCCTGCACTTGGGGAGATGTAGGGAGGGCAGGCCAGCTGGGGGGCATGGGAGGAGGGGCTCACCCCCAAAGCAGTCTGGCGGGGATCTGATTCAGAGCAGTGGGAAGCCACTGGAGGGTGTTACCTGGGGGAGCACCTAATGGGGTGTTAGTTTGCAAAGACTCTGCTTTCTCCGAGGACAGGGAATGTCACCTCTAACAAGCGGCCGCCCCCGCCCCCAAGTCATCTTCAGAGACCTCTGCGCTGCCCCCTCACCCCACCGGCTCCCATCCCGAGCCCCAGAGTCGGAAGTCTGGGTTTCGGCCCTGCCTGTGGGCCCCTTTATGTCACTATCACCTTATCCCCCCGCGGTGAATGGGGACCTCGGTGCCTGCCTCCGCGGGGGTGAGGGAAAGCCCTCTGACAACCGCACGGCGGGGACCCCGAGCCCACGCCCCGGCCCCACGCGGCTCCTCCTCCCCTCGGCTCCGCTGAGCGCCCCCTGGCGGTGGGACCTCGAGCAAAGCGACGGGGCTGCGGGCTTTCCCCGACGGCCGCGGCCTCACCCGGCCCCGCGGGGGCTCCTAAAGGCCCGACCCCTCCGCCCGCGCCAACCCCATCGGGGTCACGGGCCCCCCGCGCCGGCCTCCCCCGGCTCTTCTGCCTCCACTACCGGCCTGGGCAGTGAGAGTATTTGAAAGTAGCTGACGTGTGTGTCTGTGTGTGTGTGTGTGTGTGTGTGTGTGTGTGTGTGTTTGAAAGTAGCTGACGTGTGTGTGTGTGTGTGTGTGTGTGTGTGTGTGTTTTCAAAGTAAGTTTTTTAACAAAGATATTAAAAATCACTCTTGTGTTGAAAAAGAAAAGTGCTGCCTGCTCAGGCTTTGAGGTGGGGGCCCTTGGACTGGGAGGAGGGGGCCTGGTGGGGGACGGGGGAATGAGTGACTGGGGGGTGGGCGCCTGGAGGGGCCAAGCGGGGGTCTGGGGTCCGAGGATCCGGAGGGGTGCGCGTCCCTGGCCCGGCAATGCCGCGCCGCACACCCATCCTGGCCCACTCCTCACTGCTTCCAGCATTCAGGGAGCTCCCGGGGTGAGGATCTGAGGCGGGGGTCTCCAAAACGGAAGGGAACGGGCTAAGATGTCCCTCGGATCGGAGGGCCCTCTGAGCCCCGCACGTGTGCCCTGGGGCTACTGGGGGTCGCAGCCGAGAGGGGCTCCCCGGGGCTGGGCGGAGGGCGGGGGTCCGAGGATCTCGAGGGGTAGGTTCCCCCGACCCGGGCGTGCCGCACCCCCCACCCATGCGGGCCTGTTCCTCCGCCTCCCGCATCAGGGTGCTCTCTGGGGAGGAGGCAGGCCCGGGAGGGGCCCCCCGAGTCCCGGACGCTTGCGCGGGGGGAGGGGCGGGTGGGTGCGAGCGGAGCGGGGCGCCCGCGGGGCCGGCCGGGGGTCTGAGGGCCCGGCGGGGACGCCGCGGTCCCCGGAGGAGTGTCCCCGGCCCGGGGCTCCCCCGCCCTGGGGTCCCGGCGCGCGCGGCCGGGGGCGGGCGCGGCCGCACAATGGCAGGAAGCGGGGCTCGGCGCTTTGTCCGGCCGGCGGCGCAGACCGCCGCTTCCTCCTGCCGCCATGGGGACGGGTCCCGGCGTCTCTGGGCGCCGAGCGGCCTCCAGGCCGGGCCCGGGGCTGCCCTCCCGGGACCCCGAGCCCCCCGGGGCCGGGGGTCGCCCCCGCGACGGGGAAGGCCAGGTACGAGGAGCGGGGCTGGGGGCCGGGCCTGGGCGGGGCGGCGGCGCGATTGCGGGGTTCTGTCCTCGGCGGGTCCCCGGGGGGGTGGGCACACGGCGGCGAGCCCCCGCCTGGGCTGCACACCGTGCGGGCGGGTCCCAGGCCCCCAAGAGCCCCCCCCCCCCACACACACACACACTGAACCCAGCGGTCCAGGCCGCCGATGCTCCTGCCGACCCCTGGCCTTTGTGTCTGGGACTGGGCGGGACACACCTGTGGGGCCCGGCCCGCGGGGGGCACCCCTCCCCCTTTCCTTCCTCGGCTCCGGCCCTGCCCCCGCCCACCTCCCGCCACCAACAGGCCCCCGTTTGTCCTTTGGCCTCTGGCCCCAGCCCTTGAGTGAGCAGGGAAGAGTGGCTTCTGGCGCCCTGATCCACGCTGGGGCTTCCTTGAGTGACCTAGTTCCCCCAGGAGCCCCCCACCTTTATTTGTAAGGCTGTGCCCCCTCTGCTGCCTTTGGGGGCACAGCCGTGATTTGGCTGTGTCCCTCTCACACCAGTGGGCTCTGCCTTCCCTTAGCTTGAGTCCTGAGAACTTTGGCTCCTGCTCTCTGCTGGCAGGAGTGGCTGGGGGGCAGTAATGGGGGGGGCACCTGGGCCAGAGAGAAGGGGCCCAAGAGTCTGGCTTTGGGGAGGGGCAGCCCACTTTAGTGCTGGGGAGCCGCCCCCCACCCCGGAGGGAGCTGTAGAGACCTGTGATTTGGGGATGGAGGTGTCAGCCCAAGGGGGCTTGGCCTCCCATTTGGGCTTGTGGTTCCCTCTGGGGTTTACCGGAAGCTCATCCTGAACCAGACCTGCTTGGTTAAGTCTGGAAACATCCCAGCTGGTTCAGCTCCTGGGCCTGACACTCACGCTGCCCTTGGTGCCCCTGAGCAGGGGCTGCTGGGAGGATGGGGCAGCTGAGGTCAGCCTAGGCTACCCGGCTCCGCTCTTTCACAGTGGCTGAAGCAGGAGCAGTGTCTTCTAGAGTCTTCCGAGGGAGCCCCGGGTCTCCCACTAGTAGTGCTCAAATCTTTGCTGCATATTGTATCTGCCAAAAGGGGGTGAACCTTTGTGTAAAATCTGCCTGATACTGGATTTGTTTAAAAATGAGACTGTGGCACAGAATTGGGGGCTTGGGTTGGAAGGACCCCGGAGACCCGTCTCAGGACATACTCACCCCCTGCACAGGCTCCAACCTGTGGTGGGCCAGGGCCTGGGTAGGTCTGCAGCCCATGTCCCAGCGCCAAGCCTGGCACTGGGAAACTGGGGAGACCAGGAGGGGGTTACAGGGGGTGCCACACCAGGCTGGATGCAGGGGAAAGAGGGCTGCTAAGCAGACAGACTCTGGGGTCCTGATAAGAGGGGGCCGAAGTGGAGCAGATACCTTCCTGAGTCGCAGCTTGGGGTCGCAGAGTCTCAAAGCCAGACCCTCTTCTCAGCAGCGCCCTGGGGATGTCGGGAGAGGCACAGAGCCTTGGTTGACCACAGCTGTCTTCAGACTTTCTTTAGCAGCAGGATGCTAGTAGATTAAGTAAAGATGGAAACAACTGCTCTGGCTGAGTGGAGCTCAGTGGACTGTCCCTCACCCCTGCCTCCAGCTCTAGGACAAGACACAGTTGGAAACCACTGGTGAAGGGTGTGGGAAGTGACACTGTGTGGACAGTTGTGCACGCCTGACACTTGAGCTGTCACCAGGTATCTGGTTCACAATGTCCATAGCTGCCTGCCCAGGGCAACCCCCGCCTCCCCCACCAAAAGCAAGTGGGCCTCTGGGTGACCCTGTCCACTGCTCAGTCTGTCACCCACTGTCTGCATTTCTGTGCCCCAGTTCCCTTTTCTATCCAATGGAGGAGTGGATGGACACAGGAGCCAAGACAGCGAAGATCAAACTGTGGTTTTTTTCCTCCTGCCCCCCCTAGCCCCTTAGGCTGACCTGAGGCAAGCGTCCCCCACTCATCTCTCCCTTCTCAGATACCGAAGAGATGTTGTGTGTGGTGTTCAAGGACCAAGGGCAGGAGCAGTACACACTGGGTTCAAGTCCTGTCTCCACTGGCTGTGTGACCTTACACAAGTTACTTAACCTCTCTGAGCCTCACCTTCCTCGTCCTAAAATGGGCTCTGTAAAATAGGATGAGAGGAAACGGCACATGTAAAGCCTTCATGCAGCCCCAGGGACCACATCATGGATGGAGATCAGACGTGCCCCCCTCCTCCCTGCCTCCTGGGCCATCCCCACCCCGTCTGTCACCTCTGCTATTGCTGAGAATGCCCTTACATTTAGGATTTTTTTGTTTTATTTTATTTGTTTATTGTGGTAAGGTATTCAATGTGAAAGTTCCCGTTTTAGCCACTTTCAAGTATAGAGTTCAGTATCCCTGACTCAAGCTTTTCCATCACCCCAATCAGAAGTTCTGTACCCATGAAGCTTTAACTCCCCCATTCCCCGCCGCCCCCTGCCCCACCCCCCATAGCCTGTAATCTTCTTTCTGTTTCTGTGAATTTGCTTATTCTAGAGTGGAATCATGCAGTATCTGTCCTTTAGTTTCTGGCTGATTTCCCTCAACATGCGGTTGCCAAGGTTCGTCCGTGTTGTAGCGTGCATCGGAACTGCATGCCTCCTTGTGACCGAATCACATCCCATCATAGGGATGGACCACCTTTCCTCTGTCGATGGACACTTGGGTTGCTCTCACCTTTTGGCTGTTGTGAATAATTCTGCAATGACCATTGGTGTAAAAATTTCTGTCTGAGTCCCTGTTTTCAGTTCTTTGGGGTTACACCTAGAAGTTCCCTCATCTTGAAAATCTCCTAGCAGGCCTTCCCCAACCAACACCTTCCCAGTGGCTCTCCATTGCCCTAATTAATTAAACATGTGGATGGAGAGGCTGGGAGATACGGCAGTGAACCAGACAAAAATCTGTCCTTGGGACAATGTGGTGGAGGCGACAAAGTGAAATGCGTGGAATGTTGGATGGTCAGCGCTAAGGAGGGAAAATGAAGCACAGCGGGGAGGGGCTGTGGGGGAGCTGGACAGTCAGGGTGGGGGAGGCGGATTTCAAGTAAAGACTTGCAGGAAGGCAGGGAAGGGAGGGAGCTAGGGATTTTGACACTGGGGGGAAAAGCATTTCAGGCAGAGGGACTAGCAGATGCAAAGGCTCAGAGGCAGGAGGATGCCTGAAGGATCACATCAGAGAACAACCAGGAGGCTAGGGGTGGGTGGCGGGGGGACAGTGAGCAGGAGGGAGGATTCGGATGGGAGGCCCAAGTAGCAGTGATGGGACTTTAGCTTTTACTCCGAGTGAGACAGGAAGCCATTGGGGGTCTTGGGTGGATATAATGTGGCTCCTGTTTGAGCGAGATGCACTCTAGCTGCTTGGGGGGCACAGTCTGGGGGGGGGGCCAAGGTAGAAGCAGGGAGATCAGCCAAGAGGCCATTTCAGTAACCCAGGTGAGAGGTGACAGGGGCTGGGGCAGGCTGGTGAGACAAGGTCGGGTTGAAGCCACAGCTATCAAAGGTGGAGCTAAAGGACTGACTGGGCTTGGGGTCTAACAGAAGGAGTCGAAGGTGACCCCAAGGTTTCTGGTCTAACAACAAAAGAACGGCATTTCATTCATTGAGATGGGGCAGCACAGGGTGAAGTTACGGAGCTCACTTACAGACACGTTTAGTTTAAGATGCTTGTTCCAGAGTCTGGGGAGGTGTGCCAGTTTGAATGCATTATGTCCCCCAGAAAAAGCCGTATTCTTTGATGCAATCTTGTGAGGCAGACATAATAGTGGGGATTAAGTTGGAATGTTTGGATTCGGAGATACGCCCCACCCAACTGTAGATGATAACTGATGGGATATTTCCATGGAGGTGTGGCCCCGCCCATTCGGGGTGGGCCTTGATCAGTGGAGCCATATAAATGTGCTGACTCAAAGAGAATGAACGGAGTGCAGCTGGGAGTGATGTTTTGAAGAGAAGCAAGCTTGCTAGAAAGGAACGTCCTGGGAGAAAGCCGTTTTGAGGCCGGAGCTTTGGAGCAGACGCCAGCTGCCTTCCTAGCTAACAGAGGTTTTCTGGACACCACTGGCCATCCTCCGGTGAAGGTACCCGATTGCTGAGGTGTTACCTTGGATGCTTTGTGGCCTTAAGACTGTAATTGTGTAGTGAAATAAACCCCCGTTTTATAAAAGCCTATCCATCTCTGGTGTTTTGCATTCTGCAGCATTAGCAAACTAGGACAGGAGGGGTCTCGGCTGGAGGTTTGAATGTGGGAGCCCTGATGATGCAGATGGTGTTCAAGTGGCAAGTCCTGGTGAGGTCAGCGGAGAGTGACTGGAGACAAAGAGGTCCAAGGAGAAGACGATGAGCAAGGACACAGTGAAAGAGCCCGGGAAGGAGCAGCCGGAGAAGTGGGAGGGAAACCAGGGGAGTGTGGGGTCCCGGGACCATGGAGCCCAGAAGTGGCAAACGCTGAGTCAGCTGAGAACAGACTCTTGGTTTTAGCAGCATGGGGGTCATGGGTGGCTTGAGAACTTGAGAAGAGTGGGTGTGGTGTGACGGCGAGGGGACAAAAGTGTGATTGGAGAGGGTTTGAGAGCAGTAGAGGAATTAGACAATCAACCATCAAGGTAATAATTGATTTCGGTGAAAATCACCAGTGGATGCTCAAACCCATGGCTGTGGGATGATTGGGGGAACAGAACTTCATTAAGCGTCATCCCACAGATTACGTATTAATTACCAGGAGAACAAGGCACTTGACAAGGAACAGAGAGACCCGGTGGACATCCCCCTGCCAGGTTATTGTGTGGCTTCATGGGTCACCCAAGGAGGACACGAAGTCAGCTCTGTGCAGTCCCTGCCCAAACGCTGAACCCAAAACTACCCTGAGGGCTGTCCAACAACCCCAAATTGAGGGGCTTTCTGCCAGTCCACTGGCTTGGATTCTTGAAAAATGTCAATGTCATGAAAGACAAGAGAAAACAAAAGTCTGGGGAATTCATTCTTAAAGGTATAAAGAGACACAAGCAACCAAACGCCAGGTGCGATCCTTGATTGAATCCTGGATAGAGGAAAAAATCTATAAAGGACAATATTTAAACAATTGGGGAAAGAAACATGAATATAGACAATATAGTATCAAAGTTAAATTTCCCGGATGTGACATTCCCTTGGGGTTTTGTGGGAGAAAGTTCCTGTTCTTAGGAGAAGCATGCTATTGTGACTTCTGCCACAGGAGAGGGGAGGAGGAGAAAGAAAGAGAACACAAGAGAGAAGGCAGAGGCAGCAAAATGCTAACCAGTGGGCAATCTAGAAAGGTCTGTGGATGGCGTTGTACTCTCCTTATAACTTTCCATAGGTCTGAAATATTTCCAAAAAGTAGGGGAAGATAAAAAGAATGGGAGAGAAAAGGAAGTCACCCCTAAGGAGACTGTTCTAAGGAGTTTGGCTGTAAAGGGGGAGGGAGAAACGGGGTGGCTGCAGGGAGAAGTGTTTTTATAGATGGAGGAGTAGCCTGTTGGTGTAGTGATGAGAAGGAGCCCACGGAGAGGGGACATTCAATGATGGAGTTGAGGAAGAGTGCTGAGCAGTGTCGCCCCAGTCCCCTACCCCCATTCCTTCTGGCAGGGCAGGGTCTTGGCGCCTGGGGGCCCCCCCCGAGATTGGGGTGGTTCTGGGTCCTGGCACCAACATGGGTCAAGGGGAAGGCGCAGTGGTGGTAGCTTGGGGACCAGCTTCGGAAGGTTTCTGTGTGTCACTGGGGAGGGCTGTTGGAGGTTGGAGGGCAGAGGAGACCGGAAAGTCTCCAGGAGAATGGGGCAGAACTGTCCAGGGCAGTGGGGCAAATCCCACCCGAGTCACCTGGGCACTGTGTGGGTCCTCGGACACTGCCATGACCACTCTCGGACTCCCCATCACCCCCATCTTGGGAACTCATGTCAGGTTTGCTGTTCTGAGGGCAGGAGAGCCCCAGGGGGAGGCACAGACGGGGTGATCCAGCCCAGGGGCCTGCACCCAAGGTGGCCCGGGCAGTGCTGGCCTCCCTGGTTCTTTCTGTGCCATCCCGGCCGGGCTGTGCTTTCCCCCGTGTCCCCACTGTGGGTGGCTGGAGCCCTGTCTACCCCAGCAGGGTCCCCGTGGGACACAGCCTGACCCCCGCCTGCCCTCCCCCTGCAGGTATGCCACCACGTCGACTGCCAGCAGCTGCATCGCCGGGGGCCCCTCAACCTCTGCGAGGCCTGTGACGGCAAGTTCCACTGCGCCATGCAGTATGACGGGCACGTCCGCTTCGACCTGCCACCCCGAGGTGACTGCTGCCCCCCGAGCTGCCGGCCAGCTCTGGACCCCTTCTCTGGGGGGCAGTGTTGTGGTGACTGTCGTGTGGGGGGCCATCGGAAGCGTACGTCAGCTGCGGCTCCTGAGGTTCTGCAAAAGGCAGGGTGGGGGCCGAGCCCCCTCTCCTGAGCAGGCCTGTCTCTACCGGGGCTGGGTCCTTCTCGCTGGGTCTGCACCTCCCACCCCACCCCTATGAGGCCCCAGCCCAGCACGGAGAAGGACCCCTTCTTCCCAGCTCTGCCTGTCCTCAGGGCAGGGGACAGTCCCTGTGCTGCCGCAAATCCTCCGAGCCAGGCTGCTGCCCCGGGAGAGGAGGTGCAGACTGGGGGGTGGGGTCAGAAAGAGACAAGACGCCCCCCCACTGAATAGGGACCCTGCCCAGAGCCCCCTGGCTGTGCTCAGGTGGTTTATGGGCACCCATGCCTGGCAAGAAATGCCACCCTTCTCTCCTTTCTCAGCTGAGCGGAGGGTGGGGAAGGACTTTCGGCTCTTCCAGGGCCCCTGGGTGGCCGAGTGGGGTCCCAGCAGTGCGGGAGGGGAAGCCTGCTGGGAAGAGCCCTGGACTTTGCTGACTTCTTACAGCTATCCCAGAGGCAGGGCTTTGTCATCCCATTTTATAGAAGGGTAAACTGAGGCCACCAATGGATTCCTATTGGGGGGCATCACCTGGAGTGTCACCCACAGCCCTTGTGCACTTTTGGATCCGGGGATGGATGATAAGCACAGACTGAGTTGTCCCTCCCCTCACAGAACCCAGGGGCCATAGCTAGTTTGGGGGGGGGTTGGAACCCCAGGATCGGTGATAGGCTGGGAGCCCTACAGAGCTGGCCAGATTGAGGGCTAAGGTGGGGCCAGGGGGTGAGCAGGCACTAGCCTCTCCCCCTTTACCCCAAAGGCTCTGTCCTGGCCCGGAATGTGTCCACCCGCTCATGCCCACCGCGCACCAGCCCTGTGGTGGACTTGGAGGAGGAGGAGGAGGGCTCCACTGATGGCAAAGGGTAGGTGGGGGCAGGGCAGATGCCCCGCTGGCTCTCAGATCGGAGGTGCAGGGACCACAAGCTCCGGTGCCTTCCCCCTAGAGGGGCTGACCGGCAGACCCCTCCCCACCCCTGCCGGGCCCTGATTCCTGGGCAGGGGCCAGCCTTGACGGGGTCTGGGGTCAGTGCCACGGACCTGGCACCACCGGCCTGTGGTGGCCACCAGAGGGCGCACTGCTGCTTGTCGGCCCTCACCTGCCCCAGGGCACCTGAAGTACCTGGTAACCTGGAATGGGGGAGGGGGTAGGAAGGCAGCCATGGCCCCCATCACACCCCCCCACACACCACTCCAGGCCCACTGTCACCTCCAGCCTCTGCCCTCACCCCTATAGGGATGGAAGGAGCACAGGCCTGAAACTCTCCAAGAAGAAAGCCAGGAGGAGACACACAGATGTAAGGGGCGCCCCCACCCCCCCAGGGCTGGGAGAAGGGGCTCCCAGACAGCCCCCTGCCCCTCCTGGGCCCTTTTCTTTCCCCAAGGCTGGGCCTCCCCACTCTGAACTCCAGGACAAGGGACGGCACCTGGAGTGAGTGGGCCCCCACTGCCACCCCACCCTGCAGCCCAGCGCTCTCCACCTCAGCCCAGGCCAGGGGTGCCTCAGGAACCCCCTGCAGGAGGGGAGCTGGGGATGAGGCCCGGATGGAGGGGGCCTGGGGCGATCCCTGCTGTGCGCTTCCCTGGGGGGTCGCCATCCTGGAGGAGGGCTGGGAGCAGCTCACCCATGTGTCCTCTCAGGACCCGAGCAAGGAGTGCTTCACCCTGAAATTTGACCTGAACGTGGACATCGAGACAGAGATCGTCCCAGCCATGAAGAAGAAGTCGCTGGGGTAGGGCCTGGGGGGCTGAGGACAGGCCTGGACAGGGGGTGTGAGGGGGAGGGGTGGCGTGGCCTCTGCAGGTGTGACTGTGACTGCGTTGGCCTGTGAGCGAGTGAGTCCCCACACCTGCTTTCACACTCAGGTGGGTGTGCACACCTGCCGAGGGGACAGGTGATGGGGGTCCATGCACCTGAGCTTCCCCACCTGGCCTACCTGGCCCAGTATCTGGGTACGGACAGTTGTGGGGCAGTGTCCGCCCTGGTGTGCAGACGTGTGAGGGCAGGGGCCGTGTGCCAGAGGCGCGGGAACCTGTGGGCAGGTGTGGAGGTGTGTGTGGCCTCCCTTCTCTGCCGGGGTTGTGGATGGGGTGGGGCTCTGGGGCTGCCCTCTGACCTGAGGCACCGTGTCCTGGGGGCAGGGAGGTGCTGCTGCCCGTGTTTGAGAGGAAGGGCATCACCCTGGGCAAGGTGGACATCTACCTGGACCAGTCCAACACCCCCCTGTCCCTCACCTTTGAGGCCTACCGGTTCGGGGGACACTACCTGCGGGTCAAAGGTGAGCAGCGGGCTCCATGGCCCAGTGGGGCCACTGGCTGGGCCTCCCAGAGCGAGAAGCTTCTTCCCAGGCTCAGGTTGCAATTGGCCGTGGCCAGGCTCATTTCCATACAGGTGTCTCCGCTGGGCTGCAGGGGCAGGTGCTGGCAGGGTGGATCCCCAGGGCAGAGGGCTAGGGCCCGGATCCCAGGGCTGAGGCCCTCTCCTTGCCCCCGAACACCACCCCAGCCAAGCCCGGGAGTGAGGGCAAGGTGGAGCAGGGGGTGAAGGACTCCAAGTCTCTGAGCCTGCCGATCCTGCGGCCCGCCGGGACAGGGCCCCTCGCCATGGAGCGCGTGGACCCCCAGCGCAGGGAGAGCCTCGACATCCTGGTGAGCAGGAGGGGCTGTGTCAGGGCGGGGGTGGGGAGGGGCCGCGGCCTGGAGTCTGCACACCAGCTCATCCGACCTCCCAGGGACGTCTGTTTGGGCCCCCCTGCTCCCTCTTGGAGCTTTCATTTCCTCTTCCGGAAAACCGGGCTGGCTCTGAGAGTAGGGGCCCCTCTCTGGATCTTAGCCACCCCAAAGGGATGGGTCTCATCTCTGAGGCTCTCCTAGTGGCCCCACCGTCACTGTGTGCGTCTCTTCATGGCTGGGGGCGGCAGTCCAGGTGTATCTGCATCTGGACCTCCCAAGCTCCTGATGAGATGGTGGCATCCCAGGGCAGGGGTGCAGAGAGTCCACACACACATCCCAGGCCGGCCCAAGCTCCTGGAAATCCCCCATGGGGTGGGGCCAAGGAGACTGGGGTGGCCTCGGCTTGACTGCCCCTCCCTGGCCAGGCCCCTGGCCGCCGCCGCAAGAACATGTCGGAGTTCCTGGGGGAGGCGAGCATCCCGGGGCAGGAGCCTCCCGTGCCCTCCAGCTGCTCCCTGCCCAGTGGCAGCAGTGGGGTCACCAGCAGCGTAGGCAGTGACAGCTGGAAGAACCGGGCGGCCAGCCGCTTCAGTGGCTTCTTCAGCTCTGGCCCCAGCACCAGCGCCTTTGGCCGGGTATGTGCCCTGTGGACCCTGGAGCAGGGCAGCTGGCTGGTGTCTTTGCCGACCTCTGACCCCTGATCCTGACCGCTGTCTCTTCCCAGGAGGTGGACAAGATGGAGCAGCTGGAGAGCAAGCTGCATGCCTACAGCCTCTTCGGGCTGCCCAGGCTGCCCCGGAGACTGCGTTTTGACCATGACTCCTGGGAGGGGGAGGAGGACGAGGATGAGGAGGATGATGCCTGCCTGAGGCTGGAGGACAGCTGGCGGGAGCTCATGGATGGGCACGAGGTGGGGCAGCCCCTCCCCTCCCTCCTCCTCTGGGCAATGGGGACATTATCCTGGATGTCCCATGAGATGGCCCTGCTGGACTGCTGTTGTCCTTAGCCCACTTTGGGGAAACTGAGGCCAGGAGAGATGCATCGTGTCATGTGACCACCTCAGTGACAGAGGCAGCCCCAGCCTGGGGGGTCTGGACTCGGACGATCTGGGTGGTGGCGAGGGTGACCCTGCTCCTCTCGGGAACCTCCGTGTCCCCCCCTGGAAAACGAGCAGGTTGCACTCAGGGTAGCTCACCCTCCCTCCCCTCCCCAGAAGCTGACCCGGCGGCAGTGCCACCAGCAGGAGGCGGTGTGGGAGCTTCTGCACACAGAGGCCTCCTACATCAGGAAGCTGCGGGTGATCACCAACGTGAGTGTGGGGGTGCACCTGGCCAGGGTCCGCTCCAGTACCCACTCCCCCACCCCCAGCATCTTTCTGGGCGGCCCCTGAGTTGAGGGTGGGCTTTTCTAGAAGAGACAGAAAGTCAGAGAAGGGCTGTCCCCTGAGGAGGAGGTGATTCCCAAGGGCCTGGGAGGGGCTTGGGGCAAGCAGCTGGGTTGAGCTGAATTGACACAGGTCAGGCCGCCTCTTTCCTACTTCATTCCGCTGGCGAAGGCCAGGTGCCCAGCAGCCCACACTCGAGAGGGGGGCAGAGTAGAGGGCACTGGGGGAGGGGGTGTGCAGGCACTTCCACCCAGAGGGAAACCCTGTCCTGAGTTTGGGAGTTCAGGGAAGGCTTCCTGGAAGAAGCGCCCTCGGAGTGAAAGCCCAAGGCCGAGCCCGGGGAAGAGGTGGAGGAGAGCGTTTCAGAGCTTCCCTCCAGGTGGGGCCAAGACGGGGTGACCCCCAGGTGGGCTGTGGGGGCTGGGCCTTTCCTTGGGGTGTGGAGCCTGAAGGACCTTCTCCGTCTCTGGCTGCCTGCTGTATAAGAAGGGGTCTGGGTGGGGCTTCGGGGCTGGGACCACTCCCCAGCTGCAGCTTCCCTTGCCTCCGCAGCTGTTCCTGTGCTGCCTCCTGAACCTGCAAGAGTCGGGGCTGCTGTGCGAGGTCCGGCGGGGCTGGGGGCGGGGCCTGGCCCCGGGGGTCGGAGCTGGCGGGGGATGGGGGGGTGGGCAGTAGAGGGCGCGGGGCTGGCAGGGGCGGGGCCGACCTCACCTCCCGCCCCGCCCAGGTGGAGGCGGAGCGCCTGTTCAGCAACATCCCCGAGATCGCGCGGCTGCACCGCGGGCTGTGGAGCAGCGTGATGGCGCCGGTGCTGGAGAAGGCGCGGCGCACGCGGGCGCTGCTGCAGCCCGGGGACTTCCTCAAGGGCTTCAAGATGGTACGGGCGGGGCTGGGCGCAGGCGGGGACACTGAGGCAGGGCCGCGGAGCCCAGAGAGCTCACGGCCCAGTCACATCCATCTGCCCATCACCCAACCAACCCCGGGTTCCCGGAGGTCAGGATGCCCAGGCACCGCCGGCGTTGGCACGCCCACCTGGCCGTCTGTCTACACCTGCTGCCTGGCCGAGGGTGGTCCTTTCCGCTGAGGCCCAGTTTCCTCACCTGGAAAGCAGGGGCCCCGGGGCTCTTAGGGGGATGCAGTAAGAAGGGGCTCGGGAGCCCCGGCCAGGGGTGACGTGTCCGGTGCTTCTCCCGCCTGCGCCAGTTCGGCTCCCTCTTCAAGCCCTACGTCCGGTACTGCGTGGAGGAGGAGGGCTGCATGGAGTACATGCGCGGCCTGCTGCGCGACAACGACCTCTTCCGGGCCTATGTCACGGTGAGGGGCTGGGCCCCACCTGGGCTGCAGGTGCCAAGCGGGGGGCGGGGCGGAGCGCTGCGGAGGCGGGGCCTGCCCTGATCCCCGCCCCGCCCCGCAGTGGGCGGAGAAGCACCAGCAGTGCCAGCGGCTGAAGCTGAGCGACATGTTGGCCAAGCCCCATCAGCGGCTCACCAAGTACCCGCTGCTGCTCAAGTCGGTGCTGAGGAAGACGGACGAGCCGCGCGCCAAGGAGGCCGTCGGCACTATGGTAACCGGGCCGGGTCCTGCCCCGCTCGTGGGCCCTCCCCGGCCCCCTCCCGGGCCCTGACGCCCTCGCCCGCCCCCAGATCGGCTCCGTGGAGCGCTTCATCCACCACGTGAACGCGTGCCTGCGGCAGCGGCAAGAGCGGCAGCGGCTGGCGGCCGTGGTCAGCCGCATCGACGCCTACGAGGCGGTGGAGGGCAGCAACGACGAGGTGGACAAGGTGGGCGCTGGGCCTCTGCGGGGAGGAGAGGGCCCAGGCGGGACCCCAGACGCCCCCTCCAACCACGCCCCTCTCCCCCAGCTCCTGAAGGAGTTTCTGCATCTGGACCTGACCGTGCCCATCCCCGGGGCCCCCCCGGAAGAGACGCGGCAGCTGCTGCTGGAGGGGAGCCTGAGAATGAAGGAGGGGAAGGATGGCAAGGTGACTGGGAGCCCTCGCCCTGCCCCTCTTGCTCTGTGGGTGCATCCCCCCTTCCTGGGGACCTCCTTTGCAACAGGTAGATGGCAGCTCAGGCACCCCCGATTTCTTTGTGGTTCTGATGGGTTGGGATGGGGTGGGAATTCGTCTGCAGTTGATTTTTCACAAATACAGCAGTTCACCCGTGCAGGTGCTAGTCTTGCCCTGTGGGCTCCTAGGTGGGAGAGGCACAGAGCCTGCCACTGGACTATTAATCCTTCCGGCACTGCGTAACCAGGAGCCTGCAAATTGTGGATTTTTTTTTTTAATATTAACTTATTAGAAGTTGTTAGTTTTATTTTCAAACACTCCATAGTTGCCAAACATACTCTACCTCCCTCCCCCCCATCTTCTGGTAACTTGTAATCTACTTTCTGTCCTGGCCAATTTGCTATTTCTAGACATCTTTTATAAGTGACATCATGCAATATTTGTCCTTACGTGCCTTGCTAATTTTGCTGAGCATTATGTTTTCAAGGTTTTTCCATGTTGCTGCATGTTCAGAACTTCCTTCGTTCTTTTGGCCGAGCAGTATTCCATTGTGTGTATATATACCACATTTTGTTAATCCATTCATTTGTTGATGGACACTTGGGTTGTTTGTACCTTCTGGCTATTGTGAATAATGCCATCCTAAAAATCGGTGTACAAATATTTTTTTGAGGCCCTGTTCTCACTTTCTTTGGAGTATATACCTAGAAGTGGGATTGCC
Organism: Choloepus didactylus; assembly: GCF_015220235.1. NCBI lineage: Eukaryota > Metazoa > Chordata > Mammalia > Pilosa > Megalonychidae > Choloepus > Choloepus didactylus. Next base: position 243,250,774 of record NC_051308.1, read on the forward strand.
GAGTCATACGGTAATTCTTTGTTTAACTTTTTGAGGAACCATCATATTGCTTTCCACGTGGCTGCACCATTTTACATTCTCACCAACAACACATTAAGTTTCGATTTCTCTGCATCCTCTCCAACACTTGTTATTTTCTGTTTTTTTTTTTTAGTAACGGCTATCCTTGTGGGAGTGAAGTGGCATCTTCATGTAGTTTTGATTTGCATTTCCACAATGGCAAATGATGTTGAGCATCTTTTCAATATGTATTTATTCTGGATATTAAGCCCTTATCTGATATGTGGCTAGCAATTATTTTTCCCTATTCTATGAGCCGTGTTTTCTCTTTCTTGATAACATCCTTTTAAAGTCAGACTTATCTATTGTTTCTTTTGTTGCACGTGCTTTTGGGATGGAACCTAAGAATCCATTACCAAATTCTGTAAATATTAACTTTTAAAGTGAAATAAATCATAAGTGCATAACTTGATGAAAGAAAATCACCTTATCCATTTTAATTTTTCTCACAGGTTCATTTTGGGGGTGGAGAAGTATTTGTCAAAATGTGAAGGCCCCTGGGGTGGGTGCTGTGGCGGCAGGCCAAGTGTCCCTGCTGATGCCCCGGCCCTGTCCCCCAACGGCCTCTGCTGCCCCTCACACAGATGGACGTCTACTGCTTCCTCTTTACGGACCTCCTCCTGGTCACCAAGGCAGTGAAGAAGGCCGAGAGGACTAAAGTCATCAGGCCCCCGCTGCTGGTGGACAAGATCGTGTGTCGGGAGCTACGGGACGCCGGTGAGGATCCCCCGGCCCCCTGCTCCCGGGCAGGGCCGCTGATGGGAAGGGGTCATGGTCACCACTGACCCGGGGCTCTCCCTGATCAGGTTCCTTCCTCCTCATCTACCTGAACGAGTTCCACAGCGCCGTGGGGGCCTACACGTTCCAGGCCAGCGGCCAGGCCTTGTGCCGGGGCTGGGTAGATGCCATTTACAACGCTCAGGTGAGAGCAGAGTGGGGAGCAGTGGGCGGGGCAGGTGGGGTAGCCTGGTGGAGGCCGCTGCTCAGAGCCTGTCTGCCCCTGCACCCCCGCCCCACCCACAGAACCAGCTGCAGCAGCTGCGTGTGCAGGAGCACCCAGGCAGCCAGCAACAGTTGCAGAGCCTGGAAGAGGAGGACAATGAGCAGGAGGAGGAAGAGGACGAGGAGGACGAGGAGGAAGACAGGGAAAGTAGTACTTCTGCTGCCAGCTCGCCCACCATCCTGCGCAAAAGCACTGACAGCCTTGACTCCCAGCACTGGTGAGCTCCAACCCAGAACCCCAAGGCCACGGCCACTGACACCAGGCAGCATCCTGCACTTCTCAAGGCCTCGCGTTGCAAACCTGAGAGGCATGTGTGCACATGTGTGTGTTTGTGGGGCGCTCTGTCTCAGACCAGAGTCAAGGCAAGGATGGCAAGATGGCAGTTTCCAACTTGAGTGCCAACTCTGATCAATGGCGGGGAGCTGCCTGGAGGATTCTGAGACCGCCCCTAGTCTCAGCAATAAGGAGTGCTGCTATCCATTATTGATGTCTGTGGTGGGCACAGCAGCTGGGAGATCCTGCTGGTGGTGATCCATTATTGAGGTCTGGTGGGCACAGGAGCTGGGAGATCGGATACCTGTGCCACCTGCTTGCCACGCCCAAGCCTCTGTGCCCTGCCTGGCCCAGGGTCACACCAGACAGTCTCCATGTCCTTTGGCTGGGCTGACTCTCTCCCCTGGGTCCCACAGTGCCTCGGACGGCTCCACAGAGACCCTGGCCGTGGTGGTGGTGGAGCCTGGGGAGACTCTGTCCTCACCCGAGTTCGAGGGCGGCCCCTTCAGCTCCCCATCAGACGAGACCTCCCTGAGCACCACTGCCTCATCCATCACGCCCACCAGCGAGCTGCTGCCCCTGGGCCCGGCGGATGGCCGCTCCTGCTCCATGGACTCTGCCTACGGCACCCTCTCCCCCACCTCCCTGCAAGACTTCGTGGCCCCAGCCCCTGCGGTGGAGCCGGTGCCCCAGCCCCCAGAGTTGCCACAAGCCCCCTCACCCCCACCCTCACCCCGCCTCCGCCGCCGCACCCCCGTCCAGCTGCTGCCTCGCCCACCTCACCTGCTCAAGTCCAAGTCTGAGGCCAGCCTCCTCCAGCTGCTCTCAGGGGCTGCCACCCGTGGGGCACCCCCAGCCCCCAGCCGCAGCCGATCGGAGCTCTGCCTGGCCACCTCACCCCCTGGTGCTAGGACTCGGGGATCCCCTCAGGAAGCTGGGTGTAGCTGGGATTGCAGGAGTGCCCCAAGCCCTAGCAATGGCCCTGAGCTGTCAGAGCTGGAGGATGGAGCCAGCTGCCCAGCCTGGGCGCCTCCAGGCCCCGCCAGGAGAAGGTGCAGGGCGCTGCCCCCAGGGACCTCACCCGGGGTCCAGCCCGAGCACCCCCCTGGGATCTCTGCCCAGCACAGGAAACTGACCCTGGCCCAGCTCTACCGAATCAGAACCACGCTGCTGCTGAACTCCACGCTCACTGCCTCGTGAGTGGCTGGGCCTGGGGGCGGGCGGGGGGCCTGGCGCGTTGGCATTTCTGGGGTCCCGAGCCCAGGTCGTGGTAGGGGCAGTCATGGCTGGGAGCAGGTGGCTGTTGGGGATGGTGAGAGGTGTGGGAGCCTGAGACCTGCTCCAGGACCCTGACGGGCAGGGGGTGGGGTGTCTGTGGGGACCACTGAGGCAAGGGCCCGAGGAGTCAGTGGGGAGGAGAGGGTGGTCAGAGCCCCTCCGTGGATGGCATTAGCCGAGGAACACCTGACTCTCCTGTCCTCTCCCCTGTAGGGAGGTCTGAGCAGAAGGAGGCCCCCAAGGGTGCCACTGACCAAGGGACAGCAGACAGCATGTGCCTCCTGGGGGTGGCCAGGATCCCCACCTGCCACCCTGGGGCCCGATTTGCACTTTGTCGGACTGGACGGAAGGATGGAAGCAGGGGAGCCCTCAGCAGGGCCCGGGTTTCAGTACCCCCCCAGATGCCACCCTCCTGCCTCCACCCTCGCTCTCTTGGACCCCAGGCCTGCCTGGGCAGGTTCCCTCACCCCCCACTCCCTGAAGTTCCCAGCTCCCCACTCTGGGCTGGGCTCCTGGGCTTGGGATCCCAGGCTGCCCCTCCCACGGCCCCCTCCCCTGGTCCCAAACCAGATGGCCCCGCCCCCCTCCCTCCTTCCCAGGTGGGCTCTGTGTAAAGTTGCGTATTTATTGAGGTTTGGTTCTTTTATAAAGACTTGCATAGACTCTACTTGAAAGCGTTCTTTGCTTTGGGAACCCAACCCCTTCCAAAAGCAGGGGGGCCGTGAGCTGGGGGTAGGCTCCTTTTCTATCCTCTTGTACCGCCTACCTCTGCAGTGGGTCAGGACTGGAAGGGACAATGGAAGCAGCAGTGAAGTGACAGGACAGGGGTCACACAGCACCCCAAAACCAGGCTTCTTCCTTTGCCACTGCCACAAGTTCCACCATTAGAGGCCTCCATGTGTGGCTGGCCATTGGCCACCCTGTGAATGGATGTCAGCGTGGGGTGACACATCTCAGGGTCAGGTGATGGTGCTTCAGGGGAGGGGAGCCCCTGCACTCACAGCCAACAAGTACTCAGGAAGAGGGGGTCTCCCGCCCATCCTCCCCCCCCCCGGGGGGACACTGAGGCTGGAGCTAGAGCCCAAGCATGGGGAGTGGGATACAGCCACATTCCTATGTGTCCCTCTGTGTGCCACCGCCCCGGCAGCCCCGCGACGCCCGGGCTGCCGGCGCCAGGTGAGCTCTGGGGTGCCCGCTGCGCCAGGGGCGCAAAGTGCAGGCTGGCGGCCTCAGGGGGCGCGGGTCCCGCTCGGCCTCCCGGGAATGGCCGAGCCCCGCCCTGGCCGCCACTCCGAGGCGGGCTCCACTCACGGGCGCGGGGCGGGCCCTGCGGGCGGGCGGGGACGGGAAGCCCCGGCGGCGGCGCACGCCCGTCGGAGGGCCCGGTGCGGCGCGAGGCGCATGGAGCGGCGGCCGGGAGGCTGCGCGGCGGCGGCGGCAGGGGCTGCGGTGAGTGGCGTCGGGGCGGCCTCAAGCTTTTCTTCTGGCTGGGCCCGGGTGAGCCTCGGCTCCAGGCCGGGGAGGTGGGGGTTGACCCTGGGCCCTTCCCCTCTGCGACCCAGTTAGAGGCCCAGCCTGGGCAGGGCCCTTCCGCTGGGAGGAAACACCTTTCCAGGGGCCCCAGGCAGAGAAGGATGCGTGTCTCCCACCTCACAAAATGCCAGGGTGGGGGTGGAGGGAAATGTGCGAGGGGTCTGGCAGAAGCCCCCCCCCCCTCTGCCCCTGGAAGCCTGGGCTGCGCCAGGGAAGGCGGTTAGTCTCACCCTGCCCCAGGGGCACCCCTTTTGCCCAAGGAGCTGAGGGCAAATGCTGGGCTTCTGGAATGGGGGAGACGGGGCATGGGGGCACCCTGCAGGGAGTCAGCATCCCCGGCCCCCAGGCTCTCCTCCTAGCACTGCTGGGTGCCCAGGGCCAGGGCAGCATCGCGGGCCCCCGGTGTGACTGTGCCGGCGACTTCCAGAAGAGGAGTGGTCTCCTCTGCTGCGGGGGCTGTCCAGCCGGTGAGTGGTCATGGGGGCAGGAGGGGCAGGGTGGGGGGCTTGGGCGTGAGGAGGTCAGGCTGGAGAGGGGAGAAGTGGCAGGCATGCCCAGGGAGGAGATGGAGATGGGATGGGGGGAGTCTGTGGCAAGGTGGGGCAGACTGCGAGGGTTGGGGGTGGCAAGAGATAGGAAGGTGGGGAGGGGAAGGTGGGGAGCAGGGTGAAGGATGCCGGACAGCCCCATTTGACTCCGATCCCTGTGTGGGTGCCACAGGGCACTACCTGAAGACCCCCTGCACAAAGCCCTGTGGGGCTGCCACCTGCCTCCCGTGCCCACGGGGCACCTTCTTGGCCAGGGAGAACCACCATGAGACCCGCTGTGCCCGCTGCCAGGCCTGCGATGAGGAGGGTGAGAGGCCACATGGGGCTTGGTGGGGGCTCTTGGGGCAGCCCAGCATCACCCTAAGTGCCGGGAAGGGGTAAATGACAGACAGGCTGTGCCAGGGTCTCTCTGAAGGGAGCAGTCAGCTTGGGCCCAGCTGGTGGGCCTGAGCACCCTGTGCCCACCCATCCCAGGCGCCGGCACCCCAATCCGGCCTCAGGATGCTTTGACTTCTCTCTTCCTGTGGAGCTTCCTGTCTCTCTCCATGCCTTGCCCCTCTTTCTGTCTCTGTCTCTGTCTCTCTCTGGTCTGTCCCCATCTCCATTGTTCTCTGGGATGGGGACTCTGGCTCTGACAACCTCTGACTCCCCATCTCCCCACCAGCCTCCCAGGTCGCCCTGGAGAACTGCTCGGCAGTGGCGGACACCCGCTGCGGCTGCCAGCCGGGCTGGTTCATGGAGTGCTCCGTCAGACTCTGCAGTGACGGCTCGCCCTTCCACTGCCGCCCGTGCCCAGACTGCGCGGCCCTGCACCGCCACTCACGGGCTCCCTGTGAGTGCCCCGTTCCTGGCTCCCCGCCACACACACAGCTCCCTGCCCTCTGCCTCCCTCCCTCCCATCCTGACGCCTGCCATCTCTCCAGGTTCGGGCAGACGTACCGACTGCGGGGACTGCCTGCCTGGCTTCTATGGACATGCTGACAGCTGCGTGCCCTGCCCCACGTAACAGCCAGCTTCCCTGGACCGGGGGGATGGAGGGCGGGTGTGGGGTAGGGGCCATAGGGGAAGGGCTGCTGGTTTAGGGATAAGGGGCACATTGGGAGGAAGGGCAGGGAAGAAGGAGCTCAGCCCCACAGGCTGCAAGAACTTCCCTTGATGAACCTTCCAACTGTATATTAAAGAGGCTTTATATCCCTCCTGAAGAGTGTCACATTGACATCATTCGGAACTCAGGCTTGGATTCAGGATTTGCCATGTGCCCCGAGAGCTCTTGGGTGATGACTTAGCCTCTTTGCTCTGTGGCCTCTTTGCTCTGTGGCTTCCCCGTTTGAAATGAGGGGATGTGAGTAGGGGAGCCACAGGGCCACAAGAAGGGGTAAGGTGCTTCGCTCACTTGTCCACTCAACAAGCACATATCGAACACCTGCCATTTTCCAGACACTGTTCTAAATGCCAGGGAAATAACAGGGAACATAACAGGCAAAAAGCCCTGTTCCTAAGGAGTTGGCATTCTGGTGACCTTAAATTTAGTTGCTGTTGCTATTGGTATTGGGGCACAGGTGACGTTTCAGCAGTACTTTGGGGACAATTGGGTAAAGTGAGGCTGGCGTGGGCAAGACCCCCAGATGAAGAGCATGTCAGGCAGCCCTGGGTGCCTCCGCCAGGCCGTACACTCCTTTACCTCCCTCCACTCTCCCCACCCCACCCCCTGCTGCAGGAGCACCCTCGGGAGCTGTCCTGAGCCCTGCGCTGCTGTCTGTGGCTGGAGGCAGAGTAGGTGGATTGCCAGGAACACGAGTGGGAGAGCTGGGAGGGGCCAGGGGGAGGTGGGGGGTCCGACCACCCCACACCCACCAGCTGCTCCTCCAGTGTTCTGGGTCCAGGTGCTCCTGGCAGGCCTGGTGGCCCCGCTCCTCCTCGGCGCCACCCTGACCTACACCTACCGCCGCTGCCAGCCTTGCAAGCCTGCCATCTCTGGTGAGCACACACACACACTCAGAGCTAGGGGCCTGAGGTCCTGGTCCAGGAGGGGAAACTGAGGCAGGTGTGTGGGGTGTAGGGGAACCAGGAGACTTGCCTGGTAGCTGACTGGACCCTCTTTGACTCTCTCGGCAGATGAGCCTGGGATGGAGGCCCTGACCTCCCTGCGGGTAAGAAGCTCAGCAGTGTCCTGGGGAAGAGGGTGAGCAGGTGACCTCAGCCTGCTGGCGTTGGGGAAGTGGCCCTTAGGACCCACAAAGAACGAGCGAGTGGGGGCTGAGAGTCAGTGAAGGAGATCCGCACAGACCTCCCTCCAGTGGTCATCTACTGGGGTCCAGACAAGCATCCAGTGGGATGAGTGCCACCCTGGCGAGGCCTTCCCCTGGGTTGGCGGGTCAGTGAGGCGGAAGCAAGAAGTGAGGGGACAGAAGAACTAGTCCCTCGGCTGGGCCATGGGTGAGAGCATGGCCAACTGGGAGAGGAGACATGGCAGGAAGCTCGCTGGCTGAGCCAGAGAATGTCCAGTCCTGACTGGAGACCCCAGCAAAAGGGTTTTAATAAATAGCCAGGGCTGACTTCTGGGGCCTCTCTTGGCTTCCAGGCCATGGACCCCTCACCCCCAGACAGTGCCCACACCCTGCTGGCCCCGCCCGGCAGCAGTGAGAAGGTCGGGACAGTCCAGTTGGCAGACCACAGCTGGGCCCCCAGCTCCCCACAGACCCAGGAGGCGTCCTGCCCGGAGGTGACCTGGTCGTGGGATCAGCTGCCCAGCCGAGCTCTTGGTAAGTGAGCTCAGTGGCCTTGAGGCCTTGACCCCATTATTCTAGAGCCAAGGTGGGAAGTTGTGGTTTCTCAAGGAGCTGCTTGCCCATTTCCCCTTCCGTAACTGAGCGGATCAGGTCTTCCTGTCCGGTCCTGGGCCTTCCCAGAGGCCTGTGGCCAGGCCACTCGCCCGCCCCTAAAGCCCGCGCTTTCCCCAGCGCCCCCTGCAGGCTCCGCGGTGGCCGTGCTCCAGCCGGGCCCGCAACTCTACGACGTGATGGACGCGGTTCCCGCGCGGCGCTGGAAGGAGTTCGTGCGCACGCTGGGGCTGCGCGAGGCGGAGATCGAGGCCGTGGAGGTGGAGATCGGCCGCTTCCGCGACCAGCAGTACGAGATGCTCAAGCGCTGGCGCCAGCAGCAGCCCGCGGGCTTGGGCGCCGTCTACGCGGCCCTGGAGCGCATGGGGTTGGACGGCTGCGCTGAGGATCTGCGCAGCCGCCTGCAGCGCGGCCCGTGAAGCGGGGCCCACCCGCCACCTCGGGGCGCGGGTGGCCCTCGGAGAAGCCCTAAGTACGGTTACTTATGCGTGTAGACATTTTATGTCACTTATTAAGCCCCTGGCCCGTCCCTGCGTAGCAGCCAGCTGGCCTGGTCCCTGCGCGCCCCCAGGGGCCGGGTTAAGGCGAAGAGCCACTGACGAATCTCGGGAAGGGGGTTCAGGAGATCCCTGTTTCTCGGCCTGATTTTGGCTGAGGCTTGGTATTAAATCTCTGACGGAAAGCTGCTGCTTGGTGTTTTCTTCTGCGGGGCTGGGGGTGTGTTTAAAATGCCGCACTGGTACCCTGGGGGGCGCTGAAAGGGCTGAGGGCTTTGCCCCGCCAGGGTCGGGGATCCCCGGGCGGAGAGCAGCGTGGCCCCCAGCTCCCCCAGCGCCCCGTGGCCGCGTGAGCCCGAGGCGAGAGGAGTCCGCGGCGACGGCGAGCGAGCGTGAGCGGAGCCCCGGGGCGGCTGAGAACGCTTTAATGGGGAGCGAGGCGGCGGGGGGCGCGGGGGACAGGCGGCAACTGCGGACCAAGCTTCAGGCCCCTGTTCTCCACGCAGCGCCCCCGGGCAGCCGCGAGGGTCCGGGCAGCGAGGGGACCCGGCTGGGGCTGGGGCCGGGGCGCAGACCTAACCGTGGGGTGGGGAGGTAGGGGGCAGAGGCGGGGGTCCCGGGAGCGGTGATCTCCGTCCCGACCGGCAGTTTGCAGTTTTCATCGTTTCTGGTAAACAAATGACTGTAAGGAAGCCCTCGGCGGGGCTGGAAAATACGGCCCGGGCTGGGCCGAGCGCAGATCTGGGTCAGGGAGGGAGGAAAGCCCCTTCCCGGAACGCGGCCTGCCCCGCCCAGGATGCGCCCGCGACGCCGGTTCCGGGGTGCGGGGGAGGGCGCTGCAGCCGGGCGCGCGGCCCGCAGGAAGACAGTCACCCACCCACGGGGCCGGGGACAGCGCTGCACCTCCTGACCTTCAACCAACATGCAAATGTATGTAAATGAGCATGCAAAGCAGCAGCCTCTTTTGGAGTCAACAGCTTGGGCACTTTCTCTGAGCGACTGCGGCGGCGGGCGCGCTCCAGTCGCCCTGGGCTGGGGGTGCGGGGACGGGGTGCGGGGGCGGGGGGGAGGCAGGGAGCGTTCCAGCACGGGAGGGGAGGGCGGCGCGGCTCCCAGCCCTTCCGCCGCAGCCCGGCAGGCCGGGGCGGGGGCTGGGGGGGCCCCGAGCTCCCGAGGGTGCGGGCAGGAGGCCGCGACGCCTAGTACTTAGCGATGTCCCCTTTCTTCAGGATTATCTGTCGCTGCCAGGGCGCCAGCTTGGTCTCATCGTAGCCCAGCGTCCGCAGCTTCTCCGACTGCTCTTTTTCCCGCCGCATCTCCTCCAGCTTCTGTCGCTCCTCCTCTTTCCTGGGGGCGGGGCGGGGGCAGGAGCCGGGTGAGGGCGGGGCTGGGGGTGGGGGCGCGGGGTGCCGCCGAGAGGGCGGGCCAGGAGTGGCTTCCTGACGGCGGGGACCCTGTTGCTGAGGAAGGAGGAGCTAATTAACGTGGTATTGGGGGCAGGTGGGCTAGGTTGCTGGAGAGAGAGGGGCTTGGTGGGGGCGGAGGTCACTGGGGTACACAGAAGCCACTGGGGCCGGGTGAGTGGGAGGCAGCAATTGGGGTGTTCTGGGCTGGGGGCATTACTGGCAAGAGGCTGTGGCAGAGGGATCCGACAACCGAGGGTGAAGAGAGGGGTTGGACGGTGGGGCCTGGGCTTGTGGGAGCCCTGGCTGGGTAACCAGGGTAGGGCCGCCACAAGCCACACACGGCCACCGAGCAGGTCAGTCCAAACTAGTTTGCCTTGTGGGTGTAAAACACACTCGGTGTCCCAAAGGAATGCAGGACCTCTTGTGAATACTTTTCATATTGATTATATGTTGAAAGAATATTTTGGACATATAGGACTAGATAAAATATATTATTAAATTAAGTTCACCTATTTCTTTTTTTTAAATGTGGCTACTAGAAAATTTAAAATTACATATGCAGCTTGCATTATATTTCTATTGGACAGAACTGGGCTGTGTCACTGGGGGGGGCAAAAACTAAGTTTTGAGGAGCAAATGATCAAGTTATTGATACAGGGGTTGACTTTGCTACAGGGCAGAAAGGCTGGGTTAGCGGGAGATGAGAGCTGGGAACTGGAAACAAGGTTATTAGAGCAAAGGGCTAGACTGGGACAGGGGCTTAGTTAACGAGGGAGAAAGGAGCAGTTATTGACCACAGAAAGGATGGGGAGAGGGGAGGCAGGTCTGGCTGTCCACACACTCACCGCTTCTGCTCCCTGGAAGACAAGAGGCAGCTGTTAGTCGGTGCCACCTCCTCAGGGGCATGGCCCACCTGCCAGGCCGCACCCCTGGGGACCCCCAGCTCACCTCTCCTCTTCCAGCTTCTTCCGCAGGAGGTCCCGCCTCCAGGCTGGCATGCTGGCCAGCCGGGCTTTCTCCTCCTCCTCCTGAAACACAACCACAAAGCTTCAGGGCCACCATGGACTGAGAGGCTGGGGGCCAGGAACTGGGGGGGGGGGGGGCGCTGGGACAAAGAACGGGGCTACACGAAGGACCCTTTTGATGCCCTTCTGTGGGACAAACAGTCACAGACATAGATCTGTCTGTGGCACCAAAGAGATCAGGGCTAAGCTTCCGGGAGCAGAGCTAAGGGGGCGCTCTAATGCAGTTGCTGGGATGAACCCCAGACGCCCTGAGCCTGATTCCCCACAGGAGCAAATGGGCAGATGGCCCCAGGCCTGGGACTCCGAATCTCTGGACAAACCCAGACTTGGGCCTGCACAGACCATGGCAGCTCAGGGAGGCTCAGACTGTCCCCTGGTGCCCCCACGAAAGACCGTCTGACGCACGCCTGCCTTCCTTTGCAATGGAGTGAACACCAGCTTCACAATTAGGGCAGCGCTTCACAATTAGGGCGGCGCCGACATGTAGCCGAAGTGGGGGGATGGGGCCCAACACAGGCATCTTATGGCAAAGAGTTTTATTACTTGGATGCTACAGAGAAGGGTGGGCACACGCCATACAGAACCCTGCACCCTGTGGTTCCATATCCTGGGCCAGGGAAGTAGCTGTGAGCCCCAGTGAAGAGCCGGAGAGAGAAAGAGAGCCGCAAGGGGTACCCACAGTCCCCCTACCCCCTCGGAGGAACTGATTCATCCGCCTTGCTCCATACAGAGCCCAGCCCTAGGGACAGAGGGGGGCAGCTGGTTTGCCCTTTGCCATGCGCCACCTCTCCCGGCCAATGTTCCACATCCTGCCTGATAGGACCTCGGAAGCTGGCACAGCCTGGTCCTGGGCACTCGGAGCTTTCCCAGGCCACCTGTCCGGGGTTCCTCCGCCAGCGTGTGGCCTTCTGAAGGCATCAGACAGGCATCCAGGTCCTGGTTAGGAGGATGAAGGGCAAATTCCACCTTCTGCTGCTCAGATGTCAAACAGCTCTGCCTCCTTCTCCTTCCAGAAGGAGAAGCTGCGGTCGATGTAGCGGCAGATGTCCTCGTTGCTGAACTCGCCCATCTCAGACACCAGCTCCAGAGGGTCTTCTGGGTTCTCAGAACTAGGAGGGCCCGAAGGCGGGGGCGGCTCGGCGGGTGGGGGCTGCGGCGTGGGGGCGGCGGCCTCGGGCTGCTGCTGGGGCCAGTCCTCCATCGTCTGAGCTGGAGGGGCCTCTTCTGCCGGCTCTCTCTCCTCCTCTTCCTCTTCTTCCTCCTCTTCTACCTTCTCCGCCTTTTCTTCCCAGGCCTCCTGGGCCTGCGGACCGTCTCCGAAGAACTGGCACCTGAGATCTTCAAAGCCGTCGCTCCAGCGGCGCCGGCCGGCCTCCACCTCCTCAAGCACCACGCGGTGGAAGAGGCGGATGAGCTCCCACGGGTGGCTGCCCAGCCGGTCGAACATCTCGTAGCACAGCAGGTGGCGGAACTTGCGCTCCTCGCGGCTCAGGCCCATCTCTAGCAGCTGGAAGTACCCGAGCATGAAGAGGTCCAGCGTGAGGCTGTCGTAGCGCGGCGGGGCGCCGCCGTCCAGGGGCGGCAGGAAGTGCTCGGGCCAGTACAGGCCGTGCGCCAGGCCCGTGCCGCGCGGCTGGCATGATGGCACCCGTCGCCGCAGGCTCCGCCAGTGGCCCAGCAGCTTGCCCACCACCTGCCGCTGCCTCAGCACGTGCAGCAGCTGCGCATCGGGGCCGCGGTCCGCGGAGGGCAAGGGGGCGTCCCCGGCGTCGGGGCCCGGGCTGGCAGCGGCGGCGGCCGCCACGCGGGGAAGCAGTTTACGCAGGCGCGCTTGCGAAAGGCGCGCGGGCCCGCGGCAGGTCCACTTGCGCCAGTGCTCCAGGAAGAGGTAGACGATGCGCTCCTTGCGCATGTCGATGTAGTCCTGCACGCCGCCCAGCTCGGTAGAGAGCAGCGGCCCGCGCGCCAGCAGCTCCGGCTCGGGCAGGGCGGCCTGGAGGTCGGGCTCCTCCGGCGGATCCAGGGCGCGCGAAGGCTCCGCGGCGGGCAGCGGGCCGTTGGCGGCGGCGGCGCACGGTTCGTCCGGGCCGCCTGCCACGTAGTCCTCCTCGAGGATGGGCTCGCGGCCCGGGGCGCCGGCGGACAGCGACAGCTTGCAGTGCGGGCCGCGCGCGGGCGCCGGGTCCTGGGCGCGCCGCTCGTAGGTGGCGCGGAGACGTCGCACGGAGACGCCGCACTCGAGAATCTCGCGCGCCACGGCTCGCGGCACAAGCTGAGCGAGTGCGAGCGGCCAAGGCAACAGCGGCCCGGGCCGGCCAAGGCGCGTCGGGCAGCGGCGCCAGCGGCAAGGCCCGTGTCGGCGGCCAGCAGCTCGGCCAGGTGCGCGGGCCGGCCGCCCAGCGCGGCCAGCAGCGCGGCCATGCTCTTGAGCAGCGCGGAGATCTTGCTGCACCAGGCGGGCAGGCTGGCGGCGCGGCCGTGCATGCGGCGCGGGTCGACGGTGAAAGCGCGGCCTCGACAGGGCGGCCGAGATGGGCAGCAGCTGCTCCAGCTCCAGCTCCAGCTGCTCCAGGCGCGCCTCCAGCTTCTGCGCTTTGTGCAGCACCTGCAGGTTGTCGATTTGCTGCTCGATGCGGAGAATGTCGGCCTCCGTCATGAGCTCACCGAAGGGCCCGAGGATGGCGTTGTGCGCGTGGGAATACCTCCAGCCCTCGGGAGGGTAGCAGCAGGCACCGGCGGCTGTCAGCTAAGGCGGGGAAGACAAGAGAGGGGAGGGAGGCGCGTCTCCCTCTGGCCCGGCTCCCGGCGCGGTCGCCGGGTGGGCCCTTTGCATGTCCTGGGTGGTGTAATGGCTCCGCAGGGCCGCGATGGCAGGGCCAGGCCACCACGCTGGGGCGAAACTTCAGCCCAGGCCGCCGCTCCGGGCGCTGGGTGTGGTCCACTTTGGTTGCTGGCGGGGTGGGCACAGCTGGTCACTGAGTGCTGTTGCCGAGGAAGGGAGGCGGGCTGGCAGACGGGGTCTCCACGCCTGGCTGGGTCGCTCATTACACCACCGAAGGCACATGCAAAAGGTGTTGAAACCTGATGCACGGTGGCCAGGGCCTCTCCAGGCCAAGGCCGGCGATTGTGAGGCAAGATAGCAGCGAGGCCTCTCCTTGCCCGCCCGACGGACCCCTCCTCAAGTTCCCCTATGCCCACCCTCCCTGGCGGCACCGTCCACGTTTCAGTCGCTGAATGAGAAGCCTCAGCAGAAAGGACACTTATTCTTCTCCACTCTTAGGCTAAAGCTGTGGCTTCCGGTGGGATTCCCAGCCCCTTCTCAGCCTACTGGAATGGTGATTAAAAAGTGGATAGAGCTAGGCTGGCACTTGCTACATTCTCATTTATGCCTCACTTTTCTCCCCCTCTAGGCTGTACTCCAGTGCCTGGCTTTTCTAGCCCGGGGGCCTGCCCTCCCCTCCTCACAGGCCTTCACCTTGACCCACTACCCCCCCACATATAAATAAGATAATGCCACTTTCCTGTCTGAAACCGGCTGGTGGTGCCCCACGGCTCCAGGAGAAAGTCGACTCTTCCTAAGGGGATTAGCCAGCCTCAGTGACCTGCCTCTACCTACCTCTCTCGGCACCCCCTCCACCCCCTACCACTGTCATTGGACAGTCAGAGCCACGCCCACCCAGATGGCTGGGCGTTTCCCCTAGGCCCCACTCTTTTACCGGCCAACTCTTGTTCATCTTCCAAGTCTCACCTTAGGTGTCACTTCCTCCTTTCCTAACAGTGAATGGGGTGGCCAGCCTGGGCTGCCAGGGACCCCCATGCTCCCCGTAACAGCCAATCGTCTGTTCCTTCCCATCCTTTGCTCAGGCCTCACGTCACCTTGCTCCATCTCCTCCGTGGTGCGGTTCACTCTATTAGCTACCCTTCGTGCCCATGTTTGCTTGTTGATGGACACCCCCCCACACACCTCCACAATTCCCAGCCACCCCAATTTATATTCACTGCGAATCCCCAGAGCCTACAACACCGTGTGGCACATAGACAGCGCTCAAGGACCATTTGAAGGACACAGGGCCAACCATCCTGCCAGCTAGAGATGAGCAGCCCATCTTACAGGTGAGGAAACTGAGGCCGGATGAGGCTCTGATCAGCAGCTGGAAGGTGGCGGTACAGGAACACAATGCAGGTCGTGTGACAGACCAAAGCCCTCTTGGTAACTCTGAGTGTGGTCCCTGGGCTGACAGCAGCTGCCCTCCCACCGGGGGGCTTTGCTAGAAATGTGAATCTCCACCCCACCCCAGACCCCCAGAATCAGACGATCTGAAGGCCCTTCAGGGTTTGATAAACATTGCCACCTCATGTCAAAGGACTGGCCGCTGAGGAGTGGGGGCTGGGTACAGTTCCATGAGTGAGGGTCTCCAGCCCTGCTTTCACCCCAAAGGTAATGGAAGCCAGCCCGGGTTGAAGGGCTGGAGGGTAGGGGTGGAGGTGGGCCAGGGGTGGACCCCAGGGCCCCGCCTACCTTCCGCCTCTGCTCCTCCTCCTCCTGCATCTTCAGCTGCAGCTTGCGCACCATCACCTGGCGCTTCCACTCGGGGATGGGCCGGCCCTGCTCGTCGTGTGTGGGGACGAGCGCCTCCACATCCAGCTGCACGCCGGGTGCCGGGGTGGCGGGTGGGGCTGGGGCCATGCTGCCGTTGACCAGTGGCTGGGGCCCTGCGGCTGGCGGGGTGGGGCTCCGGGCTCGGGATGGCGCAGGAGACATCAATGGCTGTGGCAAGTCAGGCTGCAGGGAGAAGCCCAGGGCCTGAGTCTTGGGTGGGGGGGGCAGAGGCAGTGGGAGCCAGGGTGGGGTGCCCCTCAGGCCACCTACCTGGGAGGCCAGCTGTCCACTGCCGGAGAACACTGTGGTCAGCCCCTTGCTCTGTGGTGTCGGCTTCAGGCTCTTGCCTGCCTTGATCTCAGCCAGCAGCTCTGAGTTGTCACCCGTTGGGGACATCATGTTGAAAGATTTGGTGCCTGTGTGGAGACAGAACAAGTGCTGACTGGGGGCGGGACCTGCTGCCAGTCCCCAAGCCAGGACAGGCCAGGGGCCTTCCCCAGGGCTCAGAGGGTGGCTCTCTCCAGATCCTGGATTTCGCGGGCAGCTCTCAGGGGCCCCAGAAACAGGTCCTTGGCTGGCAGCCCACAGCGGTCCCACCATCCCACCCACCCTACTCACAGGGTGTGGTGGGGCCCCCGCCTGGAGGCCCCCGGGAGTGCATTGTGGCTCTTGGGCCAGCCCTGATGATTCTAGTGAATGTCTCCACCCAGCTTCAGGGCACTACCTGGGGCCTGCGCCCCCCCTCCCCCCCACACCCCGACCTTTGCTCTGGGCTCTGCATCTGAGCCCGGCCACCCAGGGCAGAGTCTCCCTCAGCCTCTTTCTGTATCAGCAAAGCCCAGTGACCCTTGGACTGAGTCACCTGGGGCCTCCGGGGCCATACAGACTCAGGATCCTGGAGTGCCAGCACCCGGCCCACCCCCTCCACTCCCCACATATACCCGCAGACAGACACGCGTGCAGACACACTGGTTGCAAGCCCGGAGCACACTTACGGCAAAGCACCGCTCAACTCAGGCGGCCCCAGGAAAGTGGAGCCCTCACTAGGGATATGGGGGTGGGGGGGAGGAGCACCCAGGTGGAGAACATGCAAATGTCCGGCGGAATTTGCATTTTCCGACTCGGCCAGAGGTGACCCGGATTTGGAAAGGGTTGTCTTGAGAGCCCCGGGGAAGGGGTCAAGTCTGGGTGGGAGGAGCCAAACGGGCAGCAGCTCCCGGCACAAGAGGGGAGAGGAGGGCAGGTGGCTGGGCTCAGAAGGTGCACGAGCATATGGGTGTGTGTGTGGGGGGTGGGTACAAGGGAGTGGGGGCGCCGAGGTCTCCCTCGCCTGCCAGCTCCTGGCTCTGCCCTGTGCTGGAGTCTCAGAGCTTCTACCTCCCTTTTCCTGGGGCGCCCCCTCCCCCCGCCCCCACGCCTCAGCTTCAGCCAGGAGCTGCGCGGAGCTACTCACTCTTCCTGTGCCTCAGGACTCTCACTTCTAGGGGATCAAGAGAAGAGAAGCGACAGCAGAGTTAGGAGGAGGAGGTGGGGGCCAGGGTGAGGCAGGGACAGCGGGGGACAGCGAGAGAGGGTCAAGTCCCAGGGAGGACAGGAGGAGGGGAGGGAGATGCACAGGGGAGGGGGGAGGGCAGGAGGAGCTTTCCCGTCTGTCTCGCTCCAGCTCTGGCTGATTCCGGGGCCCCACTGGAATGGTCCGCCCAATTCCCAATGAGGGCAGCACCCCAAGGGCTGGGAAGGGCTGGCCACTGGCCCTGGCCCCCTCCCAAGGGCCTTGATCTTGACCTGGGCTTGGGATCAGGTGCCCAGCCCAGGGTCTGCAGGAAGGGGGTGTTTGGGGAAGCCCCCAGTCTATTTTGCTTCTATTCCCAGATTTGGCCCTGCTGTAGACTGCAGAGGAAGGGAGAAGCGGACTGCATAGTGGGTGGTGGGGGGTGGGCTAGGAGACTCTCTAGAGCTCAGCTGGTCCAGGTCATGCTCCCATAGGTGCTGATCTGCAGGGGCTCAGGCTCCAGGGGAATCCCAGGGGCCCCAGGCAGGCCCAGCCCTGGACCCAACTCAGGATACAGGGAGGGAGCTCTGGGTGGTGCCCAGCAAGCACTGAGTGGCTGGAGGAGGAAGGCACCCTCCCCACCCCAGCCAGGTTGGAATGGGAGCACTGGCACCCCATTTACAGACATTCTTAACCAATCGACTCCTGAGCCGTCCAGGAGCCCTGGCGGACATGGCCCCGTCATATGGAAGAGAAGAGCAGGTGTCCTGATTCCCAGTCTAGCTCTTAAAAATGGATGTCCAGGGGGGTTGCTGGGATGAGGGCAGGGGAAAGCATGACGGGCCACTGACTGGCCTTGTCCCCAGGGCACCTGGAGAGGGGTGGCTGGGAAGAGTCCCTGACACGTCTGAGAAGAGCTCAGATCTGCACTGGCTTGGAAGAATAGGAGAAAGTGGTGGAAAGTACAGCAACTGAGACTCAGGACAGACATGGGGCAAGAAGTTCAGCCAGCAGCCCTGCCCAGGTGAAGCCAGTTCCACTTCTCAGAGCCTCTCTTCAGCTCTTCACAGACACCAGTCACCGGAGCTGGAAGTAGGTCCTCCATACTGGGAGGGAGGATGCTCAGAGAGGGAAAGGAACTTGCCTGAGGCCACACAGCCCAGCGCTGCTGGGCAGGAACTAGAGCAACTCAGAGCCTTCTGATGGGGTCAAGTCTTCAGTGGGTGTGGTAGGGGCTGGCAGGAAGAAAGGGGGCAGGCACAGCAGGGGAGGGGGCGGTGTCTGGATTTCCCAACCCCCTTCAGGGCCAGGGCCGCCCCCCACCCCTCCAACCGGCTCTACTCACTACCCGTCGACGAGGACGAGCGGCGCTGTCCGCAGCCGGGACCAGCGCCCTCGAAGGGCAGAGGCGGGGCAGGCGGTGGGGAGCTCAGAGCCTCGGGCAGGGGCGGCGGCGGCGGCGGCGGGGGCAGCTCCCTGGATGGCTTGGTGTCGGGGGCGCAGCCGTTGTACACGCGGTTCCCGGAGAGCAGCGCCGCCTGCGGGGGAGCGGAGAGACCAGGGAGTGAGCGGCGGGCGGCGGGACCGGGGCCGGGCCGGAAAGCGGGTGCAAGCTGGCGGGCACGCACCTCCTCGCTGTGCGCCATGCCCAGGCGTGCGGCCGGCAGCTCCCCGGGGCAGCGGCCCAGCTGGCGGTAGTAGTCCCCCGTGCTGGGCTGCTTGCTGAAGGTGCGGGGCTTGCGGCAGGAGTCCTGCCTCCGCAGCCCGTTGTGGCCAACGCGGGAGCTCAGCTGCGGGAAGACAGCGGGCAGGTGTGCTGCGGGTACCTGCGCGCGTCCGCCCCGGACGACTCCCTCCTCAGCTCTTCACCTCCCCGGGGCGGCCGTCGAGGGGCACAGGCGGCCACGTTCCAGGACTCGCCAGTTGTCAGAGCGGAGATGGGGCGAGGGTCATGGAGGCCTCGGGGCAAGGGCCGGCCCTACAGGGAGGGGGCTGGGCGCGGGCCAAGGGGCACGGGAGCCCCCAGGGAGGCCAGAAGGGGCGGGCCCGGGGGCGGGGTGGCCCAGCCCGGACGCCAGGGGGAGCCGGAGAAGGAGAAGGCACCGCTCCCAACCCGGGCTGGGCCTGCCGCTAAGGCCTCAGCCGCTCTGCACTCCCAGCTGCCAGGCCGCGCCCCGCGGCGCAAGGCTCCACCGGACCCTTTCTTGCGGGACTCCAGCCGGGAGGGGGCACGTCCCGAGAACCCGCGCCCTGTTAGGCTCCCGCGAGTCCAGGGTCCGTGGCCGCCGTGCCCGGGGCTGGGGCCGTGCCTACCTGCTACGGTGCCGGTGGCCCCCGCAGTGCACCTGCCGGCGGGGGCGGCACAGACCCGACACCTGCGCTACCTGATCGCTCCTCTCAGGTTACACAGTGGCCCACGCCCGTGCGCTGCCGGCCTATGGGCTCGACGGGCCTGACATCACCCAGGGCCCGCCAATCCCGGGCCGAACCCCCCCACTCCGAGCATTGGGGATACCACAGGGGCCGCCCCTGCTCCTCCACACCTGGCCGTCGGGCCGCGCCTGTCCCGCGGGTCAAATGTGGCCTCGCCCCTGCGCCTCTGTCGCTGAGCTTGGGTCCCAGCATCCCGGCCCTCGCCCTCACTCCTCCCCTCCATCGGGCCAAGCACAAAGGCGGGCCTGGCTGCGGGCAGGGGAACCCCAACTTTGGCCCCCCGACTCCGGGTTGCGCCCCCCGTCTTTCCCCTCCCGCATCTGGAAACCGTCGCCATCCACGTAAGCGACACCGACACCCGCGCCCAAGCCTCGGGTTTCAGGGGCAGCAAGGAGGGCTCGGGTGACAGCGCGGCGGCCCACCCCGTCGCCACTGCAGCCCGCTCAGCCCGCCGCGGGAAGAGGGGATGTGAGGCGGCGGGGCCAAAGGCCGAGTGACCAGGCGGGGGCTATGGCCCGGCCCCACCCCTCAGACCCTGCGTCCCTGCGGTGGCCCCGGACGCTCCGCGCCCTACCCGCCCGGGTTCACGTTGCAGGAAACACGACACCGCGGGATTTGTTTTCTGGGCCAGCCCGCCCCCTCGGCGCCCCCTGCAGCCCCGGAGGGGCGGACGCCACGACCCTGCCCCCGCTCGCGGCCGCCGGGGCACCAGCACTGGGGCGCGGCGGGCGCACAAAGAGCCCTTTGTGGAGTGGGTCGGCGCCTGCGGCTCTGCACGCACACAGCCGGGAGGGGCCGTGGGGACCACGCAGCCGGGGAGCTCTCAGGAAGGGGCTTCAGGGGCGAGGAGGGGCGCAGGGCAGGCCCCCTGTCCCAGATCTGAAAGGGGAACCCTGCATGAGAGCTTGGTCTGAGGTCTGACCCACCCCCGCCCGGTGGCCCTGTGACCTGGGTCTCCTATGCAAGTGGGTTACCCAGCTCGGTCCTGGGGTAATTTGCCTTCTGCTTGGGAGAAGAATGTAAAGTGGAGATGCCCGCAGGGCCCTAGAGGTCCCCACTCTACCCTTGGCCGTCCGCCATCCCCCAAGTCCTACCACCTCACTCGCTCTGTCCCTTTGGCTGGCAACCCAGGGACCCTCTGCCCAGAACTCCCAGCCCCCCAACCTACACCTGCAGGCCTTGGAGGTCACTGAGCCCCTCACCCCAATGTGCCCTTCCCACAAGCTGGCTTCTCCTCCAGGGCCCCCATCTCAGGACGGGCCCCTCCACCCACCCAGGAGCTCAAGTCCCAAACTGGGGAGCCAGCCTCTGCTTCACCCCCCTCTTGGCCCCCACTGCCAACTGGCACTGGGTCCTGCTACAGCCTCCCATCACCCTCCTCCTGGCCCTCACCTTCGCGGCCACGCCCCTGGCATCTCCCATCTGGGAGACCACACCCTCGGGTCCACTCCAGCCAGGGGCTGTAGCATGTGTCTGTTGGGGAGTTTACACACATCTCTGCCGACTCCATGACAACCCACTACAAGGCAGCACCCAGCTGTGCACCCAGCTCCCGGCCAGGTATGGCTGTCTGGGAATCCGTGCCTTCACCCTGCAACTCCTCACTGATGGAGGTGGCTTTGTCTCATTCCCTGATGCCAACACCCCACACTAAGCCTGGTGAGGGGCCTAGTGAGAGGGGCTGGCTGGGAGTGGCAACTCATGTCTGTGCCATGGGCCCGTGCACCCAGGAACAAGACCGGGCCCTCAGCCTCCCCTGCCCCCCTCCCCGGTGCAGCCCCCCTGGGGGAGGCAGGTATGGGCTCATTACCTCTTTCTTGAGGACCTCAGTCTCCACGTGGCGCAGCTTGTTCTTGGTCTGCATGTAGATGTCAGCCGCAGGGAGCCCCACAGGGGGCTTGGGGGCCGGGTAGCCTGGAGGGGGTGGGGGTGGTTGGGTGCCAGGGGGTGGGGGCGGCGGGGGGAAGCTGGGCGGGGGTGGTGGAGGTGTGGGCTGCGCCGTCTTGCCCGGAGGCAGGCCCAGCTCCGGGTTCAGCATGTCCATGTAGGTCTGCATGTCTGCAGCGCTGGCCCGGGGCAGCCCTGGGGAGGGAGGGGAGGTGGCGGTTGGGGCGTGGCAGAGGGGCTATCCCCCAGGATGGAGACCCTCCAGGGCCCAGGGGCAAGAAGGGCTTAAGCTCCCTACTTGATATGGCTCCGCCGTGGGCCCTGGCAGTGCTGGCTGTAGCCTCTACCCGACCCTGCCCGGCCTTGTCGAGGGAAGGCAGGTACTCAGGTATGGAGGGGTACCCGGGGGGTGGGAGGTGCGTGGAGCGGGGCCACCTGAATGGGGGAACAGCAGCCCTGGCGGGGCCGGAGGGCCAGAAAAACTGATGACCGCACCCAAGCCAGCTCAGCAGGTCACCACCTGGTGGCGTGGGGCAGGCATGTGGGCAGATGGACAGCTGTGCCGAGGGCGTAGTTTGTGCTCGCAGGCAGGCCTAGGCTCCGCTGGGGTGTCTGTGCATTTGCATCTGTGCTGTGCATGCTGCACACTGGTGCAGGTGGTGCTTTGTGTTGCTGCATGTGTTGGCACCAGTCTCTGGGCCTGGCCTATGTACCCGCCTGTGATTTGGGCCTGGAGGTGGTTGAATGTGTAGGTGTGCAAGTACTTGCTGGCTCGGTTTGTGTGAGCGTGCAATCACCTATAATTAGTGTATACACATGTGTAAGTGTGCCCTGAGTGTGGGGAGGAAGGTCTAAGGTCTGGGGAACCCTGTGCACATGTAAGGGTGGGTGGGTGGGCATGTGGGTTTTGTAGGGGAAGGGCACATGTGGACGTACACGTATGTTATCATGTCAGTTCTCCCCCCTCCCACGTGTTCAAGGCAGTGGGTGACCTGCGCAGCTCTGGGTGTCGTCTGGGGGACAGAGTGAGCCCCCGGGTCTGGCCTGGTCTGCTCTCCCTTCTCCCTCCTCCCTGGCCCACTGCTATCTTCTTGGCCCCTCACCACGTAGAGGGCGCCGGCCCTTGGTGCTGGAGTGGCCCGACGAGCAGGAGTCGTAGTTGGAGAGGGTGCTGGTGGGAGAGCTGAGGTCAAAGTTCGGCGGCTGGACCGACATGGTGGTATTGGGCGAGGACATGCCCGAGTCGGGCTGCTTGGTCTCCAGCTCGGTGGATGGATCCCGGGACAGCACGCGGTGCTCCACGCTCTGGGGGAAAGGAGAGGAGGGTGTGAGGGCAGCCCCACCCCACAGACCAGCCCTGCTCTGGGCCAGAGTCCCAGCTCAGGCCCACCCTTGCTGTGTGACCTCAGAGGAGCCACCTCCCTCTCTGGTCTCTTCTTTGTTACTGGAGGTTTTCTCAGGGTCTCCCCATGTCGCAACTCAAGCCCAGGCCCCTGGCAGCAGGCCCTTGGGTTCCTGGGAAACTCCCACCCTGGCTCCTCTGTGCTTGGGAGGATGGAGGGACTGACAGGGCGGAAGGGGGGCAGCTGAGCCAGCCCCCCTCCCTCATCCACAGGCAGGGGGGTCTTGGCTGCAGCATATCTATGGGGAGGGGCTCAGGTGCGGTGGCTGGTGAGAGCATTTGCAGCAGCTGAGGCTAGAGGAGGGGGTCAGGGCCCCCTGCAATTTGGAGAAGGCCGACTCCTCCATTCCCTGGTGGTACCCCCTCTTCCCTTGCCCTAACCTGGGGCAACCTCCCAACACTGGCCCAGCCCCCTGTCTCTTGTTGGGGTCCTTAGGGAAAGGATGGAGGTCTGGGGTGGCCCAGCTGGCCTGTTCCCCAACTCAGGCTGCCAAGCCTTTCTCCCCCCACTCCGGGGTCTGTGCCCCTGCCCGTGAGCTTGACCCTCCTGGGGTGGGTGCAGCCTGGGGTGGGGGCCCTGCTTACATTGCCCATGCCGTCCCTGCTGCCGGCAAGCCCGCTGTCTCTGCTGCCTCCTGCCCCGGCCTGCCCCTCCCTGCCTGAGAAGTGTCACAGGCCCCCGGGGAGCAGGAGGCAGGCCCGGCACCAGGTAACGGCTCCGCAGCCACGCTCATTGGCCCCGTAATTAGGGGCTCTGTGGGAGTGTTTGCCTTTTCTGGGCCAGCATCCTCAGTGGCTTGGATCTGTCACTGTCGCAACTGGGTCCGCCTGGGTGAGGCGACCAGGCCCTCCACGCCCCACACCTGAGCCCCCAGCTCAGGGGGTAGGGGGCAGGCCCTGCTACCTGCCCCAGGAGTCAAGCAGCAGCTGTAGGAGCTGGGCTTTGGGGGCAGCCTGAGGTTGCTCTTTGCTTGGCCAGGGGTGGCGGACACTGCAGGAGCCCAGCCCTGACCTTGGTGGGCAGTGGGGAACAGAGGTTCGGGGTGTGGGCTCTGCAGCCTGGGACGCTGCCTTCAAATTCTACTTCCATCACTTACTAGCTACGTGATCTTAAGCAAGTCACTTGTCCATTCTGTGCCTCAGTTTCATCTGTAAATGGGGATAACAGTACTACCTGCCTCCTGGATTGTGGAAAAGATGTAAAAAGCTAATGTAAGTTGAGGTGCTGGGGCATGGCACCCAGAAAATTTCTGTGTCCACAAGCAATGTGAATTCATGGTGAAGACAAACAGATTTGGCACGAAAAGCCCTGGGCCGAGCACCCGGCGGAGTTGGGATCACTCGATTGTGCTTGTTATTGCATCATTACCAGCAGCCGCCACCCCAAGGGAGGCCGTCAGGTGAGCTAAAGGGACCTGGGGCTCTGGGGCCCCACCACCCCAAATCACAGACCCTCCACTGGAAGGACGCCCCCGAGTGTCTGCCCCTGCTTTTACACCCTGGCACCTGGGCCACCCACTCTCTTTGGACAGCCCTTACTGGTGGGGGGCTCTCTCTGGGGTCCACTTGCAGGGTTGCCCTGCATGCTCTCAGCCAGGGCAGATGGACAGACAGTGACTGGGACAGGGCCATGCTGCCTTCTCTCCCCTGAGCCTCTTTTCCCAGCCCCTCTCATGAGCAGGCCACCCCCCCGGAGCTGGTCAGCACCCCTCTGCAGGTGCCCGAGAAGCCACCCTCTTGCCCCACTGCCCACAATGCCAGATGGGACAGAACCCTGGACTCGGAGTCACCTGCGTGTGAACCCCAGGAGCCACTCCACAGCTGTCTCACCACAAGAAAATAACTTAAAAAGAGTAACACAGGGTTCCAATGAGGAAGCAGCTGCAACATGAGCTGTCCAGTGGTCAGGAGGGGTGGCTCCTGCCAGCCGCCCAGAGCAGGTGACCTTGCGCATGGGGCTTAATCTCCCGGAGCCTCAGTTTACCATCTGTGAGATGGAGACTCTAGGAGGGCCGGTGGGGGTGGACCCCTGCGGGGTGCCTGCTGGGTGACTTTGGCAGTCCTCATGGGTATGTATGGGGCCATGTGACTTCGCAGAGTCTACCCCCCTCGCTCTCCCATGGGCAGGGGCTCTGGCTCGGGGTAGGGGTCAGTGACACTTACTAGCTGTGTGATCCCGGGCAAGGGGATTCCCATCCCTGAACCTCAGCTGCCTCATCCGAAAGAGGGCAAGGACAACTACCAATGGGGGTGGGAGGTGGGGAGTAATGAGATCTCCTGGCGGGAACAGCGCCCGGGCCCTACCAGGTTCTCCACCGTGCGCAGGTAGCGGGTGCAGTGGCTGTGGCCGTTGTAGTCCGAGAGGTCGGCGGCCGTGTACCCGTCGCGGTCGCGGAGGTCCAGCTCCACGCCGTTCACTACCAGGATCTGGCAGCACTGCGGGGCCGAGAGCGGGGGTCGCGCGGGGCCCGGGCGGTACCGAGAGCGCGGCGCCAGCAGAGGGCGCCCCCGGCCCTCCTCCCGGTCCCGCGCCGACCTCCAGCTCCCCGTTCTCGGCGGCGTCGTGCAGCGGGGTCCCGCCCCACAGGTCGGCCGAGATCTCGCCGCCGTGCAGCAGGAGCCAGCTGAGCACCTTGGCGTGGCCGCGGCTCGCCGCGAAGTGCATGGCCGTGGCGCCGTCCTTGTCCTGCTCCGACAGGCTCACGTCCGTGCAGCTCACCTGGGCGGGAGGGGCGGGGGCTGGACGCCAGGCCCCTCCTGGCCCCGCCTCCGCCCCAGCGGGCCCCGCCCGGCCCGCCCCGGCCCGCCCCCGAGCTCACCAACCACACGAGGACCGGGCTGTGGCCCATCTGGGCCGCGGCGTGCAGCGGGGTCATGCCGTCGTGGGCGCGCGCGTGCGGGTCCGCGCCGCACTCCTGCACCAGATACTGCGTCACCTCCAGGTGGCCCTCCTGGCACGCCAGGTACAGGGGCGTGGCACCGTTCTTGGTTTGGGCATTCACTCCCCTGCGGAGAGGCAGCACGGTGGTCTCTCCGCTCCCCGAAAGCCCCCGTCTGGGGAGCCCCGGAGGGCTGGGAGGGTGCGGGGAGAGGGCCTAGCCACGGGGCCCTGCCGCCCCTGACTCCTTTTGTAGACCCACCTGGCCTCCTTCAGGGGGACCCCTCTGGCTTGCCCCCTCCCGCGGTCGCCCTTCTCGAATGCGCTCCGACTTGGTCACTTCCCAGCACTCAGAACACTGTCCACCTTCTCAGCCAGGTCTACGCGGGCCGCGGTCACCGGCCTCTCCCTACCCTAGCTGAAGGGCTGGCATGGGGGAGGACAGCATAAGCTGTGCCCCAGGGGCTCTCCTCGTCCCTGCTCCCCCACAGAGGGGACCTAGCTGGGGAACAGGGAGCCAACCCTGTGGGACGGGGTGCTGCCGGGGAGCAGTGGCCTGGCCCCTGCGCGGAGCCTCCGTTTTTCTGTCTTGGGGCTCCATTTAGAAGAGGGCGGCTCAGGGTGCGGTTACCCCGGTGGGCACTAGGTGGCGCCACAGTCCAGGCCCAGCCGGGCCCAGGCGGGTGCGAGGAGCTGAAGGTGGGGTTGCGTCCTCTTTGCGCTGCCATCGGCCCTCCCTGTCCCCGGAAGGGCAGCTCTGACTCCGACTTCACATCCTCCGCCATCTGCCTTCCCCCACCATCATATCAATCACCTGCTCGCCCCCCACCCATCAACAGCCCTTGCTCACTCATCCACTGATGGGGATGAGGGTTTGGGGGGCGTTGAGGGGTGGGGGGAACCAGGCCTCCCACTCCTCCATCTGGCCATTCACCCGCCATTTCTCACTTCCATGTAACCTCGCCCCTCCCGTGACCCAGGCCACGTGTGCCTCTCCCCTCCCTCTCGCACACCCCCCTCAAACCCTGGATGTCTGCCCCCTTCCCTGGTCCCTGAGCCTGCACTGGGCACCCAGGCCCTGCTCCCTGCTTTCCCCTTGACATGGGGACCTCCCCTTTCCAGACAACACATCTGCCGTTTGCTGAGCCTGACTCTTGTCGCCTTTGGGAGATTGCCTGGGATCCATACCAAGGGCAGAGGGGTGCCCAGGGGCGGGGCGATGCCGACACAGCACGCTGAGGTAGACAGAGCCCCCACCCACCCACCTGTGCTCGGAAACACACTGGCTGGCGGCCACCAGCCTCCACGCCCCACTGCCCGTACACACTCACACGCTGGTGCAGCAGTAACAGGCTGTTTAATATTTCATGAGCAACACTCGGCGGCCTGAATTATTCACCCCGTAACCAAGGCACAGTGAGTGCCGGGGTCCTGGGGATCCAAGGCTGGAGGGGGTCACCCCCCAGGGTCCACTGGGGGGCCAGGTCTGTGGTGAGCCCTGCCCTCCTGCCTCCCCCGCTTGGCAGGTGTCCACGGCCCAGGGAGGCCCAGCCAGCCTGCACAGGCCAGAGAAGCTGACCAGGGCGGACCTGAGCAGCAGGGGACGTGGTGCCCGTCCCTCCCGATGGGCAGCTGCCTGGCACTCCCCAGCCCCAAGCCCGTCCACAGCTAGTCCTCTGGAGTCAGAGAAAGCTTGGGATTGAATCCAGACTCACTCACTGCTGGGAGACTCTGGGAAAAGATCCCAAACCTATCTGTGCCCGTTTGGAAAAATAGCTGTATCTTCTTCCTGGGTTCATTCATTCATCCAACAAAATTTACTGAGAGCTCTCTCTGTACTGGGAACAAAGCGCTAAAAGAAAAGCTGACAAAAACCTAGCCATGAGAGAGAGAAAACCAATGAAACTGAGAGATGAAAAACAAAAGTGGAGGCAGAATGGGACTGTACAACACAAACAGTGAACCCTACTTTAACGATGGACTATAGCTAACAGTGCAACTCTCAAGATGTTCTTTGATGAGTTGTAACAAATGCACAACCCCAAAGCAAGGTGTTAGTAATCGGGTGGTATGTGGGAACTCTGTGTTTTATGCATGATTTTTCTGAAACCTACAATTTCTCTAATTAAAAAAAAAAGTGTAGGTGGTCATACACTGATAACTGCTATAAAGAAAAGTAAAACAGTGCTAAGAGGGCATTCCAGGGATTTGGGGGTGGGGAGGAGCAAGTCCCAGGCCAGAGGGCAGGAGCGTGTTCCAGCCACGGGGAGAAGGTTGGGGGGGCCAGGGTGAGGTCGGGGTGACTTGGGGGCCACTGCGGCCATGAGCGAGATGAGAGAGGCGAGGGGGTTTTGAGCAGAGCAAATGGATCCAGAAATGGGTCCTTCTGGCTGCTGTGTGGAGACTAAAGCAGAAGGGCAGGGGTGGCAGCGGGGAGCCCAGGTCAGCAGGTGCAGCATCCCAGGGAGAGGTGGGGGCCCGCAGGGGGCGGGGCCAGGGGCTGCTGGAAGTGGGCGGGTTCTCCAGCTCTGCAGGTGGGGAGGTAAGCTGCAGCCGCAGGATGTGACAAGCAGGTGTGAGGTTGGGGTTGCCATGCAGAGGACAGGTTTGGGGAAGCCCGCGGGTCATCTTTGGCCTGGTTAAATTTGAGACACCCATTGAACACCTATGTGGAGAGAGACAGCGGGAGGCTGTCGGATGTGTGAGTCCAGAACTTAGGGATGGGGCAGGAGGCAAAATAGAGAGTCATCGGCCCCGAGGTGACACAGAAAGCCCTGGGGTGGAGGGAGTGGGTGCAGCCCGGAGAGAGGACAACGTCTGAGCTCCGACAGCAAGAGGTCAGAGAGAAGAAGGATCAGCAAAGGGGACAGAGAGGAACCCTTGGAGAGCTGGGAGAAAGCCCAGGGGAGGGGAGTCCTGGTGGCCAAGTGGAGCATTTCTAGGAGAAGAGAGAGCTGGGCCAGCTGAAGAGCCCTGGACATGGGGCAGACACACCAACAGGAGAGGGGCCCCGTCCTTGTCACCCGCTCTCTGGCCTCATCACCCTCTCCCTGGCCTCGTCACCCTCTCCTCGGCCTCGTCACCCTCTGTGGCTCCGCCTGGAGGCAAGAAGACGGGGCCCCTCATGCTCACTGGGGAAACTTATCAAAATACGGGTGACAATAAATAAAGTAAAACTCCCTTCACTGGAGAGGCGAATTAATGATACTGGTAGTAACGCTACTAGTCAGCAGTGATGCTGGCAGCCGCCGGTCTCTGAATGCTTAGCCCCTCCTCGGGCCCCTGAGTGCCCTTACGAGGAAGGCATGAGTGTCGTTCCTCTTTGATAAATGAGGAAACCGAGGCACAGAGACAAAGATCACCGGATGGGAAAGAGGCCAGGCCAGGATTTGAGCCTGGGTCCATGTGACCGCAGAGCCAACCATGCTGGTCCACTCCCCCTCCTGCCTGCTGTCTGTCTGTCTGTCCCCCTCCCCAAATCCTCACTGTACAGAATGACCACGGTCCTTCTCAACCTGCCCAGAACTTGGGGAGCCTGCTTTACTGATGTGCTCAGCTCTGGGTACAGGGCTGGGGTGGAATTTGCAGCAGAGGTGCGGTGTGGCTGGGGGGCTGTGCAGGTGGGGGCCATGAAACTGGGGGCTGTGCAACTGGGGGCCATGCAACTCGGGGACCCATGCAGCTGGTGCCTGTGTAGCCGGAGGGGGGTCCAGGGAGCTCCAAGGACACAGGCTCTGTTGTGAGAAGGGCCTGAGGGTGAGCCCCTGCCTTCTCCCCCACTAGCTTGTCTCTTTGTGTCTCAAACCCATCCATGAAATGGGTCAATAACAGTCCTACCGGCCTTGTGAGTAGACGGGACACATGTCAAGAACAGATGACATGCTGGTGCCTGTTTAATCTTTGGATTCCTCCTCCATGGGCCTCTGGGAGGGACCAGCCACCAGGAGGCCCCACTACCACCTGGGGTGCCCAGGCCCCCCACCCACAAGCAGGGGTCAGCCTGGGGGCTGCAACGGGCATCGTCTCTGCTGCAGGGGACGCCTGCCTGGAGGGGAGGGCAGGGATCTCAGTGGAACACTGGCCTCTAGCCCCGGCCTGGCCCCAGCCCATCTGCTGGGGCCCCCAACACAGCACCACAGGAAAACATTTTTGGGCCAAGCCCCTACGCCTCACCGTGATCTCTGCTCACCACCCTCATTCTGTCACTCACGGCACCAGCCCAGGCAAGTTCTTTACCACGCCAAGCCTCAGTTTCCCCAGGCATCGAAACTGGCTGCCTGGCCAGCCTCTTGGTGGGCGCTTGAGGGAAAACGGAAGCAGAAGCTTTTGAAAAGTTAAATGTTTCCTCTGCAAGAAGGGGGTCTTGGCTTCTCCCTGCTGCCTCCACGTCCTGACCCTCCACTCTCCCAGTGTCATGGGCTGTCTGTCTACCCGAGGCCACTCGTCTCTCTAGGGTGAACTGGGCCCTGCTCTGGCCCCTCCGTCAGACCACCCTGCCTGGCCATGCATTTAACGTGCCTGTGCCTAAAGCAGACCGTTCGATGTTCTCCCCGAAACGCATCCTGCCTCAGTGAAGGATCCCACGCTGTCCTCCCTGATCCAGGCCCCAGGAGTCACTGAAAACCTTCACCCAGGGCCCTCTTGGAGGACTGAGGCTCCCTAGCAACGATAATGTAACTCAGGATGCTTTTCCTGTTCTCTTGGGAAAAAAAGGTGAGATGGACAAATTGTAACTATTGGGCAAGTCAGACTTGCCTGCAAATCTCCGTCCCAGAACTGTGCCAGCTTACTGTTAGTGTTGCCACAAGGAACAAGGAGTTATCTGCCCACAGAACCAAACTCAGCTCCAAGGATGACATTTCGCATCGGCGCTCCCCACTGCCAGTAACTTCTGCTCCAAGGAAGGTTGGAAAAGGGCTGACAGCGCCGAGGACATCTCCTTGTGGTGCAAAACTGCTTTGAATAGAAAGTCCTGGAGCCTTTGGCTGCCCTGTCTCCTGATGTCCTCCAATCCAACCTCCTGGCTTATTTTAAAGATCTCAAACTAGGCCTGGTCAGCCCTGATTTCAGCAAGGTTCTAGAACAGCCAGCCTCACTTCCCAATCCGTGGGCAAGCCTGGAATATTTCCAGAAGCCTAGATTTACTCCCTGCAACACTCCCCACTGCCCAGGCCTTCCTCTCGGTACCTGACTAAGCCAGGCTTGGCCCCACCTCCGGCCTGTGCTCCTCCAGCTCCTCCGCTGGCCATACCCCCACACCAGGGCTTGGCTCGCAGACCCCTTCTTCAGGTCTGACTCAACTCTCACCCACCAGGTGAGTTGGGAGACCCCATTTGGGCCATCAACTTGCATTTCAAAGGCTGCAGGCAGTGCTGGACGGGGTGGGCCAGGCCAGGGGAGCAGTCAGCTGGAGGCCGAACTCACCCCAGCAAGATGGCAGTGGCTGGGACCAGGGAAGGACTGGGGAGGGGTCCTGGGCCCCTCCCAGCTGGGAGTGCTTCCTCCCAATTCCACAGGCCTCTCCTTTCTCAGAGCCTTGGCTCAGGTCAGGGCGAGGGTCACCGTCCTCCCCAGTAGGACTTGTCAGCACAGACTCTGCCCCCAGGCCCTGTTGCCAAGGGACCTCGACAAACACCAAAGGCAGACCTTGGGGGTGCAGGGTAATCAAGAATAAGTGAGCCCCCACTGCCTGTGGCAGGACAGGTGCCCAGCAGGTGAGAGCCAGCCCTGGGCCCAGCCTTCTAGGGGAGAGGACTGGGGGGTCAGCCCTGAGGGCCGCCCGACATGGGGGCTGCCTGAGCCCCTCAGGCTGGGCCGGCGGGACCACACAGCCATGTTCTCTGAAGCGTCACAATAAGCAAGGACAAAGGGACATCCTGCTGTCCATCCGAAAAGGACCACGAGTGGGGGACAGACCCGGAGAGGGGTGCGGTTTGCCCAGGGGCACGCAGCAAACCATGGTGACCTCAGCTTGTCACCAAACCTCTTCAAGAGGCTGTTTCCCTGTCCTTCAGCTGATGCAGCCCCCATCCTTAGTGTACACAGTAGGCGCTCAATAAATGTCAGTTGAGTGAGTCAGCCTGTACAACAGGCTGATTATAGGGCCTCCCTCCTAGTGTAGACAAGATGGGGGTGCCCAGGCTCCTGGGAGGCCGTGGGAGGGTGGGAGCTGTTTGGTTTTATCCTGACTCTCAGTCAGGGCATTGTCCAGTGTCCGTCCCCGGGGCTTGGGGGAATCCTTGGCAGAAGGAGGCACCTGCAGGAAGCCCCACGGAAGGGAGGGTGGGAGACACCCTTCAAGCCCCCTGCCTCAACCTTCAGCCAAGGCTCTCCCCGGTCAACATGGGACATGGGTAGGGGCCAAGTGAGTGCAAGGACCCTGGGCCTGGACCCTGCCGGGAGGGTGGGCACGAACTCTGAGGGCTCCCTGCCCCCCACGCCTTCTCAGCCAGCCCTGACAGGGGCTCTGGACACCCAGCATCCCCCTGCACCCCCTGCCACCTGCCAGCCACCCCCCAGTCACAAGGGCATCTGCCCAGGAGGGCTCCATCATCCTCACGAACCACAGCCTGGAGTAGCCCCAGCCCTGCCCCCTCCACACCCCCTGGTTTAGGGACCCTCCTTCCACAGGGGGCTCAGAGGGAGGGACCCCACACCCACGGGGCAGTGCCCCAGAGGTCTCTGTGGCATTTCCTCTGCTTCTGGGAGGATTTGCCTTGTGAACCGGGAGAGGCTGGGCTAGTTGGAGCGGGGGAGGGTTTCCCGCCATCTTGAGCCCTTCCCGACCCCCCGAGGGCGAGCTCTTGCCCAGCAGCCCCCGCCCCAGCTGGGTGCTCCCCTGAGGCCGTCCAGCCCTCCCGTCCTCCTCCGCAGCTTGTCACCGCCCCGCCACCCCTGCCTCCCTGGGCGGGATCGAGTTTCCCTCCGGGCATCTGAGCTCTTCCTGCTTCACCCCCGCCAGGGAGAGAGCCGAGCCCTTGTCAATAATTCACGGGGATTCACAGCAGGCCGGGAGGCTCACGGGAGCGTGGGGGTCGCGGCCTCCTGAGCGGGCGCCTGGGTCCTCTGATTGGGCCCTGCAGCGGGGGACAGCCGAAACCTTCACCCTCCCCCAGCTGCCAGCTCTGGGTGTCCCCAGCCTTGGGGACAGGGAATCTCCACCCCCAATGTAGGAGGCTGGGCCTACCAGCCCCTGACCCCGCTGCCTGGAGGCCTCACCCCGATTCCCAGCCGCCCCCTCCTGTCTGAGCCCACCCTGGCAACCACACAAAGGCGCCTCCTTATCAGCCAGGCCACACGCCACTGCAGGAAACGGAGCCCAGGCCCTCTGTCCACCTCCCCGAGATTCATGGCCTCTTCTGGGGGCCGGCGGCCCATCAGCCCAGGCCATCTGGCCACTGGGTCAGCACCACGGCCCAATCACGGCCAGCATCTGGTGTGGCGTGGGAGGGGGTCAGGTCCCCAAGACCCTGCGTCCCACAGAACAGCCAGGGCCTTCCTACGGCCAGCCTGGGCTCCCCACCTGTCGCGGGCACTGAGCCCTCACAGATCAAGCTGTTTGGGCTAAGCTGGCACTGCCATCCCCTCGGCTTTGGGGCGCATCATGTTTGAGGGAGGAGGCTTGCAGGTGCAGGAGGGTGTTCTCACCGTGGGGCCTCGGTGTCCTCTGCTCCTACGTGAGGGTGTGGGATGGGTGTCGCGGATGCAGCTCCCACACACCCACCCGGAGAGTCTAACCCAGGGGTCTGTGACAGTGCCCGTGGGCGGCTGATGTGCTGGCTCAGGACCCAGGCTCAGGTGGCCTGTCCTGGGCCAAGGGGACAA
Organism: Choloepus didactylus; assembly: GCF_015220235.1. Taxonomy (NCBI): domain Eukaryota; kingdom Metazoa; phylum Chordata; class Mammalia; order Pilosa; family Megalonychidae; genus Choloepus; species Choloepus didactylus. The sequence goes on from NC_051308.1 coordinate 243,283,753, forward strand.
ACGCAGCCCAGCCTGGTGGGTCTGAGGGCCGCCTGAGGTCTCCCTGGGGCACCAGCTGCTGCCGTCCTGCCACGCAGCCTCTGGCCGGGCCGGCCTCCCACCTGCTGCCTGGTGGCCGGTGGCCCTGCAGGTGCCCTCAGCAGTGAGCCAGGGGTGAGGACGGACCCTCTCACTTTGCTCTCCCTGGTGAGGCTGGGTCCTCTTTTGCCATTTGTGCCCCAGGCACCCACTTGGATGAGGGACCCCATCAGAGCCCCCACTCTGGCTCAGGCCCCCGTGGCCACCTCCCTCAGACAGGGTCTGTGTGACTTTCCCTCAGGACCCCTGCCTCCCCCTAGGAACAACTAGGACCCAGTATCCCCAGCACCCCCATATGATCCCCCTACTCTGCACTGAACCCCATTCTTCTGCATCTCCCCCTATCCTGGGGAGCTCCAGCTGCTGCTCGGCTGCTTTAGCAGACCAGCCGTGGAGGCCACGGGCCCTGGGAGGTTTGGGACCCCCATCCCCACCTTGGTAGTGGGAAGGGGCTGAGGGACCCCGGAAATGACAAGCTGCTGTCCAGGTGGCTTCGTCAGGGGGTTAGGGAATGGGGTGGGGGTCTGGGTGGGGGTAACTGATGTGGCTCCAACTCCCTCTCCCAGACTAGGGTCTAGGAGGTGCTTCTGCCCCCCCTCCCCATTTAGAACAGTCTTGCAAATTAGCACAGGACAGAGCTGGAGAGCCCCCCTGTGCAGGCTCCTCAGCATCCCGGAGGGGAGCAGGTGGCCCTGGCCTGTGGGCCCCGTCTGGTTGCCTGGCAGGTGCTGAGGACTGGCTGCAAGGCTCTGGGACAGTGGCCACAGGTCACCCTCCAGGGCTTTCCAAGGAGGAGCCAGGTCTTGGCTTGGGGAGACACTGTCCCTGGCCAGGCCCCTGGACTACTGGACTGGCACTGCAGGCTCCGGGCATCCCCAGTGCCCTGACCCACCCTCCGCCGAGGCCCCAGGGGCTGTCCTTACTCAGGGTAGTGCATGACGAGAAGCCTCAGGGAGGGAAAGTCTCCTTTGGCGGCGGCATAGTGGATAGGCAGAGCGCCCGTGTCTGTGGCCACGGTGGGGTCCCCACCGCCGTAACGTAGCAGCCAGTCCACCACCTCAGGGTGGCCAAAGCGGGCAGCCAGATGCAGGACTGTGGCACCAGAATTGTCTTTGTCCTGTGGGAGAGGAGCCTGTTGAAGTCCAAAACCCTTGCCCTGCCCTCACCCCTGGTTCCCACCCCTTCCTCCTCCCATCAGCCACTGGGGCAGCTCCAGCCGCTCTGTCCGCCCAGACTGAGCGGCCAGGCCTCACTTGGCCGTGATTTTTTGGGTCGAGCTGATCCTGGGGTTCAAACCCTGCTCTGTCCTCGGGTGACTACTTGGCCCTTTTTGAACTTCAATCCCTCAACTGTGTCACCCTGCAGGGGTTGTGAGGGCTGCAGGTGGCAACCGGGAAATGCCTGGCCATATGGGCTCTCAGGGCACCTCTTCACGGTGAGAGCCCCGGTTCCTGCCCAGAACCACAGCCCCTGACCCCCAGGAGCTCTGGGAACCTGGAAGGAGCGTGTGAGCACTGCATGCAGAGCAGGTCAGGAAGGGTGGGCCGTCAGGGCTGCGCCAGGATGGTGGGGACGCCCCTGCGTCCAGCTCAAACCCTTACCCCTCCCTCTCCCCAGGCTGTCATGAGGCCCCTCCATCAGCCCGACCTCGGGGCAGAAAACAGCCCTCCCAGCACGCTCCTCCTGCCCCCGCCACAGAGAACAGGCTGTGCCCTTGCGCTGTGGAGGAGGAAGCTTCCAGGTGCTGGTGTGCAGGGTGCAGGGCAGCACAGCCAGAGGTGGCAGTTGTGGGCAACAGTCAGCCCCGAGAGGGGCTTGGGCGAGACTCGCATAAGGCCACACCAGAGGGGCCGGAGCCAGTGGTCTGGTCCGGAACTGCAGGGGCAACATCTGTGGGTGTGGGGTGGGGTGTCTGTGGAGAAGGGGCTGGGGGCCGCTGTGTACCCTGGGCAAGGAGGAGAAGCATCGAGAGTGCAGACATCTGGACCCACAGGCTGGTGCCTTTGGGAGAGTGGGCACTGGTTCCAGAACAGAGCAAGCTCCCAGCCCCAAGAGAGTGACACCTCTGTCCCTCCTTGCCCAGAGACAGGGCACCTTGGGGAAAGAGGGGGCAGGGATGTCTGGGACGCAGGAGAGACCCCAGTTGCAGGAAGACAAACCCCAGTGGGGAGAGGAACTCTGAGGATCCTGTAAGAAATGGGAACGGGAAGGAGGGAGCAGAGCAGCCTGGGGGGCAGGGGCACGGTCACGTCAGGCTAGTGCAGGGCAAAGGCTGCTTGGAAGGAGGCTGGGAGGATGGCAAGGCCGGGAGGAAGGCCCTTAGGAAGCCGGGGGCTTTGCTGAGCCCCTCCTGTGTGTAGGGCAGCCCGTGGAGGCAGAAGTCTCCCTCAGTCTGTCCCCCCAGCAGCACTGGGCCCCGGCTCTTGAGAAAGGCCCAGGAAGTCTTCAGGGCTCCGGGCCCCTGGATGGGGCGGCAGTAAGGAGACAGCCACAGGCCTCTGGACTCTGGCCTGACCCCAAGCCTCACGTGCTCAGGCCCGTACTCCAAAGCTGCTTATCTGCAAGGCAGGGCCAGAACTGAGATCACCCTATGCCCCGACTCCCACTTCCACCCCCAGCACCCAAGCCTGCCAGGGCTGGAGGGAGGAGGCTTGATAAGCTGGGCACAAGGCCACCTGCCCCTTCCCACCTCCTCTGCAGTGGCGAGGGAGGCTTCCGGCCAAGGCCGGACGGGGGGATCAGGGAGGACAGTGCCACCTCCCAAAAGAGTGGACACGGGGCACGTGGCCAGGAACCCCTGATAACAGGGCGGCCAGGAGATAAGGAGAGCGGCCGTCTCCCTAGGAAGACTGAGAAGGGGGGCCCTGCTCTCCAAGGGCAGCGGGTGGGAGGGGTTCCGACCATCCTTCGGGCCGGCCCGCCAGCTGGGGTCCCACGTGCCCGCACCCCTCCTTCTCCCTGTTAACCCAGTGCGCTTTCTGAATGGAACATCAGTTCTGGCCCGTCCCTCCATTGGCTTCCCCGCAGCAACCAGAATATCATCCAAATTCCTAACCGTGGCCTACGAGACCCTCTGCCCTGGCAGCCCACCTCCCCACACACTGGTCTCCTTGCCTCCCTCCCCAAGGCAGGGATGTGCATGCCTCGGGGCTTGGCGCTGCTCGTTCCCTGTGCTCAGAACTCTCTGATTGTCCCCTGGTCACCTTCTCATCAGCCAGGACTCCCCGCGAGGTCCCTCTCGAGAGTGGCTGTCCCTGGCCCTCCAGCCCCAGCAGTTCTCTGTGGCTTAAGCAGCTGTGTGCGTTTGTTGGCCTTTGCCCCACATTTTGGTCACTGCTAAATCCCAGGCCCATCTCCATCGAAGCCTGAGCTGCCTCCTTCTCCAGCTCAGAGGGCCAGGCTTGCACCAGCCTAGGGGGCCACCAAGAGATACTGGGGCCTGGGGACAGGAAGACTCAGGCTGGGGTGGAGAAGCCTGAAGGGGCTGAGGTCAGGGGGCCAACTCAGGTCCTGGGGGGAGGTCCCCGTTTACCATCACCCGCCACCCCTCCCCCACACCCCGGCAGAAAGGATCTGCTGCCCAGGCCCTCTGTACCCCCACCCACCCTGCAGGACTTGGTGGCTCAGCGCCCTGCAGTAAGTGGACTCTGCGTGAAAGCCAGTCCAGTTGAGCCCAGTTTCCTTCCGGACCCCAACACTAAGTGCTGTTCCAGGGAGCACCAGGGCAGGCTGGGGCCTCTGCCCAGTACTCTCAGCCCCGCGCGCCCACCCCACGCAAAACTCTCTGAAAGGAGCTCCTGCAGGGCTCCGCGGGGCCCGGGAGGTACCCAACCCCACCCACCCCGGAGCCACAAGGGCCTCCCGGCCAGCGCCCTCTCCTGGAGAGGAAGCCCGCGGGGGCGCGGTGAGCGGCGCAGACCCACCTGCACTCCGCAGCCGCCCTGCGACAGCAGCCACTGCAGGCAGGCGAGGTGGCCGGTGGCGGCGGCGTCGTGGGCCGGCGTGGCGCCGTTGCGCGCGCGGGCCGCGGCGGGCAGAGCGGCCTCCTCCACCAGGAAGCGCAGGCAGTGCAGCTTGCCAGCGCGGGCCGCGTGGTGCACGGGCAGCGCGTCCAGGGGGTCGCGCAGCGAGGGCCCCAGCAGGCCGGCGGCGTGCAGGGACCTCAACTCGTCCAGCTCGCCCTGTCGCGCCGCCTGCAGCGCCTGCTCCAGGGCCATGGTGCCGCCCGCGGCGCCGCGACCCCGCGCTCAGTGCGGCCCCCGGAGCGCCATGCGCTCGTCCTCGGGCAGGAGAGGAGCCTGAGGCGCGACCGTCTGGGCTCGGCGGGCCGGGGAGGTGGAGCGGCTGCGGGGCTGGCCTCTGTGCGCGCTGTCGTGCCCGCTCCGCCTCCGCAACGCTCTGGGGTCAGGCCCCCCTGGGGCGCCGGGTTTAAGCCTGGGGCCCGCCCCCGCCCCGCCTCCGCCCCGCACTGCACCGCCTCCGGCTCCTCCCGAGCCTCCCTCTCCGGACCCCGCCGCGCAGCCCCGCGCTGGAAGAGCTGCGGGGTGGCGGGGGCGCACCTCCCGCCCGCGGGGTGCAGGGTACCGTATGCGGGGCGTCGCGCGCGATCGAGGCGGATGAGCTTAGGGGCTTCCCTCCCAATTTGCCTCACGTAAAACGAGATCCCAGAGGGCGCCAAAACCGGGTCAAAATTCGGGAACCCTCCAGGCTCTTGGGAGAATTTCTCCATCAACCGCCTGCCCACTACGCTCTGTTTCAGGCTGTGGGGACACAGCAAGCAATGGCTGCAATTCCAGAGGGTGACAAGTGTCATCAGAACAGGCAAGCAGGGTGATAGTGATTTGTAGGGTCTACGTGGGCGGTTGGGGAACAGCCCATCTGGGGAGGTGTCTAGGGCTAGGTTTTGAGCGGTCAGAGGGGTCTTCCAGGGAGGGTGAACGGCAGGGGCCACAGTCCTGAGGCCCGAGGGCTTTGGGTCTCCCCAACGGATATCGGGTTCCCAGCCCTCCTGGGTCCCTCCAGATCCAAGCGCTGTGCTCTGAGCCATTGGGAGGGAGGGAGGAAAGGAGGAAAGGAAAGGAACACCAGCTATGTTCAGAAGTCTGGGTCTAGGGAAGACTCAGCTGTGAGCCCGAGGGCCTGAGGTTGCCAAGCTGGGAGAGGAGGAAGCAGGGGTTGCAGGGGCGCAGGGTCAGCGGGGAGACACGCCAGCACTGAGTCGGCAGAGCGGGCGCCGCTACCCTTCGCGGAGGGCCCAGGAAGGCCCTGCTAGGCAGGGGCAGGGCGAGCATGTGGGCCAAGCCACCCTGTGGGCATGGCCGGAACCCAGTAGTGGGAGCTGGAGAGAGGGACGGCCCGAGGGACACCAGGAAGAGCTGCCAGAAGGTGGGAGCTGCGTACTCGCGGAAGCGCAGCCGGTGGCCTTGAAACTGCCTGTGTCCTTCCTCTCCCATTCCATTCACCACCCACCGGATCCCTGTGAGGGCCCGGACCGGGGCTGACTGGTTCACCCAGCGCCTAACCCCCGCCTGGCAAAGAGTGGAGCTGAAAATGCTGCCTTATGAAGCCTCTTCATTCCTGGCGCTGGACTCCAGGGCTGCCGCGGACATTATTCCCCCCGGCCGCCACCTGGTGGCGCCGTGCGCGATGGCCTCCTGCTCTCCTAGGCACGCTGCCAACCCGAGCCGCTGTGCCCCTGCGGAGGCCTGGTGGTTTTCAACAACCACCACCCGGCGGGACGGCCTTGCTCATTCCAGGGGACGTGTGACCGCTGGAGTCTGGGACCTCTGTCCAGAGGTTTACAGACAAAGGGCAGGAGGAGTTTTTTCCTGGCAGCCTCGGTGCTGCAGGCTCACCAAGGCCAGTAAGCGTTGAAGGCATGGCAGGGATGAAGAGCTAAAATGGCTTGTTTTGGGTGCCTTTCTCCTGTGACTCCTCCAGGAGGAGCAACCTCCACAATTGGGGTCTCCCACCCCCAGGGCGGCTCTCCTGGCCCTGGCCACCCTCATCTAACTGCAGTTTGGTCAGGCACGGGTGATGTGCAGCCACCCCAGTGTGGGTGTCTCCACCTGCGCTAGTGACATTTCTGTAAAAGCCACATGTGAGCCCCACACCTGCTGACCAGCCGCTCAGACTCCTTCCAGGACAGGGCTCAAACCCTGGCTGGGAATCAGGTCCTCCTAGGCACCCCTCCCCTCCTCTCCTCTCCCCTCCCACAACCCTGGAGAGTGACTGACACTAAGAGCACATTAATGGGGGCCCTGCAGCTTGCCAGGTGCTGTGCCAATCTTCACACACATATTTAATCCTCAGGCAAATGCTATGAAAGAGGTACAAGTGCTATCTCCATTTTACAGCTGGGGAAACCAGGGCACAGGGAGTTTTTGTTTTTTTGTTTTTTTTTTCTTAAGGATCTTGCTGGAGGTGACACAAATGGGAGGTGGCATACTCACTCTCTGGCCCACCCTGCCATGCTCTGCTCCCTCAGGACCCCTGCACCTGAAGTTCCCTCTGCCCAGGGCACCTGCCACTGTCTCCCACCTCCCAGGTGTCACCATAGGGGTCCCCTCCCCAGGAGGCCATCTCTCACCCCTTTGCTGGGTTCTCCCCACCATCCACCCTGGTTTGCATGAGAATTGCCTGTTTAGGCCTCTCCCACAACCCAAGGGCCAGTGTATTTCCCAAGGGCAGGGACCAGAGATGGAATGTACCCCCAATCTACCCCCAGAGCTGGCACTTAGTGGATCACTTGGTGGTCCTGCCGCCACCCACTGAGCTACCCCACCTAAGTGCCCCTGGCTCTGCATGACTCCTCCCTCCTAGTAACAAGTACCTCCCTCCCCCCCAGCGAACCATTTGGTTGAGGGGGGGCGGTGGGCTACCTGCTCAGTCCTTTACAGCAGGGGGTAGTCCTTCACAGTGATGGTTGGGAGACACTTTTAAAGCTGGCAGTAACTGACATTGAAAAGGGGCTTGCTCTTTAGCCCCCTCCCCCACAGTCTTCAAATGGTGGTCTCCAGGCCTGGAGGGGACTGTTCTAGGCTGGACCCTCTTCCCCAGGCCTCTCCCCCCTGGGGGATCTTGGGTCCCCCTCCCTGATGGTGCAGATGTCGGTGCGGAGCGGGCTGTAGACAGAGCTGTGTGAGCCAGCATGGATGGCCCAGGCAGGGTAGGGGCATGTGTGCCATCCACGATGTCCTTTTGTGAGCACTTAAAGAGTAATTAATTATCTGGGAAGGGGCTGGCCCATAGGTACCCTAGGCTCAGAGATACCTGGGGGACAGGAGTTCAGGCACCCCCCAGGCCCTACCGGGCCCCTGTGTTGATGATTTATTCTTATAATTAGAACCCTTATGAGGACTAATGGAGCCCTTGGCCCTGTACTTGACACACAGTAGGTGCCTGAAAAATGCTGGTTAGTTGGTCCTTTGCGTGCGACAGAGAGCGACAGGTGACCCTCGCCCAGGCTGCTCTGAGCTCACTTGCTGGCGGGCAGGCCGGTGCCCTCGGGTCCTGTTGGGGGAGCGCGTGGCAGCTGGGCTTGGGGAGATGGGACGGGGTGCGGGGGGCGGCGGGGCCGAGGTGACTTTCCAGCACCGCGGACAGCGCCAGCCCCTGCTCCGCCCCGCGGGGCCTCCTCGGCTGGGCTCTCTGGGTCCCGCCCGCCGCCGGTAGCTGGGTCCGCCCGGCCGTCCACGGTGCCGACCGCCCGGTTGGCCGTTGCGCCGCCAGCCGGGTCGGGGGAGGGGAGCCCGGAGCAGATGGGCGGTGGACGCCCAGCCGGTCGCAGCAGCAACGGCCACGCGGCGCGGAGGCGGGTCGGGCGCGCGGCTGGGGCCGAGGCGGGCAGCCGGGAGCCGCGCCCAGGACCGCCCCGCCGGGTCACGTGAGCCCGGCAGTCCCGCGGGTGGGAACCCGGAGCCCGGAGCCGGTTGAAATGCAAATAAGCTCTAAAGGATACCAGAGTTGGGGCTTCTGGGCTGCCTCGACCTCTCGGCGCCTCAGTTTCCCCATCGGTGACCGTGGGCGGGCAACCAGATGTTTCCTAACCTGAAGAACCGTTGGCGGATTCTGTGGCATCCCCAGAGCCGCGGACAGGGAGCCCAGCGACCCGGACCCTAGTCCTGGCTCCCCATTCCCCAGCGGCGAGCGCCTGAGCAAACGAGCCCTGGCTCCCACCCTCAGTTTCCCTCCCAGTCCGCGGAGCAGCTGGTGGCTTCGGCCAGAGGAGGCGCCGAGCCCTAACCGGGAATGAATGGAGGCCGGAGCTGGAGAAGGGGTGGGGGCGCAGCCGGAGCGAGGCGAGGTCTGGCGGGTCCCGCACTCTTCCTGCCTGGTGGGTCCGGGCGGCGACCCCGTGCCCCCGACGGCGCCCGCACAACCCCCACGGGTGCTCGGCGGGACGCGAAGGCCCGGAGCGAATCCCCTGGGGCGCCGCCGTGCCGGGTCCCGCCTGCACCTGCAGGAACAAAGCCGGGAGGTGGGGCCGGCGGGCGGCGGGACTCCACGGGCGGGGCGCGGCGGGGCGGGAGGAGCCGCCTCCTTAAAGCCGGGCTGCGGACGCCGCACACTCTTCTCTGGCGCCGGCTGCGGCCTCGCACCGGACTTCCCTGGGCGCCTCGGTCCGCGCTCCGCGTCGGGGCGCGCGCGGGTCTCCCTCGGAGCGCGGCCCACGGCGGCCGCCACTTCCCGCTGCGCATGGGGCTGCCCCGGAGGGCCGCGGAATCGGCGGAGCTGCGCAAGGTGGGAGCCGGGGCCTGGGGGCGCGGGGCCGGGGCCGGGGGACCGGGACCCGCGTAACCGCGGCCTCTGCGCCCGCCCGCAGAGCCTGAAGCCGCTGCTGGAGAAGCGCCGCCGCGCGCGCATCAATGCCAGCCTGAGCCAGCTCAGGGGGCTCATCCTGCCGCTGCTGGGCCGCGAGGTGAGTGCGGGCGGGCGGGCCCGGGGACCTCCGCCCCAGGGACCAGCGAGGGGGTGCTGCGCGACGTCCAAGACAGAGTCCCAGCCGGGCCACCGCGCACGCGCACCGAGCTCCTGGCAAGAGCACGGTGCCCACGGCAGCCGGCTGGAGCTCTCTGTCTCGTCTGTCCTTCTCTCGGTCCCTCTCGCTCGTGGCTGGGCGCAGAGCTCCCGCTACTCAAAGCTGGAGAAGGCGGACATCCTGGAAATGACCGTGCGCTTCCTGCAGGAGCTGCCCGCGTCCCCCTGTCCCGCAGTCGCGCCCAGTGAGTGAGCCCACCCCGCCCTGCCCCGCGCCCGCCCCGCGCCCGCCCGGGTCCCAGCCCGCCGGCGCCTCACGCCGCTCTCTTCCTGCAGCGCCCTCCGACAGCTTCCGTGAGGGCTACCGCACCTGCCTGGCGCGCCTGGCCCGCGTGCTGCCCGCCTGCCACGTCCTGGAGCCCGGCGTGAGCACGCGCCTCCTGGAGCACCTGCGGCGCAGGGCGGCCGGCGCCACCCCCGACGGCGGGCACAGCAGGGACTCGGGCCGCCCCGCCTCGCCCGCCCCGCCGCCCGCATCCCCGCCGCCAGCGCCTCTCGGAGGCCCCAGCCTCTGGCGGCCGTGGTAGACCCCTGGGCGGTCCACCGACCCTGCTGTGAGGGTCGCGGAGTGCTGGGCTGTCCGAGGAGCTCTAGGAGTGGCTGCTGTTGCCCCCACGAGGGAGCAACCCAGCATCTGACAACTAGGTTGGACCCCTGATGTTGTGACTCGTGGGGCAGCATGGAGGCTCTGGGGGGACTCCAAGGACATAAGGGGAGGGGCCCTGCCTGCACACCCCAACTGGGAGTTGTCTGGACCTGAAGACAAGGAGCAGGACCTACAGGGTGGAGGTGGTTCTGGAACTGGGCACACCTGCCCCAGCACTGGCACCAGCCCAAGGATTGGGCCAGGAGCTCACCTGGGCCAGGTGCAAGCACCTGCTCTGACTGGTCACTGCCCTCCCAGCCCTGCGGGGGGCCTGAGTCCTTGCCAGCTCAGCTTGGGAACCTCTGGGCACACAGCAGCAATGGCCTCTAGCCCCACCCATCCCCTTCCAGGGCTCTGCAGGGCACCAAAGTAGAGCAAAAGGGCTGGGCAGGGCTGGGGAGCCATTTCCCAGCAACATCACCTCTGCTTCTGGGCTGTCCTGCCCAAAGGCCCCACTTCCTGGGACACGGCACAGCAGAGCTGCTGCTATGGAGAGTATTGCTAGGTGGAGGTGGTTGTGGGAATGAATGCATTCCCTAAGCCTCGATTTACCGTCTGTGCCTCACACTTCAGGGCTTGGGGAAGCTTGTGGCCCTGTGCAGAGGACAGTGCTGGTGAGAGCTGAGCAGGGCCCATATCGTGGAGCAGCAGCGTATCAGGGGATGGCAGCAGGTTAAAGACAGGAAACACCTTCCCTCTTGTTCTTGTAGCAACCACTCTGTGCAACTCATCGGGACAGGTTACTGGAAGCTACCTGTTCTTGGGACTTCTCCTTCTTCTCCACGGAAGCCAGGAGGACTAGCAAAACCCCACGGAAGAGCCTGCAGATCACAGGATGGGGTGCCCAAGAGAAGGCAGGAGTGTCTGCGGCCATCTCCAGTTCTGTCCGTGCCATTCCATTGGGGGGGCTGGGAGCTCACCCCCTCCACGGCTAACAGTCCATGCTGGGGACCAGGCACTGGAAGCAAGAAGCTGGAGCTGATGGGGGGTGGGGACAGGGGGTGGCAGTAAGTCAGACTCTGCCACCCAGCCCAGCCCATGATGACCTGAGCTCGGATTTGGGTGGTGGGATGCAGGGGAAGCCGTGGGTCTATTGAAGATGTTGGTTTAATGGAACAAGGCTGTGCTGTCCTAGCACTTCTTGGGGCCCCACTGCTAGACTAAACTCCTGGAGGGCAGGGCTGCATCTGGGTGAGGCACTCTGCACCCAGTGGTGCTCAATAAACCTTGTAGACCAAATGACGGGTGATGTGCTTAGACCACCTTGCCGGGCCGAACTGGGAAAGCCTGGCTTTGGCCTGACCCATTCACCCTGGGGATCACTTCGAATATCTATAGTCACTCCACAGGGAGCCCTGGGAATGAGGAGGTGGGGGGCGAGTGTGTGGAAAGCAGGGAGGACAGTCTCCTCTTAGGGTCACCCATTCCTCAGACTCCACAGCCGCTGGTGACTGCTTTCCTGGGTTGCTGGAGCAACGAAAGAATGAGGGGCAGGGAACCCCAGGCTCAATCCACCACTTGGGTTCACGGTTCCTCCTTGGATCAAGGGTTTGGCATCAGGCACACACCAGGCAGGCTCCTTGTCCCTGCAAATAAGAACTTCCAAAAGGGGTCTAAACCCTGGGAGAACTGCCCGACCAAGTCCCCTCCCTCCTTCTGGCCGGGCCTGCCACTTCTCAGTTCTCAGGGCCCAAACTGGTCCCAGTTCCCTGACTCCTGTTGACTAGACCCCAATCGTGCCAGGGTGCAAGCAGCCAGGGAAGGGGACGGATAAGAGGTGTGTGAGGCTGGTGACTCACAGGGTCGGGCACTCACGGAACCTGAGCTGGCAGCCAGCACAGCCATGGCGGGTGTGGAGGCAAGCCCAGACGGGTGAGTGCTGGGCCCAAAGCAAGAAGCCACCTTCCGAGCAGGGATGTGCAAGAGCTGCCCAGAAGGCCTCAGCTGGGGCTGGCCTTGTGAAATAGGGATGCCCACCCCCTCCTCCACGAGGCACCTGCAGGCACCTCCTCCAGGGACCATCCTGCCCCCCTCTCCCAAGTATTCCCAGAGCCCTGTCTGGTGGCCAGAGGTGAGCGAGAACGTGGGCTTTCTTTTTTTTGCCTTTGTGGGGGAGGCTGCCTTAATCAGAGGGACGTATTATGCCACATCTTGCCCACTGGCCAGCTCTTGGGATGCCCTTTCTGAGATTCTCTCATGATTCAGCTGAATGCTCCCTGTTAGAGAAAAGATCCCCATGTTCTCTAATCAAGCCAGTGGGTGAAATGATTCCAACCTTAGCGCTGAGCTGTTGGGAACGGATCTTTGCCAAAACGTCGGCTTCCGAGGAGACGTGGGCCTGGGGCGGTCTCCACCTGTTCCCTGGCCCCAGACAATTACGAGAGGTCACATCTAGTTCCTTGGACAATGACCATCATGGGAGAGCGAGGATAAAGAGCAGGTTGCCGCGGACGACCCTTCTCATAGACATTCACAAACAATTCTACTCCCCGTGGAGAGCTCAGGCTCCTGCAGATGGGGCCCCCCTCTCTGGACCAGGAGTTGGATGAACGAAGCCTTTGGGGGCACATCTGGGAGGCCCTGTGGCCCCGCCCAGCCCCTGCTTTGGGGTCACTCCCTGGATAGAGGGGCCACCCCCTACCGTGTACATTCTCTGTTTAGGTCTCTGTGTGCCCCATCCAGGGATACACCCACAATGTCAAGACCATGTTTATTTATTTAATCGTTTATTTAATTAACTTATTTATTAAACACACCACGATGTTAGTGCCAGAGAACTACCTCAGCCCATGGCGTCATCCCCTTTTTCTTTCTTGCCTTTAAGTACATGGACGTGTGGCTGCCCCCAAGTCTCTGCGTGGTGCTGGTGTGGCTGTTTCTGGAAGACTTGTGTGTGTGTGTGTGTGTGTCTGGCTGGCTGGCTGTGTGTCTGGGAAGCTGTGGCCGCCCTCCAGAGGGCTGCCCTGGCATGTGGTGTGAGGGAGAAGTTTCCCAGTGAGTAACGAGTTTCACTCAGTGTTTTCAGAGGCCCTGGCAAAGCCCCGGGTGCCTAAAGCAACTGTATAATAAAACTTTGACTAATGGCTTCAGAGGCGTGAGAAAGCGGCTGCAGGGCCCGCCTCCCGCACACGGGCAGTCTTGTCAGCCGCGATCCGCTGGGGGGCAGCAGGGAGCAGGGGCCGGGTGGCGGAGCAAGGACCCCGGCTGCGTAAATGAGGGGTTCCCAGGCCTGGGAGTGAGGGGGCAAAGGAAGAAGATTCCAGGCTATGTGCCCACCGCTGGTCTGATGTGGAGGATGTGTTTGGTGTATTCAAAACCTCAGGGATTTATATGTAAGGGTAAATTAAAGGAAAAAAAAATAAAGGGGTGGGACATCTGACAAAAAGAAACAAAGGATAAGATAGTTGATTCAAGAACTGTCTTCACAGTAATAACATTGAATGTGAATAGATTAAACTCTCCAATTCAAAGATACAGATTGGCAGAATGGATTAAAAAGTGGAAACCATCAATATGCTGTTCACTAGAGACTCATCTTAGACCAGTGACACAAAGATTGAAAGTGAAAGAATGGAAAAAAACAGATGCAAGCTACAGCCAAAAGAAAGCAGCAGTAGCAATACTAATTTCAGACAAAATAGACTTTAAATGCAAAGATGTAATAAGAGACAAAGAAGGACACTATATATTAATAAAAGGGACAATTCACCAAGAAGAAATAACAATCATAAATGTTCATGCACCCAATCAAGGAGCTCCAAAGTACATGAGACATTAGCAAAACTGAAGGGAGCCATAGACATTTCTACAATAATTGTGGGAGACTTCAATACACCACTCTCTCCTATAAATAGATCAACCAGACAGAATCAATAATGAAATTGAGAACCTAAACAATGTGATAAATGAATTAGACTTAATAGATATATATATAGATAATTACATCCCAAGTTACCGGGATATACATTTTTCTCTAGCAGTCATGGAATGTTCTCCAGGATAGAGCATATGCTGGGGCACAAAACAAGCCTCAATAAATTAAAAAAGATTGCAATTATTCAAAGTACATTCTCTGACCATAATGAAATGCGGCTGGAAATCAATAACCACCAAAGAACCAGAACATGCACAAATATGTGGAAGTTAAACAGCACACTCCTAAACAATGAGTAGGTCAAAGAATAAACTGCAGGAGAAATTGGAAAATTTCTAGAGATGAATGAAAATGAGAACACAACATATCAAAACCTATGGGATGCAGTGGTGCTGAGGGAGAAATTCATAGCCCTTAATGCATACATTAAAAAGGAAGAAAGAGCTAAAATCAAAGACCTAGTGGAACAACTAAAGAAGCTAGAGAATGATCAGCAAGCTAATCCTAAAGCTAGTAGAAGAAAAGAAATAGCAAGGATTAAGGCAGAAATAAATGACATGGAGAACAAAAACAACAACAAAAACAATGGAAAGAATAAACAAAACCAAAAGTTGCTTCTTTGAGAAGATCAACAAGATTAACAAGCCCTTAGCTAGACTGACAAAGCCAAAAGGAGAGAAGACCCAAATAAACAAAATCATAAATGAGAGGGGGGACATTAATTTGGATCCTGAAGAAATTAAAAAAATTATGAGAGGATACTATGAACAACTGTACACCAACAAACTAGACAATTTAGAGGAAATAATTTCCTGGAAACACATGAACAACCTAGACTCACTCGAGAAGAAATAGAAGATCTCAACAAACCAATCACAAGTAAAGAGATCCAATCAGTCACCAAGAAGCTTCCTACAAATAAAAGTCCTGGTTCAGATGGCTTTACAGGGGAATTTTACCAAACTTTGCAAAAAGAACTGACACCATTCCTGCTGAAACTCTTTCAGAAAATTGAAGGAAAAGGAACATTACCTAACTCATTTTATAAAGCTAACATCACTCTAATACCAAAACCAAATAAAGATGCTACAAGAAAGGAAAACCACAGATCAATCTCCCTAATGAATATGGATGCAACAATTCTCAACAAAATACTTGCATATTGAATCCAAAGACACATGAAAAGAATCATTCATGTGGGGTTCATTTCTGGCATGCAAGGACGGTTCAACATAAGAAAATTAATCAATGTAATACAACACATTAAAGAATCAAAAGGGAAAAATCAAATGATCATCCCAATAGATGCTGAAAAAGCATTCAACAAAATTCAGCATCTTGTTTTGATAAAATCACTTCAAAAGGTAGGAATTGAAGGACACTTCCTCAATATAATAAAGGGCATATATGAAAAACCCACAGCCAGCATAGTACTCAATGGTGAGAGACTGAAAGCCTTCACCCTAAGATCAGGAATGAGACAAGGATGCCTGCTGTCACTACTGTTATTCAACATTGTGCTAGAAGTGCTAGCCAGAGCAATCCAGCAAGACAAAGAAATCAAAGACATCGAAATTAGAAAGGAAGAAGTAAAACTGTCATTATTTGCAGATAATATGATTTTATATTTGGAAAATCCTGAGAAATCGACAATATAGCTACTTAAGCTAATAAACAAATTCAGCAAAGTGGTGGGATACAAGATTAATGCCCAAAAGTCAGTAATGTTCCTATACACTAGAAATGACCCAACTGAAGAGACACTCAAGAAAAAAATTTCATTCTCAATAGCAACTAAAAAATCAAGTACCTAGGAATAAACTTAACCAAGGAAGTAAAAGAGCGCTACACAAAAAATTACATAACTTTACTGAAGGAAATCAAAGGAGACCTAATGAGGTGGAAAGATATTCCATGTTCATGCATAAGAAGGCTAAATGTCATCAAGATGTCCGTTCTACCCAAACTGATCTACGGATTCAATGCAGTTCCAACAAAATTTCAACAACCTATTTTGCAGACTTGGAAAAGCTAGTAATCAAATTTATTTGGAAGGGAAAAGGGCCTTAAATTGCTAAAAACATTCTAAAGGAAGAACAAAGTGGGAGGATATACACTTCCTGACTTTGAAGACTACTATAAACCCACAGTGGTCAAAATAGCACAGTATTGGCCCAAAGATAGACTTATTGATCAATGGAATCGAATTGAGAATTTGGAAATAGACCCTCAGATCTATGGTAGACTGATTTTTGATAAGGCCCCCAAATCCACTGAACTGGGACAGAGCAGTCTCCTCAACAAAGGGGCTGGGAGAACTAGATCTCCATATCCAAAGGAATGAAAGAGGACCCCTACCTCACCCCCTATACAAAAATTAACTCAAAGTGGATCAAAGACCTCAATATAAGAGACAGCACAATAAAACTCTTAGAAGATAAAACAGGGAAACATCATCAAGGCCTAGTAATAGGAGGTAGCTTCTTAGACCTTACACCCAAAGCACAAGCAACAAAAGAAAAAATAGATAAATGGGAAATCCTCAAAATCAAAAGCTTCTGTACCTCAAAGAAATTTGTCCAAAAGGTGAAGAGGCAACCAACACAATGGGAGAAAATATTCGGAAACTATATATCTGATAAGAGATTGATATCCTGCATATATAAAGAAATCCTACAACTCAACAACAGTAGTACAAACAGCCCAGTTATAAAATGGGCAAAAGAAATGGAAAGGCATTTTTCTGAAGAGGAAATATAAATGGCTAAAACACACGTGAAAAAATGTTCATCTTCACTATTAAGGAAATGCAAACCAAAACCGCAATGAGAAATCATCTCACACCAGTAAGAATGGCTGCCATTAAACACACAGGAAACTACAAATACTGGAGAGGATGTGAAGTTGCAACTCTTATTCGTTGTTGGTGGGAATGTACTGCTGCTGTGGAAAACAGTTTGACAGTTTCTCAGAAAACTAGATATTGAGTTATCCTGTGTTCTGGTTTGCTAATGCTGCCATTATACAAAACACCAGAAATGGATCAGCTTTTATAAAGGGGGGTTATTTGGTTACACAGTTACAGTCTTAAGGCCAAAAAGTGTCCAAGATAAGGCATCAACAACAGGGTACCTTCACTGGAGAAAGGCCATTGGCATCCAGAAAACCCCTGTTAGCTGGGAAGACACATGGCTGGCATCTGCTTGCTCCCAGGTTACATTTCAAAATGGTGTTCTCCAAAATGTCAGTGTCAGCTTTCAATGGCTATCTTCAAAATGTCTCTGTAAGCTGCAGCTCTGAGGTCCTTCTGTATGTGAGCTTTTATAAGACTCCAGTGAATTAATCAAGACCCATGCTGAATGGGTGGGGCTACACCTCCCTGGAAACATTCAATCAGAGGTCACACCCTAACCAAAGGTGTCACTCACAGTTGGGTGGGTCACATCTCCATGGAAACAGCCTAATCCCCATATCCCACAAGATTGGATTAAAAGATCATGACTTTTTCTTGGGGAACATAATATATCCAAACTGGCACATTCCACCCCCTGGGTCCCAGAAACACATGATCTTGCCATATACAAAATACATTCATCCCATCACAATATCACAGAAATTTAAATAATTTCGGTAACAATAGGTAAGTACAAGATCCTGTCAAAATCAGTTACAGGTATGGTCTGTCCTAAGGCAAAATTTTCCTCTAGCTGTGGACCTGTGAAACTTAGAACAAGTTATCTGCTGCCAATATACAAAGGAGGGACATTCACAGGATAAACATTCCCACTGCCATGGGAGAAACTGAAAGGAAAACAGGGTTTAAGGGACCAAAACAGTTCCTAAAACCCGCAGGGCAAACTCCATTAGATTTCAAAGTCTGAGGGTCATTTATAGAATGATGTTCTATCCTTGGGGCTTGGGAGACTTGCAGTCCAACCTCTTCCAAGGGCCTTAGTGGCAGCCTTTTTCTCTCCAAACACTGGGGTAAGTGTTCCAACACGCTTACACACTGGGGAGACCACCTTCTCAGCCCCACCCTTCTCAAACATCGGGGTGGCATCTGGACTCTTCAATCTTCAGAACAGTGGGGTGGTGGCCAGGCTTTCCCCAATCCCTGGGGAATGTGCTCCACCCTCTCTGGGGCCTGGGGTGGCAGCACTCTTCCTGAGCAGCGAGGTTGAAGGCCCACCCTCTGCCTCCGGGGCAAACTCACCTTTTCCACCTGCATGGGCTGTGCCGCTCTCCCTGCCCAAGATTTCTTGACTCCAGACCTCAACCTCCATGGTTTTGTCCTTGAAGAAATATTTCCTTCAATTTGTCCCTTCTGTGTCCCTCCAGTTCAGACCAGCAGTTGTTCCATTTATGCAGATCTCATAAAAATTCTGTAGGCTTGGCATGCAGTTTATAGGGGTCAAAACCATCAGACAATAGGACTTTCCACAAATTCTTTCTGGATAACTCCATCTCCAATCCTGGCTTGTACTGGAATTGTGGTTGGGTTCCATGTTTGGTTAAATCCTCAAGTGGGGCTGTAGCTTCTGCGGTCTCACTTTTTGGAATCCCAGAATTTTCCAAACTATCAGTTTCTGGTTTCTTCATACTCAAGAGTTCATTTCTCAGCTTATCTCTGTCCTATCGCATTTTACTATAAGCTGCAAAGAGAAGCCAGGCTACATCCTTCGCATGTAGTCTAGAGATCTCCTCAGCTAAGTATCCCAGCTTGTCGCTTTCAAATTCTGCTTTCCATCTGACACGAGGACACAATTTTGCCAAATTCTCTGCCACTTTAAAACAAGGATCGCCTTTCTTTCAGTTGGCAATGACACGTTCAACATTTCTATTCAAGTCCTCATCAGAAGTATCTTCAGAGTCCATATTTCTGCCAAGAGTCTCATCAAAGCAATTCAGGCCTTTTCTATCAAGCTCCTCACAATTCTCCCGGAATCTTTCCCTTATCCATTTAAAAAGCCATTCCAACATGTTTGGTATTTGCAAACTCAGCAGCACCCCATTCTTGGTACCAAAAACTGGTACACCTTACAATTTGGCAAGTAGACTTCTTGGTATATACCCAGAAGATCTGCAAGCAGTGACACGAACAGACATTTGCACACTGATGTTCATAGTGGCGTTGAATTACCTCACCAGTACTACACTAATATTGGGGATGAATAATTAGAGTCTGATAAGAGCTTTGGGATGTTTTGTGCTATGATAATTATCCAAAATTGAGAGTGATGATGATGGTACAATTTAGTGAAGATAATGTGAGATATTGCTTGTTTACCTTGGACAGAATATATGCTTTGTGAAATTAGGAACCCTCTACTTCATAGGTCAAGCCTTCAATCTTGAGGCTTGCTCTTGTGAAACTCATGGCTGTAAAAGGGATACTAAGCCTACCTATAACTATGCCTAAGAAGCACCTCCAGAGAACCTCTTTTGTTGCTCAGATGTAGTCTTTCTCTCTCTAAGCCCAACTTGGCAAATAAATTCATTAACCTACCCCTGACGTGGATGTGACTCTCAGTGGAGTGAGTCTCCCTGATGACATGGGACATGACTCCCAGAAATGAACCTGGCCCTGGTATTGAGGATTGAAAATTCTTGATCAAAGGGGGGAAATGAAAAGTAACAAAATAAGGATACAGTGGCTAAGAGATTTCAAATAGAGTTGAGAGGTTGTCCTGGAGGTTCTCTTATGCAAGCTGCAGCTAGATATCCTAAATGTCCACGGAATGCCAAGTCATAACCAACAGTAGTCCTGAAATACCCTGGTCCTTATCTGAGACTCTATAAAAGTTTCACTCCCTAAGTTTATCTCTCAGAAGAATCCACCAGAGAGCTCCTATGCCAGACAAGTCCTAAAACCCAGAGGCAACAGCCTCTTCAAGAACATCAACCAGATGCAGCCCCTTCCCCATGATGTCAACACCCCTGTTCAATATGAACAAGTTAGGGTGCTCACTGCCTAGACAGCCCTGAAGATTGGGAAAGTGAGTAAACAAGAAGAAGGGGTAGTGTCCTAGTTTGCTAATGCTGCAGAATGCAAAACACCAGAGATGGATTGGCTTTTATAAAACGGGGATTTATTTCGCTACACAGTTACAGTCTTAAGGCCACAAAGCGTCCAAGGCAACACATCAGCAATCGGGTACCCTCACCGGAGGATGGCAATGGCCGCCGGAAAACCTCTGTTAGCTAGGAAGGCAGCTGGCATCTGCTCCAAAGCTCCGGCCTCAAAACGGCTTTCTCCCAGGACGTTCCTCTCTAGCAAGCTTGCTCCTCTTCAAAACATCACTCCCAGCTGCACTCTCTTTCCTCTTTGAGTCAGCTCATTTATATAGCTCCACCGATCAAGGCCCACCCCGAATGGGTGGGGCCAAGCCTCCATGGGAACATCTCATCAAAATTATCTCCCACAGCTGGGTGGGGCACACTCCAAGCAAATCTAACCAACACCAAAAACGTCTGCCCCACACAAGACCACAAAGATAATGGCATTTGGGGGACACAATACATTCAAACTGGCACATTCCACCCCCTGGAACCCAAAATGACATTATCTTTCTAAATACAAAATACATTCATTTCATCACAATATCACAAAAACAAATCATTTCAGTAACAAAAGTTAAGTACAAAATCCCATCAAAATCAGTTTAGGCTTGGTCAGTTCTAAGGCGTAATTCCCCTCTAGCTGTGGATCTGTGAACCTAGAACAAGTTATGTGCTTCCAATATACAAAGGAGAGACATTCATAGGATAAACATTTACATTGCCATAAGGAGAAACAGTAAGGAAAACAGGGTTAACAGGAACAAAACAGTTCCTAAAACCTGCAGGACAAACTCCATTAGATTTCAAAGTCTGAGAGTCATTTACAGAACAATGTTGCATCCTTGGGGCTTGAGAGAGCAGGAGCCTAACCCTTCCCAAGGGCCTTTTTGGCAGCTGTTTCCTCTCCAAATGCTTGGGTGAGTGCTCCAACATTTCCACACGTTGGGGAGACCACCTTCTCGGCTCCACCCTCCTCAAACCTCGGGGCAGCTCCCGGATTCCCTTCCATCTCCGGGGCACACGCTCAACCCCTTCAGAACAGTGGGGTGGCAGCCAGGCTCTCCTCAATTCCCTGGAAATGTGCTCCACCCTCTTTGGGACCTGAGGTGGCAAAACTCTTCCAGAGCATCGAGGCGGAAAGCCCGCCCTCGACCTCCAGGGCAAACTCACCCTTTCCATGCATGTGGGCTGCTCCGCTCTCCCAGCCCGAGACCTCCTGACTCCAGACCTCAACCTCCATTGCTCTGTCTTTGAAGAGATTTTTCCTTTAATTTTTTCCTTGTCTGTCTCCTCCAGTCCAGACCGGCAATGGCTCTGTCTATAAAGATCTCGCAAAAATTCTGTTGGCTTTGCATGAAGCACGCAGGGGTCAAAGCCATCAGACAACAGGACTTTCCACAAATCCTTTCTGCTTAACTCCTTTTCCAATCTTGGCTTGTAATGAAATGGCGGCTGGTTTCCATGTTTGGTTATATCCTCATGTTGGGCTGTAGCTTCTGGGATTCCACCCCCTGGAAGCCTGTAATTTTCCAAGCCATCAACTTCTGGTTTCTTTGAACCCAAGAGTTCAGTTCTAAGTTTATCTCTCTCTGCTCGCATTTTACTATAAGCTGCAAGGAGAAGCCAGGATACGTCCTCCACACGTAGTCTGGAGATCTCCTCAGCTAAGTATTCCAAGTTGTTGCTTCCAGATTCTTCCTTCCATCTGACACCAGGACTCAATTTTGCCAAATTCTCTGCCACTTTAAAACAAGGATCGCCTTTCTTCCAGTTTACAACAACACATTGATCATCTCTGTTCAAGGCCTCATCCAAAGTATCTTTAGAGTCCATATTTCCACAAACAGTCTCTTTAAAGCAGTTTTGGCCTTTTCTATCAAGCTCCTCACAATTCTTCCAGAATCTTCCCCTTACCCACTTAAAAAGCCGTTCCAACATGTTTGGTATTTGCAGACTCAGCAGCAAAAGCACCCCACTTCTCTGGTACCAAAATCTGTCCTAGTTTGCTAATGCTGCAGAATGCAAAACACCAGAGATGGATTGGCTTTTATAAAACGGGGATTTATTTCGCTACACAGTTACAGTCTTAAGGCCACAAAGCGTCCAAGGCAACACATCAGCAATCGGGTACCCTCACCGGAGGATGGCAATGGCCGCCGGAAAACCTCTGTTAGCTAGGAAGGCAGCTGGCATCTGCTCCAAAGCTCCGGCCTCAAAACGGCTTTCTCCCAGGACGTTCCTCTCTAGCAAGCTTGCTCCTCTTCAAAACATCACTCCCAGCTGCACTCTCTTTCCTCTTTGAGTCAGCTCATTTATATAGCTCCACCGATCAAGGCCCACCCCGAATGGGTGGGGCCAAGCCTCCATGGGAACATCTCATCAAAATTATCTCCCACAGCTGGGTGGGGCACACTCCAAGCAAATCTAACCAACACCAAAAACGTCTGCCCCACACAAGACCACAAAGATAATGGCATTTGGGGGACACAATACATTCAAACTGGCACAGGTAGCAACAGACAGGATAGGATTTAACAAAGTATTATGAATGCTGAAATCTTTATATATGTATATATATAAAATTTTTTTGAATGCTAGGGTATTAGAGTAGCTGGAGGAAAATAACTGCAGTACTGGAACTGTAACCCATACCATTCTTTGACATTTGCTCTATTGCCACTCGTTAGATCGTGCTTTGAAAGTTACCACCTTTGTGAATATATGTTATATATTGCAATAAGAAAATAACTGAAATTGTGGAATTATAACCCATAATATTCTTTGAAATATGCTTTCTAACTACTTGTTGAATCATGCATTGAAAGTTATCACTGTTCTGTATATATATTAAATTTCACAATAAAAAATGTTAAAACAAACAAACAAACAAACTCAGGAAGCCCAGGATAAAGTGATCTTAAAAAGTAAAGAATCACTCTGGACCCCCAAATCAGAGGCATACCCAGGTTTTGGGGAACTAATCTTGAGGCCCTCTTTAAGAATAATAATAAAAGATCATGAACACACACTGAAGTGTGAAAACGGACATTTATTTAGAATCAAAAATAAGTTCCACCTAACTACTGATGCCTGGCTTGGAGATCCATGCCTCTTCCTTTGGATTCCTCCCATCCTTCCTTCCTTCGTTCCTTCCTTCCTTCCCCCATCTCTCTTCCTCCCTCCCTCCCTCCCTTCCTTCCTTTTTTTTTGCTCTAAAAAAATATTCTTTCATAATCAAGATTTCATTGGTTGTTTTGAAGATTAGCACACAAACATTATGAACAATTTCTACACAATTCCTAATGTGCACACCGAAAATCTAAAAAGCTAAGTAGTTGTCATTCTTTTCTAAAGGTATTCCAGTGACCGTCCAGCTTAAAATTTGGAGGCCCATTTTCCTTAAGAATATATCAATGCCTCCATCTTCAAATGTTGATAAGCTGTTACCTCGTAAGTCCCACTGGTTCATGATTTAATATCATCCACACCACATGCATTTCCAATCTTTCACAGCGCATGACACAGTTGTTAGGAAAACTGGACTGCCATAAGCAAACATATTACAGAGGACACACAGTTCTGACAGGGAAAGTCAAGACCAGGCAGCTGGTTTCTTTTCTTTTCTTTTGTCAGAGAAGTTGTAGGTTTACAGAAAAATCATGCATACAATACAGAGTTTCCAGATACCACCCTATTGCTAACACCCCACATTAGTGTGGTACATTTGCTGCAATTGATGAAAAAGTGTTTTTATAATTGTACTATTACCCTATAATCCATGGTTTACGGTAGGGCTCACTGTGTTGTACAGTCCTATAGTGGTCATTTTCAAAATTTTTATTCTGGTAACATAATATAAAACCTAAATTTCCCTTTTAGCCATCTTCAAATATATAATTCAGTGCTGTTAATTACATTCACATTGTGCTACCATCACCCTCATCCATTACCAAAACTTTTCCATCACCCCAAATAGAAGCTCTGTACAATGTAAGCGTTAATTCCCCATGGGGAGAGGTTTTCTTTAGGAAGCAATCCTGCTAAGAAAAGAACAACATCATGGGAATAGAAGTAATTGGAAATGTTTAAGACATGTTAAATGCATGACCGTGACTCCAAGTCTCCTCTCCCCACCCTATGGAATGTCAAGTTGACATCCAAGACTGTCAAAGCCTCCCATAGTTCAATATCCCACTATTTTCCAGCTGCATCAAAAAATAAACCACTAAGAAATGATTTCACTTCTTTAAAAAAAATTTACACTTAAAAAGCAGGATGAGGTGGGTTTACAATCTCCTTTAAAATGTTTCTTCTAGACATACCAAAAAACTTGCATTTACCAAATAGTTGTGCTCTAGTTTGCTAATGCTGCTGGAATGCAAAACACAAGAAATGGATTGGCTTTTATAAAGGGGGGTTTATTTGGTTACACAGTTACAGTCTTAAGGCCATAAAGTGTCCAAGGTAACACATCAACAATCAGGTACCTTCACTGGAGGATGGTCAATGGTGTCCGGAAAACCTCTGTTAGCTGGGAAGGCACGTGGCTGGCGTCTGCTCCAGAGTTCTGGATTCAAAATGGCTTTCTCCCAGGACGTTCTTCTCTAGGCTGCAGTTCCTCAAAAATGTCACTCTTAGTTGCTCTTGGGGCGTTTGTCCTCTCTTAGCTTCTCTGGAGCAAGAGTCTGCTTTCAATGACCGCCTTCAAGCTACTGTCTCAGTTTCTGTGCATTCTTCAAAGTGTCCCTCTTGGCTGTAGCAAGCTTGCTCCTTCTGTCTGAGCTTATATAGTGCTCCAGTAAACTAATCAAGGCCCATGCTGAATGGGTGGGGCCACAACTACATGGATATTATCCAATCAGAGTTATCACCCACAGTCGGGAGGGGCGAATTTCCATGCAAGCAACCTAATCCAAAGGTGCCAACTTAATCCCCACTAATATGTCTGCCCACACAAGATTGCATCAAAGAACATGGCTTTTTCTGGGGTACATAATATATACCAACCAGTACAAGTTGATAGAAATATTCCTCTGGTTTGTACAAGAAGGGAGATATGGGCACCTGGTGATGATGTTAACCTCACTCGGCTGCTTTCTCTCCTGCTTCCTCAGAGGTTGGACTCTCCTCATTTTTAGTTTCTTGGTTTTGTGCAGGTAAATCTTCTTTAGGCTCGTGGTTGGGACACTCCAGCCTTTTTCTCTTTGCTCCCCCTTTCTCTTTTGGTTGCATGTTTTTTCTTGGAAAATTTATTCCTTCCTGCTGCCTTTTTGGGCTTTGTTTCCACTTCCTGCTGCCTTTTTGGGCTTTGTTTCCACAAAGATTAGCTGACAGTTTCATCAATGCCCTTTGGGCTCCTCCTTCACCTCCCCTTTGGCTGAGCTGTTGGGCATCTTGGCAGCAGGGTCCACGTGGTAGGGGCTGCTGGCCACGGCTGCTCCTCTGGTTGCCCCAGCTGCTGCCTTTTGATTTCTTTTTAAGCCATTTGCCAGATACGGTTCCATAGAAATGCTTCTTAATGGCAAACTTGGCTTCCCTTCTGCTTCTAGAACATTCTACCACTCCAACACTCGCAGCAGGCACATCAACATCCCTGCAGCTTAAGCCTCATTAGTGTCATGGGAACACCACCTCTGCCCAGAATTAACTATATCTGCATAAGTGAGAATAACAGTGCAAATGCCTTCCATGAGTAATTGCTATATTCACACAGACATCCACATCATTCACATGAATGTCTTTTCCTGTCCCCCCCCCCACATGTCTGGGAAGCCTGTGAAATGCAGATTTCCAGGTCCTGCCTCCTCCAGGGTTCTGATTCCCAGTGTCTTGAGTCCAGGGCCCTGAGCAGGCCCCTGTGGCCCTGTTAATCTGCTCCAGCCGAGACACCTGCCATTGGGCTGCACTTGGTTGAGTTTGCTGCAGTCCTCCAGGATCCACCTGGTGTTTGTAGGAACTGGACGGGCCCACTGAATGAAGAGGTGATGCATCTTTTATGTCTTTTAAGAATGGCAGTCATTTTTGCCACACCCTTCCCCACCACCAATTCTAGGTTGTTTTGATTTACTATCTTGGGGGGCAGGCAGTTTAGCGGCTCATGCTTGGTCTTCCCCACTGATTGCTCTCACCGCACAGGCCCAACAATTCAGGTGGGGCTGAGCCAAATCCCCAGGAGTCAGTCTCTATATTCCAGTTATATATCCAGGGAGCAGAGCGATGACCACTCAACCAGAGACCGAGGGCGTCACTGTGAGCCAGCCAGGGGCCAGGACCCCATTCACTACCTGGCCTCCATCAGGCCCCAGGCTAAGAGGGACACACAATGCCATGCTGGATGGCCGAGGGTCAGTGTAGCCCAGACCCCATGTCCAGGCATCCTGGAAATGTTTGGTCACCCTACCTTCCTGAGTGTCCAGTTATCCACTGTAGGTCCCTCTGGAGAAGGCCTGGGGGGATCATCACTGGACACACTTCTCCTGGGGATCCCTCTTTCCTTCCTTCAGTGGGTTCCAGATTTGAACTGGGTTCTAGGTCTGAATCTGTCTCGGGTGCAAAAACCAGACAAGGGGTCAAGACATCTTTTGAGGAGTGTTGCTGCATCCTCCTTCTCTTCCTTCATTTCCCTTTAATGCACAGACTTGGCAGGGCCCTTGCAAGCCTCCCTTGTGCCTTTTCCAAGGGCCACTGTGTTCTATCAACCATTGTTCCGGCTTGCTACTGCTGCCATTATGCAAAATACCAGAAATGGCTTGTCTTTTACAAAGGGGGTTTATTTGGTTACAAAGCTGAAGGCCATGAAAATGTCCAAATTAATGCATCAATACAACTATATCTTCACCAAAGGAGGGCCAATGGAGTCTGGAAAACCTTCCCATGTTAGCTGGGAAGGCACATGGCTGGCATCTGCTGATCCCGGGTTGTGTTGGAGCTCTTGTCTCAGCTCCTGGGTGTTCTTCAAAATGTTGCTGTTGGGGCATTTTGTCCTCTCTTAGTTTCTCCAGGGCAAACTCTGGGCTAGCATAAGTCTATTTTCAATGGCCATCTCCAAAACGTCTTTCTCAGTTGCTCTTCAAAATGTCACTCACAGCTGCACTGAGGTCTTTCTGTTTCTCAGTTCTTTTATAGGACTCCAGTGATTAAATCAAGACCCACCCTGAATGGATGGGGTCCATATCTCCATGGAAATAATTTAATCAAATGTTTCACCCACAACTGATTGAGTCACATCTCAATGGAAACAGTTAATCCAAAGATTCCAACCTAATCAACACTAATACGCCTGCCCCACAAGATTGCATTAAAGAATATGGCATTTTGGGGGACATAACACATCCAAACCCATACAACCATCATAACTGTCTCCATAACTCTCTATGGGTCAGGCCTCCCTGGTGCCCCCCACTCCCCACATCTGGCTTCTGACAGTTCGGCAGGGCCACAGGGCCTCGACTGTTTTGGAGTCCATCACCTGGATGACATGATCCTGGTGGTCATCCTTGTCTCGTTCCTGATCTTAGGGGGAAGGCTTTCAGCCTCTCACAATTGAGTACTATGCTGACTGTGGGTTTTTCATATATGGTCTTTATCATATTGAGGAAGCTTCCTTCAATTCCTACCTTTTGAAGTGTTTTTATCAAAAAGCAATGCTGAATTTTGTTAAATGCTTTTTCAGCATCTATCAAGATATTTGATTTTTCCCCTTTGATTTGTTAATGTATTGTATTACATTGATTTTCTTATGTTGAACCATCCTTGCATGCCAGGAATGAACCCCACTGGGTCGTGGTGTATAATTCTTTTTATATGCCTTTGGATTTGATTTACAAGTATTTTGTTGAGAATTTTTGCATCTGTATTCACTAGGGAGATTAGCCTATGGTTTGCCTTTTTTTGCTGTATCTTTATCTGGTTTTGGTATTAGAATGATGTTAGCTTCATAAAATGTGTTAGGTAGTATTCCTTTTACTTCAATTTTTTTTGAAAGAGTTTGAGCAGGAACGGTGTCAATTCTTTTTGGAAAGTTTGGTAAAATTCCCCTGTGAAGTCATCTGGCCCTGGGCTTTTATTTGTAGGTAGATTTTTTTATGACTAATTGGATCTCTTGCTTGTGATTGGTTTGTTAAGTTCTATTTCCTGTTGGGTAAGTCTAGGTTGTTCATGTGTTTCCAGGAAATTGTCCATTTCCTCTAAATTGTCTAGCTTGTTGGCATACAGTTGTTCATAGTAAGCTCTTACGATTTTTAAAAAAATTTCTTCAGGGTCTGTAGTAATTGCCCCACTTTCATTTCTGATTCTGTTTATTTGGGTATTCTCTCTTTTTGATTTTGTCAGTCTAGCTAAGGGTCTGTCAATCTTGTTGATCTTCTCAAAGAACCAACTTTTGGTTTTCTTTATTCTCTCTGTTGTTTTTTTGTTCTTCAGCTCATTTATTTCTGCTTTAATCTTTGTTATTTCTTTTCTTCTACTTCCTTTCAGGTTAGTCTACTGATCATTTTCTTGCCTCTTCAGGTGTTCAATTAAATCTTTGGTTTTAGCTCTTTCTTGCTTTTGATGTATACATTTATAGCTATAAATTTCCCTCTCAGTAATGCCTTAGCTGCATCCCATAGGTTTTAATATATTGTGTTCTCTTCTTTATTTGTCTCTAGATACTTGCCAATTTCTCTTACAATTTCTTCTTTGATCCATTGGTTTTTGAGGAGTGTGTTGTTTAACCTCGATATATTTACGAGAACTCTGGTACTTTGGTGGTTGTTGATTTCTAGTTGCATTCCATTGTAGTCAGAGAATGTGCTTTGAATAATTTCAATCTTTCTAAATTTATTAAGACTTGTTTTGTGCCCCAGCATATGATCCATGCTGGAGAACATTACATGGGCACCAGAGAAGAATGTATATCCTGGTACTTTGGGATATAATAGTCTATATATGTCTGTTATGTCTAATTCACTTATCATATTGTTTAGGTTCTCAATTTCCTTATTGGTCCTCTGTCTAATTGTCCTATCTATAGAAGAGAGTGGTGCTTTGAAGTCTCCCACTATTATTGTAGAAATGTCTATGGCTCCCTTCAGTTTAGCCAATATTTGTCTCATGTGCTTTGGAGCTCCTTGGTTAGGTGCATAAACATTTATGATTGCTATTTCTATTTGGTGAATTGTCCCTTTTATTAATATATAGTGTCCTTCTTTGTCTCTTATGACACTTTTGCATTTAAAGCCTATTTTGTCTGAAATTAGTATTGCTGACCCTGCTTTCTTTTGGTTGCAGCCTGCATAGAATATTGTGCCAGTTTGAATGTATTATGTCCCCCAAAATGCCATTATCTTTGATGCAGTCTTGTGTGGGTGGACATATAGGTGTTGATTGGATTATAGTCCTTTGATTGGGTGTTTCCATGGGGATGTGACCCACCCAGCAGTGGGTGATAATTCTGGTTGGATGATTTCCATGGAGGTGTGGCCCAGCCCATTCAGCTTAGGCCTTGATTAGTTTACTGGAGTACTATATAAGCTCAGACAGAGGGAGCAAGCTTGCTACAGCCAAGGGGGACACTTTGTTTTTTTTTTTAAATCTTCATTTTATTGAGATATATTCACATACCATGCAGTCATACAAAACAAATAAACAAATCATACATTCAATTGTTCACAGTACCATTACGTAGTTGTACATTCATCACCTAAATCAATCCCTGACACCTTCATTAGCACACACACACAAATAACAAGAATAATAATTAAAGTAAAAAAGAGCAATTGATGTAAAAAAGAACACTGGGTACCTTTGTCTGTTTGTTTGTTTGTTTCCTTCCCCTATTTTTCTACTCATCCATCCATAAACTAGACAAAGGGGAGTGTGGACCTTATGGTTTTCCCAAGGGGGACACTTTGAAGAATGCACAGGAGCTGAGAGAGGAGCTGAAGACATTTTGAAGATGGCCATTGGAAGCTGACACTGACATTTTGGAGAATGCCATTTTGAAATATAACCTGGGAGCAGGCAGATGCCAGCCATGTGCCTTTCCAGCTAACAGAGGTTTTCCAGACACCATTGGCCATCCTCCAGTGAAGGTACCCCTTTACCTTGGACACTTTATGGCTTAAGACTGTAACTTTGTAACCAAATAAACCCCCTTATAAAAGGCAATCCATTTCTGGTATTTTGCTTAAGGGCAGCATTGGCAAACTGGAACAAATATTTTTTTCTATCCTTTCACTTTCAGTCTCTTTGTGTGGCAGAGTCTAAGATGAGTCTCTTTTAAAAAGCATATCAAATAGGTCATGCTTTTTAGTCAACAATGACAGCAGCAACAACAAAAACATCTAGCAATCCCAGAGGAAGGAAAGAACTAGATTTCCAAAGATATAACATAATACTCAGAATATCCAGTTATCAACAAAAAATTATGAAACACATGAAGAAACAGGAAAGTATGGCCTATTCACAGTAAAAAAGAGAAAATTTGCCAGAAACCTTCCTTGAGCAAGCTCATATATGGGAATTATTAGCCAAAATCTTTAAATCAACCATCT
Organism: Choloepus didactylus; assembly: GCF_015220235.1. Lineage (NCBI taxonomy): Eukaryota > Metazoa > Chordata > Mammalia > Pilosa > Megalonychidae > Choloepus > Choloepus didactylus. The sequence continues at coordinate 243,313,985 of NC_051308.1, forward strand.
CAAATATAGTCAATGAGCTAAAGGAATCCACATGCAAAGAACTAAAGGAAATTAAGAAAATATTGTCTGAACAATATAAGAGGTAGAAATTATAAAAAGGAGTCAAACATACCAATGGATGCATTACTGGAGCCCCAGAAGGAAAAGAGAGAGAGAAGGGGGCAAAAAAAGTATTTCAAGAAATAATTATTGAATAATGATTGAAAACTTCCCCTATCTGATTAAAGATATTAGTACATACATACATGAAGCTCAATGAGCTCCAAGCAGTACAGACTCTAAGAACTGTACACCAAGACACATTACAGAGAAATAGTCAACATCCAAAAAACAAGGAGAGGACTTGAAAGCAGCAAGAGAGAAGTGAATTGTCACACACAAGTGATCTCAGTAAGATAGAGAGCAGAGTTCTCATCAGAAACCAAGGAAGCAGGAAGACAGTGGGACAGCGTGGCAGGCCATGGCCTGAGCAAAACAGGCCTGCAGCTCTTTGGTGCACAGCAGTCTGCATGAGCAAGGCAGCTAAATGTTTAACCTATTGCCTTTGTAAGCCAGTAAGGAGAAAAAGGGTAAATTGACCTTCAAATGTAACTTTATGGGAAGCAGGCAGGAAGTGAGAGACTCTTAGTCTCACAAAAAGAGCAAAATGTAATTGTTCAAGTGTTATTCTAGTCCTTCCTGCACCACTCCCTGGGTCAGAGTGAGCTGTTCCTGCATCTATGCTCCCCCCACCCTTAGGAATGTCTTTGTCTAAAACCCATATAAAAGGGCTTGCTGTTCTCTCAATCGCTTGGCCGATTTTCCCTGCGAAAGCAGTACCTGCTCGGTGAGAGAAAAGCGGTTTAAATTCTACCTCCCTGTGAGTAGGCCCTAAATAAAGTTCATGTTTCAGCAGATGCTGGGCGTTTTCTTTGGTCTTTTGAGTAGTAAAGCCCCCTAGGGCTGTGACAGACAGCATATCTAAAGTCCTTAAAGAAAAAAAATTATCAACCAAGAACTCTATATTTGGCAAAATCTTCCAGAAAATGAAGGCAAACTTAAAACATTTTCAGATAAACAAAACCTGAAAGAGTTCATTACCAGACTACCTTCCCCATAAAAAATGCTAAAGGGAGCCCTTCAGGCTGAAATAAAAGGACTCTAGACGGTAAGGCTTATGAAGTCAGAAGAAGAAATAAAGAACATGGTAAAATAACCATATAGGCAAATATAAAACCCCATATTATTGTACTTTTGGTTTGTAACTGCTTTTCCTCCCTGTATGATGACTTAACAAATGTGTAAATGATATTTAAAATATACGTTAATGGACATACAATGTATAAAGGTGTAATCTGAGATAATAACCATAAAAAGGTGAGGGACAGAGATATATAGGAGTAGAGAGATTGTATACTACTGCAACTATGTTGGAACTAGGTAAATTAGGTTGTTGTAATTACAAAGGTAATAACTAAAAAAAAAAACCTGAAAAATATAGAGAAAAGGGAAGAAAAAGGTAATCAAAATGGTGCATTATAGAAAAGCAACTAAATGCATAAAAAGGCAGTAATGAAGTAATTGTGGAATAAAAGACATGGCAAGATATACAGAAAACAAATAGCTAAATGGCAGCAGTAAATTCTTTCTTCTTGGTTATTAAATTAAACTCCCTGATCAAAATGCAGTGATTGGCATATTGGATGTGAAAGTATGATCCATCTCTATGCTGTGCACAAGAAATACGATTTAAGTACAAAGACAGAAAGAGGTTGAAAATGAAAGGGTGGAAAAAGTTATTCAATACAAATAGTAATCAAAAGAGCTGGAGTGACTATATTATTGTTAGACTAAAGACTTTAAGTCAAAGAAGATTACAAGAGACAAGGAATGATATCATATATTGATAAAAGGTTCAATTCAGCAAGAAGATAAAATGACTTTTAAACATATATACACCTCCCAAGATAGCCCCAAAATATATGAGCAAAAATTGACACAATTGAAATAGGGAAATAGGGAGTTCGATGATAATGGTTGGAGACTTCATACACCACTTTCAATAATTGATAAAACATTTGGACAGAAGATCAATAAGGAAGTAGAAGACATAAACATCATTATTAATCAATTACCTAATGGGCATATATAGAATACTCCACTCAACAATATCAGAATATGCACTCTTCCCAAGTGCATGTGGATCATTCTCCATGACAGACCACGTTAGGCCACAAATCAAGTCTAAATACATCTAAAAATATTGAAAACATACGAAGTATCTTCTCAGACCACGGTGGAATAAAGCTAGAAATCAATACAGGATGGAAAACTGGAAATTTACAGACATGTGGAAATTAAATAAACTATTAAACAAATCACTGGGCCAAGTAAGAAATCACAAGGGAAATTAGGAAAAATCTTGAGATGAACTAAAACAAAAACACAACATACCAAAACTTATGGGATGCAGTGTTCAGAGGGAACTTTATCACTTTAAGTGCCTACATTAAAAAAGAAGAAAGATGACCAATTGTTTCAATTTGCTAAAGCTACCAGAATACAATATACCAGAAATGAATTGGCTTTTACAATGGGGTCTATTAGTTGACAAATTTTCAGTTCTAAGGCCATGAAATGTCCCAATTAAGGCATCAAGAAGACGATACCTTCTCTGAAGAAAGGCCGCTGGCATCTGGGGTTCCTCTGTCAGATGGGAAGGCACGTGGCTGGCTCTGCTGAACCTTCTCTCCTGGTTTAGCTTCCTGTTTCAGTGGCTTTCTCCAAAATGTCTCTGGGCTTCCGCTCAGCTCCTGTGTGTCCTTTCTTGTTTCTCCCGGGGTGTTTCTGTCTCTCTTAAAGGACTCCAGTAAAGGATTAAGACCCACCTTGAATTGAGTGGGTCACATCTCCATGGAAACAACTGAATCAAAAGGTCCCACCCACAATAATTCTGCCCCCACAAGATTGGACTAAAAGAACATAGTCTTTTTTGGGGGGTACATAATAGATTAAAATGAGTATACTTTCCAGGAGACGCTAGCTGGCTGAAGTAGAGACGAATCTATCATCTCCACCTTAAAAGCCTTCCATTGATTAGATTAAATGTCTCTCACTTCCCTTGGTTCACTGCAGATGTAATTAGCCATAGAGGCAATCAATGTACTGATGATTTAAGTCCACTGAAAGTCCTCACAGCAACAGATAGGCCAGTGCTTGCTTCACCAGACAGCTGGTCACCATCATCGGGCCAGGATGACACATGAACCTAATCATCACATCAATCAATAACTAACATCACACCTAAAGAAACTACAGAAGAGCAAACTAAACCCAAAGTCAGTAGAAGGAAGGAAATAGTAGAGATTAGAGCAGAGATAAATACAATAGAGAATAGAAAACAATAGAGAGAATCAACAAAACCAAAAAATATTTTTAAAAAAATCAGTAAAATCAACAAAACTTTAGCCAGACTGACAAAGAGGGAGAAGACACAAATAACTAAAATCAGGAATGAAAGTGGGGACATTACTATTGATCTTACAGAAATAAAAAGGATTATAAGAGGGTACTATGAATGATTATATGCTAACAAATTAGAAAACCTAGATTAAGGGGTCAAATTCCTAGAAACCTATGATTTACCTATTCTGACACAAGAGGAAATAGAAAATGTCAACAGACCTAGAACAAGAGATTGAATGAGTAATCAAAAACCTTTCCCAAAAGAAAATTCCAGAGCAGTACGGTTTCACTTCTGAATTCATCAAACATTTAAAAAAGATTTTACACCAATCCTTCTCAAACGCTTCCAAAAACAGAAGAGGAGGGTTTACTTCCCAACTCACTCTGTGAGTTCAGTATAATCTTGGGCCAAAGCCAGATAAAGACAGCCCAAGAAAAGAAGATTGAAGATCAATGTCTCTTAAGAATATAAATGCAAAAGGCCTCAACAAAATACTGGTAAACCAAATTTAAGAATATATTAAAAGGATTATATACCATGACCAAGGGGGATTTATTCCGGGGATTCAGGGATGGTTGAACATGAGAAAATCAATGTCATACCACATTAATAGAATGAAGGAAAACAAAACACGGTCATCTCAATTGATGCAGAAAAGGCATTTGACAAAAGCCAACATCCTTTAGTGACAACAACCTTGAAAAAACAGAACAAAGTTGGAGGACTCACTCTTCTTGATTTCAAAACTTACTACTAAGCTACACTAATTAACACGGTGTAATAGTGTCATAAGGGTAGACATATCGACCAATGGATTAAAATTGAGAGCCCAGAAATAAATCCACACATCCGTAGCCAGTTTATTTTCGACAAGAGTGCCAAGCCCATTCAATGTGGAAAGAATAATCTCTTCAACAAATTTTGCTAGGACAATTGGAAATCTACATGCAATAGAATGAATGTGGACCCCTACCTCTCACCATATAAAAAAAATAATTCAAAATGAATCAACAACCTACATATAAGAACTAATACTATAAAACTCTTAGAAGAAAACTTAGAGAAATATCTTCAGGACCTTGTGGTAGGCAATGGATTTTTAGATTTTACACCAAAAGCATATGCAGCAAAAGAAAAAACTGATAAAATAGATTTCATCAAAATGAAAAATTTTGTTCATCAAAGGACATTATCAAGAAAGTGAAAAGAAAACCTATAGAATGAGAGAAAATAGGTGAAATCCATATATCTGATAAGGGTTTAATCCAGTTTATATAAAGAACTCCTACAACTTAATAACAAAAAGACACACAACCCAATTAAAAAATGAACAAAGGACTTGAATGGACATTTTTTCCAAAGATGGTATACAAATGGCCAATAAGTGTATGAAAAGATGCTCAACACCATTAGCCATTAGACAAATTAAAATTAAAACTGGACATCTCTGAAGTTTGGGAAAGTGATTAAACTAGATGAAGGGGTAGCAAAGACAAGATGGAATTTAACAAAGGATTATGAATACGGAATCTCTATATAATTTTTTCTTAGTTGTTAGAGTATTAGAATAGTTAGAAGGAAAGAATTGAAATGGTGGAACTGTAACCCATAGCATCCTTTGAAATTTGTTGTATAGCTACTTGCTAAATAGTAATTTGAAAGTTTTCACTCCTTGTATATATGTTATACTTCACAATAAGAAAATAACTGAAACTATGGTGCTGTAACTCATAACAGTTTTGGAAATTTCCTATATAAACTACTTGTTAAATCATATTATCTTTTGCATATTTATTTTACAATAAGGAAATAACTGAAACTGTGAAACTGTAACCCCTAACATTCTTTGAAATTTGCTCTCTAACTACTTGTTAGATTGTACTTGGAAAGTTATCACTTCTATGTATATATGTTATATTCTACAATAAAAAAATATGATTTAAAAACCCTCAATGATCCCTCAATGTGGAGCATTTATAGAAGGAATGAACAAAGACCATCTAACCACAGCTAATTCCTGTAATAGCCATGGAGATTTGTATTAAAGCATAAAGCATCTGTATTAATTCCTTTAAAGTTTTTTTCCTTGTCTTTTAAATAAAACTCTTTCCAACCAGGAAAACAAAAACAAAAACAAAAAACCTCAAAGAGTTACCACTTCACACCCATGAGGACACCTTTTATTAAAATAATTAAAAATAACAAATGTTTGCAAGGATGCAGAGAAGTAGGAACCCTTGTATATTGTTGGTGAGAATGTAAAATGGTGCAGCCACTGTGGAAAACATCTGTTGGTTTCTCAGAAAGTTAAACAGAATTACCGTATGTCCCAGTAATTCCACTGTATATACCACAAAGAATTGAAAGCAGGGACTCGAACAGATATTTGTCCATCAATGTTTACTGCAGCATTATTCACAATAACCAAAAAGTGTAAGCAACCCAAGTGTCCTTCAACAGCTGAATGGATAAGGAAAATGTAGTCGATCCATGCAATTGAATAGTATTCAGCCATAAAAAGTGGTGAAACACTGGTATTTGCTACAGTATCAATTTGATGAACCTTGAGGACATCATGGTAAGTGAAATAAGCAAGACACGAAAGGACAAATATCAGATGATTTCTGCTATATGAACTACTTAGAATAAGCAAATTCATAGAGACAGAAAGCAGAACAATGGTTAGCAGGGTCGGGGGAGGAGGATGGGGGGTCATTGCTAAATGAGAACGAGTTTTGGTTTGGGAGGATGAAAACAGTCTGGAACTAGATAGTGGTGAAAGTTACACAGTATTGTCAATGGACTTAATGTCAAAGCACAGTCCATTTAAAATGGTTAGAAAGATTTTTTTTTTCCATAGAAAGCAGAAAAATAATTTATTCCAAGAGATGGCAGAAATAAGAAATTCATCTTGAAAATAAAGTTTGGTGTAATTCTATTGTATTGGGACAGATCCTCCCTCTGAACATGCTTCTCCTATTTGACTGCCCCACTGGAGTTTTAGTGGCCTGGCAGCAGTTTTTGGGCTGGTCTTAAACACTTTGCTGATTTTCCCTGCAAATGGGCAGGAGCCATCTTCAAATCCACAGATTCCAAGAAGAGAGTACTGTATTTCTTAGAAGAATAGCACCTTCCATCTCAGAAGACTGCATGCACATTTTGCAGAGTTGGCACAGTGTAGGTTAAGTAGGCACATCATTCATCAAAGTGTAAAAAAGGGTGACGGAAAAAAGACTGCATTTTAGACAAGATACTTAAATGTGGAGTGAATGTTTAAGGCAGCTGAGGCCCATGGGCAACTCAAGGATGGTGGTCTGGAGCTGGAGATGATTTTGCATCTTTAGGAATTATCTTTGTGACCTCAATGATGTGAGCACTGTAGGCCAGTGACACTTGGGTTACCAGATGGTTCCATTGTTCAATCGTGGTCCAAAGGGAGGGGATTGGGTCAGAGTTGTAATCAGCCAAAGGAGGTAGCAGCAAACTGAACAGATCCCCACTGTGGAGATGATAATTTCCCGGTGAGGACCTTTTGGGATGAACTGGGGCACCAAGAGGCCGATGAAACCCCAACAACGCTCGTCACGATGAGGGGCACCGTAAGGCTGGTATATGCCATGGTTGCTGCCGTTGCTGCCAGCCCCTGCCTCGCAACCTCGTTTTGGTCCCACCTGGAAGGCTAAAATGATTTTTATGGTATCTATATTCTACCACAATTGAATTAAAATAAAAAATTGAAATATGAACTATTAACCTTGTGTCAATGTTCCTTGAACTTGATAACTGCACTTAAGGTGGTTACTAAGTGAATATCCTTGTTCTTAAGAAGTGTACATGGAGGGATTATGCATTCAATCTACTCTCAAGTACTCAGAAATGGGTAGATAAATAGACAGATATGGATAGATAGATGGATAGGTTGGTAGAATGATACATCAAATATGTCAAAATGCTAAAGTTGGTGGATTTGGGGTATCTCAAGGGGCAGAGGTTTGGTGGAGTTCTCCGTATGGGGTTTGTATTATTTTTGCCAACAGTCATGTAAATTTGAAATTATTTCAAAAGAAGAAATTTAAAAAATAGCACACGATAGATTTAAAGCCAAGTTTATTGATATTTTCATTATGTATAAATAGCAAATGGCATATGCTCCAATTAAATGGTAAACATTGTCAGACTGCATAAAAAGGCCAAACTCTACTACTCTATGCAGTTCTACAAGAAAAAACACTTGAACTATAAAGACACAGATAGGTTAAAATTTAAAATATGTGAAAAGATATACCATATTAACGCAAATCAAAAGAAAGCTGAAGGTGCTACATTAATATCAGACAAAACAGGCTGCAGAACTTGGAATATTATCAGCAATAAAGTGGAACATTTCATAATGATTAAAGGATCACTTCAAGAAGGCATAAAAATTTTAAATATGGCTGCACTTAATAATGGGGTTTCAAAATACATGAAGCAAAAACTGACAACTGAAAGGAAATACAGTCAAGTCCACAGTTATAATTAGAGACATTATTTCTCTCACAGTAATTGATAAAACAAGTAGACAGGAAATCAGTAAGGGCAGAGAATATTTGAACAACATTCAACAATATGATTTTCAAGTGCACATAAAACAGTCTCCAAGGTAAGCCATATGCTGGGTCATAAAACAAGTTCAGGACACTTAAAAGGATAGAAATTATACAGAGTATGTTCTTTGACCATAATGAAGTCAAATACAATATCAATAATACAAAGATATCTATAAAAAAATCCCCAAACACTTGGAAATCAAGCAACACATATATAAAAAATCCATGGGTCAAAAACAAAATCACCAGGAAATCCAGAAAATATTCAATGGAAATAAAAACACAACACATCAAAAATTGTACGATACAGCTAAGACAATGCTTAGAAGTAAACATACTGTTAAAGGAGTATATTAGAAAAGTAAAGTCTACAGTCAATTATGTACATTTCTATCTTAAGAAGCTAGCAAAAAATGAAGAAATTAAACCCAAACTGTGTAAAAGGAAGGAAATAATAAAAATAAGAATGGGAAACAATAAAGATAAGAATGGAAAACAAGAAAACAGAAACAAACAGAAAATACTTGAAACTCAAAACTGACTCCTTTAAATCATCAATAAAAATGATAAACTAAGCTTGACCTATCAAGAAAAAACACAAAAGTCACAAATTATAAAAATTAGGAATGAAAGAGGAGAATCATGACAGATCCTACAGATATTGAAAGGATAATAAAAGAACATAATGCACAATTTTAAATGAAATGAAAAAATTCATTGAAAGACAAATTACCAAAAGTGATTCTTAAAAATAGAAAACCTGATAACCCTATATTAGAAAACTGAATTCATAATTAAAAACCTTTTCACAAAGAAAACTCCAGGTCCAGATGGTTTCTCTGGTAATTTTATATCAAACATTTAAGGAAGGAATAATAATACCAATCTTATACCTACTTGATCAGGAAAGACAGAAGAAGGAAACACTCCCAACCTCATTTTACAAAGCCAGCATTAACCTGATACCAAAATCAGACAAAGAAATTTTCAGAGAAGAAAAGTGCAGACCAATCTCCCTTATAAACATAGATGCAAACAATCTTAGTAAAATATTACCAAATTGAATTCAATAGTCTATAAAAATGATAATATATCATGATTGAGTGGGATTATACCAGGAATGCAAGTTTTTAAATTAACATTAAAAAGTCAACCTTTATAATTTACCATATTGACAGAATGAAGGAGAAAAACTTGTGATCATCTCAATAGATGCAGAAAAATCATTTGACAAATTTCAGCAGCACTCATGCTAAAAACAAACAGACAAACATGCACAGCTCTTGGCAAACTAAAGATAGAAGGGAACTTCTTCAACCTGATAAAAAGCATCTACAAAAAAAATCACCTGCCAAGATCATACTTAATGGTAAATATCTAAATGCTTTCTCCCTAAAATAAGACCATGGCAAGGATACCTGCTTTCACCATATCTATTAAACATTGTATTAGAGGTCCTAGCCAGTGTAATAAGGCAAGAAAAAGAAATAAATATAAACAACTCTTACAACTTAATAATTAGAAAATAGCCCAATTTTAAAACTACACAAATTTGAGCACACACTTCACAAAAGAACATAAAGAAGTGGCCAATGAGCACATGAAAACTTAACATCATTAGTTATCATCGGAATGCAAATTTCAACCACCATGAGATACCACTACACCTGCCTGGAATGATAGAAATACCAAATGTTAATGAAGATGTGGAGCAACTGGAACTCTCATATATTGCTGGTGAGAATGCAAAATGGTAAGTCACTTTGGAAAACAGTGTGGCAGCTTTTTTTTTTTAAATTTTATTTTGACATAAATTCAAAGTTACAGGAACAGTTGCAAAAACAATACAAACCCCATACACAGAACTCCAGCATATCCTGACCCCCCTCCCCCAAAACCCTGATCCACCAACTTTAACATGCTGTCACACCGCCATTTCTCTTTCCCTCCCTCCCTTCCTCCCTCCTTATCATCCATCATTTACTGCTCTGTCTTCTGAACATATGAGAGCAAGCTGTACACATCCTTGAACAAACACTATAATTCACATATACAATTCCCATGAACAAAACATTCTTTTGTGCAATCCCATTAAGCACAGCTAAGAAGTTCAAGAAATTCAACATTGATACAAAGCTTACATTCTGTATTTCTTTTTTTTTTTTCTTTCTTATGTCTCAGCTGTGTCCCTTTGAGCCTCCTGTCCTCTATCCTCAAATCCCATCTAGGATCATCCTTGGCATTCAATTGTCACCTATTTAGACTGTCTTTTTTTTTTTTTTTCAATTGTGGAAGCATACATACAGCCTAAATCTTCCCATTCCACCCCCTCCCTAGCATTCCATTAGTGGGATTGATCACATTTAGAATGTTGTAATGCTATCACCTTCCTACCATCTATTACTAGAAATTTCCCTTCACCTCAAACAGCAACCCTACACTAATTTCTTAACTTCCCATTGCCCCTTCCCCCACTTCTTGTAACCCATACTCTACTTTTCATCTCTATGGTCATATTCTCTGATAATTTCTTTGTGTTTACAGTGGGGCTTAAAATTAACCTCTTAAATCCATAAAAATCTTGTTTTTCTTTGATACCAACTTAACTTCAATAGGACACGTAAACTATGTTCCTATACTCCTCCATGCCCCCACCTTTATTTTTATTTTTATTTTTTTATTTTTTTAATCTTCATTTTATTGAGATATATTCACATACCACGCAGTCATACAAAACAAATCGTACGTTCGATTGTTCACAGTACCATTACGTAGTTGTACATTCATCACCTAAATCAATCCCTGACACCTTCATTAGCACACACACAAAAATAATAAGAATAATAATTAAAGTGAAAAAGAGCAATTGAAGTAAAAAAGAACACTGGGTACCTTTGTCTGTTTGTTTGTTTGTTTCCTTCCCCTATTTTTCTACTCAACCATCCATAAACTAGACAAAGTGGAGTGTGGTCCTTATGGCTTTCCCAATCCCATTGTCACCCCTCATAAGCTACATTTTTATACAACTGTCTTCGAGATTCATGGGTTCTGGGTTGTAGTTTGATAGTTTCAGGTATCCACCACCAGCTACCCCAATTCTTTGGAACCTAAAAAGGGTTGTCTAAAGTGTGCGTAAGAGTGCCCACCAGAGTGACCTCTCAGCTCCTTTTGGAATCTCTCTGCTACTGAAGCTTATTTCATTTCCTTTCACATCCCCCTTTTGGTCAAGAAGATGTTCTCCATCCCACGATGCCAGGTCTACATTCCTCCCCGGGAGTCATATTCCACGTTGCCAGGGAGATTCACTCCCCTGGGTGCCTGATCCCACGTAGGGGGGAGGGCAGTGATTTCACCTTTCAAGTTGGCTTAGCCAGAGAGAGAGGGCCACATCTGAGCAACAAAGAGGCATTCGGGAGGAGGCTCTTAGGCACAACCATAGGGAGGCCTAGCCTCTCCTTTGCAGCAACTGTCTTGGCAGGGCAGCTTTAATATTCAAACCTCCCAGGTATTCCTGGAGATTCAAGGCTGTTGCAAGAGTCTAAGCCTTCGTTTCAGTTTTGCCCCAGATTTTCTCTGCTGCTGACCCACAAGTCACCAGCATTGATGTAGCATCCCTGGGTTTTCCGAGCAGGCCCCCCTCCTCAGCTGTGATCTTCGAGGACCTCTGCTGAGGTAAGGCTGTGCTACGTCACAAGTGCACGCCGTCCCTCAAGGGAAGCCCCGGGCTGCTGGGCCATGCAGGAGTGCTCCCAGCCTGATGCAAAGATGGCTGAATGGGGAGTCTCAACCCTTCCCCCCCGCTTCCTCACAGCTCCACCTTCCCAGCTCCGGGACAACTAGCTGTGTATGCAACCAAGACCACTGTCCACGGCCGATATTGTGGTGTGTGCGTGGTGCTGTGGGATACACTCCCCGTCACACTGGGTTTCCTGGCGTGGCTCTGGGCTGTGGGTATGGACCCGGGCAGGAGAGTCTCCAGCCCGCCAGGGAGCTGGCTGAAAGCAGTGCAGTTTCTTTCTCCTTTTGGCTCTCCCCTCTGCCCCCGCCAGGCCCTGAGGGAATCAGCAGCAGTCTATCCTCCACGCCAGACACTGAGAGGTTGGCACAGCCCACTCCTGCCGTGTTTCACTGCATGATTCTCACTGTTGTAACTGCAGCCACTCCTGGGTTTTTTGTTTGTTTGTTTTTTTTTTTAAAGAACTAGTCTGTCTCCAAGTGCCAACCCCTGGTCTCCCCATACCGCAGCGCGGCTGCAGGACTTTCAGCCGGCTTACTCACACAGTCCCTGTGGTTTTAGCAGAACTTGTTTAGCTGGTGCATTGCTGTAACTGATATTCTGGGTCACTTTCTGGTTTTTATCTAGTATTTTTCATGGAGGTGTTTTTTTTGCCCTGTCTCACCTAGCTGCCATCTTAGGTTCTCCCCCGGTGGCTTTTTATAAATTTAAAATACCCTTGCCAAATGACCTACAATTCCACTCCCAGGTATTTATCCAAGAAAAATGAAAGCAACCACTATGCAAAGACTTGTTCATGAAAGTTCAGGCAGCTTTATTTATTAATAAACCCAGTTGGAAATAACCCATATGTTCTTTAACAGGTGAATGAATTAACAAATAGTGGTATATACATGCAGCAGAATACTAGTCAACAATTAAATGAACTATGGATAAATGTAACAATGTGTATGGATTTTTAAAACACTCTGTTGACTAAAAGAGGGCAGATGTGAAAAAATGCATCACCATATGACTTGATTTATATGAAATTTTAGAACAGGCAAAATTAATCTACAGTGACAGAAAGTCAATCAGCATTGCCTGGGCTTGGGGGTGGTGGGAATTGACTGGGAAGGGCCACAGGGTAACTTTTTGGAATAACAGAAATGTTCCACATCTTTATCCAGGTGGGGAGGGTGGTTACATGGGTGGATTATCTTTTAAGATTCATTACCCATATACTTAAAATGGGTCATTTTATTGTATCTAAAGTTTTCTTAAAATTCAGTTTTATTGAGATATATTCACGTATCATGCGATCATCCATGGTGTACAATCAACTGTTCACAGTACCATCATATAGTTGTGCATTCATCACCCCAATCTATTTTTGAACATTTTCTTTACACCAGAAAGAATAAAAATAAGAATAAAAGTAAAAAAAAAAAAAAACCCAAATCATCCCCCCCATCCCACCCCAATCTTCATTTCATCCCTGTCCCCATTTTTCTACACATTCATCCATACACTGGATAAAGGGACTGTGATCCACAAGGTTTTCACAATCACAGTGTCACCCCTTGTAAGCTACATCATCTTCAAGAGTTTGGATGGATAAATTGGTTGCAGTTTGATAGTTTCAGATATTTACTTCTAGCTATTCCAATAACTAAAACCCCAAAAGGGATATCTATATAGTGCATAAGAATGTCCACCAGTGTCACCTCTTGACTCCATTTGAAATCACTCATCTACTGAAACTTTGTTTCATTCTGCTTCCCCCTTTTGGTCAAGAAGATGTTCTCAATCCCACGAATGCCGGGTCCAGGTTCATCCCCGGGAGTCATATCCTGCATTGCCAGGGAGATTTACACCCCTGGGAGTCAGGTCTCATGTAGGGGGGAGGGTAGTGAGTTCAGCTGTCGAGTTTGCTTAGCTAGACAGAGAGGGCCACATCTGAGCAACAACGAGGTACTCAGGGGGAGACTCTTAGGCACAATTACAAGCAGCTTTAGCCTTTCCTTTGCAATAATGAGCTTCATAAGGGCAGGCCCCAAGACAGAGGGCTCAGCATACCAAACAGTCAGTCCTCGGAATATATGGGAACATCAGCAACAATCCAAGTGAGGAAGTCCAAGACTTCCTCATTTTCCCCCAGATCCTCAGGAGGGCCCTGCATATATATTTTTATTCTCTTCCCAAATTACTTTTGGGTGTGTCGCTATTTCACACGAACCTGGGCAAACCTACCGGATGTCACTTCCTGTTCAATGTTCCATGTAGTTGTGGTGTTTGAATAAGCTGAGTATACAAGTTAAATTGTTTAGTGTACTACAGAAAATATAGATCCTGCTCCAGATAACCATCTCTTCCCTTTCACACGGAAGCTGAAGTTTTAAAATGCAGTCAGTCTTGTCCTTTACCCTTCGGCCTGATTTGCCCTAGTCCTAACCAGTTCTGTTTCACTCATATTCTAATTGAAGTCTGGACTCTTTTTCAGCTCTTTTAGCAGTTGCTGTATGCATTAATACTAATGTTCACATCTGCCGAGCTCTAGCTCTGAGTTTTAGGTGTCACACAGATATCCAAAGTTCCAGAGACTGATCAGGTTATACACAAAGGGATCAGCATCTCGGAGTTTGGAGATAGCCATTACAATTCAGGAACAGATGTGACTGCTGTAAGAGCTTACAATCTAGGGACCATTACAATGAGCATTCCCCTGATAAGCTTTTTTAAAAAGCATTTATTTAAAATGGTGAATTATACTAGATTGGAATTCTAGAACGTCTGTTCATCAAATGAACATCAAATGTCCATCAAGAGGGTGAAAATGCAAGATGGGGCAGGGAGAAGATATTTGCAATGCATTTACCTGACAAAAGACTAATTTCCAGAACACATGAAGAATTTCATATCAATAAGAAAAAGGCAGACAATACAATCAAAAGTGGGATGGGCATCACTGCCTCTGTCCCATGGCAATCTCTCTCTCCTCTGGCTTCTGCTTCTGCGTCCAAACTCCTTTCTTGTAGGGATGTCCATCCTAGTGCTCCAGGCACACCTCATTCAGGCTGGGCACACTTTAACTAGTAAATCTTCAAAGATCCTTATTACACACGGTCCATGCCCCAGGGCCAGTTAGGACTTGAACATGACTTTGTGGGGGACGTGATTCAACCCCCACAACAGGGATGATTCGAATGACTGATGGTAAGGAGGGAAGGGAGGACACGAGGGACGAGGGGGAAGATGGTGGGGTCTGGGGCGTGAAGCTCTGGAGGAGCTGAAGGATGCCTGGAAATGGGCAAAGAGCAGCTGGAGGAGAGGTGGGCTTGGAGCACGTGATGCTGGACGGTGAGAATTTGGAGGGGCTGCGGTCACTAGAAATGAACGACAAGGTTGAATGCTTAGCGGAGCAGGCAGAGCGGCATCAGGAGCACTGGAGGGCGGGAGGGCTGGGGGAGAAGCCAGGTGGTGAGGGGGTTGCCTGGGTGGAGATTGAAACCCCCACGGAACAGGAGAGGAGCTCAGATGCCCGCTTTCTTCCAGGAACGGGAGGGAGTGGCCCATGGGTGGGAAGGTGGCTGCAACAAGGGAGCATAATGCATGGCATATTCTGACGGCATGAGAGTCAAAGCTGGGGGCTTCTAGGGAGAAGGGTGGGAAAATGGTGTAGAAACCTGAATCGGGGACATTGACCCCACTTTTGTCCTTCTATTCATGCGATGGAATACCATGCAGCAATAAAAACAAACAAATTCCTGTTCATGCCCCAACGTCGACATTGTGGAAGACTTTAGGGAGGAGGGGGACAAGCCCAGGGAAGGGTACAAGGTGGGCTTCGAGGGGGGCTGGGGTCACCTTTCTTCGTCTCAGGGGTGGTTTCAATGGGTGTATTTATCTTATGGTAATTAACCAAGTGATCCAATTCAGCTTGTGCATTTTCCTGCATTTATGTTTTACTTACACATATCTGCACAGGTTCCTGTGTTGTGTTGTATCACAGGTCCGAGCTCATGCCTGGCACATAAAAGATGCTCAATTAATATTTGTACAGTGAATGAGAATAACGATCATTAATTAGCTCAAGTGCCAGCTACCATTTATTAAGCTCCTACTATGCACCAGCCACTACTCTCAAAGATTTATAAGTAGCACTTCATTTAATCCCCATGACACCTGTATGATGTCAGTACTATTATTATCCTCATTTTGCAGCTGGGGAAATTGAGGCAGGGAAGGTTAGAATAACTTATCTAAGGCCACGCAAACTTCACGCTGCCGGACTCCAGGTTCTTTGATCTTAACCTCTTAACCAAACTGGTTAGTGTCCAACTACCAGTCATGAACTCCTTCAGGGACGATCACACGTTTCGTGAACTGCTGAGGGGAAAAGAAAATTAGTTCTGTTCTTTGAGTGATCCTGGGCATTTAAATGAGCATTTGGAGATTTCACAGGAAATCTTTCCCCAGGCAGGAGCTTGGTTAGAAATCAGGCCTCTCGCCCTGGGAGTCCTTTCTTGGGGGCCTGGCCCCCAGCTGTGAACGGGGTGACTTTTAGGCGATATCCTCCGAGCTCAGGCCTCTCAGCCTGGGTGGGGCTTGGGGTCTGGGAAAGCTCCCCCTGTGCGTTCTTCCCAAACCAACATTCGTGCGGAGCTCAATTTAGGGATCACTAGCAAATAAGAGCCCTTTAGCTCTTCAAATAGCAATTATTTGAGCATGAAACCAATGTCATTTTTCTCCAAGGCCCTTAGAAACATGTAATTATATCCCAGCTTTTCATTATCCTATGTCATGTGTGGGAAAAATAGAAACGTTGGCTCTGTGTGGGTTTTGTTGTAATCACGGGTTTCCAGGTACAAATTTGAGTAAGGGAAAGCTTATTCTGATTTTTAGCTAGACGTCTGGGCAGGATGGAGGCCAGGCTGGGGCCCCAGAGAGGAGGGGAAGTGAGGGGGTGTGTGTCACCCAGCCCCAGGTGGAGCCCCCCGGCTTCGGGCTCGGAGCAGCGCCTGGGCAGCCCCCAGGAAAGGAAGTGGGGACCGTCACAGGCAAACGGCGCTTTGAAGAGCTCCTCTCACCAGTCCCATTAATTTGCAGGCACCTGGGCCTGACTGTAACTCTAGGTTTAAAGTTTGACCTACTTAAAGTCGAAGAGATGATTTCTAACTGCTTCTTTTGGAAAATGAAGCTATGTCCATTCTAAGCTCCTGGGTGTTTTTCTTCTCCATATCCTGACCCGTTTGTGCTTGGCTTTCCCTCTTGGGTTAGGGATCCTGCTTTCAAACGGGTCATCTGGTTGGTTTAGGGCTTCTTCAGAGTGGTCCATTCTGGGATCAGAGCACCAGGACTTGGTGTAAATGTGTAGAAACAGGGTACAAATGAGGTCCTTCGGGCCTCCTCTGTTCCTCCTTGCTATGTTTGTTGTCCCTTGGCGAATGGAGGACACTTCAGTATTTACATACGTTTCCTGCTGTGAAAATATCAGTATCTTGTCCACTCAGATCAGTGGGTAAGAGGCAAAATCATGAAGGGCTGTCATTTCTTAAGAGGAAAAGCACAACAGCTGAATGCTTCTAACGGTAAAATAGCCCACACTGAGTTGAACACCTGACAGTGGCAAAAACGGGAAATTTTGTGTTGTATACGTTACCCCAATAAACATTTTTTAAAAGTAGCCAAGTTGTGAGAGCAGAGGGTCTGGGTCTATCCTGGCTGCAGCCCAGGGCTCGACACCCGGGGGAACGTGGTGGGCCCCAGAGGACCCCGCAGTGTCTTTCCCCGTAAGAACCCTTGCGCGTGAACCAGATGGAGTCTTCTGGGGCCCCAGAAGCGCTCCGGCCCAAGGCAATCTGAACCCCAGCTGGTGGCACCCATCCCCGCGGCCCCCAGGACCTCACTTGGCTCCACAGGCGAGTTGACAAACCTCACCCGCCCTTTCTCTGTGCCAGGCCTGTGCCCAGTGCTTTGTACTTGCTCCTTACACAACCCTACGAGTTAGGTGGTGGCATTGCCCTGTTTTTCTGGATGAGGGAACTGAAGCACAGATGATTAAGAACTAATCAAAGGCACTGCCTGTGGGTGGGTCCCACAATAGGGCTTGCCCCCAGCTGTACACCATGCCACCCCCCTCTCTGGCTGGCACTCCTCACCCATCTGATGCCATGCTCCATCTCAGCCCCAGAATGGCCACCGACTCAGCCAGCTGGGCAAGGCTCCCCAAGGAGCCTGGGGAGGGGCTGGAAGTTCCCCGCTGCTAACTCACAGCCTGCTCTCCCATGTGAAAACAGCAGCGGAAGGACAAGCCGCAAAACCTGGTGCTGTACCCACACTGCCCGGGAGCCTGCCCTCGGGAGCCAGGCCGGCCTCCTCACGCTACCCTCCGCTGGATGCCGTGCCCACGCCCACCCACACACCCGTGCAATTCTCGGGGTGCAGGCCCTGTGTTCGCTCATTAGGCCTCTTTTGATCCACAACTTGAGATACAAATTCAAGCTTCACAACCATGTCTTCTGCTCAACTTCTTTAATGTTTGAGAGTGTTACATACACTGAGTGAATATTTTCGAGTGTTTAAATGCTTTCCATCCTTGATCTAATGCTGTCACACTACGATGACATTACGGTGAGGCAAATGGGACACAGATTGATCAATCAACCTGCCCGTGAAGGCCGCCCCACCTCGTAGGTAGGAAAGTGCTGATGTGAATCCAGGAGTCTGACTTGAGAGAGGAGGCCCATAACCACTGGGCTAAAAACATAAGAAAAACAGAAAATGGCCTATAATCCCACTTCCTGGATACACCATTAATTCCTTAAAATGCTGATGTATTACAGGAGTGCATAAAACTTCTAGGTACTGTGTAATAACTAACTATAAATCTGCACACCATCACCAGGCCAAGAGGAAATAGTAACCCTTCCCCAAGTCTCCCCGCTCCCAAGTAGACCTCCTTGAGGACAGTCTTATCCCTCCCACCCAGAGGTCCCCCCACCCCGATTTTGTGATAGTCGTTTCCTTGTTTTCCTTGATAGCTTTAACTACCCACACCTGTTTATCTAAAGACTCTTTTTTTAAATTCTGGAATATAACATTTACATAGAAGTGAAAACTTTTCAAGTGCAATTTAATAAATAGAGAGCAAATTTCAAAGAATGCTATATAACATACAAGCAAAAAGGTGATAACTTTCAAAGTAAGATTTAACAAGTAGTTATACAGGAAATTTCCAAGAATGTTATGATTGAAAGTACCATAGTTTCAGTTACTTCCTTATTGTGAAATATAACATACACAAATTTAAAAAGGTGACAATTTTCAAATTACAATTCAACAAATAGCTATATAGCAAATTTTAAAGAATTTTATTATGGGTTACAGTTTCACCGTTTCAGATCTTTCCTTCTAGCTATTCTAATACCTTAGCAACTAAGAAAATTATATAGAGATTCAGTAATCATAATCCTTTGTTTAATTCTATCTTGTCTGTTGTTACCCCTTCCTCTAGGTTAATCACTTTCCCGATCTTCTGGGATGTCTAGGCAGTGACCACCCTAACTTGTTCATATTGAAAAGGGATGTCGACATTATGGGGAAAGGGGACGCAGTTGGTTGATGTTCTTGAAGAGGCTGTTGCCTCTGGGTTTTGAGACTTAGCCAGCAAAGGAGTTCTCTGGAGGATTTAAGTTTCTGAAGAATAAACTTAGTGAGTGAAACTTTTACAGAATCTCAGCTAGGGACCCAGACAGAGTTTTAGATCTTTGCATGAGTGGCATGATGACGTATGTATTCGTTTGTAACTTGCCGCCTTTGTTCAGGGTTGTGCTTCTTCTCTGTGGTGTGTTAACTGTAGTTCATTGTTTCCAGAGCAATTTGGTAATCCATTGATGAATAGCCTACAATTTACTGATCCAGTCTTCTGTTGATGGACATTTGGGTTGTTTCCAGTTTGAAATTATTACAAGCAGTGCTGTTATGAACCTCTTTTAAAATGTCTTTTTTTAATAGAGCTGTTGTTGGTTTACAGAAAGGTCATGCAGAAAGTAGTGTCCACATACTCACCCAGCTTTCCCTATTATCAACATTTTGCTTCATGCGTGCAAAGTATGGTAGCTTTGATACTATTGCTAAACCAATATTTTTAGAATTATAGTAACTAAACTCCATAATTTACATTCGAGTTCACTCTTTGTGTTGTACAGTTCTATGGGTTTTTAAAAAAAGCCTTATTCTGGTAACATATATATGAACCGTCTTTTAAGTGCATCCTGGTGCACTCATGCTTAAAATATAGACTATAGATATCTAGTAGTAGAATTGCAGGGTTAAGGGGATGGTTAGTTTCAACTTTAGTAATTATTTTCATCTGTTTCCTACCACTGGGGTATAAGAATTCCTATTATCTCACATCCAATACCCCATATTGACATGAAAAAGATAAAACAAAATAGATCTGTGGTCAGAAGATGGTAGCAGTACAAAAATAAAGAAAAGTAAAGGCCTCACCAGTTAGTCCTTTTCCCCAAAGGTTACCACTGTCAACAGTTTCTTAAAAATCAGAAAGTTATTAAACAGTAAATAAAGATTTTTTTTCAAAATTGACAATTCGTGGATAGTATTTTTCTAGTCCAAAGAAAGAGTATGCAAATTAATTATAATGAACGAAATATCTGCTGTCAGTGATTCCATCACCTCTACAGATTTGGTCACTCAAAAAACATTAAGTGTCCATTAGGTGCTAGGCACCCTTCTAGGGGCTTGGGATACAGCAGTGAACAAGATGGCTCCAAATTACCGCTCTCAAGGAACACACACTGGGGGAGACAGACAATAAATAAGAGAGTAAAACATGTTGAATGGGGTCAGTGCTAAGGAAACAAATAAAGCAAGGAAGAGGCTAGGGAGTGTTGGCGGAGGGTGGGGAAGTCTCAATTTTAGACAGGGCAGTTAGGGAAGGCCTTACTAGTAAGGTGATATCTGAGTGAAGAGCTGCAGGGAATGCGGGGAGGGGTCCTGCAGATGCCTGGGGGAGGGATGGTCCAGGCACAGGGAGCAGCAAGTGCAAAGGCCCTGGGGCCAGCCCGGCATATCCAAGGACCCTCAGGGAGGCCGGAGTGCCCAGAGCTGCATGAGTAGAGGGCGAGCACGACAGATGAAATCATAGGGGCTGCGGGGTGGGGTTGGCCAGGGCCTTGAAAGTCATGGTGAGAGCGATCTGATTCTAGATTTATGCTGACGGGTGGGATGCGGGGTGAGAGAAATGGGAGAGCTAGGAGGACTCCTGGGTTCTTAGCTTGAGCAATGGGAAGGAACCGAGATGGGGAGACTGCAAGAGGAGTGAGTTCCTGGGGAGGACGAGGCCAGGTGAGTGTGAGGTGCCCATTGCACAAGCAGAGTGAGACTGAAAAGGCGAGAGGGCAGAGTCTGCAGTTTAGGGGAGGGGTCCAGGCCAGAGGCATAAATGTGGTTGCTGGTGCATGGATGGAACTTGAGAGTCACCAGCCAGCATGTGGCCTTGAGAGGCCAGTCGCTGCTCAGGGCTTCTTCCAAGGTTGGAGACTACGGAGGTGAGCTGGCACCAGCAGAGGAAGCTGAGAAGAGAGGCCAGAAGGAGGGAGAGATGCGATTCAAGAAGAGGGGGCACCTCTGCTACATGCTGCTGAGAGGTCCAGGAAGACCACTTCTGACAATGGGTTACTGAATTTAGCAACTTGGAAGGCATCATTGGCCTTGATAAATCGAGTGGTAGAGACAAAAAGCAGAATGGAATGGGTTCCAAAGAATGGGAGTAGAAAAAGTGAATGTATAGACAATTCTCTTGAGAAATTTTTGCTGAAAGGGATAGAAATGGCCCAGCAGCTGGAGAAAAAGTAGAAAACATAAAATGGGAGGGCAAGAGGCCGTGGATAGATCCAGGTAAATTATCAGCATTATGGCAAAAATAACTCATACCATTTTTGCTAAGGGTTTGGGCCTCCCAGTGCTATACTTGAAAGCAGAGGAACTTCATAAACAACCCATGATCTTGCCAAGGGATTAATCCTGGAACACTGCGTTCTCTGCAGAGTCCAGGACCCAATAACATCCCAGGGTGGGCTGCCATCCTCCCGGGGTCCCACTGACACCTGAGAGCGGTGATGTGGCCCAAGGGTAGCCACACTCCTCCCCAAAAGTGCAAGTGTTGTTCCAGCGCACTCCATTTTCCCGAGAGGGACCAGGCTATTTCCCTCCGAATCACCGAGCCCATCCTTCCAGCCGAGGCATTTCTCCAGCACACGTGTGGTCAGCGCTGGGCTTTTTGCATCCCCAATTTGTCTCTCAATCAGGAAGAGTGAACCGTTTCCCCTGCTCACCGGAGGAACAAGCCAAGACACACAGGGCCTTAGCAAATCTTTGCTCCATCGCACTGGCTCTGGGAAGGGCTGTTTAGAGAGAGTGCTGGAGTAGGAAGCCCAGAATAAAGAGGCACGAAGGTCCTAATTTACTAATGTGCTAGGCCCGTTACCCCATTTAATCCTCACACAGGCCAGAAGGGGAGGACTATCCCTGCCCCCGCCCCCTCGTTTAACTGTGAGGACAGGGTTCCACCATCCTCACTGGAAAATCCACCCACATCAGGGTCCATACTGGGAAGAGGCCTGGGGGCTCTTGACATCAGCACTGGGGTAACAACATTGAAAGCATGGCCAGGCCTGACGGTTTGGGCCGTACCCCCCACCTCGAGGTCTAGCAATGCAGGGACAGCCAGGGCGAGCCCAGAGGCACAGCCTCCTTCCGGAACCTGTGCTGATATAAACGGGGAGCTCCAATTGCACGGGACAGTTCGAGTTTTTTTTATTTGAGAACAAAAACAATCAATGTCCATCGCAGACTATTGGTTGACGCCAAAGTGCAGGTGAAGTGAAAAGCTCGCTGCCCTCCTGGCCACGGAGAGCCCCCTTTCCCCTGTTTCTTCCGAGTTTGGGTGGACGGTGCGTGCCCGGGCGGCCGAGGCTCGGCTCCAAGCGCACCTTGCGCAACCGGCAGACCCGCCTCCTCGGGCTCCCGGGCAGCCCTTTGACCCCCGGGCCAGTGCTGGGCCCTCCCAGGAAGTCCTCGCCGCGGAGCCCGGGCCGGAGCAGCGGGCGGAGCGGACACAGGCGCCTTCCCTCGCCAGCCCCCCGCGGCGGCCGCGCCGCCCCTCCGCGCTCCGGGGGCGCCTTCGAAGTTCTTCACGGCCGAGCTGGAGAGGAGCGACAATGCCTGAGGGCCGCCCGGCGTCCTCTCGGGGGGCTCCGGGTCTCCGGGCCGCCCAGGGGCCTGCCGCGCTCGCCCTCCGACGTCCTTCCTCCGCGCGGGGCGCCTGACGCGGCGGCTGGCAGCGCCCCAAGACCAGCCCTCGCCGCGGCCGGGCGGGAAGCGAGGTTGCCGCGGCTCGAGGGCCTTCCTCGCGCCGGCGCAGCCCAACCGCCGCAGAACCTTCTGGAAGCGGCAACCCGCCGCGACACCCGCCGCCACCCGAGCCCCGCGCCAGCGCCGCCAGCCGCCGACTTGGCGGACTGGGGGGCGGGGCGGGGGGCGGGGCCCGCGAGGGGGCGGGGCCCGCGGGGAGAGGCCGCGTCCGATTCGCCCCCGGCGCGCAGGCTCCGCCTCGCCGGCGCCATGACTCCGCCCCCGCCCTCCCCCTCCATGGCGCCGCCCGGGCTCATTCATTCCGCGCCGGGCCTGCCAGACACCTGCGCTGTTCTCCCGCCGCCCGCCGCCGCCGCCGCCAACATGTCGGACTCCGCTGCCGAGACCCCGTCGGCCATCCAGATCTGCCGGTAAGGGAGGCGGCCCGCGTGGCGCCGGCACGGCGGCGCGAGCTCGGACTGACGGCCCCGGGCCTGCCCGCGCCCCGCTCCCCTTCATCCGGGCCCGGCCCTCGGGTCCCCGCGGCCACCGCCCTGCCGATCCCGCCCCCGGCCTGGTCTAGAGTATCCCTCCTCCCCGCGTTTCCCTCACTCCCGGCGCCTGGCGGAGCGGGGGGCTGCACTGCAGGGGCGATGCCGGGCGGGGCCGCCTGCCCCCCTCCGCGCCCCCTCCCGGTCCCCGCGCGCCTGGGATGCGCCTCGGCGGTCCGATGCTCGCGCGGGCCTCCCGCCTGCATCCCGAGCGCGGCGGGACGGGCGGCCGTGGCCACGCAGGCCGCCCGGGCGAGGAGTCGGAGTAGGGACGGGGTCCGGCAACGCGGCCTGGCGCCGGTCCCCGGGCGGGGGTCCCTGGCACAACCCCTTGCGCCCCTCCAAGTCCCACCTCATCAATCCAGAGCGCTTCTCCCTTCACCCCAGAGGTCTTTTTCTCCTCCTGATTGAAGGTCGTTATCTCGGCGGTGAAGCAAAGCTCACCAAACACGCCGGTTTGTGGAGGGCGGTACCCGGCGCTCAGGGCGGCACCGGCGGTGTCCTTCGTGGGGGGCAGATCTCCAGCCCCTGGTCAGTGCACTGCCTCGCTTTTTTCGGAGAGCAGGGTATTCGAAGGAAGAATGGGTAATATTCTTCCCCCAAACAGTTGACTGCCGAGCAAAGGAAGGGTCCGTTTAGGCTCGGCAGCATCGTACACAATAGGGGCAAAGGATGTCTTCCCAGCGCCCCGCTTCCTCCTCCGGGTGAGTTGATGGAGGCCCCCGGAGGAAGCCGGAGATCATGAGCGAGCTCCTTTCCCGAAGGGGGTGGGGAGGGCAGCCTCAAGGTTACCTTTCAGGTCTGGACGGAATCGGAAGCAGAGGCAGGCCTGGCATCTGAGTGTGAGCTCAGGGCATGGCTGCTGGCGGCATGGCCTCTGTGCGTGGCCAGCTAGGCCTGCAACATGACCTGTCATGCCGGATGGGGCCCTTCCCGGAGAGGGCTGCCCCTTGTTTTGGGCACACGTTCATTAAGTCTGGGGTCTGGAATCGCTGACCTTGGGTCCGAAGCCAGGACCACCTGAGGCAAGTCAGTTACCTGTGGATGTCAGCATCTCCTGGGAAGAGTCAAGGAATGGGGCACTTATAGTAAATGCTTGATAAACGGGGCTTCCTGTCCCTGTCCCCTCTCCTGACCTCAAGGTCAGTTTTGACTCTTCTAGAGATGGGAAATCTTTTGGAGACCCCTGCTCCAGGTGCCTTGTTGCTGGCTGTGTGAACGTCTTGGTCCCACACACACCAGGGTCTCCAGGCAAGGACACTAGAGGTCACTGGAGACAGACGCTCCTGGATTCAGGTCCTTGAATTTGGGTCTGCCCGGGATAGGCCAGCTGACTGTGGGCTTCGTTATTTGCAGAGAACTTGCACATATCTCTTCTCACTTGGTTTGCTCCACTTCCCCAGGAGGTGGACACACCAATTGTGCTGTGAGAAGAGGAGGAAATTGAGGTCCTGGAAGGTTGGGCAACTCTCAACCTTCCACCTCCTAAGGGCTTGAAGGCCAGGCCTCCAACCCAGGTCTTCTGACTCCAGATCCAGTGTTTTTCTCCACTACTCCCCCAAGTAAATAAAATATTGATTTAAATCTACCTGTGTAAGGCTGGACTTTAAGTTCGACAGGATGATGATGCATCTATTGTCTTTTAAAAACCTGCTCCTGAGATCAATAGGTTTCTGTATAGGCTTAGCTATTTCTACGCAGCCACAAGTTGAGTTCTTATTCTTACTCCATTGTACAGACTGAGCTGCCTTGGCTTCACAATCAGATATTGTCTCTAAGTGGCCACTTGGCCCGGGGACATGTGAGGCCTGATGCCTGGCTGAGATGAGCATCAGGTGCCGGCCTGACCAGCAGCAGAGTTGGGAAGGGAGGGTGAAGAGAGCCGAGGTCACGCAGGTCTGGCCCAGAGAAGCCCTAGGACACTGGAGAGGGGTACAGTGGGGTGGGGAGCCCTTTAAGGCCATCTGAGCTGACACCCCACATTGAAAGAGGAGCCTCCTGGCCTAGAATAGACAAACCCACTAATTTAACGAGGCTGCACTGGACAGCTCCAAGGAGCCAAGCAACTGGGAGAGAAACCAGCAGGGGGAAATTCAGTCCCTGTCTTAAGGGATCTGCAGTATGGCAGGGAGAGGATGCTAAAATTGCCACCACCATAGACGATTAAGAGTTGAACCTGGCAGAATGGCTGAGAATGGCTGGCACATTGCAAGCAAATGGTAGCTCTTTTATCTGAGAAGTGGGGCACAGGCTCAGGAGGCCCCCGCCAGGGCTTGAACCCCAGCTCCGCGTCTTGACTTAACCTCGTCCTGCCTCATTTTCCTTGTCGGTGCCCTGGAGATCATGTAACGGTATTGGCGTGGTGGCAGGTTATAGAAAGGCTAGCTCCCCAGGGGGACTGTTTACCTGTGAGAGCCCAGAGAGCCAGGCCACTGAGGGGCGCTGTCTCCCCTACCTTTGATCCAGCCAGGGAGATGCGTTTCTTTTGGGTAAAGCTGATTAATGTTTCTTTTGTGGATTACTCTTTTCCTTGTTGAACTCAGGCCTGAGAGGACCTTTGGATGTCCCTGAGCCCAGCTGTCACTTTACATTCAATGGGGGAAACGAGGCTGTCCAGGATGAGAGCACTTGTCCAAGGTGTCACCGAAGTCAAGCTGTGGGTCTCCCTGCCAGGTGCTCCCACCGTGGCTGGGGCATCTTCCCCTCTGCTCACCCAAGCTCAGTGCTGTGCTCCCGCGTGAGGCTCACAGATGGCGCCCGCGGTGGCCCCAGCAGCAGCGTGGCAGAGCAGTGGACTTAAAGCTGGAGGACGTCCCTGGCGCAGGTTTTCCGTCAGGGAGGGTAGACGTCGCAGGGCAGTGACATGCGTGGCAGCCACTTGCTGCAAGGCTACTGGGGACCCGAAATGTGGCAGCAGAGGAAGGGGAATTTTGATTTTGTGAAGTTGAATTTAATTGTCAGTAGCTGCATGTGGCCAGTCGTGCATGGCAGTGGCTCGTTCATGGGACAGCACATCTGTAGAGGAATTTAAAAATCAGAATCCACTGGTCGGCCTTTAGGGGAGGAAGCATTTCCTAGAGAAAGCTCAGAGCTCTCTGGGGACTGCTTCCTGATGGAGGTGACATTGGTGTGGACATGGTCCAGCCTGCAGATAACCTCGGAATCCTTTGTTTGTGGGGAGATGTGTGAAATCTCCAAGTCTTTTTGATCCCACACTCTTAAATGCAGATCTACTAGAAAGTGTCATGTGGCTGGGGATTGCTTTGTTCACTGCTGTCCCACAAATGCCCACAACCGTGGCTGGCATCTGGGAAATAATGCCACTAAACATTAGTTGGGTGGATGTAAATTTTAGTCTGTTACGGGGTTGAAATTTTTCCCCTTGGGGCCCTGTCTTCAATTTTACACTGAAATTAATGAGAACTTAGGATCTGATTTACAGAACTCACACTCGGAGCCCGTATTCCCGAACAGCCCATGAAACGGTGACTGGGGCTGGCTCCCCTGAGGACGGCACAGCCTCGGCAGCCCAGTAGATCCTGTGGTTGGGGTGGCCTGGGCCCTGCCCCACAGCCCGTTCTCTCCCTGTAAGTGGGACAGGTGGCCTGGCCTTGTCCTCGACCGGGCACCACCCCTGGCCAGCTCCCTGGTCTCGGTTGGGCCAGGGGTTACTTTATCCTGTGGGACCACTGCCCTGTGGTTGGCTGCATTCTTGGGGGCTCAGGGGGCTTCTCCAGATTCCCAGCTGGCAGATTCTTTCACTCTCAGAGGCGTCCTGGGGAGGAAGATCAGTTATGCAGTCACGTTCTCCATGGCCTGCCCACCCCTCAGTAACTGGGGAAGCTTTTCATACATGGTTTTCCACATGTGTATCATACTTCAGTTGAAAGTAAAATAAAAAAATGCAGATTTAAAAACATTTATGAGATGATTGGAGAAGCTTGAACAGTCACTTGATATTTAATGATATGAAAGAATTACAGTTTTTCGTTTTAGGTGGGATAATTGTGTTGTGGTTGTGCTTTTTGAAAATACCTCTATTGCGATATCAAGTACATACAACAAAATGCACCTATTTTAAGTGTACAAATCACCGAGTTTTGACAACTGGCTACACCTGTGTCGTGACCATTGTGACATAGAATATTTCCATCATGCCCAAAAAGCCCCCCACTTGCCCTTTTGCAGTCACTTCCCTCCCCCACCCCCTGGCCCTGGCAAACAGATCCGCCTTCTAGCCCTCTAGTTCTGCCTTTTCTATAATTTCATATAAATATGATCATGTGTCTAGCATAATGCTTTTTAGCTTCACTCATGTCTTGTGTGTTTCAGTACTTCTTTCCTTTTTATCTGAGTAGAGTTCTGTTTTGCAGGTGTAGCACAGTTTATCTGTCCACCAGTTGTGGAACGCTGGGTTCTTTCCAGCTCTTGGTGGTTTGGAAGAAAGTCAACACGTGCAAATTTCAAAACATTTCAGGCATGATCTGGACAACTTGAACACTCACTTAATACTGAATGACATGAAGGAGTTCTTATTATACTTCAGGTGGGATAATTGTTTAAAGAGTCTATCTTTAGGGACATGTGCTGAAATATTTACAGATGCCAAGCTGTTGAAAGTGAGGTTTGCTTCAAAATAATCTGGAGTGGAGTGAGTGGGTAGAAGCAGAGAGGAAGCCAGATTAGCTCGGAGTTGATTGTTTTGAAGTTGCCTGATGGTACGTGGGGATTCTTTTCACCTCAGACTACTTTTGTAAGTGTTTCATATTTTCCACAATAAAGAATAAAAAAAGAAAAAACGGGCTCCAGTGTCCCCACTGCAGACTTACTGCCTCCCAATATCTTGGGGGGGGGGGGTGCCCAGAAATCAGCATTAAATTTTTTTTTTTATTTCGAAGCACTTCAAACTTACGGGAGAGTTACAAAAATAAAACAAACCCCATACAGAGAACTCCAACATACTGCCATCCCCCTAGATACCCTGATCCACTATCTATCTGTCCATTTATCAGTCCATCTATATGTCTGTATATTTATCAATCCATTTTCTGACCACTTGATTGTAGATTGTACACATCATGCTCCTCGAATACTGCCAGGTACATGTCCTTAATACTGCCAGGTATATTTCCTAGGAAACAAGGATATTCACTTACATAAACACCTTAAGTGCAGTTATCGAGTTCAAGAAATTTAATGTAGATGTAAAGCTTCCAGTCTATATTCCAATTTTTTCATATGACCCAGTAATGTCCTCTTGAGCCTTTTCTCCTCCCTTGTTAGATCTCGTCCAGTATTATGTACTGACTTTAATTGTCATTGTCTCTTTAATTGCTTTTTCTTTTTCTTTTTATTGGGGGAATATAATATATATAGAATGTACACTTTCCCATCTCACCCACTCCCAAGCATACCGCCCAGTGGGTCCTCACCACCATCCACTACTAAGCATGCTGCCCTCCCAGGACAGAAACCCCACACACATTATGCATTAACTCCCCACTCCTGCTTCTCCCTGCCCCTGGCAACCCTACTCTACTTTTGTCTGTATGAGCTTGGGTAGTCTCTGCTATTTTCTTTGTGCTTACTATAGGGCTTAAATTTAACGTCCTAAATCTGTAACAGTCAGGTTTGCTTTGATGCCAGGTTAACTTCAATAACATACACAAACCATGCTCCCGTACCCCTCGACTCCCCAACCTTTATGGAGCTCTTGTCATATGTTTATACATTATGAGCCCCAAACCACTGATTTCTCATTTCTTTTTATGCATTTGCCCTTTAGATCCCACAGGAAGTAAAAAGTGGAGTTACAAACCAAAAATACAACAGTACTGACATTTATATCTACCTGTGTCATTACCCTTACTGGAGCTCTTTATTTCTTCATGCGGCTTCGATCGGTTTATTGTCCTTTCCTTTCGACCTGCAGAACTTTCTTTAGCTTCTCTTGTAGGACTGCTTTGGTGGTGATGAACTCCCTCAGCTTTTGTTGATCTGGGAGTGCCTCAATTTCCCTTTCATTTTGAAAGACAGTTTTGCCGGATATAGAATTCTTGGGTGGTAATTTTTTCTCAGTATTTTATTTCTTTTGTTGTAAAAAAAGCTTACAGCAAATATGACAGAATGTTAACACTTATAAATCCCAAATGGCAATGGTTTATTGTATTATTTTTGTGCTTTCTGTATTTTAAAAAATTTTATCCTGTCCCTCACCCCCCACACCCACCATTATCATTATAATCATGAGGGGTTTATCCCAGGATACCAGGAGGATTACACCTAAGAAAGTAAGTCATTAAGCCTTTCCATCAACAAGTAAACACTCACACAAAGATGGCAAAAACACTTCAGTAAATACTCAAAAAAATATTAATGGTACAGAATATAAAAGAAATAAAAAGTAAAAGCTGTTTTTGTCCCCACTGTGCTCCCCGGCACTCTTTTGCCCTCCCCCAGAGTCAGCCACTGCTATTCGTTTTTTAGTGTGTTTCCAAAGACACATTATATACTTGTAAGCACACACCTATATTTACTCTTAAGCATAAGAGAGAGATTTTTCTGTACCTTGCTTTTTTTTTTTTTGAAGGGACAGAAGCATTTAATATTTAAAATATTTTCATATTATTACAAAACGAATCATTCACATGTCAATTACTCTTTAGAACAGCCTCCTTATCCTCCATACTTATTACATAGAAGTTGGAATTTTAAAAAATTTGGCCTTATTTTCTTTCCTTCTTTCTTCTTTGTAATTTGCTCTTTTTTTTTTTTAACAGTTACTGTGGTCTTCAGCTTTGTTTGGTTCCTCTTCATAATTTCTGTCTCTTTGGTCATCTGTTCTATCCCTTTGTGGTCATCTGTTATTTTCCTGATTTCCTTTAGTTCTTTGTCCATGTTTTCCTTTCACTCTTTGAGCATATTTAGGACCCTTTTTATTTATTTTTATTTATTTATTTATTTATTTTTTACTCTTATAATAAAATAATTATTTTAATATTGTATTTGAAATAATTTTAAACATCTGATCAATAAGATTATATACAAATATGGGAGTATGCAGCACTTGACAAAAAATAAAGCTAAGCATTTAAATATACAAAAACAACTTGGAGTATAGATCCCTCCTCAAAGTACTCTTAACATACACATAATTTATAGCCTTTTACCTATCAACTTACTGAAACAAAAATATGGCCAGTTTAAAACTTACCATAGTCTAGAATATGGCCATAATATTCCTAAAGGGAAGAGCAGGATGAAGAGTAAAATATTTGAGGGGTTTTTTCCTTGAATTTTTCTTTTCTTTCCTAAGAAGTACAGCTTTTCCCCTTTTGTAAACCTTCTTGAAGGATTTATTCATTTTTTATGCACGTGTTTTTAATTACAGCTTTTATTTTTCACCAGCCACATTCCACAGAGATGGGATTAAACAAACAAACAAACAAACAAACAAAAACAACAGCCAACGACAACAAAAAAAGGAGAGATTGCTTTGCAAAACATCAGCTTCCTCCTCATATAAATAGGCATAACGTGCTTATCATAGTATATTGGAGCTAAGATCCCCAAAAGTGAGATGCTGATAGTACCTTTTAAGTATAGAATTCAAAATAGAGTCCTATTGTCAAGAATTTCTAATCACCAATTAGGATTTTTAAAATGCACCAAGATATTTAAAACATAGGGTAACTAAGATTTTAAAAGAGAGAACAATAAAAGCTCTAACTTACAAAAACTACTCTTCTTGGGATTTAAAAATAAAAAACAAAAAATATCCTCTTCCTTTTTGAAATCCTGTTTTTTGAAAATGCTTGATACATTTTCCTTTTTGGTTCGATTGTGATTTTTCACTTTAACAAAACATAAACCAGTTGCTCTGGAGTTCCAGTACCATCTCGGACACCTTGCCCACGTCAGGCATAAGCAGGACATCTCCTGTTTTAGGATTCCATTTTCATTTTCACCTTATCAGTTTGAACTCAATGCCCCATGATTCTTTCCAATACTTTCCACCATTTCCGTTTTTCCACAAGGAATTCAGCAGTTCCAATTTTAAGTTTTTTCTGGGAAGGATGCCCCTTCACTTGGTATCAGAAACAGTACGTGGTTATATGGACCAGAGAATAGCAACTGCAGGCACAAACTATTACCATTTGTCTCTGGTTTGGAAAAATTGGAACTCAGCCAACCAAAGTTACCACAGGCCCTGCTCCATGGCTGCCCACCTTCAGCAACAGAAGGTGGTTGTCATAGGAACTTCTGATTCTAAACACAAAATCTAACATTTTGGGACAGGGTCAGTATAGGATTAAATACATTTTTCTTGGGATAAATAGTGACCTTTCCTTTCTTTCCCCTGCATCACAGTGTATAAGGGAAGGACACTTCACTTGTTAAAAATAGTTCGGCAAATAAAGCAGGTAGCTACAGACAGAACCTTAACTTACTGTAATTAAATGCGTAGGTAGGCAGATACCTATTTTTGTGTAAACTGTATCTCATAACCAATTTCAGAAGATAAAGCTGAATTATAGTAATTAAGAAAATCCTGTGGGATAAGTAAGATTTAATAAAAGTTTGTAACTGTAAACAATGGTCTTCCATACTGGTGATCATTTTCCAAAAATTGAAATTTCAGGACAGTACAACGATGCTGTTTGTATCTTCTTTAGCACTAAATTGCAAGGATGTGAATAGACAGTGGAGTGATCACTTCAGAAGGGCAAGATATAGAGCTCAAGAATATTTCATCTCCCTTTCCTGTTCCATATAGAATATCAAGTCCCTGAGGCAGACTCTCGTGATTCTTAGATGAAGCAACAGTTTGGTGGCTGTCAGACTGGATGTAGGACCCCTTATTTAAAAAAAAAAAAATTCAGTTTTATTGAAATATATTCACATACCATACAATCATCCATGGTATACAATCAGCTGTTCACAGTACGATCATATAGGTAGGCATTCATCACCACAATCCGTTTCTGAACATTTTTGTAGGACCCTTTTTAAAGTCTTTGTCTGGAATGTCCCAGGTCCAGTCCTCAGTGGTGGTTTCTAATGCTTTAATCTTCTCCTTCGCCTGGGTCATTCCTTCCTGTTTTTTGTATGTTTGTAATCTTGTTGAAACTTGGGCACTTTGATATTTTAAGGTGTTATTGCTGGAATTTAGACCCTGAGGCATCTGTTCCTTCAGCTTGTATCCAGCTAGTGTTAATGACAGAGCTTTCCTTGAATGCCAGGAACTAACAGGCAAACAAAAACACAGATTCCCTGGGAGAGCGCCCGCCTTCAGGGCTTAGCCACAGGTCAGTTTGCAGAATAGCTCCAGGCCAAAGCGGAGGGGCCGCTGACCCTTTCTGCCGCGGCCTGGGTTTTGGGCTTGCACTTGAGGCCCCGGAATCCCCCCATTTACAGGGATACACATGTCCTCTCTTTTCCTGGGAAACAGTTTTCTTATGGTCCCAGGCACTGCACTGCCCGGCCCGCAGCCAGCCATCCCTGGTCCCAGTCAGGCGCAACTTGACAGCTTTTCCGCCGCGTCTGGTAAAAGAGTCTCGGAGCCGCCCTCTGCGTGCAGGGCAGGTTCTGGGACAGTGAGCCCGCGGCCAGTGTGCTGTTTCAGGCTCTCAGGCACCACCAGACAGATCGGGCCAGATAGGCACGCTCCCGGGATGTGCACCAGGGCTGCTCAGCTCCTTCCAGAGCGGGGGCCGGAGACCACCGCTAGGAGAGGATCTGGCTCAGTGCTGAGCTGGCGAGGGCGCTGGGCAGGGGGCAGCCAGGACGCCGCGAGATCCTCCAGTTTTTAAATAGCTGTTTTCTGCATTTGGCGCTGGCATTTGCCAAGCTGCCTGTCAGAGGTTCGGGGCGGGGTGGGGTGGGGGCAGCATGGAGTCCTGAAGCTTCTCACTGTCGTCTGGATCAGGCGGGTCCAGTCTGACAGCCAGAATCTTAAGCAGGTAGCTTCCCCTGCACTGGCCCCTCGGCCCGCTGTGGTCTGCCCGCCCTCTTCCTTCTGCAGCCTCCGTGCTACCACGGGATCCGCGTCCTAGTGGGCAGCCCGCCAGCCGCCTCGGCTCCCGATCCCTGCCGGTGCCGGGACTCTGTGCCCTGACCTGCCAGGAGGTGGAGCAGGATTGAGGGCCCTTGATGGGACTCTCGGGGTGTGGCCCACGGCCCCACCCTCCCCCTCTTCCCCTGCAGGCGAGCAGGCTGTGGGCCTGGCCTGTCTCCCACTCCTGCTTGCCTAGGAGAGCTCTGGCTCGGTGATTGCAGGCCGAGTCATGGCCTCCTTGCATCACGGGACGGGCAGGGGCCGCCTGTCAGCGCTCCGGAAGCAGACCGCCGGCTTCCCCGGAGTGGAGGAGCGGCAGTCCCAGGGGATCTCTGCGGGACACAGGGCCGGCTGCATTCCTTTGGGGAGGCCCGGTGGGACCAGGGGGCTCACTGCCAAGCTCTCCGCTACTCAGCCTTGTGCCCGGGCCCCGGGTGCCCAGCTGGGCAGGCTCCCGGCACCATGACGCTGCTAGCCAGGGCCCTCGGCCTTGGCGGGCTCGCCAGGCAGGTGGCCTCCAGCAGGCCGGTCACTGCCCTGGGGTTTCTGGGACCTGGGAACAGAGTCCAGGCTTCCATCCAGGCTGCTGCGACCATGTTGAGCCTCCTGCCGTCTCAACCCTGTGGCACCACAAGGTAGGATGACTCGGAACAATTCTGTCCATGCAGATACCTTCGCCAGTCCCTGGCTCGCCAGGCTGGCTGGGCAGCCTGTCCTGGGCCTTGGGAGCGGGGAGATCTACTGGAATGTTTGGCATCGACACTGGGTGCTGGGGGTCGTGTCGGATTGAATGTGGGCACGTTGGCATTGCTCCTCAGTGGAGACCTGGCACGTTTTCCCCCCGGGGATTGGTTTTGAGCCTCATTGGGCTGCGTTGAAGGAGCTGGGCTGCCAGGCCTGGCAACCTCCGGGCAGAGAGAGCCTGGGGCTTTGGAGGGCTCAGGACAGGTTTGGAGATGAAAGCCCCAGCTTGCCAGCGGTTGTGTGGGTAGCTTTTCCCTGCCCGCACACTGCCAGGCAGTTAGGAGGAGCGGCATGTGCTGGAACTTGGGCCCTGAGATTTCAAACCTTAAGTCTTGTGCTCAGCTCCCGGTGACTGGTCAATCTTTATCACTATAATGTGCTGCTTACAAATGGCTGCTGTGTATTGTATTTCTTCTAAACGTCACAGAAACTTTGTTGGGCAGGTGTACAGCGCCCTCCCCCCCATTTTGGGTTCTATTGAGATATAATTCACATAGTCTACAATTCACCTATTTAAACTGTCCAAGCCAGTGGTTTTTGTATGTTCACAGCATCTGCCACCCTCACTACTTTCAATTTTGTAACAGTTTCCTCACCCCATAGCCATCTCGCCCTACTTCCCCCCAACCCTTGGCAACCACTTTCTGTTTACACTTTTGCCTCTTCTGGCCCTGTGACTCATAGAAATGGAGCCATACAATGTGGTCTGTTTGGTTTGGTCTCTCGTTAGCACAGTGTTTTCAGGGCTCATACGTGTGGTGGCGTGTGGCAGTATGCCATTCTTTTTATGGCTGAATACTATTCCGCCGTGTGGATGTGCCACGTTTTGTTTACCCATTCATCAGTTGATGGATTTGGGGTTGTTTCCACATTTTGGAAATGCTGTGGTGAGCGTTCATGCACAAGTGTGGGGTGTGTTTTCAGTTCTCTTGTGTATAAACCCAGGAGTGGAGTTGCTGAGTCATATGGCAACTCCATGTTTGAACTTTTGAGGAACTCCCAGACTGTTTTCCCACAGTGGCTGCACTATTTTGCCTTTCTGCCAGCAGGGGAAGAGTTCTGATTTCCCCACGTCCTCACCAGCACTTGCTATATTATCTGCTTTTTTGATTTAGCCATCCTGGTTTGGGTGAAGTGGGATCTCATTGTAGTTTTGATTTGTGTTTCCCTGATGCCTCGTGATGTTGAGCATCTTTTCATTTGCTTATTGACCATTTGCATATCTTCTTTGGACACACATCCATTCAGATTCTTACCCTTCGTAAATTGGGTTGTCATTTTAGTGTTCAGTTGTAAGAGTTCCTTATATGTTCTAGATACAAGTCCTTATCATATATATGATTTGCAAATATTTTCTCCCATTCGGTGGGTTGTCTTTTCACTTTTTGATGGTATCTTTGAGCTGCCAATGTTTTAAAGTTTGATGAACCCCGGTTTATCTTCCCTGTTTTTTGGTTGCTTGTGCTTTTGGTGTCATATCTAAGAAATGATTGCCAAATCAATCCAAGGTCATGGAGATTTACCTGAATGTTTTCTTCTAAGAGTTTTATAGTTTTAGCTCTTACATTTAGGTCTTTGGTCCATTTTGAATTAATTTTTATGTACGGTATGAGGCAGGGGTCCACTTGATTCTTTTGCATGCAGACACATCCTGTTTCATGGATGGAGAAACTGAGGCTCCAAGAGACCAGGTCACGGTTCAGGGTCACAGGGCTCCTGTGTGCCCCCGTGTCTCACAGCCATGGCTCTACTTTTGTGACCTCTCGTTTCAGAGGGTCATTTGCTCTGACCTGCGGACAGTCATAAAGACAGCCCTAAGGCATAGGAAGGACGGTGTTCTACAGACACAGGTGCCTACTGCAGGCAGCGTTCTTTCTTTAAGAACCAAGCCCTACCTCTTCAGATCCATCCCGGATGTCAAAATCTGTTTCAGGACCTCCCTCCCTGAATACCTGCACCCACCCCGGCTGCTGTTCCGCTGCCTACCCTCCGCCCCCACACTTCCTGGCAGGTGGCAGGTTCCTGCAGTCCTGTGGGGCAGGTCCCCGGTGGAGGCCTTCTCTTATGGTGGAACTGTGTTCCCAAGAAACACCTGTGCAAGTCCTAAGCCCCAGTCCTGTGGATGTGAATTCATTTGCAAATAGGATCTTTTAAGATGTTATTAGTTAAAATGGGGCCCAACTGGAGTAGGGTGGGCCCCTAATCCTACCTGACTAGAGTCCTTAAAGCGGGGGAAATGTGGACATGTCAGGAGGAGACAGACAGGAGAGGAGATGGCTGTGGGACGGGGGCAGAGAAGGAGTTGTGCGCCGCAGACAAGATGCATCGTGGATTTCTAGCCCTGCCAGAAGGCAGGGCAGAGACGCAGGGCAGATTCTCCTCTCTAAGAGGGCAGGAGCCCGGCCCTGCAAACACCCCGATTTGGACTTCTGGCCTTTGGAACTGAGACGATCAATTCCTGTTGTTGAAGCCGGCTGTGCTTTGTGACCACGGCCCTGGCAAACGAAGCCACGTAACCAGAGCCATGACAGGCCACACTTCTCCGTGTCCTGCCTTTAACCCCTTCAGGCCCCAGGCCCCCGCGGCTCGGGCTTGAGGCTGGCCCAGGGCGAGCAGGTGTGACCCTGGCTGTCCAATGCATGTTCAAAACTTGCAGAGGTGAAGGTGGCATGTGGCAGTCTTGGCCCTGGAAGGATGGATGCCCGATAGGGCATCAGAGATATTAGGCACGTCAGGATTCTAATCCCAGCTGAGGAGGTGAACTCTCCTGGAGAACTCACTGGTTTTGCAGAACTGATTTTCCTGTCCTGTTGAGGTGCTGGAAGCAGTGTGTCCGGGACAAGCATGTCCCTGGGAGCAGCAGCCTTCGATTCCCGTGGTTCACTCTCGGGCCTGGGAGGCTTGGAATTATCCCTGTTTTACCGGCAGGGGAGCTGGGGCAGAAGGGGCTGGCCCAGGGTCAGCTAAATGGACACCCGGTCTTGGCACCCGCTCTCTGCACCTCCCCTGCTCCTCACTGCCTGCCCTTCCCGCAGCCACTTGCTGCTTCCGGGAGGGGGGGGTAATGGAGATGGG
The DNA here is from genome assembly GCF_015220235.1 of Choloepus didactylus. Lineage (NCBI taxonomy): Eukaryota > Metazoa > Chordata > Mammalia > Pilosa > Megalonychidae > Choloepus > Choloepus didactylus. Next base: position 243,351,540 of record NC_051308.1, read on the forward strand.
GAAGGTGGTCCCACTTTCCTGGGGACGCCTGCTGCTTCCGGGTCACCTCCCTGGTGTCAATTTCTGAACAGGTGGGGGTCTTCCACGGTCCTCAAGAGGCTGGGAGTTTCCCGGAGCCTCAGGTGCATCCAGGGGAGGGGCACGGACGTTGCCAGAAGGGCCCAGAGATGATCTGTTGACCCAGGTTACCTGAAACACAATTGCTAACATTCCAATTTCGGCTGGCCCCAGCCACAGTCTTGATTTTGCTCTTAATTGTTTCCATATGCCTACTAAGACTTTACATATTTATATATGTATATATATATTTCATGCAATTTTATTAAGATATAGTCACATAACATACAGTCATCCAAAGTGTACAATCAGTTCATAGTATCATCATATAGTTGTGCATTTATCACCACAATCTCTGAACATTTTCATTACTGCAAAAAATAAAAATTAAAATGAAATAAAAAAAGAACACCCAAAACATTCTATTCCCCCCCCTCACCATTTTCATTTACTTTTTTTAAAATACAGTTTTATTGGATATATTCACACACTCTATGGTCATCCACAGTGTACAATCAGTTATTCACAGCAGCATCATACAGTTGTGCATTCATCACCAGAATCAATTTTTGAACCTTTTCCTTACTCTAAAATAAAAATAAAAGCAAAAAAGAACACCCAAAACTTTCCATCCCCTCTGTCCCACCCTATTCTTCATCTAATTTTTGTCCCATTTTCCCACTCATCTGTCCATACACTGGATAAAGGGAGTGTGAGCCACAAGGTTTTCACAATCACACAGTCACACTGTACAAGCTATGAAGTTACATAATCGTCTTTAAGAATCAAGGTCACTGGGTTGGAGTTCGACAGCTTCAGGTATTTCCTTCTAGCTATTCCAACACACTAAAGACTAAAAAGGGGTAGCTATATAGCACATAAGAAAACCCTCCAGAGTGACCTCTTGACTCCATTTGGAGTCTCTCAGCCACTGGAACCTTATTTTGTTTCATCTCTTTCCCCCTACATATATTTTTAAACATAAAATTAATAGTTTTAGAGTTATAGAAAAATTGAACAGCCAGTACAGGGTTCCACAGCCCCCTCCCCACTGCCCTGCACGTTCCTCTGTAATTAGTACCTTGCTTTAGCGTGGAATATTGAGTACAATTAATGAACCAGTATTGATACGTTATTCTTAACATGGTTTTCCTTAAGATTGGCTCCTCGCATTGTGCGGGGTCATGCCTGCCCCCCGCCCCAGCACCACGCATGGTCGCTGCACTCCCCTAAACATCCCCTCTGCGCCGTCTGTCCATCCCTCTCTCTCCTTAACACTCAGGAAGTCCGGGGCCGTCTGTCCATCCCTCTCTCTGCTTAACACTCAGGAAGTCCTGGGCCGCCACCAGCATCAACGCCCTCGAGAGGACTCAGGAGCAGGGGGCTCACGCCACTGCCCTGGGCCTGGGGGAGACCTTGGGCAGTGCCGGGGGGGCCAGGCGGGCTGCAGGGTGGGGCCCTCGGCGCGGGCTCAGAGCCAGTGGCGGGGGTGCTTGGTGTGCCCTGGCCGCGGCCCCCCCGGCTGGCTTTGTTGCCTGGAGACGAAAGAGGTTTTTGCTGCCTTCACCTGGGGAGGTGGCTGAGTTCCCGGAGGCCCCCCAGGGTCCGGTCCGTAGGTAAAGTGGAAACCCAAGGCCTTGGCCACGATCAAATGCTGCACTAAAAGGCCACCGCAGGGGTTGGGGCGACGCGAGATATTTATCTACACGGTTCTAACGGAAGCACAACTGACGTAATACATGGCACATACTTAAGGCATGAAGTCTGATACGGTTTGACATCTGTCTTCACCTGCGGAACCATCACCCCAAAGGGGCTCTCGGGTCTCTCTGCGGTCCTTCCCTCCTGCCCCCCATCCCCAGGCAGCCCCTGATCTGCTCTCTGCCACTATAACTTGCATTTTCTGGAATTTTATAAAAATGGAACTGTACCGTATGTGCTCTTTCTCGTCTGGCCTCTTTCACTTGGCGTGATTATTTTGAGATTCACCCATGTTGTTGCCTATTGCTGAGTGGTGTTGTATCGTATGGCTGCACCATGCTCTGTTTACTGTTCATCTATCGACAGACATTTGGGTCGTTTCCAGTTTTTAGCTTTTAAGTAAAGCCAAGTCTTGGTATGAGCATATGCCTTTATTTGGGTAAATACCTGGGAATACGTAGGTTGGGTGACATGGTAGGTGTGTGTTTCAGCGTTTAAGAAACTGCAAAGTGTTTTCCAAAGAGGTTGTACCATTTTACATTCCCGCTGACAGTGAATGAGCACTCCGGTCCCTCCCCGTCCCCTCAACCCTTGCGATAGTCAGTCTTGTTAATTTGAGACATTCTAATGGGCGTTTACTGGGTCCTCATTATGGTCTTTTCTTTTCTTTTTTTAACTTTTGGTTTTGAAATCCTTTCAAACTTACAGGATGGTTACAAAAATAATATAAATCCCATACAGAGAACTCCAACATACCCTACCCCGCCAGATACCCAGAGCCACCATTTTAACATATTGCCACATTTTCTGTATCATTCTGTCTACCCATCTGTCACTCCATCTATCTGTCTGTTTGTCCATTTATCAGTCCCTTTTCTGACCACTGGAGTGTAGTCGTTTCCATCATGCTCCTTGAACACATAACACTGCCATGTACAATTCCTAGGGACAAGGATATCACTTATGAATCCACCTTAAGTACAGTTATCAAGTTCAGGAAATTTAACATTGATATAAAGCTTACAGTCTATATTTCAAGTTTTTCATATGTCTCAATAATATTCTCCCGAGCCTTTTCTTTTCCCTTGTTAGATCCAGGGTCATGTATTGTGTTTAACTGTTACTGTGTCTTTAGTTACCCTTTCTTAATTTCTTTAAATTGTGGGGATATACATACAACATTTTGCCATCTCAGCCATTCCCAAGCATATCATTCAGTGGGATAAAAATACTCAACAATGTTGGAGCACTTCACCACCTTCCATTGCTACAACTTCCCATCTCCCCAAACAGAAACTCTGCACCTGTTATGCATTAATTCCCCATTCTCATGCCCCCTTCCTCTGGCAACCTTTGTTCTAGTTTCTGCCTCTATGAGCTTGCATTTTCTTTATTTTCTTTGTGGTTACTGTGGGGTTTAAATTTAACATCCTAAATCCATTAACAATCAGGTTTGCTTTGATGGCAACTTCATGGTATGTGCAAACTGTGTTCCTATACCCCGTTGTCCTTCCACCTTTATGTGGTTCTTGTCACAAATTACATGTTTATACGTTGTGAGTCCAAAACCACTCAGTGATTTATCATTATATTTTATGCATTTGCATTTTAGATCCTATAGGAACTAAAAAGTGGAATTACAAACCAAAAATATAGAAATACTGGTATTTTTATTTACACATATCATTACTTTTACTGGAGATTTTTATTTCTACATGTGATTTTGATCTACTATCTTTTGTGCTCTCTTTTCCACCTGCAGAACTCCTTTTAGCATCTCTTGTAGGGCTGGTCTAGTGGTGAAAAACTTTCTCATCTTTTGTTTATCTGGGGATGTCTTAATCCCTCCCTCATGTTTGAAATACAGTTTTGCCACATATTGAATTCTTGGGTGACAATGTTTTGCTTTCAGTTCTTTAAATATGTCATCCTATTGCCTACTTGCCGCCATGGTTTCCGATGAGAAATTGATACTTAATTTTATTGAGGTTCCCTTGTTCATGACGCATTGCTTCTTTCTTGCAGTTTTTGGAATTCTCTCTTCATCTTTAATATTTGACAGTGTGATTATTATTTTAAAATGGATCTTTTTTTTTTTTTTATCATTGAGCTTTATGAATTTGCTATATAGTCCTGACATAATTAAATGCCCCTTCCAGCTTCCTCTGGCATGACAGGGGTGAACTGCTGGGGGAGGAAAGCAGCCTCTAGTTCTTGGAGAAGTTGATGCAGAGCTCCCCTAACTGTTCTGAGTCCCCTCTGAACAGTTAGGCTTGTTGTTCTTTGGGGTTCTGGGTGCCTGTCCTTGTCACTGCTGCATTTTTTCTACTTGACTCTTGTTCTTGGCTCTTTGGATGTAGCCCCCCGGGTATGGGAGGGATGGGGGCAGATTTGCTCTCACCTCTACCTTTTTCAGCCTCCAGATGCATTTCAAAGCTGAAGAAAATGGCAGCCTATTTCCCCAGAATAGTGTACACCAAACACAACCTTGTGTGTGTTTTTAGGATGTTCCGAACGAACTCCCTGGTTTTTAGGGTGTTCCCAACCCTCTGGAGCTTTCCCCTTTGGCCGTGTAGTTATACGGCCCCATGGCTGGGAGCAGGAGCTTGAGGGCCGGAGCTGGGAGTCCAGATCTAGGCTGCCCGCCTCTGGCCTGAATCTCTCTGCCTGAGTTGCTCCATCTTTAAAACAGGGTTACCTCACCCTCTGGGGCAGTTTTGGGGATTAAATGAGGGGTGGGGTAGGACAGAGGGAGTCAGCACTCAGCACAGCACCTAGCACAGAATGTATTCGATAAAAGATACCTGTGATATCACTATCATCATCATCACCACCACCATCAGCCTCATCACTACCATCATCGTCAAGATCATCATCACAACCACCATCATCATCGTCACAACCAACATCACCACCACCATCACCACCACCACCACCACCATTACTATCATCACTATCATCTCCATACCCGTTATCTTGCCATCATCATTATTATCACAATAACCACCACCATCATTCCCGTCATCATCATCTCATTACTGTCATCAGGACTACCAGCATTACTATTACTGTCACGACCACCACCATCACCACCATCCTCCCCACTTATGCTGGTTTGGATGGGTTATGTCCCCCAAAATGTCATTATCTCTGATGCAGTCTTGTGTGGGCGGACTATTAGTGTTGATTAGATTGTAATTCTTTGAGTGTTTCCATGGAGATGCGACTCACCCAACTGTGGGTGATAACTCTGATTGGATGATTTCCATGGAGGCGTGGCTCTGCCAATTCAGCGTGGGCCTTGATTAGTTTACTGGAGCCCTGTATAAGCTCAGACAGAAGGAGTGAGCTTGCTACAGCCAAGAGGGACACTTTGAAGAACGCACAGGAGCTGAGAGAGGAGCTGCAACTTACAGAGACATTTGAAGACGGCCGTTGAAAGCAGAGTTTTGCTGATGTTTTGGAGGTACTAGCCCAGAGTTTGCCCTGAGAAGCTGACACAGAGACATTCTGGAGAACGCCATTTTGAAACACAACCTGGAGCAAGCAGATGCCAGCCACATGCCTCCCCAGCTAACAGAGGTTTTCCGGATGCCAATGGCCTTTCTCCAGTGAAGGTACCCGATTGTTAATGTGTTACCTTGGACACTTTATGGCCTTAAGACTGTAACTGTGTAACCAAATAAACCCCCTTTATAAAAGCCAATCCATTTCTGGTGTTTTGCAAAATAGTAGCATTAGCAAACCATTCCCCAGGGATTCAGGATCAGGCAGGGCACCTAAAGAGTAAGTTAACACTGTACTTCTGCCAAGAGAAGCTTGTGATGGTAGCTCACCATGTCCCTACCTTTCACAAACAGTGCTTTCAAAACAAAGACAAATTAAATGTATGTGCAGCTTTTCAGGAGAATTCAGAAAAAACAATGGCTTAACACAGTGGCTTTTATATCTGAAGTGCACACAGGGTGTTCACATAGTGTAATCAATATACACAGACAGTTTCTTCATTGCAATTTTCTACCAGACCTTCGGAGTTATCTTGCCAAGTTGATAGTCCCTGCTATGTCTTGTTACACTGCATCTGAGCTAGTTCTAGTTTATTTGGTTTGTTTAGTATTAAAACTAGTGCTGGAGGGGTTAGAAAGGGCATTAAGGAAGAAACTAAGATGGCGGCTAGGTGAGACAGGGCAAAAAAACACCTCCGTGAAAAATATTAGATAAAAACCAGAAAGTGACCCAGAATACTGGTTACAGCGATGCGCCAGCTGGACGAGGTCTCCTAGTATCACAGGGGCCAGTACCTGGTGAAACCGGGAGTCTGCATTCTGAAACGAGGGAGTAAGCTGGCTGGAAGACCCGCAGCTGCGCGGCGTTGTGGGGAAGCCAGGACTTGGTGTTTGGAGACCAACTGGCTCTTTTAAAAAAAAAAGAAAAAGGGAAAAACCCAGGAATGGCTGCAGTTGCGATAGTGGGAAGCATGCAGTAAAATACAGCAAGAGGGGGCTGGGCCGGCCTCTCGGTGTCTGACCTGGAGGATAGGCCGCTGCAGATACCCTCGGGGCCAGGGGAACGGAGGGGAGAGCCGGAAGCAGAAAGAAGCCCCGCGGCTAGCAGCTGGCTCCCCGGAGGGCTGGATAAACTCCTGCCTGGGGCCGTGCCCACAGCCCAGAGCCCCGCCAGTTGTCCCGGAGCTGGGAAGGAGAACTGTGTGAGGAGGTGGGGGTTGAGACGCCCCATTTGGCCATCTTTGCATCAGGCTGAGAGTGCCCCTGCATGGCCTGGCAGCCCGGGGCTTCCCTTGAGGGATGGCACGCACTGGTGACGTAGCACGGCATTCCCTCGGCTGAGGTCCTGGAGGATCGCGGCTGGGAGGGGGGACCCGCTCGGAGAACCCAGGGATGCTACGCCAAGTCTGGTGGTTAGTGGGTCAGCGAGAGAGAGGGTCTGGGGCTGAACTGAAAGGAAGGCTTAGACTCTTGCGGCGGCCTTGAATCTCCGGAAACCTGGGGGATTTGAATATTAAAGCTGCCCTTCCTCCCTAGGCACCCGTACATACGCCCCACATTCAGGGCAGACGGCTCCAGCAACACACCCAAACTGAGTTCACCATCTGAACCCCACAAGAATCATTTCCCCACACGCCGCAGGGACAAGGTGGAGAACTGACTTGAGGGTATAGGTGACTCACAGACGCCATCTGCTGGTTAGTTAGAGAAAGTGTACGTCACCAAACTTTCTGAAAAATTAGATTGTTATCTTTTTTTTACAACTTGAAAGAACCCTATCAAGCAAAGCAAATGCCAAGAGGCCAAAAACAACAGAAAATCTTAATGCATATGATAAAACCAGACGATATGGAGAATCCAACTCCAAACAAACAAATCAAGATATCAGAAGAAGAGACACAGTACCTTGCACAATTAACCCAAGAACTACAATCGAGGAACGAAAACATGGCAAAGGATTTAAAGGACATCAAGAAGACCATGGCCCAGGATATAAGTGACATAAAGAAGACCCTAGAAGAACATAAAGAAGACATTGCAAGAGTAAATAAAAAAATAGAAGATCTTATGGAAATAAAAGAAACTAATGGCCAAATTAAAAAGACTCTGGATATTCACAAAACAAGATTAGAGGAAGCTGAACAATGTCCCAGTGTCCTAGAAGTCCACAGAACAGAAAATGAAAGAACAAAAGAAAGAATGGAGAAAAAAATCGAAAAAATCAAAATGGATCTCAGGGATATGATAGATAAAATGAAACATCCAAACTTAAGACTCATTGGTGTCCCAGAAGGGGAAGAGAAGGGTAAAGGTCTAGAAAGAGTATTCAAAGAAATTGTTGAGGAAAACTTCCCCAACCTTCTACACAATATAAATACACAAAGCATAAATGCCCAGTGAACGCCAAATAGAATAAATCCAAATAAACCCACTCTGAGACATGTTCTGATCAGACTGTCAAATACTGAAGAGAAGGAGCAAGTTCTGAAAGCAGCAAGAGAAAAGCAATTCACCACATACAAAGGAAACAACATAAGACTAAGTTGTGACTACTCAGCGGCCACCATGGAGGCGAGAAGGCAGTGGCATGACATATTTAAAATTCTGAGAGAGAAAATTTTCCAACCAAGAATACTTTATCCTGCAAAACTCCCCTTCAAATTTGAGGGAGAGCTTAAATTTTTCACAAACAAATGCTGAGAGACTTTGCCAATAAAAGACCTGCCATACTTCAGATTCTAAAGGGAGCCCTACCAACAGAGAAACAAAGAAAGGAGAAAGAGATGTAGAGAATTTTAACAGACATATGTAGTACCTTACATCCCAAATCACCAGGACACTCATTTTTCTCTAGTGATCACGGATCTTTCTCCAGAATTGACCATAAGCTGGGAAATTGTTTTATGTAAACAATTCTCAATAAATTAAAACAAGCCTCAATAAATTAAAAAAAAAAATTGAATATACTCAAAGCACATTCTCCAACCACAATGGAATACAAATAGAAGTCAATAATTTTTGAAATGTAACTCCACTATTTACTTCCTACATGATATAAAATACACAAACCCTAATGACAAATCAGTGGTTTTGAACTCAACATAAAATATGTAATTTTAGACAACTATATAAAGGTGGGGGAATGGAGGAGTATAGGAACATAGTTTATGTGTCCTATTGAAGTGAAGGTGGTATCAAAGAAAAACAAGATTGTTATGGATTTAAGAGGTTAATTTTAAGCCCCACAGTAAACACAGAGAAAATTATCAGAGAATATAACCATAGAGATGAAAATTAGAGTATGGATTAAGAGAAAGGGGGGAAGGGGCAATGGGGAGTTAAGAAATGAGTGTAGGGTTGCTGTTTGAGGTGAAGGGAAATTTCTAGTAATGGTTGGTGGGAAAGAGCATTACAACATTCTAAAGGTGATTAATCCCACCAATGGAAGGCTAGGGAGGGGGTGGAATGGGAAGATTTAGGCTGTATATATGTTTCTACAATTGAGAAAAAAAAGACAGTCTAAATAGATGACAATTGAATGCCAAGGATGAACCTGGATGGGATTGGAGGATGGAGGACAGGTGGCTCAAAGGGACACCGTTGAGACATAAGGAAAAGGAAATATAGAACATAAGCTTTGTATCATTGTTGAATCTCTTGTACTTCTTAACTGCGCTTAATGGGATTGCATAAAAGAATGTTCTTATTCATGGGAAGTGTATATGTGAATTATATTGTTTGTTCAAGGATGTGTGGAGCTAGCTCTCATATATTCAGAAGACAGAGCAATAGATGATGGATGATAGATATGGAAGGAGGGAGGGAGGGAGGGAGGGAAAGAAATAGTGATGTGACAGCATGTTGAAGTTGGTGGATTGGGCTATCGGGGGAGGGGGGTCAGGGTATGATGGAATTCTGTGTAGGGGGTGAGTATTGTTTTTACAACTGTTCCTATAACTTTGAATTTATTTCAAAATGAAAAAAAAATAGTGCTGCCTGAGGCCTCTGTGTTTGATGTGTTTACTTTTTTTTTTTTTTGGCTAAATTTGGGGAGTCCTTTTCTGGGGCAAGGGTGAGAGTGTTTTGAGGGTCCCCACTTGGTGTTGCCAGACAAAGCCATTTGGGAACAGGGAGGCATGTGCCTGTTTCCCCACAGCTTCCAGACATCTAGCTTTTTTGTTTGTTTGTTTGTTTTTTAATAACAACTTAATCGAAATATAGTTTACATACCATAAAGGTCCTCTTTTTAGAGTATACAGTTCAGTGACTTTTAGTATATTTGCAGGTCATGCAACTCTCACTGCAGTTTAAGTCCAGAACATGCGTGAGCAGTCATGCCCTTTTCTCCTCCCCCCAGCCCCTGGCAACCACTGGTCCACTTCCTGTCTCCGTGGGGTCACCTGTTGTGGGCACCTCACAGAATTGGAATCATACAATAGGTGTCCTTTGTGTCTGACTTCTTTCCCTTAGCATAATGTTTTCAAGGCTCCTCCGTGTTGTAGCTTGGATCAGAACTTCATTCCTTTTTATGGCTGAGTAATATTCTACTGCGTGGCTGGACCACTTCTTTTTTCCATTCATGCGTTGATGGACGTTTGGTTGTTTTCCACTTTTTGGCTAGTGTGAATTATGCTGCCACAGATAGTTCCAGGCATCTAGTTGTATCATTTAGAATGTTTTTTTTTTCAGTTAGTTTAGTAAATATGAAAGAGCACCTCTTGGTTGTTTAAATTCGGACTTCTTTAGTTATAAGGCTTGAGACTCTGACAATTTCCTATTTGTGGAATGGAGTATTCTTGGCTTGAGCCCTCACGTCTGCGGAGGCTTGGGGATGGTCCTTTGTGATTTGATTGAGCTCTGAATAGTGTTAGATATTTAATTCAATTGTGATTTATGGAAGATCCCCCCCCTCATTCCGTTTCTCTGATTTTCAATCTTAGTTTTACTGGTTGGATTGTAGATATTTCTCTGGGTTTTAAGTAACTCATCCTGCCTACGATTTAATGTATAATTCTAAATCTGAAAAAGTCTTACTGCTCATGGTCAAGAGGTTATTGAGAAGATAACTTTATTTTAGTTTTAACTTTTACAGTTTTTTAAAAAAACTTTTCTCTAGATTAGTGTTTTATCAGGTATGGATTTCATTGCCAAGTTGAGATTCATTGTAGTTTATTTTTCTGCATATTGATATCTGTATCTCAGCCTTGTAGACTATATAAATCCTTGCCCCACTGTTGGTTGATTTATCATTTAAAAAATTCTTTTTCACTTGAGGGTGGGTTTCTGGATTCTTCATTTTGCTCCAATGAGAACCATTTCATCTTTAAGCCAGTCTATATTATTTTAATGATCTTGTTAATAACTTAAAAAAAAAAAATGGTAGGGCAGATTATCCCCTGGTTGACTTTGATATTCTTGCTTGAGTGTGAGTCATTTTAATCAAGGTCACTGCATCCCCTGGTTGCTGTTGTGATTGAAAGGACAGTAAATCTCCAGAGCAGTCCGTCTGGCCTTCCTAGCTGAGGACGTGGGCCTGGGGCAGGTTCCCCAGCTTCTCCTTTCTTGGCTTCCTCCTGGGGAGAGAGAGGCTCCGGCCGGGTAGTTTTCAAGATCTCCTCCAGCTCTGCTTTCCTGCTCTCTTAGGGCTTTTAAAAAGGCCATGGGGGTGCTGTGTCCTCAGAGAGCCCCTGTACCTGGGCAGGGTGCACCCATGCTCCCAGGCTGGGAGCCGGCGGCTGGGGGAGAAGCCAGGGTTGCTTAGGAAGGCGGCAATGCCTGCCAGGAGGGATGGTGCCAAGTCCAAAGGGCACAGCATCGGGGGCCCTGTCCCCCGAGTTCCATTTGGCTGCGTCTTCGGAGGGAGCTGGTGGGGACTATGTTTCTGCTTTGACGAGGCTTGTCCCTGAGAGCCCTCAGGAAGGGGCTCGAGGAGGCCTATCTTAGGGAGAAGCCCAAGCAGTGAGTGGAAGTGCGAGGTGCTGTGGGGTTGCCGAGGGGTTGTTGGGGGGCGACCCTGGTCTTGTGTGCCTGGGTGGGAGGCCCTGTAGCTTCCAGGCATTTGGCTGTCGGGGCTGCTGTGGTGGGAATGGGGCGGTGGCCTTGGGGGCCTTTTCTCTGACCTGAAAGTGAGATATGGACTTGATGCTCTGTGGGGGGGAGGCAAAGTCTCCTCGGTGGTCACCAGTCTTGCCTGGCCTGTGGAAGCAACATTTTGGCCTCTGTCCAGGAGAGGGGGCCCTGCTGCCTCAGACCTGCGCCTTGGCCAGGGGCAGAAGGATCCCGGGATCCAACTGACCTGAGGGGAGTCTGATCTCGGCTGTCCCAGCACAGAGTTGGGCAGTGGGCACAGGTGCCCATGGGGACATGGAGGGGGGGCCGGTGTAGTCACAGAGACCGAGAGGAAGTAGGCAGGGTGGATGGGGGTGTGGGGGCTTGGAGGGGCAGGTGGGGCAGGTTGGGGTGTGGGGGCCATGAGGGGTCATGGGGGCTGGTGGGGGCAAGCTGGACAGGTGAGGGTGTGGGGGCCGGGAGGGCAGCCCAGGGCTGCCCAGCAGAATTCAGCCATCCCTCCTGAGGGTGAGGTCCCGTGGGGGCCACGGCCATGGGGGCCGAGAGCCACAGCCCACCTTGGGCAGGGACCCTGCCAGGGTTTGTGGGTGGGGAAGGCTCTTTGGGAACTTTCCGGGGCCCCGGGTTTAGCTGCCAAGCTGCTCGGCTCCAGGCAGACCCAGCCTTGTGCTCACCTTCTCCTGGCGCCCTTGTGGGGTCTGAGGGGGCCGGTCTGGGAGTGGGTGAGGGACCCCTGGAGCCTCAGGCACCCCGCACTGGACGGTTAGAGCAGCCGCTGCTTCCCTAGTGAGCCCATGCTGGTGGTGTCCGTAGTCTAGATGTTTCTTTCTCTTTCTCTCTTTTTGCATGAAGGTGAGAGAACTTGCCAGAGATGGCTCTTGTACCTTTAGCAATAATTTACTTTAATTGCTTGTACGGGAATCCCCTCTGATTTAGGAAGTCCTGCTGGCCAGAGGCGGTTGCCCAGGCGGAAGCCAAGCACACGGGGGTGGGGGTGGGGGGCATTTGCCTTTCGGTCCTTTTCTTTCGCTTTTGACAGCAAAGCTGTGAAAATTGTCCTAGAGGCCCGGCGCGCGGTGCCTGAGAACCAGCCAGGGAAGGAAGCTGCCTTGGACTGGGTGGGCCCGTTCCCAAGCTTCTAGGGTTTCCACTTCTCTTGCTGCGGAGTTCCCAGGAGGCCTGGGGCGCAGTCGGTGATGATCCATCTGCAAGCCCCTCGTGGGGGCTGGGCCCATAGACCCCCTGGACCACCCGATTCATCTGACTTTGTGGGACACCCGGGGAGGAGGAGGCTGGGGGAAGGGGGATCGGGAAGCCCAGGCTGCTTCTGGGGGAGCTGGTGTGGCTGGAAGGGGCAGCTCCCCACCTGTGGTGGGACCAGGCCTGGGGCCCGCGCCCTGCCGAGACCCCGGAGGAGCTGGGTGGGAGTTGGCCCTTTGAGGAGAGGCAGAAGCTCCCGGAGGTGCTGGGAGGGGGACCCTGGGAACCCGTGCTGGGGTGAGGTTTGCCCAGAGGCTTCTCAGAAACTCTCCCTGTTGTTGTTATTGATAAAATGAGGTTTCCATGACAACAGGCTTTTGGTAGTCTCCTCGGATTGGTTAGATTGGGTGGCACAGGAAGCTGTGTGCTCCCCCAAATCCGGCGTGGCTGGGACTTGGGGTCTTCTTTGCGTCCAGGCTGGCCCTGTGGGCTGGGTGCCCGGGACAGACGGAGACTCGTTGGAGCTGGCCGCGCTAGCCCCTTCCCCTGGCTCTGATGTGGGCGGGCGCCCAGCAGCCATGGCTTCCCAGCTGAGCAGGCAGGTACCGCCGCCCGGGCCGCTAGCCAGGCAGTGTGGGGGCCACCGTGGGCAGATGGTCGGGGGCCTCTCACGCTGTCGCTCACCGTGGGCTCACCAGGAGCACCCGAGCCTGCCAGGACCAGCAGCCCAGCTGCACCTCCTGGCCCGGCTCTCGGTGACCGAGGACAGTGGGTGGTTAACGGGCCAGGACAGGAGGTTCCAGATGCTTCCCTTTTCCCAGGCCTTCATTTGCGGAGGCTCCTGGGATGAGCGGGGGCTGGGCTGCAGGATGCTTGTGGACCCTTCTTCTAGTTCATTCCTCCATCCTTGGCCAAAGCCTGAGGGGGGAGTTCAGGGGTGACAGTGGCCTTTGAGGCCCTGCGATGGGCCTGGCGCCTGCTTCAGCCCCTGCCCCGGGGACATACACACAGCATAAGCTTTCCCATCCCAGCCTCGGCCAAGCGCACCATTCAGAGGGATTCACAGCCTTTAGTGTTGCAATATCCTCGCCACCTTCCATTGCTACACCTTTCCCATTGCCTCAAACAGAAACCCTCCCTCCATTCCCCATTATCCCCCCACTGCCCTGCCCCTTCCCCTGGCAGCTGTACTCGACTCCTGTCTCTATGAGCTGCGTCTTCTGTTTTCTTTGTGGTTACCATGGGGCTGAAAGTTAACATCCTAAATCTATAACGATTTCGTTTGCCTTGATGCCAACTTAATTTCGATAGTATATGCTGTGTTCCTGCATCTTCCATCCCTCTGATCATATGTGGTTCTTATTGCAGCTTACGTTTATACCTTATGAATCCCAAACCACTGATTTATCATTACGTTTCAGGCATCCGTCTTTTAGATTCTGAAGGAAGTAAAAAGTGGAGTTACAAACCAAAAATACAGCGGTACTGGAATTTCTATCTACCCATAGCATTACCTCTTGGAGGATTTTAAAAACAATATATTATTTAAATACATTGACATGCTTCAAAATCTGAAAGACACAGGCATTTCAGGGGAAACTTCCCCTCCTTGAGTCCTCACTGTCTCCCTTCCCCAGGGGGGACCGAAGCTTCTGGTTTCCGGCTTTCCCGTTGGTCTGCACAAGGCCTCCGCGTGTCCTGTGCCTTGCTTGTTTTCACCTAACAGTGTATCGTAGAGAACGTTTCATGTCAGGAAGCACTTCCTCCTTTTTTGAAGGCCAGGCCATGTTCCATTGTGTTGCTATAACTTAATTTAACTAGTCTCGTGGTGGACATTTAGGAGCTGCCTAGTCTTTTGCATTATAAGCTGCTTGGCTGTGAATGGCTTTGGATGGTCTTTGTTTAATCATGGGTGGGAGCATCCATAGGGTAAACCCCATCCCTGCAGTTGCTGGTCAGAGCACACATGCGCTTGGAAAGGTGACAGAGAAGGCCTTCAGTGAGGTGGTATGGATTTATTCCCCACCCCCCCGTTGGCGGAGTCCCCTTGCCTCCCAAAGGACAGGTGTGATGTTGCTAGAAGGCATGGACAAGGGTGTGGGGTGGGGAGTGCTGGGGACAGCCGGGAGCTCCTGCAGGTGCCGTGGGAGGTGAGGCAGGGAAGATTCTGGATCCCCGAGAGCTCCACTGCCTCTCTGGGGGTTGATCTTTATTCTGTAAATAGGAGGGACCCTGGAGGGTGTGAGCAAACTCAGCTTGCTCTGCTAGTTTCCTTCTCTTTCTTTTTCTGAATGGAACACATTTCAATTAGGGGCCGCCACTCACATACTGGGAGATTTCTCGTTACAACCCGGATCTCCAGTGGCTGCGCCCCCAGCCGGCACGCGTGGCCAGTCTCCGGGGCCTGACCAGGAGACCAGCGGCCGGTGCCGGTTGGCTTCGTGCTTGCTCTGCCGAGTCTCCTTTTCTTTCTTCTTCTTAATAGTAAGAAGGAAAGAGTAGCACTTCTGGACTCGGGTCTTTATCAGAAATGGGAAAATGCAAGCTTGATGAGGGGCCGTGCGTCCCTCTGGCTGCCGTCATCCTTTACGCGCCTGCCCCGGAGGACAATGGCATGTTCCAGCCCTGGCCTGGGATTGGGGTGCTGAGCCGTGACCCAGCCTCAGGGGAGGGGTTCTGGGGAGAGCGAGCTGAGGAGGGGGCCTGAGAGGGAGCGGGCGGGCTGTGGGGTCCTGGGGCTCAGCCTTGCCTGGCAGCAACTTAGCTGTTTGGAAGGAGGGAGGGAGGGAGGGGAAAGGAAGGAAGGAAGGAAGTTAAGGAGAGAGAGAGAGAGAAAAGAGAGGGAAGAAGGAAGGAAGGGAGGGAGAGGAGTGGTGGTGGGGAGGGAGGGAAGGCGGGAGGGCCAGCAGGGCTGCAGCTCGGCAGTGGGGGAAGGAAACGATGGAACCGAGGCGACGCCCCCATAGCATCCCAGGGAGCCTTCAGATCAGGAGCACATGCAGTCTGGAGTGCCTGCTGTTTACACCCACATGCCCGGGTCCCTGGGGCACCAGGATGTCAATGGGGTCCCTGGGGTCAGCAACCAGCTGGCTGTAAACCCCCATGTTCCAGGTGGCTCCGGGCTGGGCCTTGGGGCCTAAAGTCCACCCCATAGCCTCTGTCTCAGAAGCCGGCTCCTTACTGCTTCTTCCTTCTCCAGGGCAGGATGTGGCACTTCCTTCCTGGCCTCCCTGCCTCCCTGGTCATGCATTCATGGACCGGCCTGGGGGGGTAGTGGGGTGGTGGGCACAGCCCCACTTCCCAGATGGGCAAAGCGAGCCTGGCAGTGGGAGCAGACACGCCAAGGCAGGCTCCGCGTCTCCCAGGAAGGTCAGCACCAAGTGAGTTAGGAAACCAACCAAAAGGAAAGAATTGGTACGAGAGTGTGCTTTTTGAATTGGCTACCTCGTAACTCAAACTTTTAACAAAGCTTAGTTGTGTAAACTCACTCTTTGAAAACTTGAAAATATTTCTAAACGAGCGTCGGAGGCACCAAATGAAGCTTCCATCTGTGCTCCAGGGTCCCCTGGCTGCTGGGCGGGCAGCTGCGGGCTTTGGCATGTCTCGCTGTGCTGCTGTCACTCCTGTCACCCACGACTGCCCCCCCACCCCGCCCCAGCAGGGTGAGAAGCCTGTCAGCTGAGTGGGCTGTGTCGGCTCACCGGACCTCACCGGAGTGGAGGGGTGACGTTTGGGCAAGGGCAACAGGCAGCCGAGGCCGTGGGGGCTCATTTGCTCCAGACACTGGATCTTCTGGCTCTTTCTTCAAGCCTCCAACCTACTGGCCGGGGTTGGGCAAACCCTGACAGGAGAGGAAAGGCACCCCTCACGAACCTGTCGCTGGCGTAACCTCATGGAATCTAGTCCTTCCTGCCGTCACCTGACCCTGACTTCGTGGACGAGCAGATGGAGACTGCGAGCTCTGACAGCTTGTCTGGGTCCCCTGGCGGGTCAGAGCTGGAGCCAGGATTTGATCTCAGGGTCTGACTTGTTCAACCTCTGAGCTGCTTAAAAGGAGAGGTTGGAACAGAACAGCAGTCCAACCACACCTAAAACAGATCCTTGGGGAAAACACTAGAAGGAAATGCATGGAAACACTAGCTGTGGTCAGGTTGGAGGTGGAGGTGGAAGTGGCTTACAGGTGACAGCTCAGAGGTCCTTCCTGGCTGGCGAGGACGACAGGGCTGGGCGAGGCCGCAGGTGGACACTGGGCAGGCAGGAGCCACGGGCAAGGACATGGTACAGTCACCTGCTCTCCAGCCTGGGGTCAGCAGAGGCAGATGTGATTAGCCAGATGGATTTCTGGGAAAGCACTAGGCTGGGCTGGGATTGCCCACCGTCAGGATGCCAGGCTGGCTGGCTGGGATTCCAGATTCCATGGAGCTCCCACCTGCTGGCCGCCCATGACAAGGACTTGTTTTTCCTCTTTGTTTTCCCTGACCTCTCCGGAGGGCTCCCTGGCTCTCACCCCCCTGGAGGAGCTCCTCATGCCAGATGGCTGACTGGCAGAGGGTGCACCCACCCCCTGCTGGCTGAGGGACCCCAGAGTCCTGGTGCTTACATGCTCCTCCGAGGACTCCAGGTGGGGAAGGTGGTCCTGGAGTTTACTCGTACACATTCCTGCGGTCGCGTGTGTGTCCTTGTGCTCATCGGTCTGGCTGGTAGCTGGTAGGTGGTTTCCAGGAGGTGGGGGGTGATCAGAACCCCGACAGCCACCTCGCCTGGATTTGCAGGCCTTCGCTGTCACCTCTTTCCAGCCAGGGGGGCTCCTCCCTTGGGCCAGGCTGGGGGCCTGGGCTCCAGCAGGGAGATGGCCCCTCTTCCCGTCCCGTGGAAATGGACCGGCTCTGCCCTGGCTGGTCCCCGTAGATCCTGGCCGGGCGAACTCACCACAGGGGAAGAGCTCGAACTGGGGTCTTTCCCCGTTCTGGGGGCCATCGTGCCCTGTGGAGGACCCCTCCACTTTCCCCGGGGTGGTTACTGCGGCGGGAGTGGCCTCCTTCCCACGGAGGCTTCATGCCACCTCCCTCTCCCCTGCACAGGATCATGCGGCCAGATGATGCCAACGTCGCTGGCAATGTCCACGGAGGGACCATCCTGAAGATGATCGAGGAGGCGGGGGCCATCATCAGTACCCGGCACTGCAACAGCCAGAACGGGGTGAGTGTCGGCATCGCACGGAAGATTCCAGGCCCCAGAGCCCGGAGCCCCCTCTGTGCACGGCACCTGCACCCACGTTGCACTTCCTGGGTTGTCTCCTGGCCCAGAGCCTGCCCTTCCCTTGTCACAGGTTCTGGCCCAGTTGGGTGCTGGACGGAACCCCTTGGCCCTCCACAGTCCCTGAGAGAGCACAGTCCCCGGGAGCCCTGGCCCTCTCCGCTGGGTCTTGAGGCCTTGTTGGTCTTGACTTTGATCAGATGTGCCTATGCCCACCTGGGATGGCGTTTATCAGGATGACAAAGAGCAGAGATGTGGGTGTCACGCAGCCTTGACCCAGCTGGGTGGCCGGGGTCTGAGGAGCTTCCAGGCCCTGGCACGGCTGCGCCCGCTCTCTGTCTGCTCTCTGCCCACTCTCTGCCCACTGTGGAGCCTGGCGGGAGGCGGCCCTGTGGCTCTGCAGCATACACTCAGCCTGTCCTGTCCTGCACCCTCCAGCCCCGTGGGCACTGACGTTTTCTCAGGAGGGCGCAGCTGGTAAGCGATAAGCCAGGCCCTGGGTGCCGTGGCCTGGCTGGGGGACTGCAGCACAGGGCCCATGGCTCCAGGCCCCTCCAGGCCTCAGTTTACTCCCCTGCTGTGCCCTCCTGGGCAGGGAGAAGGAAGATTTAGCCCCAGCTTAAAGTGTTGTATGTGCATGCTTGTGCGTGGGGGCACCCACAAAAACAAATAAGTGTGGTCCTGTGACCGGGGACCTCGCTGTGGAATCCCACTTCTCAAGAGGCTGACTGGGAGGGCGGCAAGAGATGGGGACCCCAGATAGGGGCCCCGAGGAGTGGCTGCTAATTCTGACCATACCAGGCTGGTGAGGCGGAGGACGTGGTGTTTTTGCCAAGCCTTGGATGGAGAGCAGCAGGCCTGGGGGGTGGGGGTGGGCGGGGCGGGGGGCTGTGAGCCAGGCCGGGCCCATGGGGGAGGGAGGACCACCTGTCCCCAGGGTGCCCTCTGGTGCCTGTGGGGGGTGAGCTGGAGCCCCAGAGGCTGGGGGATGGGTGGAGTGGGTGACTGGGCCCCAGGGAGTCCCTCCAAGAGCTGAGACCTCTGAGGGCTGGGAAGGAAAAGCCAGGCCTGGGGAGTGGGGAGGGGGGCAGGGGCCGAGTGGGTGAGGGTGCCATGGAGGGTTGTGGAAGTGACCGCTGCTGTCTGGCAGTCACTTGGCCTTTGTGGAGCTTTGCAGTCATAGCATAGCGCTCCCCACCATAGCCTGAAGGGGTGGCCGTGAGTCATGGCATCCCCACTGCACAGCGAGGTCAAATTCTTGCCCAAGGCCCCATGGGTGGCACTTCTGGGCCCTGAATCCAGGCCATGGACCCCGGGCCTGTGCTTTGGGCCACTGCTCACAGCCTTCCCCAGCTTGGGGCTGCAGGAGGGCCCATTCTGACTTGTTAGCTGGGAGATGCCTCTGCTGGGGGGACAGAGATGGAGATTTGGAAGTTCCAGGCTCAGGAGAAGGTCTGCGAGGCCCAGGCAATGCCAGGGGCAGCCCCAGGGACAGCCCTCCAGCTGCAGGTGGCCGGTGGGGTCCAGGGAAGGGCAGGGGCTTCTCCTGGCCATCCCTCACCCCACCTGTAGATTTTGTTACCTGACGGCAGCCCCAGATTCTGACTCTGGCCAGTGCCTCTTGGCTGACTCTACCTGGATGTTTCATCGGTCTCCTGCACTTGACATGTCCAAAAGGAAGCTCTGTTCTTTCCCCCAAACTCGCTGCTCCTGCAGGCTCCCTCTCTGTAAATGGCCTTAGCAGCCTCCGGGTTCTGAGGCTCGAAGCCTGGAGCCTCCTTCTCTCACCCCCATGGATGCTCACAGCAAATCCTGTTGGCTCCACTTGCCGTCTCTTCCAGTCTGACTCCTGCTCCCCTGCCCCAGATGGACCACGCTTAGGGGAAGATGGAGGCAGATTGTGTCACTCCAGAGGCTGCTGTCTCACTCAGAGGAAAAGCCAGAGTCCACCCAAGGCTTGCCCCCTGCTGTGCCCCCCAGCTCTCGACCCTCTCCCCCTTCCTCTCTTCCCCTCCGCACTCGCGCCGCACCGGCTTTCTTGCTGCTTCTTGAACTTTGGGGCCTTTGCACAGGCTGTTCCCTCAGCCTGGGATGCTGTTCCTGCAGATTCCTGCCTGGCTCCGCCCTCACCTCCTTCAGGTCTCTGCGCTGCTATGACCCCTGATGCCCTCAGCTGTTCTCAGCACACATATCTGACAGAACGGACCCTCATGGATTTATTCTGGGGGTCTGCTTCCCCCCCTCTAGAGGGGGGTGCCTCAAGGGCAGGGAACTTTGTCCTATTTGCTCTCCCTGGATGCCCTGCTTCTGGGTCAGCTCCCAGTTGACGTACACCGAGTGCCTGAAACGCGTGTGTGGAAGGGCGACCCTCTCACGAGCTTCTGCCCGTCAGTGCTGCGTGCTTGTCCTGCTTCACCTGAATCTTGCCAACAGTCTTTGGGGAGAGCTACTATAAACAGTCCCATTTCACAGGGGAGGAAATGGAGGCCTAGATAAGCTGCACAGCTTCCCAAAGGCCACCCGGAGCGGGACCCTCCGAGCTGCCCTCAGCAGCAGGGGCGGGTGGAGGGGCAGGGGCCCAAATAATGAGCAGACCGGGCACTGCTCCCCGCAACGCAGGCCTATTACCTTCTTTAGTCCCCACAGTCTCTGAGAGGGGAACAGCCATCACCCCCTTGGGGCGTTTCCTGGGTGCTGAGCACTTTACATGCATTGGACCCTCGAATCCTCACAGCCGCCTGCGGGCATCGCTCACCTGTATCTTACAAGGAAACTGAGGCTCAGAGAGGCTAGGTCACTGCCCAGCATCCCAGACCACTCTTTCAGGTTCAGCTTCTGAGATCCCGTCCTGTCTCGAAGCCCCCACCCCCACCCCCACCTTTGCCCAGAGGGGAGGGCCATGCCAGTTGCCTCTGGAGCTGGAAGAGGGTGTCACTGGGGCAGGTGCTAAGAATACCCCCTGCTACTTCCCAGCAGTGGGGGCTGCTGTGGCCCCCGTAAGCCCCAGAAGGAAGGAGTCATGTCCCAGGATCTCAGCTGAGGCCAGAAGGAGCAGATACAAATAGTATTCAGGCCGTGTTCTGAGTTTTCTGATCCCACCATCTTTGTGGGGTGGTTGCCCCGGGCCAGCACCCTACTGGGTCCTGGGAAACAAGAGGGGCCGGTGGCCATGGTCAGGTTAGAGGCTCCTGGGCCCAGCGTGGGCCAGATGCACCCAGCTAGGTGAGCAAGGGCCCCAGCCCCACCTCAGGTCTTGTCTCCTGTAAAACAGAAAGACAAAACTTAGCTCCCAGAGTTGCGTGATAATGAATAAAGCTCATTCTTTAAGTCTCCCAAATAAGTGCTCAGTGAATATTAGTTCCCCGCTTGGGTGTTTTAAGCTGGGAAAGAGCCAAGCTTAAGGTTTGTGTGTTCGTGTCCCTTGTGCCAGGCCTGTGTGTTGACGCCGTGCTACAGGCTTCCGGACAGTTCTTTGGGGGTACCCCACGGGGACAGCATGGAGAAGAGCTCTGTCATCCCGTTAGTGTTCTGGATTATGGGAGGAGACAAGCAACCCCGAGTATGTGGGCTGAAAAGTGGACAAGTCTGGCTTGGCCCTGCTGCCCCAAGTGCCAGCCTCTCACCCAGCTGCCCCCCGCAGGCCCACGTCCTGCCATTCCCTCTGCTGGGATGCTCCACGGACCTTCTCCCAGTAACTCCTTCTTGTCATCCACATCTCGACACCACTGTCACCTCCTAAGCAAGGCTGTCCCTGAGCCCCTGAAGCTGCCCCTTCACTTCGTCAGAGCATGTAACCCCGTGCAGCCTCACCCTGGGCCCGAGGGCCAGTGCTCTGCCTCGGTCTCCCCGGAATCTGTTGTGCCGAGGCAGCGCCCGGCTCTTGAGGCTGTGGGTGATGGGATCCTTTGTGACCCTTATGGAGATGAGCACATCCGAAGGCTCGGGTGTGGGCAGGTGAAAAGCGAGCTGCGGGGCGGTGGGCTCTGCTGCCTGTAGAGCTGGGTGTGCGTCTGTGGTGTGTGGGCGGGCACATCCCACAGTCTCTTAACTGAACCAGTCCCAGCTGGACCCCAGGTTTTCTCCCTGTGTGGTCGTAGGGACAGCGCTGCGGGGCTCCAGGCCATCCTGGAGGCGCCCTTGCCGAGCCAGCGTTCTGCCAGTGGGTGGTGCTAGAGCCTCGCGCATCGACTCGGGGAGGGAAGCCTGTTCTGAGCACTGCGTTAGCGCAGCGTGATGCAGTGCACTGTGTGTGCGCGCGTGCCACCAGCCCGTGCCAACCAGCGGGGGAGCCACACGCGAACTTGGCCCACTTAGCTCCAGACCCCCATCCAATCCCCGTTTCCTGCCTCGCTGAGCCCTGTCTCAGGGCCGCTTAGAGCAACTGAAACAGCCCTGGTGTCCCTGAGCCTGTGAGCTCAGAACCCTCTCAGGTTCCTCAGAGTAGGGTTTGGGGTGTCCAGGATTTGCCCCTTTGATACGGGCCCAGGTGAGCACTCACACAGGTGGGAGAGCCGCAGGTCCATGCCACAGGTAGCACCAGCGCTTGGGCAGGAGTCACGTCTTAGCTGTATGGCTTGGGCAACTTGGCTAATAGCTCCAAACCTCCGTTTCCCCTTCTGTAAAAAGGGGTGTTGTGAGGATGAAGCAGGAGAACGAATCCCACAGCTGGCTGGGGCCAGACAAGCAGAACTCAAAGTGAGCTCCCCTCTCCCCAGCCCAAGGGCAGCCAGGGCCGCCTCAGGCCCATGGTGTAAACGTCCTAAAAAAGGCCTGTGGTGTCTGTAGAAAATCATAAAATAGCTGCGTGCTCTGTTTGGAAAATGAGGTGCCGCAGTCCCACTGCTCAAACCCAAGGCCGTTTTTTTTGCTTCATTAAATGAGCAAAGATTAAAAATAAATCGATTCTCCGTGCTGCTGAGGGTGCCGCGACAGGGTCCTCTTGCAAGGCACTGGGGGGCATGCCTGCCGCTGCCCCCTTCTGAAAAGCGCTTTGGTAACGATCCTCAAAGTATCTGTCCTTTTGACTCCCAAAATAATCCCCAGTACAGAAAATGATTGAAGCAAAGGGACGGCCATCACAGGATTATTTATAACGAGAAGCAACTGGGGGTTGACCCAAATCTCTAACAACAGAAGAACATTCTCTTCTTTTTGGCCATTAAAAACATTCGTGCAATGTAGTGTCGTGAAGAACAAATCACGAAAAATATCGTGAAGACAAAATAAGGAAGCCCTTCATGTGCTGATAGAGGAGGGTCTCTGAAATAGATGGTCAGGGAGGAGAGCAAGCATGAGCCGGCGGCCTGGCGCCCGACGCCCCACGGGGAGGTGGCCGCTGGCTGGGCGGGCACTGCCTCCAGTCAGACGGTCTTGTCCATCGCATTGCTGCCATCGCCCGTTACCCAGGGAGGGGGTGACCAGAGGCCAGCCTGGAGCCACCCCGTTGTGCCTTTGTGATTTTGAATTGTGCAAACAGATTACCTGTTTGGAGGTGAAATAAAATGTAAATAAAAGTAAAAACAGTGATTGCAAAGAGCTTGTCATACCATGGACAGATTCTTTTTCCTCACATCACATGAAAAAAGCAGAATGTGAAAGTGTAGGTTGTTTTTTGCATAACTATATAAATCTAAAATAGCAAAATAAGGAGCCAAGTGAACAAACACACCCCCCAAACCCCTATTTTTAGGGGAAAAAAGCCTGGAAAGGAAGGTCCCCAAATAGTAACAGTGGTTATCTTTGGATGAGAGGAGTGATTTTTCCCTCCTCTTTTTCCTTTTCTGTTTTTCCCAAATTTTCCATAATGAGCTTTTTCATAGTTTTTACTTTTTATTGTGCAAGTAATGCATGTTTATGGTAGGAAAGTTAGAAAAGAGTCACCCGTAAACCCACAACCCAGAGAATCAGCACACATATCTGATTGCTGTGGTGTGCCCCTTTCTGTTTTTGCGTGGCAGTAAGTTGCATCACTCTCATGGTGGAAAGAAGATGAAGGCCCTCTGCGAGGCGCATGTCCAGGGCGGGGGGGCGGGGGGGGGCAGGCCCGGGGCTGCGGGGCCGTGCGGGGCCGTGCGGGGCTGGCCTGACCCGCCCTGGTGTCCGCAGGAGCGCTGCGTGGCTGCCCTGGCTCGGGTGGAGCGCACCGACTTCCTGTCGCCCATGTGCATCGGCGAGGTGGCGCACGTCAGCGCGGAGATCACCTACACCTCCAGGCACTCTGTGGAAGTCCAGGTCAACGTCATGTCCGAAAACATCCTCACGGGTGAGTTCCGGCGCTGCTCGCCGAGGGTCCTGGGTGGGGATGAGAACAGCAGTGGCTGCAATGCATGTGCTGTGCTCGCGGCACTGCTGCGGGCTCTGGACGCGCCAACCCCTTGCCCTCCGCCCTGGAGTGGCACCCCCGTCCACTACACGGGCAGGCGAGGGGTGGGCACACCAGGACACGTGGCTGACCGAGTCACTGGCTGGTGGCACCCAAACCCCAGCGTCCGCCCAGCCCTGGCTGCAGGGGCCTGGTGGCCGGCTCAGTCCTTGGCAGGGGGCAGGGTGGGGAGCACAGAACCGGCACCCCGACCCTCTCTGCAACCAGTGGAGGCGTTGGCTCTGGGGAGGACGCGGCCCCATCCCGGGAGGACCTGCTCTGGGCCCTTTCCCTCGCTCCTCTGGGCCCCGGTAAGCCAGACTGAGATCTGAGTTCTCTGGGTGAACCTTTGACTCCAATTTGATCTGAATATTCTCTTCCTTGGCTGTGGGAACCATGGCAACCCCTTTTCCTCTTCCCACTCTGCCGCAGGAGAGCGTGGCGATGGTTCCCGCTCGCACGCACACGCACACGCTTCTTTTTATAACCAGGCTAGCGAGGGGAGGCCGGCCCCTTCCGTGTCCCCGGCCTCGCTGGGCCTCCCTCTGCTCTCGCTGCCCACCTGCCTCCAGGCCGGGCAGCACCCCTGTCCGGAGGCGGAGGAGGCTCCGCATCGGCCCCTGCGGAAAGCGCCAGCTGCTGATTTCCTCCTGATGTCCCCATTCCTTAGCGAGCGGCTGTCCTGCAGCGCTGTGCTCCGAACTGGACAGGCTAGCGTCCCCTTCCCACACCGATCCATCCAGAATGTTCCAATGACCTCAGCAGGGTTGAAGATCAGAACTGGGCATGCCAGCCCAGCTGCACCCAGCTCTGGGACCTGCGGGCCAGAACACCCCAGGATGCGGCAGGCGGCCGTGGACTGGCCTCAGGCGGTGGCAAGGGGAGGGGAGCCTGGGGCACCTCCTTCCTGCTCTGGGACGGTGGCCTCGGCCAGGGACAGGCGCAGGGCAGCGTGGGTCCGACAGAACCCGAGCTGCCGTCTGCCCTGCCCCGTGGGGGCCCAGCCTTTCTCTCCCGGGCTGTACTGGGGTTTGGGCCTTGACCCGGCAGAGGAGGCAACACCTGGGGACACACACAACGTACTGTTTCCCACGTTAGCCAGAGGCACGAGTTACATTCACCATGTGCTGCTGTCACCGCCATCCATTGCCAAAACCTCCACACCCTCACTGTGGCTTCTTGCACTGCACTGTGATTTTCCCGTGTCGTGGAGTCAGCGGCTCCAGAGTGTTTTACAGGGTCCTGGGAGGGAAGCCCCTTTCTGGTACTTGGGAAGCCACAGCCCGAGAGGAGCCCCCAGCCTGCAGACGGATGCCTGCACCATTGGGGAGTGGGAGGAAAGAAGTGAGGAGACGGCTTAAAATTGCAGTCCCACAGCATTCTCTGTCCCTGCTGGCCGCGGGCTCCCTGCAGGACGCCATGTCTGCCAGGCGTTTGAGGAACTGGGAGAGAGAAGCAGCATGCTGGGTCGAGAGCAGATGTAGGGGCGATCGCTTCTTGTAAGGGAAAGAGGTGTGGGCAGGTGGCCCTTCTGGGCCGCCTTGAGAGGTCACCAGGCCTGGGGCTGCCCCTGTGGGAAGGATGTGGTCCCAGGCGCTGTCACACAGCCCACCCTGAGGGGACGCTGCCCCCACCTGAGGGGCCTCCCTCCCACCGTGAGCTTCCGGAAGCGTCAGGGCTTGCTTTGCCTTCCTCAGTTTGCTCCTTCGAGTTGCTGGAGGGCGTCCGCCTTGGCTGGGACCCTCTAATGGGCTGCAGTGCTCAGGGCGCAGTGCTCCCCTTCCTGTCGCTGGCTTGCCGTAGACGTGGGGTCAGCCATTGTGGGTGAACTGGGGAAGGAGTGGAGGGATGCCTGAACGGAGGACTCGGGCTCCTGCCCCGAGAGAGCGGTGTGGCCGTCAGGATTTGGGCAGAACGATGGAGTCCAATTCACATTTGTAAGGAGACCACTCACACTTCAGGGGTGAGGACAGGCACGGCAGGAGGCCCCCCTCGAGTTGAAGGTGGTGAGGTTGGCATCCTCTGCCCTCCCTGAAGGACGGTCACTGCGAGCCAGAGTGTTCCGGGAAGGAGAGAACCATGTTTCCCCTGCGGCGTGTCCAGGACCCCCCAGGATCCCCGAGGACCTCGCAAGCTCAGGCCTCCTCCCGTCTCACAGGCAGCGAATGGGCTCACCGGTGGGGCCTCCGCAGCCCAGGGGGACTTGGAGCCCCCGAGGCCTGCGGCTTTTCCTGCATGCCTTGGCCAGCCGGCCGGGGACACCCCCTTCCTTACCCCAGGCCCTGGCTGTCCTTCTCATCAACTGCCTGCGTGTCCCTGCTGTCCCGCGACCTCCCTCACTGTCCTCTTCCTGTGTTTCAACCTGTGAGCACCTCTTTCTGTTTCCGTCTCTGTAACTCTATGTCACACGTCTCTTTCTGCCTCTGTCCTCGCATGTCTGCCTCGCTGTCCCATGTCTGCCTCGCTGTCCCATGTCTGCCTCGCTGTCCCATGTCTGGCCTCCCTGTCTGTCCATGTGCTGTCCAGGGGGTAGTGGCCTGGCCATCTGTCCCCTGCCATGGCCCTAAGGCTGGTGCCCACCCTTCAGGTCCCCTGAGCCTGGCCGGCGAGGGCTGGGCAGGCGGGCGGCACGAGGGCCACGGCCTGCTTTTCCCACCCCCGGAGGCCGAGGTCCCCTGAGCTGGGTGCCCCCCACGATCTGGGCTGTGCTGCCCATCGTAAGGCAGCGGTGCCAGCACACGCTCAGGCAGACAACCAGAAGCCTTTGCCTCGGAGACGGCTCATTCATCTGTAACTGTCAAAATATTAAGCTAACAAGGACGGATCGCTGTGAATTGCTCCAGAAAATAGCTGGTAGCTTTTAAGATTCTAAAATAGATGTTTTTAATGCTGCATTTGTCTTTTGATGGTTTTATTAAGTGATTGAGAAAGCACAATTAGCAGGTTTTGCCTCGCCTGCTCCGTGTTGTTCATTTGGGTCTAGAAGAGGGCCACTCGGGGTTGCCATGGAAACCAGCATGTCAGGATGGCTCGAGCTGAGGCAAACAGGAAATCTTTATTCCCAGAAGCAGGTTGTCGGATTCACTCTCAGTCCAAGTGCAGTAAGATTTTTCCTGTTGTCTTTGTCACTCCCAAGTGCAGGGAGCCCCCTGTCTTATTGACACAGTGGTCTTGGGGAGCGGTGGGTGATGGGTGCGCAGGGCAGGCCAGCAGCCCCCAAGGACCTCACCCGAGACCCCAGCTGCCTCTTTTTAATTGGCCTGTGGGAGATGACTTGGTGCTTGGGTCTGTGTTTAGCAGAGGAAAGGGGCGCCGGAGCCCAGGTTCATCTCGGGGAGCAAGTTAGGGGT
Source organism: Choloepus didactylus (assembly GCF_015220235.1). Lineage (NCBI taxonomy): Eukaryota > Metazoa > Chordata > Mammalia > Pilosa > Megalonychidae > Choloepus > Choloepus didactylus. Next base: position 243,379,040 of record NC_051308.1, read on the forward strand.
AACTGCTGGGACCTGAGCCTTCTCAAGGGAAGCTTAGGGAGCTGTTTGCTGCCTTTCCCACTTCTCCCTGTCATTTCCCGCAGTTTTAGCCTTCCATCCTACTGTGGGAATCTTCCACGTTAAAGAAACTGCTCTTTAAAGGCATCTTGGTGACTATTACCCTGTAATTCTAGAACCCAGGAGGCCAGGACCTCTGCTCAGAACGGCCCCGACTTGCTGTGTGTCTCTAGGCAAACACCTTTACCTCTCTGGGCTTCCGGCTCTTCCCGAACGTGGGAAGTGTAGACCGAATGAGCGCCAAACTTTTAGTGCCAGCAGGCCACCCACAGGGTTCTCCGCCCAGACGGCCTGGCCACCGCATGGCTTCTCTCTGCCCTCTGCCAGGCCCCCAGGCCCAAGGAGGTTCCCTTTCCTGTCATCAGGCCCAGAGGGGAAGGCAGCAGCCCAGGGTCCTTCTCTCAGCCCCCAGAAGCTTCTGGATTGGAGCTTTGAGGCAATACTTTCCACTTGAAGGAGGGGGTTGAGGGTGGCGACATGGGCTTTGAAGAGCTGGGCCCCACGGCCCTCCCTCGGGGTGTCCTCTCCCTTGGGGTGCTCTCTGTGGGGCTGTGTCTCCTCCCCAGCCCGAGCCTCGCAGGCAGCAAGGGTGGACGCACTCGCATCTGTGTGGCCGTGCATCTTTCTGGGCTTGCCGTCCCGAAGGCCGGGGATCGGGGGTCTGTCAAAGGATGTTCCCTATCTGGGCATTATGACAACAGCCCCTCAACGAGGTGCTTTGGTGCTTTTAAGTTTGGGGTCAAGCGTTGGCCGCGAGGTCTCGGGAGTGGCCTTGACCGTGTCCCCTGCAGCCCTTCACCCTGTGGTTTTCTTCCCTTAAGGCACCAAAAAGCTCACCAACAAGGCCACCCTGTGGTACGTGCCCCTGTCGCTGAAGAACGTGGACAAGGTCCTGGAGGTGCCTCCTGTTGTGGTAAGGCTCCCCATCCCCTCTGCCTCGGGGGTTCTGGCGGAGGGGACACTCGCAGCACTGCGCGGGCTCGCTGGGCTCAGGCGGCGTCCGGGAAGGTGACCACAGCGGAGCAGAGGGGCTGCCGTGGGCAGCAGGCCCCGGGCCCAGGAGGGCGTCCCTGGGTCAGGGGAGGTTCGCTCAGCCTCCGAGCAGACGTCCGTGGGGTGATGTTCCTGATTCCTGCAGGGAATGCCCGTGTCAGCTGGCCGTCCCCCAGACGCCCCTCCCCGGGGGACCCTGACGTCGCTTTCCTGAGAGGAAACGTGGGCAACTGGGCTGTGATGGGTAACATCTCCTGCCGAGAACCGGGATCCCCTGGCTGCCTCTCCCCCCAAGAACCGGGATCCCCAGGCTGCCCTTCCCCCTGGTCCCTGGAGAAATGGATGTCAGCGCGGCTGGTTCCCAAGTGTTTCTTTCTCCGTCCCTACCCTGCCCCCCCGGCCGGCATCTGCCCCCTCTGGCTTTCTCTGGGGTCGGCACTGCTGTAGCAAAGCTCAGCAGCATCAGGCCTAGTTCCCTTCTGGGCGCCCCACTGCAGCAGGCTTGGGCAGGCAGGCTTTCGGGAGGCAAATGTTTGGCCCGTCTAGCAATGCAGTTCATTCCCTAGAAGTGCTCCTGGCCCCCTGAGCCCTTTCGAGATGTGCGAACAGCCAGGTCCTTGAAGACCTGCCACTTTCCGCTCTCACCTACGAGGAGGAAAGCACTTCGTGGAGGGACTCGGAGATCCCTGGTTCCAGCAGCGTGGGCCCTGGCGGGGAGCTTCCTCATACGTGCGCGCTACATAGAGAACAGATTCCTTAAAATTAATCGAACTGAGAGCCAGATTGCTGGGAATCTGTGCCTGCCCTTTTGGCTCCTGGACTGAGCAGAGAGACTGGGGCCTTCTGACACCCCAGCCCTTTCTCTGCTTCTCGGCGTCCCCCCACCTCTCTGGGGGTGGCCTGGCTCTCAGTCTTCCATCTGTGGGCATGTCCGGGGCCCTGGGTCACCGGGGCCAGGTGGGGACCTGTAACCTGCCACCACTGCAGGTGTGAGATGACGGGGGCACTCCCTGAGCCTGCCTCCCTCTCCGCGGCTTGGCACCTGGCTGGGCGCCTTGTCTGGGCTCCTGGGGGACAGTTACTCCCGGGCGGGGCGTGTCCCTGCGTGGGACTGGCTCGGTGACCGGGATGCCCTCTCCAAGGCTGTACCTTGGGCTGTGTTGAGTTGTGGGTGCATCCTTTGGTTCCATGAGGTCAGTGGGATCATCGCCAGCTTCCGGTCGCTTTCGCGGAACAAATGTGAGGAGAGCAGGAGTAAGTGTGGGGAGCCAGGCAGTTCTCACACAGTTGTCCTCTAGTCCAGCACCCCCAACCCACACAAATGACATATATACATGCTTGTACGCATCCACACACACACACACACACACACACCCCTACCTGCATGCACAAACACTTGTGTGCACGCACACACACACACATACTCGTTCCATCTGCGGCTGCTCCCCCTCTCCTAACTGGAGGCTTTCTAAGACCCAAGACGCAGGAGGAAGTCAGAGGCACAGTGATTGTTCTCTTGAGAAATCGCAGGTGCACCTGCCAGCGCATTCCGCCTGCCCGCCAGACACCTGGCGCTAAATTAGCCACATCACATGTAAATACTCAAACCCAATTATTTAACCACCTTAATTTTAAAATGCTACGGAATTCGGAACCCTCCAACAAGCTTTGTCTCTGGCTTCGGCATTGGAGGGTGATACGGAAGGGAGATTCCTGGATTGAACATACTAACTTCTGCTTCGTTTTCATTCCTCGGGGCTGAGGGCTGTTGGGTCTCCAGCCAGTGGGGAGGGAAGGGGAGGCTTCTGACTCCTGGGGTGCCGGGCCCCTCGCCCAGGCCAGGGCGGGGCTGAGAGCTCAGCATCCCCCCCAGCCCCTGCCATTTGCTCCTGGTAATTGGCACTCTCCCTCCCACACCCTGGAGGAGCACCCAGTAGCTTTTTCATTCCCTTTGTTTAGCTGGGTTTGATAAGACATAAATATCAACTTTGCCCTTTGTGGAGGAGTGTGTTGAAACCGTTCCACCGAGCCGAAGCCGAGAGAGCTCCAGATGGGGGAAGCCAGGCTGCTCCCGGCTGCAGCTGCTCTAGTGCTCCTTTGGGCTCTCTCCCCTCACATAAACCTTCAGTGGGGTTTGAAATACGGGCCTGCTGCTTCCCGTGGCAGGGACCAGCCACCGTTCTGATGAGGCCGTCCTGGAAAGCTCAGCTTCTCTCTCGGGTTCAAGTGGCCGTTCTCGCTTATCGCCGGGCAGCTGGACCACAGGCTTCTCATATCCTGCCAGCATCTTCCTATTGTCCCTTCCCTACGTGGCCATCCCTCATTTAACAAAACATTTCTCCCTCTACGTAGATGGATAGGTAGGCATGTAGGGGATATAAACATCAATAAATTTGTCACACGTGTGTATCTCACATATATACATATATAGACACGTATACACCATATATGCACATCTATAGATACCTATTTAGAGATCTTTTTATCAGATGTCTCAGTGTATGCTTGAGTTAAGAGGTTGGCACAGACTGTTGCCTGGGACATCTGGACCCAACTGTCTTTCACTTCGAAGCCACTGGGTTTGATGAAACCTGGGGGATAAGAGTTGTGTGTCAGCCCCATAATTAAAATGTTCATTCTAGTGATTTTCTTCCCGCATTTAAAGCCAGCAGGGAAGGCCTTGTGAGAGGCTGCATTTCCCGTGTCCTCCTGGCTCCTGGCCACATCTGGAGCCTCCATCAGTCTCTGTGGGTGACTGTGGAGGCTCTGACTGCACCAAACAAAAAGAGGATTTATGAGATGAGGGGTTAGAACTCAGAGGAGCTGTCAGGCTACTGCACAGACACAGCGTAAACTCTCCACTTACAAAGTCATCGCCTGGGATGGTGGAGCCTTAGGAAATGGTTTATTTTTGGAAGAACAGGTTCAGTTAGCCACTGCAACTTAAAACACTCAGCGTGGTTTGTAGGTTTTGAACAAACCACATCTCTCCTTGCTCAAGCTGAAAGTCATGGACCATTGAACCATGGGATGGTGGTCAGACCCTGTTCGGTTTTGGGATTGAGCCACAACAGGAAATCAAGGCGTTTAAAACCGGCTTTTGCAAGGTCTGAAATTGTGGCCTGAGATTTCTTAGGTCAGAAGGGCTTCAGTGGGCCGGAGAGCAGCTGCGAGGGGCTGGAGCGGGCGGTGGCCTGAGTTGGATGCTTCCCAGCAGGCCCAGCCTGGAGATGGTCAAGTGACTCAGAGAGCAGACGTTGATGAGGAAGGGGGCTGCTCGGGGGAAGTGGGCACACAGGAGGCCTGGGAATCTGGCCTGGGCCTCTCTGAGGGGCCACCCAGGGAGGGAGTGCAGAGGGAGGTGGCTGTGCTCCCTGCCCTGGGTCACAGGAGGGCAGCACGAGATAGCCACGTCACGTCAGAGGAGCCTGACATGCCCCACCTGTGCCCTAAGGACCCTGGAGCCTCAGCCTTTGTGCTCAGTTTTATCATGGTGTTTATTTTTAACTTCTTGGTTCAAAAACCCCGTGATCCACTGGAAGAGCTTCTGAGGGGCTCTGTTGGCTGTAGCCACTCGTTCCCTCCTACGTGCCGGCCTGTTGGCCTGGCCGAGCGTCAGCAGAGGGGGGCTGCTGGGTCTGCTGGGCATGGCAGCCTGCCCTCCCCTCGCCCACCCACGGTCCCTGACCCAGCAGGTCTGCGGCCAGGGACGCGGCCCAGGAAGGAACTGAGTGACTTTAATTGTGAAAAACTGGAAACAAGCAAAATGTGCCCATCTAACAAATTGGGTTAATAACAGACATGATACAGTGAAACACGGAAACACTGTTACTTTTAAACTTTAACATGGCACAGTGGGACTTTCTTTTCCCATTTTAAAAAAAATTTATTGTGGCTGCATATATATAACTTAAATTCCCCATTTTCACCACTTTTAAGGGTGCAGTTCAGTGGCATTAACTGTGTTCACAGTCGTGCTACCTTCCCTAACATCCATTACCAAAATTTTTTCATCACCCCAAATAGAAGCTGGGGACCCCAACAAACAATAGCTCCCGCTTCCTCCCTACCCCCAGCCCCCGTGACCTCTAGTCTACTTTGTCTGTATGGGCTTGTTTATTCCAGGTACTTCCTGTAAAGGAATGATACAGTATTTTGCTCAGCCGGGTGTTTTCTGGGTCCATCCATGTTGTAGCATGTTGGTTGTTGTCCCTTTTTGTGGCTGGACACTGTTGCCTGGCGTGGATGGACCACATTTCCCTCAGCCGTTCACCTGTTGAGGGACACCCGGCTGGTTTCCACCTTTGGGCTGTTGTGAAGGCCACTGTGGACCCGGTGGGACTTTTCACATGTACATTGGCATAAGGACAATCCCAGGCAGGAGGTGAACCAGATACCTGATCCGGGCGCTGGGACTCCAGGAGAGTCCGCCTTCTCTGTTTTTTGTGTTTGTCTTATCAATTCTGTATTACCAGAAAAAAGAATAGGTGTTTGTAGCAGCCACGGGTGGGTGACGGGGGTGCTGTGCCCCTGACGCCATATCCCTGTCCCCGCAGTATGCCCGGCAGGAGCAGGAGGAGGAGGGCCGCAAGCGGTACGAGGCCCAGAAGCTGGAGCGCATGGAGACCAAATGGAGGAACGGGGCCATCGTGCAGCCCGTCCTCAACCCAGGTACCGGACCCCACATCCGTGTTCCCCTGGGCCCAGGCTCCCCCTCCCTGCCCCCCGAGTGTCGCCGTGGCGGGGAGAGGGGACATGGGCAGCTCCGGGAGTCCCTGCAGGTCCTGTGGGTTGGTTCAGTTGGAGCTTGACCCGGGGGCCCCTCGATCCTGAGAATTGGTTTTTGTTGTGTCTCTCCCTCAAGTTCTCGCTCTCCGGAGCGTGTTCTCGAGGAGGTTTCCGGCTCATCCAAAAGAAGAACTGCAGGATGGCGGCAGCTCTGTGGGTGCTGCTTTCTGCCTTGGCTCACGTGTTAAGACGTGTGCTTCAGGGGTTGGCTCTGATCCCATCTCGGAGCCGGGGGAATGCCTGCCGGGACTGGCTCTCCTTCCAGGATCCGTTTCCCCCATTCATTCATCCTTTTGCCTTTATGGCCGGGGTGGCCTGGCTTTAACGACTCATCCAGCCACGGTGGAAACAAATCAGTTAAGGACACACGAGCCCTTCAGAGGGGCTCCCCTGGTGCTCAGGAGCGGTTCAGGCCAGGGGTCTCTGGGGGGCAGGTCTGTTCACGAGGACAATTGTCAGCCCCAGGGGTGGGTGAGCCAGTCTCAGGATTGTTCTGGCTCTTCAGAGTCCCTTGCAATTCCACATGAGCTTTAGAATCAGCTTTTCCGTGATGCAAAGACATCAGCTGGGATTCTGTCAGGATCGTGCCTTTTAACGTTTAGTCTTCTGATCCATGAACATGGGCTGCATCTCTGTTTATTTAGCTCTTTAATTTCTTTCGACGATGGCTTATTTTCAGGGGATAGGTTGGCACTTCTTTGTTAAATTTATTCTTTTTTGATGCTATTGGGCACTTCATTTTCAGATTCTTCGTTGCAAGTGTACGGAAATAGAATTGATTTTTGTATATTGATCTTGTATCCTTCAACCTTTCTGACCTCATTTACCAGTTCTAATAGTTTTCTAGTGGATTCCTTAGGATTTTTTACATCCAGGATTACATCATCTACAAGTGGAGGATTTTACATCTTCCTTCCCATCCAGGTGTCTTTAATTTCTTTTCTTCTTCTCCTGCCCCAGCCATAGCCCCCTGGGTGGTGTTTTGGAATGGGTGGGTTGGATTTCACCATGGTTGTAGCATCCGGGGATAGCAGTTTGGGAAGACAGGTGGATGATGAGTGTTCGGGCTTCAGGGGTCTTCCTCATGGGGCAGAAATGCTCGCTGCCCCTTCCCGCTGGACGGTCCTCCCTCCCTGCTCTAATCGCAGCAGCCAGGCCTTCTCAGGGACGGCCTTTGGCCTCCTGGATCTGCACCTCTGGTGACTTTGAAACAAGGTGTCGGACACTTCTGACTGTTGCCTAGCAACCTCCCCAAGAGGCATCCTTTCAGAGTTGGAGAGTTCTTTAAAACCTAGAAAACACAGTTCTCCTGAACTCTTCAGCTGTGTTTTCCATGGAGGGAGTATTGACCATATCACAGCCTCTGTCCTGTTCCTGAAGAATTCAAGTGCCTATTTCCTCCCCAGCTCTTGGGTTTTAAACGTCTGCTTTGGAGTCTGGCCCAGCCCTGCAGTGTGGCTGCGGTCAGGGTAAGTCACCCCAGCTCCCTGGTCCCCAGGCTGAGTCTGGCGTCTCCCTTCCTGGGTGTGGCGGTGCTCTGGCCACCCTTCCCCCCGGGCAGGCCCACCCCCTGAGTCCAAAAGCTTTCCTGCCCTCGTCCCGGCTGTACTCTGTCTGTCTCGGTGGTTAGGATTTTCTCCTCGAAGTACTCCTTTGTCTTCTTGAGGAGCCCTTTCTGGCCAGGCCTAGAATCCTGACCCTGTTAGTTCTGGCTCAGAGAGGAGTGTGGGGTGCAGGAGGAATGAGGGGGTGCCAGTGAGGAACGTGGGTCCTGGAGCAGGATGACCACGTGGGAATCCCAGCTCTGACCTGTCCATGTCCTGGTTCCCTCAGCTGGAGACAGAGGAGATGAGACCACCGAGTCTGGGTGAAGTTGCTGAGATGATGTCAGGATATGGCACGTGTAAAGTGCTGAAAATAGCTTCTGTTGCATGGGATGCACCACGAAAGGAGCGTTCTATGTTTCTTCATGGTGTGTCAGGCAGCTCCTGTTGCTTCCCTGGGGCTCTGACTCAGGTTCTCCGTGTCACTCTGAAATGGCAGATTCAAAGCCTACGCCCTTGGTCGGTCAAGGTGGTAGCAGCTGCTGGGGCAGATCAACCCCAAATCCCAGTGCTGAGCTCTATGGAGGCTTATTTCTGTCTGGTGTAAAGTCCAAAACAGGTGTTCCCAGTCAGGGGTGGATCCCCCCCAAGTGGCGGTGACCCTACGGCCTTGTGGCTCTTCTGTCTCCAGGAGTGGCTTTCGAGGTGACCCCAGCAGAGGAAGAGCAGGGAGGCTCTCATGTCTGGGGCGTCAGGGTCAGGCCTGAGAGCAGCCTAGTGGGGGGCGGTCATCTGGTCACCCCTCTGCCTGGAGGCTGGGGCACATGGTCTAGTGGGGTGCTCTGGAAGAGTGGGGGAGGCAGGTTTGGTGACTGCCTAGTCTCTGCCTGGTCTGCCTTCTGGTCGCCGAGAGCCTGGTGCAGTCTTTGCACACGTAGAACCTCTCACCTTCCGGGTGACAACCTGGAGTCCTGTCCAGCCGCTGCCCCAGCCTCATTGTGCAGGCTCCTGGGCCACATGCAGCTCCATCAGGTTCAGAAGCGAAACCTCGTGGCTCAGCCACCTGTAAACGAAAAGGATGCGTTTCTTGCACCCATGCCACGGTGACCGGGAGACCATGACAAAACACGCTCATCTGGAAAAGGGAAGGAAGAGAGCTGCACAGGAGCCCGGGTCCAAGCCCAGCAGAATCCTGCCAGGGCCCCCACGGCGGCTGTGGGGAGGTCCTCGATGAGGCCTAATTCCACTCTCTGAGGGGTGCTCCCTGGCCCCGGTGCTGCCACCTGGGGGGGTCTTCCCTGTCCATCGTCCTTGTGGCACTGGGGAATGGTGCTCGCAGCCCACTTCCTGCTTGTCTGTTCGGGGGCCCAGAGGCTGACTTAAGGCTTGACAGTCAAAAGCTTTTTTGGTCCCAGCCAATTCCACCCCCTCGTGAACTGAGTTGGTGTCTGGTCTGTCTGCTCCCAGTCAGCTCCCTGTGGCAGTGACCCCCACGGCTCTTTCTAGGCAAACTTCTCCAGCTGTGTTGTTTCTTCGCTTGGGGCCCCGCACCATCTCTCTCTCACCCCAATGGCGGCTCCCTTGGGGCTTTCTACAACAACATCCATGGAGGGGAAGACCCCACTCCTAATCTGGTGTTTGACCCCGGCTTCTTTATGGGGTTCTGACCCCAAAGCCTCCTCCATCCCCAGCTCCAGAAGCACTTGGCTGTTCTAATCCATGAATGCTCCAGATTTCTGGACTCCCTGATCCCTTTCACTTTGACTTCCAAAGTGGCCGTTTCTTTCTTGAGTTACATTCTTTATTGCTATACCTTACTCAAAGCAAAAAGCACACGCTCCTGTATTCTCTCCTTTTCAACCACTACCTCTAGGGTGGTAGCACGGGAGGAAGACAGTTGGGTTGTCCCAGCTTTCGCCTTCTAAGCCAGGGTAATGTAAATAGCGTCCCCCTAGGTTTGCAAGAGAGAGGTTTGATTTGGGCAGCACCCCACTTCCAGCACTGGCTGCTGCTGCTTCTGGCACACGACATTGGCGGCTGTTGCAGATAAACCTTCACATCTCTGTGACTGAGCCCTATGCTTAGCAGCGCTTTCTCACCTATTCCGTTAGTTCACCTGAGAAACAGAACGTGAGCAAACCCAGGGGAGGCTGCCAAGATTGGCTGAGCATGTGCTCCCTTCTCTTGGGGGGACGCCTGTGCCTGGGCTCTGAACACAGATGTGACAGACAGACAGACACAGTCCCTGGCCCTCCAGAGCTTTGATGGAACCTACAGCCCATGGCCCAGGGAAGGGGGCCTCCCGGGTGGGTATAGAACTGTACTCTTTCCCCTTGAGAATTTTGGTGCCTCCACCGATGAGAAAGTTCATCAGTGCAAGGTCAAAGAACCTTAAATTATTAGACGCGGCTTCACTGGTATTTTTAAAAATTACTGCAGATCTTCTCTTTGACTAGGGAGTATAGTTATTTCAAATCACTTGTCATTTGAATAAGCAGAAAATTTGACATGACAGGGATTTTTGAATGCAATTTTCAATTAAGTTTGAAATGAAAAAAAAAACTTTCTTTGTCATTGTCCACACGTATATCCCCTAGCTGGGCAGGGCAGTTCCTGAGATTGGGCCAAATTTGAGGGTTTTGGTTTCCATTTGCACTTGAAAGCTATCGTTTCCATGTCTTTTATGAGTGGAACACGCAGGAAACGGAAGTGATGCCAGCTCCCCTTTGGTGCAGAGGTCTCCTCGTTCTCTGCCCGCCACACAGGGAGGCTGGTTGTGGGCACTGGGGAGGCCTGTACCGAGGTGGCGGCTGAGAGAACCAGCACCTCCTCACTGCGGTCAGAGCCGCAGGTCGTCTGCGATGACCACTGTCCCTGTTTGGCAGGGCTGCCATGACAAATACTGCATGATGGGTTGGCTGAAGCAACAACAGGAACTTACTGGCTCATGGTTTCTGATGTCAGAAACCCAATATCCGTATGGCAAGGCCTGCTTTTCCCTGGAGTCGGTTGCGTTCTGGGATGGCAGGCCTCTCGCGCATGGTGATGTCCTTGGTCCCCTGTGGGTTCCCCTGACTTCTGGCTTCTCTGACCACACCCCAGTGTCCTCTCTTTAGAAGGCCTTCCAGCATCCAGAATAAGACCCACCCTGATTCCATTTGGCCTCAAGGTTCTTTCTATAAATGGTTCACACCCATAGGAATGCGACTTGAGATTAACAATGTCTTTATGGGGTACATGATTCAATCCCCAATAACTGCAACACCAGGAGACACCTGGGGACCCCCTGAACTCCTTTCCCAAGGGCCTCTAGCATTCCCTGTGCACCCCCGCCCCACCCTGCCCCGTGCAGTGGTGTCAGGACTGACTGATGGTGGTTTGAAGAGGGGTCCGCATGTGGCCAGCGTCCAGAAATGGGGGTTGGATGGTGAAGCCCCCAGAATGTGGGAGGGAGGGACGGCTCTCTTCTCGACCCTGTAGCAGGCTGTCTCCTTCTAAAGGCAGACACAAGAGATGCCCAGCAGGGCCCCCAGCAGGGAAGGGAGTTCAGGGAGGGCCAGGGGAGAACAGAGCGGAGCAGCCCACAGCCAGCAGTCCTGGTGATCAGAACTGATTGACCAGTGGGGGTCAGGTCCCCTCCTCAGCGGGGAGCCACTTTGCCACATCCCTCTGCCTGAGCTCTCAGGATTCCTGAGCGGTGGCTGAGGCCGCTTCTCCTTTCATGTAGAGCAGAGGGCACTGCACACGTGATCCCAAACTGGAGCCTCCCACAGGTCTAAACCAGGAGGCTTGAAAACAAATAGGTAATGTCCCCAAATGTTCTGCTTAATGACGTCTGCAGGCTGGCTGCCCAGTCTCAAATTCTCTTTGGAGGAACATCAAAGAGTCTTGCAGATTATCCTTGACACTCAGAGACCGCAGGTACTGCCCTCTGGTTGGGGTCACCCTTCATCCCACCGTCCTTTTTGCTGCTGAGAAACATGACTTCTTGGCTAGACTTGTCTGCTGAAGTCCAAAGATAAAAGGTGGCCCTGTAGGCTGGCCCGCTTCAAAGCCAGGGCTTCCGGAGGCTCGAGGAAGGTGGGCGGGTGTGCTCCTGGCCGGTTCACGAGGAGCTACCCACACCTTTCGGCAAAAGCTGGTGTCCAGGATGGTGTCCTCCTTCTGGAGACTGGGCTCTCCTCCTTCCTCTCTCCCTGCTTTCTTTTCTTCCCTCCCTCCTTCCCTCCCTCCCTTCTGCCTCTTGTAGATTTTTCAGTCACAGCACTGAGTGACTGGAGCTGCTCTTTGAAGGTTCAGGGCGGTGACGCAGTGTGGATGGGTGGCCTGCAGGGAGGGGAAAGCTGGTGCTCCTTGGGGCACTGGGCCTTCCTGGTCCCGGCCAGGGACTGGGGCTGGCCGACTCCCTTCCCAGGGAGGGCTCCAGGGACGCCAGCGTCCTGGCGTCCATCAGCTCCCGAGCCCCCACCCCCCACCGGAAAGGCAGCTTCCGGTTTGCAGTTGCTGAGAACAGAAGTGGCCTGTTTTCTCTCCTGGAATTCCCTGCAAGTATTGCCAGAAGCCAGCCTTCCCCTTCACAAGGTGTTGCCTGTTTTGAGACCACGGTTTTCCTTAGAGGACTCCTGTCCCTGTTGGCGGCCGTCGGACACCCCGGAGACCCTGCGTGCGTCGAGCAGCGTCGGTGCCGTTGGGCTTGGCTGTGGGGGTCAGCACAGACCTCGGCCTAATCTCTCTCCCTTTGCTTCCAGAGCCGAACACCGTCAGCTACAGCCAGTCCAGCCTGATCCACCTGGTGGGACCTTCCGACTGCACCCTGCATGGCTTCGTGCACGGAGGTGAGGAAACGCAGGGCTCTCCCTCCTTCCCCTGCTCCGGTTTCTTGCTCATTCCCTCCGGAAGCCGTGCTGCTGTCTGACCCAGTTTAGGCTCGTGTTTAGTGAAGGATAAATTTAAACTTCTAAGAAGTTGCATAAGAAATTACTGAAATGCTGTGGGCTCCTGTTTTTAAAATGGAAATGAAAGTCAGAGAGAGGAATGTGTCTTAATGGAGGGTCGCACTCACCCCCAGACCCCGGGAGCCAGGGGCAGGCCTGCAAGGAGTGCTGGTGCCCCCCACCCACCGACGAGAGAGTGGCCGAGTCAACATGGTTTTGCCTCTGATGTTTGTAGCTGTTTATTCCCTTGGTCAGATCCCGCCTCAGTCAGCACAGGACATGAAGCTCCTAGCTCAGGCTTTCTCAGAGTCTGAGAAACTCGGGAACACAAGGTGACGTTAGGAGCTCTGGGTTCATGGAGGAACGCTTTTTATTTTAATAGTGTGGAATTATTTTTTGTGGTATAAGTAATCCTTCAAACTCATAATTTCACAGATATAATCATCCTGGGTGAGACAAAAATAAAATTTAAGAACTAGTTGATTTAAAGGAAACACTGGGGAAAAGTAGTTAATGGTGCAGTCCATGGTGGAAGTTGTGAAGGTGGTGTGTGGATGACAGAACTGGGTCTGCCGGCCAGTCATCGTCCCCAGGCGGGACAGGCATTTTCACAGCACCATTCGTTTGCACTCTCACTAAGTTCTCCTTTCCGCTCCACTCAGAAAACTCCTACTCATCCTTCAAAACCCAGCTCAAATGGCACTTCTGTGCAGGTTTATGTCGGTATTTCTACCAAGGAGGACCACAGGAGCAGGCACTCGCTGCTTGTTCTTTGTGTTGGCTGCAGGGCCCTAGGCAGAGTCAGATACTTACTCCCTGAAGGAGAGTCGCAGCTCACTTTCAGTTTGAGAAGCTTGAGATTATTGGCCTGTCCAAATCAGAGAATAGGCTCTGATTTAAGATGTATTTTGAAAGTTGTCCTTTTTAGGTAATCACTTTTGTGTATGTCTTTTCAATTTCTTGATTGTTTTCCTCCTTCAACTAAACACTGGCGTCACTGCCCTAAATCTGATTAGCTTAGGGCCCACCCCACGGAAGCTGTACTCAGCTTTACTCACAGCAAGCAGGGCTTTCCGGGCAGGCCCGCTAATATGGTGGCCATCTGGGCCTCTTTCCACCCCGAGGACAGCTACGCAGCTGGGGCCTCAGAAGCTTTTCTTGTCGTCCCCACCCCAGCCCAGCCCCGGCACCCCACACCCTCCTCTCTTCCTCACACTTCAGGGTGGGCAGCAGCCCTCCTGGAGGTGGGGGTACCTCGTCTGCCGAGCATACAGCCATTTAGGTCGTGGCTTCTGTAGCTGCCAAGAACTGCCTCGAGTTGTTCCATCCTACCTGCAGTCCGAAGCTCCTAGGCTAGAATTCCTGCTCATTTCTTCTGCATGTTGGAAGTTTTTCCAGCGTAACGGCCTCCTTGATTGAAAGGCCACTCTCTCAAGCCTAGTCTTCTTTCTTCAAGCGTTGAAAGGCATCAGCGAATGCAAGCAGCGAGAGGGCCGTTGGAAAACCTCCTTAGAAACCTGTCGCCTTTCACATTGTACATTAGCAGCCGGGGGCTAAGCTGCTCCACTTGACACAGGCACATATTTTTAATGTGTTTGGGAAGTGTTTACAGTGGCTTTACAAATATTTAATGCCTGTTTTAGTAGGTGCTTTGTGCCCACGATTTATAAAAATATGCCTAATAATTTTACCCAATCTATTCATTTCTTGAACACCTCGTAACTCACCAGGAGCGAATGAATAAACACCATGTCAAAAACAACTGAACACTGTAATGTCATTGTATTTTCCTATAAAGTACCATTGACAGGAGTATGATCGAAAATAATTTGAAGCAGGGTCTTCACTAAACTGTAATTCTGTAGATGCCGGTTTCAGAAGGAAATGGAGAACTGAAATAGGTACTTTAACTTAGCCTTTATTCAGCTATTCTATACTGGGTGTGTGTCTTTGAAAAACTGTTCCCCCTCATTTTCTGTGAATGTTACATGTTGGATGGTGGTGATTTTGAGGACTAGCTCCTACCCGCACCACTTTTTTTTTTTTTTAAGCAGATTTGGTTAACAATCTCATCAAAGGTTATTGAAAAGGGATGAAACTTCCTGGTTGGAATTCACAGATAGAATCCAGTGGCTCTGATCAGACCCTAGGTTATTTCTTATTTCCTGGGCACATAGACAGACTTTCCTACAATTAATTGAAGGACCAGAAATACTTAAAGAATTCAGTCAGGTAACAGCATATAAAGTGAATAATAATAATTAAAAAGTTACCTGAAATACAACAGCTACTTTTAATGGTTTTTGTTTTCGAAGGTGGTTTTTGTGTTGATGAATTTTAACCATTTGATGAAACGCAATAACTGTGGAATAGTTGGGGGATTTGGTTTTGTGTCTGTCCCTTTGGTTCGTCTTCTTAAAGGTCTTGCCCAGTTCTTCCTGTTGGTCACTTGTAGATTCTTTTGCTCCGGTTTCTTTGCCTTTGGGGTTCTCTCTGTGCTGGCAGAGAACAGGGGGCTCTTCTGGCTGTTTCCGGCCTGAGAGCAGAGCTGCTGCCCGTGGCCAGTGGGATGAGAGTTGGAAACACAGGCACCCCAAATCTGCAACTCCTCTGGCCAGACCTTGGGTGAGGGCTGCTTCTTGGGGGTTAGCAAAGGACCCTGCTCAGGGCAGACCCCAAAGGAGTCTTCTTCCTGAATTCTTCACTTCTGAACTTTCAGAAGCCTTGGGTGTTTCTTTGGCACTTTATTTATTTTTAAATTAATTATTTGAAAATAAAGTATGTCCAAATCAAAGTATTGTCAGCAGTAGTTTGACAAAACATGGCTCTTCCGTGTTGTCCCTTCACTGCTACATTCCACTTCCCAGAGGCAACCACTGCCGGCAACTTTGGCTGCTGTCCCTGGCCCCTGACTCAGTGTCCCTGAGCGTTAGGCTGTCCCTGCTTCTCTCGACTTGTCACTTGCAGGCATAAGGCCATGTAAACGCCATTCGCTGCTGAGCACGTAGACTATGATTTTGTTTCTCGTGTAACTTTACTGATACTGTAGGTGTCGCCTCCTTTTTCCGTTTGCTCTGAATATCCAGCTAAGTCTCTCCATACCTCCAACAGCTCCACGAAATGCTTCGCAATACAGTTTTACCTGCCAGGTTTCCCAGTGCTGTTTTTTCCCTGGAGATATGCACCTTCCACCCCTAAATCCTTAAATTGGACTCCTCATTCCTCTGGTTCCCTGACCTGCTCTAAACTGCCGTTCTGGGACATACCTTTGCTCTCACCAGCATCGGCTGCCCTGTTTCCTGTATCTTTGATTTCTTCTTTGCTAGTGTGGGTGGATCATGTCCTTTAGTGGCTTCCACAAAAGGTGCCGTATTAACCAGGATAAAGTCTCAGCTGCTACGCAGAGACCCCAGACCGCAGTGCCATCCACAAGGGACAGTTATTTTTTCTTACCAACGACAGAGGTGTCAGAGGCCCCGGCTGGTAGGGTAGCCCTGTGATTCTGGGGCCCGGGCGCCCACTGCTCTGCGGCTCTGCTGTCCTGAGGCTGCCCATCACTCCTCCGTGTCCTGGACAGAGAGGCAGACGGGGGCACGCCCAGGAGACGGTGCCCTCCCTTCATGCTCCTGGCCCGCTGGCCAGAGCGTCATTCCCTGGCCTCATCTGCTGGTGCTGGGTGGACTTGGATCCCTTGAGAGCTGGAAATAACCAGAGAGGGAAGGGAGAGAGAGTTCTGTGTGACATTCTCGGTCATGGGGCGTGGGAGGTAATTTCTCTAAACTTGGTGTGTCTGAAAACATTTCCAGGCCAAGTCTGGAATTCTGGGGACAATCATTTTCCATGCAGGACTCAGAAGACATCTGCTGTCTCCTGGCTGCAGGGTTTCTAAGTATTCTCTAAATTGAGGAACCCAGGGGCTAAAGAGTTTCTTGCAGCCTCTACCTGTGTCCCCAACCTGATCTCTACTCATTCATGCCTCTGGCCCCGTGGCCCTGCCCACACCTTACAGGCCATCAGCGCTGTTTCTTCCTTAATGTGCTTTTCTGAATGACAAATCCTGGGGCTTGTGGTTTCTGGGAGTTTCGTGCTTATAAAGGGACATCTTTTTCCCCGTACTGTGCTGCTGCTTGTCGCTGCATGTGAGAAGCCCTGCAGGGGATTCCAGTGCACCCCGAAGGCTGGGCACTTCAGCTCTAGATTGTCAGCCCCCACCCCCAGGGTTTCTGACTCATTATGTCCAGGAGGAGCCCAAGATTTTGCCTTTCTCCCAAGTTTCCCTTGATGCTTCTGGACTGGGGACCTGGCTGGAGAACCCCCACACCAGAGTACAGTCCCCGCGGCATCTGGGTCGGATCTTCCCAAGTTTCCCCGGCTCGAGGCCTGCCCCTTCCAGCCACAGTCTGGGCAGGCGGCCTCACCTCTTACATTTTCAAGATGGTCAGCTTTCTGAGACTTCCCCCTTGCTCTCAGGGCTCTCAGCTCTGCTGCTGTCCCTCCCAAGGAGCAGATGTGTCTCCTTTTTCATAGGGTCGGCCCCTTCATTCAGCCAGGAGCCCTCTTCTCACCCACCCCAGTTCCTGCCCCCTTGGCCCGCTCATCTCTCGTGTTGAGTTAATGTTTCTCTCCTATGCCTGCTGCAAGTTCAGGCTGCCACGTTGGTCTTTTTACATTCCCGAGAGGCGATGGACCCATGGGCGCCCTGGCTGCACCCTGGGATTCTTAAATAGCCAGGTGCCAGGGCCCCACCCAGAGGCTCAGGCGGTGGGTGTAAAGCTCGGCTGCCCCAGGTGATTCTGACACAGTCGGGGTTAAGCACTGCTGCTGTCAGTGTTTGATGCTGAAAAAGAGGAAATGGCTGGCAAACGATCAGCTGTGCTCAAATCCAGACAGTGTATTTCCCTCCTCAAAATATTTTCCACTTCTGAAATCTTCCTTGTGTCCTTCCTAGGTGTCTTGAAATAAGCCACACATGGTTCGCGCTAACTGTAAGCAACAGCTGGAAGGAAGTTGTTGCCCCCTTTTCATTACACCATGAAAGACCCTGAATACTGGGGAAGGGGGGCAGCGGGTCTCAGCGACAGCCAGCTCTGTCCTGGGTTGTTAGCCCCGTGACCAGCTTTGTCTCCAGTGCAGAGCGCACCGTTGGGGAGCGTAAGGCGAGCCTCTCTTCAGCCTAGAAGTGGCCCTGGATGCGCCCTTGGTCTACCCGCCTGTTCACAGGCACCGCCCGGGCTCGGCCAGCAGGAGCGGACAGGCCTGAGTTGGGCCTGGGAGTGGCCTTGGCTGTTTTGCCAGTTGATTTCTCCAGTTTCTGTTGAGTGGAATGGAAGTGGGGTGTTCTATTTTAGAATGAGTCTCTAAGTTACTGATTACATTTGGTTTTGAATAACAGCTGCCTCTGCTCGGAGGTGGAAGTTAAGGCAGGGTATTGCTCAGCTCCAGTGGACACCAGGAGGTGTTGGGTGGGGGGCGTGGCGGTGAATTGGGGCTAAAACAGAATTTTGTCTGATCCTCAAAACTCTTCTTGGTGCTTGTCCAGAACACAGAGTCCTGGGCCATCTCCTGCAGGGTTTGATGGAGCAGGTCTGGGGTGGGGCCTGGAGAGCTGCATTTTTAAGGAGTGCCCCAGGTGGTCCTGCCCAATCAGGTGCCTCAGGAGCCCACGGCCCGGGGTGCATTGTCTTGACAAATCCGGCCACCCTGACCTCACGGCTCCTTTCCGCTGACCTCTCAAGAGCGTTGAACACCACTGACGCTGCGCCCTTGAAGCTGCCTCCCCCCTCACGTCATGGTGCCACACGGGCTGGTGGGCACAGGGTAGCTGGGGGAGGGCCCGGAGGCCAGGCCCACACTGGAGGGGCCTGGGGGTGAGGCCGGCCCTCTGGCTCTGCCTCAGGAGTGAGGCCCAGTGGTGCCCCCCGAGCGCTCGCTGGCCTGTGGGTGCAGCCAGCCCCCAGGTCTGGCCTTGGCCCCCTGCTCTTTCCTCCGTCTTTTCTCTCCAGGGCTCACCCAGCCCCTCAGCCCCGCTCCCGCCTCTGCGGGGCCCCTGCCTCTCTTATTCCCAGCCCAGATGTCCCCTCTGGGAGCCCATGGGCGTTTTCATCGGGAGGCCGGCCGGCCCCTCTGACTCAGCTTTCCCGCGATTTCCCCATTTCCCTTCCCCTCGTGGTTTTGGAAGCTGTTGCATGAAGGGTGCTCTCACTTAGCCTCCCTGAGTCTCGGCTTCCTTTTCTGCAAAGGGGGTTTCGGGGTGGGGGGGGTGGGGGGATTACATGAGACACACGAGAAAGCACTGGGAAGTACTTTAAAAAAGTTATTTTAAAATAGTTTTTATTTTATTTATTAGTTTGTTATTACAGACATAAAGAAATAGAGAATTCTTTGCTCCGTGGAGAACGCATGCTTTTTCTTTATATCCAGTGGATCATATATAAAATAGGGTCATATACTTGGCCACAAAGAAAATTGTAATGATAAATTCCCCAAAGTGGGATTCATGAACTCTGGTCATCCGGAACCACCTAGAAATGAAGAAACACTCTTCTACTCCTCATCAAAGAGTAATAGAAATCTAGAAATAATGAAAAGGAGAAAGCTTTCTATCAAAATCGGGGCTATGGCTAGAGGTGTTCTCAGGAAAAAGGGGTGTAACTTTAGGTTTTCTTGCTTCATAAGAGAAGCAAAGTGTCTAAACACCCACAGAAAGGGGGATCCAGGAGCGGGCCCAGCTGTGCATCCCTTTCGTCCAACTCCCGGCCCTGCTCTCCCCGGGCCCCCAGACCCAGACTCCCATGAGGGCTGAGCGTCAGAGCCCCCCACCCACCCTGACCCTCCTCGCCAAGTCCTGGGTCCTCTCCCTCTTGTGCTCTGCCCTCCTCTGCCGTGTTGTGGTGGGGGCTTGTTCTCGTCGCCGTCCACAGAGGGGCCTGCCCTCCGCTGGGGCCCCTCCCTGGTCCACCCAGGCCACCCACACCGTCCCTGCAGAGTGGAGCCCTGGCCACGGCCCCTGCTGCTCTCACACCCCCTGCCCCTTGCAGCCTCCAGGTGCCGTCCGGCCTCGGGCCCAGCGCCCCGCCAGTGCCCCCGGCTTCCCCTCTCTAAACATGCCTCGGACTGCTGGCTTCTTTTCTCTCCTCCTCTGCCCCTTTCCGCCTTCCCAGTCCTGCCTGGCAGCCCAGCCCCGTCCCCTCTCCTCCCTGGGCAGAGTCGGCCTCTCCTTCATCCTTTTATGTGCCTGTGACACCTGGGCCCCTCTCCCCTACCCGGGGCCCGGTTCCCCCACCTGGACTCTCTCCCCCTACCCGGGCCCTGTCCCCCCACCTGGACCCCTGTCCCCCACCTGGACCCCTCTCCTCCCGTCTGGACCCCCATCCCCCCACCTGGGCCTCGTCCCCCCACCTGAACCGCTGTCCCCCAGATGCCTTCATGGCTGGTCTCTGAAGATCTAGGGACCTTCCCCTAAAAAGTCCCCTGCACCCCCCGACTGGATCCCCTCTGCCCTCCACCCTTACTTCTGTTAGCTGTTTAGATATTTTTCCTGTTGGCTTTCTGCTCCTAAGGGTGGGACTTTTGTCTGCTGTTTTCACTGCCACGTCCCCAGTGCCCAGAGCACCTTGTGCAAAATCAGCACCTGGCTTGCTGAGCGAATGAGCTGGAGAGAACGAGGGAGGCCCCGGGAGCCCGTGGGGGATGCAGTCGGCCTCCCCGTGGGGCAGGGAGGGCATGCATGCTGGGCCGGGTGCTGTGGGGCTGGGCACAGACGGTCCCCTCCTGCTGGTGCTGGGGCTTCAGGTGGGAGACAGACGGAAAACAGACATCAGCCCGGGGGACACCAGCCCTGACTCTGGTCCCCAGGCCTGAAGGAAGAGGCAGAGGGAAGGGCCAGCGGGTGGAGGGGCCCCAGGGGGTGGAGAGAGCCCAGTGGCCCCAACAGACCCGGCTCACGTCCCTGGGTTCTCTTCCGGCAGCTGTGGGAAGGAATATTTCACACCTGCAGGAGGACTAGACACTCACGGAAAAATACAGACGAAGGCCCGGACCTCGTGTGACCTGAGGGCCTGCCGTGAGGTCAGCCATGTCCCCGGGGGACGAGGAAGGCTGGGTCCTGCCTCGATGACCTTCTGCCCTCGCTGGCACAGGAGGCGAGTCGGTCGAGGCTGCTTGCGGCACCCATCTTGGACGGGAAGCTGAGCGCGGCTCAGGGGTGTCTGGGCTCCTCCCAGAGCTCAGTGTCTAAGGATTGTTGTTTTTGGAACTTGGTTCTCTGCAGCGAGAGCTCCAGAGAGCAGCTTCTCCGTCCAGATTGCCCTGAGGGGCAGGGGGAAGCGGGAGGCCCGTCTACCTAGCCCTGAAACGCCGGAGGCTGGGGACGGGCCCAGCTGTGGCACCTGCCTCCCCTCCTTGGCTGGGAGGGGGATTCGGGACCACCCTGGTCAGAGGAGCCTGTGTAGGGCCTGACCCCAGGAGCCCACTTCTTCCTCCTCTCAGCAGCGTGTCCGGCGGGGTCACGTGCGACCGTGGGTCCTGCTGGCCCGCGGTGTCGTCTCTCTTGAGCCAGCTCCGGAAGTGCAGGCGTTCTGCTGGAGGGCGCCCGGCCCGCAGGAGAATGTTCTCTGTGAGTGATTTAGGGTCACTCTGGGGGAGCCGCATTGATTAGCTCTGCTTCCTCCTGAGCGCTGGGGCACACAGGGCCGCGCCGCTCAGCCCGGGACCCTGGATTCAGCGGAGGCCCCTCGCAGTGGAGGCGCAGCCTTGCTCCGGAGCGAGGGTGGGGGCTGCGCGCTGCCCCCTTTTGCCCGGGCCCCCATGGCAATCCAGACACGAACACATCTGTCCTACTTTCTCCGCTGCCTTGTTCAAAACAGGGAAAGCACTTCAACCAAAACACAAGTAAATAAATGGAATTGTGGCCTTTTCAGGGTCTAAATGTGAGCAGTGAACTACCAGCAGGCCGCCCAGCCATTACCCCGTCTCCATGGCCTGTTATGTGCTCGGGCATCCGCTCTGCCCGACGCCCCTGTGACAGTTTGCTGTTACCCCTAGAACCCACCATCTTTATACACTGTGCTTCAATTGCCAAAAGCAATCCTTCATACTAGCCTTAGTTAATGTTATTCTGCCTTCGGCCCCTGTTTGTCGATGCCTGCAGATACCTTTCAGAATCTAGCTGGGAGAAGCCAGGGCTGTCTGGGCGGCCCTCACTCTACCAGGTTTAATAATATCCCCGGTAATTACCAAAGGATGGAATATTTAAAATAAGCTGAAGTTACTATTGCTTTCCTAATATAGCAGACTGTCACCCATGCTCTGTCAGTTGGGATTAAATATAGAAATGGGGCCATCTCACATCACCACCCATGGGTAGTTAAGGCTCAGAGCTGTTCGCTGCTGCTTTGGGTTTGTTGGGAAACGTGACCCAGTCAGCCAGCCAAGCCTTCGAAAAATAAAAGTAAGCATCTATTTTTAAGCCAGTCAATGTGTTGTCAATATTTAAAAAAAAACAACCACCACCTGTAAGCAGTTAAATGTTACATTCAAAAATAACTTTGGTACCCGATATTTACCTATACATTAGTGGCCAGGCTGGTCTGGCTTTTTTTTCCCTTCTCGTAATTCCTGAAACACATGCAATATCCAAGGACAGCAAATCCTGCAATTCTGTTGTCATCTTTTAAATTGTGAATCTCGTATAATAAGGCGGCACAGGAAAGACTGTAATTTACTGAAGTTATTTTCCTGTGCTTGGCAGCACCTATTGTACCTAAATGGGAAGAAGCCGCTGAGGCTTTTCGGTAGAAACCTGGAAAGAGGCGCTTGTTTTCAGAACACTCAGACACGTTATTTTTAATTAAAGTATAAGAAAGTGAAGGGGAGATGGCAAATTCTAGGGTCCGGTGGGGCTGGAGGCCTCCTGGCTGTGCAGAGGGCCCCACTGGACAGAGGGGGCAGGGGGAGCTGTCGTCAAGCAGGCAGAGTCGTTTGGCTTTTTTGCTTGTTTTAACAAGATTCCGTTTTCTCTGAAAACGCGTTGGTTGTAATACACTGCTTCTGCAGTCGTCGATACGGGTCCTTGGTGGCACCAGTCATTACAAACCCCCCAGGGATGGGATGACGTCATGGGGCCTTTAATGGCTTATTTCCACATGGGCCATCCGACCTGGTCACTTTCACTTAGCAACAGATCACGTGCCGATCTCGGTGCTGGATGCCAGTGGCAAATCGTCCTCACCAGGGAAGGAGGGCTTATGACCCCTGTTTTATTATATTAATTCTTCCGAAGTCAATTCCCTTCCCTCCAAGTAGCCTCTGGGACTCAGTTTGCTCACAGGATCCCAAAGGGCCAGGTTACCCCTTGTTTTTCTCCAAGTCCACTGTGGCAAGACTGGAAACGGTCATCAGGGAAACATGATGCTTGGGGTTGGGAGGAGCCTGGGGCTGAGCTCCAGCGAGGCCTGTCCTCTCGGGGGGAAGGCTTTCAGCCCGGCCTGGCCGCACAGCTGCTGCTTAAGCACTGCAGCGGCAGGAAGCCTCTCCATTACGAAACCACACGCTCCGGCTTTGGACAGGTCCGATTTGTTTACCCCGGAAAGCTCTTCCATCTCGTGAGCCCTGAAGTCTGCCTGCCGGTAACTGCTCCCCAGGACCCTGCCGTGACCCTCCCAAGGGGACAGAGGAGCCGCAGTGGGCAGATTGGTCCACGTGAGACCTTTCGGGACGAGGTGGTCCCGCCCGCTGCCCAGGCCCCTGGGAGGGGTTTCTTCACCATCCTGGTGCCCCCTACCTGTATTTGTCACTGTACCTGGTACCTGGGGGGCAATCTGGTCATTTGATTTGCCCACCGCCTGTTGGATTCGGAGGGCACTGTCCCCTTCAGTGTCACTCAGTGACACACACAGCGAAATGATTTTGATGTTGGTTTTGTTGTCCAGCCCTTCATCTAGCTCACCTCGCCTGGGGTTTCTGTGCGTCTTCTCTGGCCTCACCGTGACAAATTGTCAAACCAAATTATTGCCCAAATATGGGAGCCCACAACTTGCTACTGGAGGTGCTTCCTTGGGTTGACTTCAGCCTGTGGTTGACATTCATTCATTCAGCAACACATCCTGCGCCCTGTGCGGGGCCAGGGACACGGCAGCCATGAGGTGTGTCCCCCCCCAGCACAGGTGTCCACGTCACACAAGGTGCAGTACGGCCTAGGGGTCACTGTGTGGGGTCTGCACGCGCTACCTTCAAACCTCCCCCAGCACCACATCTTTCCCCTCACAGCCCACCTCAGCCGGCATGGGATTTGGGTCCTGCAGTGTTTTTAGTAACGTTAGAGTCCCTTGTGGAATCTGGCTGTGGCTGAGTTTCTGGTGATAATCTCTACCTAAAAGGAAGGAAGCCACACATAGTACAGATTCTGCCATAAACTTCTAAAACGCAGTAGTTGAAACTGCCCTCAAAGTCCCCTCCATGG
Source organism: Choloepus didactylus (assembly GCF_015220235.1). Lineage (NCBI taxonomy): Eukaryota > Metazoa > Chordata > Mammalia > Pilosa > Megalonychidae > Choloepus > Choloepus didactylus. Next base: position 243,402,814 of record NC_051308.1, read on the forward strand.
TCTCTACTAGAATCCCATCTGTCTCTTCATCGTTCTTGCGTTCAGCTGTTTGTCCGTAAATGCCCATCTTCTGGATTTTGAATCGGCACCGTCTTGTCAGTGGTCCCATCCCAGCTGTTTCTGTGGCAAATGTAGCCTGTTTCAGCACTACGTCATGGGTTAAGTGAGCTTTTGAGGTTCTCTCCTTAGAATCTTGCTTATCGTACTCAGAGTGAGTCCCTGGGAAAATGCCTGCTGGATTCCAAACCACCACTTGCAGTGACTCCGTCTGCTGCTGAGGCTGTTTGCAGCCTCTGGAGCAGCTCAGGGCTTTCGTGATCCCAAGCGACCTCAAAGAACCCAGCCTAAGGTCTCTCTCTCACCCACTCCACTGAGCTCCCTGAACACACACCTGCGCACGCTGCGTGCACACACAGAGTCGGAAACTCATCTTGGGTCTCAGGACCTGCTGTGGTGCCTCGTGTGCCTGGCACCCGGGAAAGCTGGCATCAGGCTGCTCTTGGGTCCACCTGGTCCCACTGTGCAGAGCGTATGTGGCTCCTGCCCAGCAGGTTTCCTGGTCTTTCCTTTTCTGTCCTCCCTCCAAACCTCGGATCTGTCTCCAAATCCCCACATGCATCTGGTGTTCAGTTCAACAATCGCGTACCAAGTCCCCATGTCTTGTGGTGGCAGCTGCCATCCCTGAGTGGCCATGGGGACCAAGTCCCTGAGTGGCCACATGGCTCATCTTGTTCAACCCTCGCAGTCATCCTGTGGGCAGGATGCTCTCACCTCCTCTGCCATCCAGATGCAGAACGCCAGGCTCACCTGCCGCAGGTCACCAGCCAGATGTGGCCTGGGCTCACCGACGGGCAGTTAATGCAGAAGCTGAGGCCACTGCCCCCTCCAAGGAGGCTCTTGATATGCATTTCCTCTTTCAGGTTTCACCCCCTTGGATTTGGAATGCCCATGCTTGGGCCTTGGCATGGGTGCCAAGGCCAGGAGAGCATCTTGGTGGCCTAGGCAAAGCTGCAGTAATGATTTAAAATTATCTTCCAGAGAAGTAAATAACCCTACGGAGACTCCTCACAAAGTAGTGTGTGACCTCTTATCTCAGGCCTCCGGGAGCTGAGTCACCCCTGCCTGGCTCCTGGTCCTCACCCCACTCACCTGGGGGACGAACCCTGGGGCCTGTGATTCGTGTTTTCTGCAGAAGAGCCGTTGTGCTCAGCATATTGTTTGCTGGGAATTTGAAGAACTGGGGTGCTAACAGCTGCCTGCATAGGCCGAGCAGAACGGCCTCACCCAGGGCTTAGAAAGCAGTTTTTAAGTGGCAAAGGCCAGCCGACTCCTACGTCATCTCCTCCTTGGTCTTCCAATTGTCATTTATCAGGACCTTCTTTCAGCTTCTGTGAGAGAAATTCAGTTCCATAAAAACATTTTTTTTTTTTTTAAATCAAGAACACCAATGTTTTAAAAGGCATTTTTTTTTATTATGGAAAAGTTCAAATACAAAAGTAGAGACAAGAGCAAATTGGACCCCCAGGGACCTGGGACCCAGTGCCAGCAACTGTCTACACGTGGCCAATATCATTTCGCTTATCACTGGATTATTTTAAAGCAAATCCCGGCCGTCCTATCATTTTACACATAACTACTTTGGTGTGTAGCTTGTAGCTCTAAAAGGCAATGATTTTGTTTCGTTTCTGTCTTTGTTTTTGTGTTTTGGTTGGTCTACATTTTTTTAAAATGGGATTTTATTGAGATATATTCATGCATCATACAATCCATCTGAGCTATACAATCACTGGCTCACACTATCATCACATAGTTGTGCCTTCATCGTCACGATCAATTTTAGAACATTTTCATAGCCCCAGGAAAAGAATAAAAATGAAAAAGAAAACCCAGAACATGTTTCTTAAACATCCACAGTACATTGTCACACCCTCCCCTCATATTTCCCCAGCTGCTCGGATTATTTTTCGGTTGGTCAGAATCCAGATCCAAACAGAACACACACACTGCACTTGCACGATGTGGTTCCTAAGTTGCTCCTGACTGCAGAGGTCCTTCCTGCTGTCGATTGTGTTCTTTCCACGTGGTGTCTTCCACTGTTTATTCATGTATATTTGAGTGAGGTCTCTGGGTTTTGTTTGTTCCGGTCATCATTTTGGTTAACTTTTTTTTAAATTGAGGTGAAATTCACATAACGTAGAATCGACCGTTTTAGAGAACAATCCAGTGGCATTTAGTGCTTTCACGTTGTTGTGCCACCACCACTTCCATCTGGTTCCAGAACACTTTTGTCGCCCCAGAAGGAAGCCCCTTCCCCCAAGCCCCCAGCAGCCGTCTCTGTGGAGTTGCCTGTTGTGGATATTTCTCATAAGTGGAATCAAACAACGAATGGTCCTTTGGGACTGGCTTCTTTCACTCACTGTGGTGTTTTCAAAGCCCATCCACGCTGCAGTATGAATCAGCACTTCGCTCCTTTTAATGGCCGAGGAATATTCTGTTGTATGGAGGCACCACATTTTGTTCCATCCACCCATGGACATTTGGGTTGCTTCCTCCTTTTGTCCTCTAGGAGGCACGCTGCTGTGAACACTCGGGTACAGGTTTCCGTGTGGACACGTTTTCGGTCCTCTTGGGTAGATCCCTAGGAGCAGAATTGCTGGGCCGTATGGTAGCTCCATGTCTAACCTTTTGAGAAACTTCCAAGCCATTTTCCAAAGTGACGCACCATTTTACATCCCTACCAGCCATGTATTGAGCATTTCAATTTCTCCACATCCTTGGCAACACTTATTATGGTCTGTCTTTTTTATTGTAGCCATCCTAGTGGACAAACCAGCTTTTGTAATGAAACTTTCCTGGCATGATAAGTGTCTGTAGAGGATCGAGAAGGGGTTGTCATTTTAACAGCTAGCGCATCTGCCGTGGTCATTTTCAGAAACTCTCAGGGAAGTCAGGTCTGAAAGATGAGCTGCACTCTGTCCCCACTGCACGTCCCCCGCTCCCACCGCTGGCTGCAGCCTCTTTGTTTTTCTGCTGCAGACTGGCTTAGCCGGAGAGAATTGTTTTTATTATGACTTGCTTCTGGGGCGTGAATCGTCTCTCCTCACCCTGTGTCTACCCTTCTCCTGTGCAGGCGTCACCATGAAGCTCATGGACGAGGTGGCTGGAATCGTGGCCGCGCGACACTGCAAGACCAACATAGTCACGGCTTCTGTGGACGCCATCAATTTTCACGACAAGATCAGAAAAGGTAACAGAGCTCTCTCGAGTGGAGATTGGGTCGGGTCCCCTTGCACCCAGAGGCCCTGGTGTCCTGGGCTCTGCCCATCTGCCCTGAGACGCGGGCAGCCATGGCTGTGTGCCTTGTCCCTGCTGGCGCATCTGTGGAGTTAGTGAAACGGTGAAGCCTGTCACTCAGAGACGACTGGGGCCTCTACCCTACTGAAGACCACAAAAATGCATCCTCTCCACGAGCAGGGCCCACTGAGGACCAGAACGGTCTGTCCCCATGACTGCAGCTGTGACATCTCGCTGTAGGCACATTTTACCATGATTTCACCCATGGCAAGTTCTCTACAGAGAAACTGTGGGGTCCCGGCCTCAGCCCCCTGTCAGCCTGCACTGCCCAGTGTTAGACAGAAATCCAACCCCAGGCCTCGGCCCCCGGCCGCCAGAATGGGCACCTTTGCCCACCCAGGTGGGAGGTGAGGCCACAGCAGTTTGTGTGTGTCTGAAGGGGAAGGCCAAGTTCCCGCCTGGCCCGGGGGATTCCCATCCATGTTTCCTCTTCCGAGATGAGGCTGTGGCCCCAGAGAAGTACCCTTTGTGGTGGGGGGCCTGGGGGTGCATGAGGGTGGAGGGAGCTGGCATTGACTTCGCCCCTAGAGCGGCTGCTGGCAGAAGCACCCTATGGGGGGTGGGGTAAAGCATCACACCTCCCCTCCGCGCTGGCCCTGCTCCCCCACAAGCCCATCAGAGGCCCCGGCCCCAGCCTCCCGAGCAGCGTCTAGAGTGGGCCCGGGCACGTTGAGACCCGTGTGGCTGTATCCAGACCCCACTGGGCCCTGGGGTTCGCTTCTGGATCTGCGCTCAGCCAAGTGCCCGAGTGTCGGGGCAGGAACGTCCTGGGGTTGGTGGTGTGGTTTGGCCGCCCTCCCATTGTAACCGAGGCGAGTTGGGTTCACCTTGGATCTGGTGGGTTGTGAGGGGAAGGAGAAGCTCGGTCAGCCGCATGGCCACATGCACGGGGCGCTGGTGTCACTTCAGAACTTTCCCCAAGCAGGTGGGTCTGGCCTGGTTGAGGTGCGTCCTCCATGGGGCTGGAGTGTTTCTGTGCTGCAGCCACAGACCCTTCCGGAAGGGAAGAGTCTCATTTTGTCACACCCCCCCATCTCTCTCCCTTCCCTCAGCCCCCCAGCCCCCCTCCCTCCCCCCAGGACCCCCACAGTATCCTTCCCTCCCCAGCTCCCCCTTGGTTTCTCTCCCTCCCCCCAGGACCCCCTCGGTCTCCCTCCCCCGGTTCCCCCTGGCTCCCTCCCTCCCTCGGTCCCCCTCCCGTCCCCCCTCCCTCCCGCCAAGCTCCCTCCTGACCTCTGGGTGCCTGGCTGCACAGGGAGAGACATTTGGGAGCAGAGATTGTTTGTTTTCTCAAGTGACGTGGTGTTTTGTGTATCAAGGAATTTGGACCACACCGAAATAACGGTCTGGCCTATTTCTGTGAAAGTGTCCCCAAGGGCCCCTTGGCACTGTCACACCTTATTTGTTGTTTTCTGAGGAACTTCGTTGTGCGAAGAAGCTGTGGCCTGTTTCTTCTGCCTGTGCTGTGGCTCTGTTCAGGAGCCTGCTGGGCTGTGTCCCCAGGGCTGAGTCTGTGGGTTTCAGAGGCAGGATCGAAAGATTGTGCCTCCCGTTCCGGGGTGGAGGTGGGGTTGGGGGGGTGCTGACGACCCTTGGGCCCCGACCCTGTCTGACGGTCGCCGTCCTCCCAGCTCGCCTCGCTGCCTGGCAGGGAAGTGCAGGGACGGGCTGCTGCACGTGGGGGCTCTCCTGGCCCTGGGCTCCGACCGCGTGCCCTGGAGGGGTCGGCAGTGGGGCTGGGGTGGGCCTCCCAGCTGCTGTTCCGCCCTCCTGGTGGGTGCTGCGGAGACCCCTTACAGTCCCACGGGACTTTCCCTCAGCTTGCGGGAGACTGGCTTCCAAGGGGCTGCTGTCCCCTGGCTGACTGTCCCTTCTTTGGCCTTGCAGTTTAGAAAGGGGGGCCAGGCTGGGGGGTCCTAGCGGGGGGTGATGCACCCGTTACAGGGACAGGGTGCAGACTGGCTCTCCAGAGTGCCAGGGAACTGCTGAGGGGACCCAGACCCGGCCTCGGAGTTGCCTGGGGCCTGGCCACACACCCACTGGCAGGTGTAGGTGCCAAGGCTGTGCTTCATGCAAAGAATGCGTTCTCTCCTGCAAGCTCTGTGCTTGCAGGCAGGAGCTCAAGAGCTCAAATCCTTCTGTGCCTCATTTACACGTCCTTCCCTTATTTGAGAAACCAGCAGGTCCAAGGATGCAGGAACAGGGGTCCACTCTGGGAGCTCAAAACCACCCCTGGTTTTCAGAAGGGCAGGGCTATTCTCAGAGGCCCCCAGCCTGCCTCCAAGAGTAGCCCCCCTGGAGCGACCTTGAGAGGCTGCGTGCTTGCTGGGCATAGGGCAACTGGAGCCTTTCCTGTGAAGAGCCCAGAGATGGGTCTGCCCCCAAAAAGCGGACCAGCGGGAGGCTCTGCTCTGTCCCCGGGGCACAGAGTTTAGCCAATGACAAGAACAGGCACCTGCAGAGACGAGAGGCCACCATTCTTTTCGATGGAGCATAATATTATATTGTTCTAAGTAGAATAACGTTTCATCAGCCTAAGAACTATTTTTAAAAATAGTTTCTTTTTAATTGTGGCAAAATATGCATAACATACAAATCATTTTAACCAAAGTGGACAATTCTTTGATATTAAGTACACCGACAATACTGTAATTTTCACAACTGTTTCCAGACCCTTCATCATCCCAAACCAAAACTCATTCTCATTTAGCAATAACCCCCTCCCCCACCCCTGGTCACCACCGTTCTGTTTTTGTCTGTATTAGTTCCTGTATTCTAAGAATCTCATGTAAGAGAAATCAACCCACATTTGTCTGTTTGCGTCCAGCTGATTTCACTCCCCGTGATGTCTTTACGTTTCACCCGTGTTGCAGCGTGGATCAGCACTTCACTCCTTTCCACGGGGAATTAATTTCCCCTTGTGTGCAGAGCCGCATTTTGTTCATCCAGTCATCTGCTGGTGGACCTTGGGCTGTGTCCACACCCGGCTATTGTGAATAACGCTGTGATGACCATCTGTCCGTGTCCCTGCTTTCAGTTCTTTTGGATACACACCTAAGAAAGGAATTGCCAAGTCACGTGGTTTAACTTTCTGAGGAACTGCCAAACGTTTTCCACAGCGGCTGCACCATTTTCATTCCCATCAACAATGTACAGGGGTTCCTGTTTCTCCGCATCCTTGCCAATGCTTGTTCTTTCCAATTGTTTTTTTTTTAAATAACAGCCATCCTAGTGGGTGTGAAGTGGTATCTCATTGTCGTTTTAATTTGCCTTTGTCTAATGGCTTAACAAAGTTGAGCATCTTTTCATATACTTATAGTCCATTTGAGTATCTTCTTTGGAGAAATATCTTTCAAATCCTTGGCTCATTTTCTTTTCTTGGCCCATTTTTAACTGGGTTGTTTGTCTTTTTGTTATTAGTTGTAGAAGTACTTTATATATTCTGGGTATTAGAGGCTTATCATATATATGGTGTGTTGGTTTGAAAGTGTCATGGACCCCAGAAGAGCCATGATCTTTTAATCTAATCTTGTTGGGTAGAACCTTTTGACTGTTTCCGGGGAGATGTGACCCACCCGACTGTGGGTGAGACCTTTGATTATATCATTTCCATGGAGATATGATCCTGTCCATTCTGAATGGATCTTAATTAGATCGCTGGAGTCCTTTAAGAGAGCTCACGGAAACAAGGAGCTCAGCGAAGCTGAGAGAGACATTTTGGAGTGAAGCTAAGATATGTAATCCAGAGTTTGCCCCGGAGAAGCTGAAAGGACCCCCCAGATGTTTAGAAAGAAACACCCTGGGAAAATAAGCAAGGATGTGCAGGAGCTGAGAGAGAGAAGGTAAGAGAGACAGAAGCCCAAAAACGTTTTGGAGAAAGCCATTTTGAAACACAACCCAGGAGCAAAGGACCAGCAAACACCAGCCATGTGCCTTCCCAGCTGAAAGGGGTGTTCCAGACCCCGTTAGATACCTTCAGTGAAGGTATCCTCTTACTGAAGCCTTAGTTTGGACACTTTTATGGCCTTAGAACTGTAAATTTGTAAACTGATAAACACCCTTTATAAAAGCCAATCCATTTCTGGTATTTAGCGTAACAGCAGCTTCAGCAAACCAGAACATATGGTATTCTAGTTTGTTAATGCTGCTGTTTTGCAAAATACCAGAAATGGATTGACTTTTATAAAGGGGGTTTATTTGGTTACAAAATTACAGTCTTAAGGCCATAAAGTGTCCAAGGTAATGCATCAACAATTGGGTACCTTCACTGGAGGATGGCCAATGGTGTCTGGAAAACCTCTGTTAGCTGGGAAGGCACGTGGCTGGCGTCCACTTGCTACCAGGTTGTGTTTCAAAACAGCGTTCTCCAAAATGTTGCTCTTGGGGTGTTTTGTCCTCTCTTAGCTGTAGCTCCTCTTCAAAATGTCAGTCTCAGTTGCCCTGAGGTCCTTCTGTCTGTGATCACTCCAGTGATCCAATTAACACACAACCTGAATGGGCTGGAGCAATACCTCCGTGAAAATTATTCAATCAAATGTTTCACTCACAGTTGATTTGAGTTACATCTCCATGGAAACACTAAAAAAAATCCAAATCTAATCAACACTAATACATCTGCAACCACAAGACTGCATCAAAGAACATGGCATGTTTTGCAACTATTTTCTCCCATTTTGTAGGTTTTCTTTTCACTTTCTTGATGATGTCCTTTGATGCACAGAATTTTTCATTTTGAAGAAGTCCATTTTATCTAGTTTTTTTCTTTTGTTGCTTGTGTTTTGGGTGTAAAATCTATAAGTCCATTGCCTACTTCAAGGTCTTGAAGTTATTTCCCCATGTTTTCTTGTAAGAGTTTTATAATGTTAGCTCTTGTATTTGTCTTTGATCCATTTTTAATTAATTTTTGTATATGGTGAGAGGTAGGGTCCACATTCATTCTTTTGCATGTGGATTTGCAGTTCTCCCAGCACCATTTGTTCAAGAGGCTTTACTTTTCTCATTGAATGGACTTGGCACCCTTTCCGAAAATCAACTGGCAAAGATGTGCGTGTTTAACTCTGGGCTCTCAGTTCTATTCCATGGTCTGTATGTCTTACAGACACGCATGCACAACCCCAAATAGCCGCTGATTCCCCTGGAAGAGGGACCCACCCCCAAAGGCCAACCTGCCACAGTGGGGGAAAGCCCAGAAAGTAAGATATTGCCAGTCACATGTGTCAACGTGTATGCACTTCCTGCGGCTGCCACAAGTGATCACAATGTCAGTGGCTTGAAACAACACAAGCTCTTTCTCTCATAGTCCTGGAGGTCAGGAATTTAGAATATATCTGCAGGGCTGGATCCTTCTGGAGGCTCCAGGGGAGAGCCCCTCACTCTGCTGGCCTTTCCCAGCTTCTAGAGGCCGTCAGCCTTCCTTGGCTCAGGGTCCCTTGCTCCAGCCCGTTTCTGGTGCCCTGTCTCCCCTGCTTCCCCCAACCGGCTGGTCCAGGAGATCCTCCTGTCTCGGGATTCCCAACTGAGACCCACCTGCACAGTCCGCTGCCACAGGAGGCCACGTCATCAGCGGTTCCAGGCATTAGGGGAACAGCTTTGGGGGACCATGGTTGTGCCCACCCCAGGTGCTGTCTTGGCAGTTGTCACGTTACTCCCTGCCTTACACATTTCAATGTATTTTATTAGAAAAACTGACTGGCTTGCTCAGATTGGAGGCCGGACGTGCTTTGCTGAATCTCCCCTCGGTTCCTTGTGAAACCACCTTCTCAGTAGTCGGGTCCTTTGGGCATTCTCTGCCAACACCAGCCACGGCCCTACTGGGTGTCAGGTGGGGCGTCTTTCGGGAAATCATGCCTGCAGCTTTGCATCGTCGAAGCAATGGCACCAGAAGGTCAGAAGAGTACACGGTGCTTCAGCCTGGAAGGATGTGTGCTGAGGCGGGAGAGCCCCCTGCACCCAGGCACTTTTCAGGGCCACAAACACTGCACAAATCCCTGCTGACGGGCCGGCGTCCTTCGGTGGACCCCGACTCTGGCTCACACACCGCAATCTCGTGGAGCCCCCGTCGCTGCCCACCCAGACCCCGGAGGGCCCACCTGGTAGGTGCTGGCCTGCGCCCCTCCCACACCACCACCACGTTCACGTCTCTAAATGTCTGCGGTCTGGTGACTTCTCTGTCACAGGGGCTTGGTGGCCGCCCGAACCCCTCTGCCTGGCATTCAGAGTGCACTGTGAGGCTGCCCGTCTGGGGGTGCAGCCCCCTCACCTGGGCACCCGGCAACGCGGCCCCAGACACACACGCAGGCAGCTGAGCGGAGGGAAGGAGTGCTTCTCCGTGAGTGGGCTGTGTCAGACCCTGCGTCACCGCCCTGTGCCTCGTCTCCTTCCTTGGGGGCAACGGAACATGGGAAGTGGCCCTTAGGACCCCTGCTCCCTGTGACTTTTCCCCCAACAAAGGTATTATGCACCCATGCCAGCCACCTGCAGAGGTGTACCGTGCGGTGTGGCTCTCAGGTCCCTGCCTGAGCTTCTAGAACCTACTCATTGGCCAGGGTGCTGAGAACTCAGAGCCGCTCGTGGGAAAGCACGACAAACCTGAAAGCACGTCCTTCGTCTTTGGCACCGGTGCCATTCCGAGCAAGCAGCTGGAGCTGGAAATGTGAACTCACTCAAGTACTAATTTTTTTTTTTTAGTCAAAATGTTACAATATCAGGTAACATCCAGATAAGTTGAAGAGGAAAACTCGTCCCCTCTGACTTAATGGTTTGGGAAGCTGTTGTTAGGAAAAACTGAAGTTGACGTTTTCTTGTGGAGAACCAGTCCTCCCAGGCTAGGGGCTATGACAGTGGAAAATGAGGCATGTTTCTAGAAAAGGTTTTGGGGTGTGTTATGTAAGAAATTCCAAAGTTAGCTCATTGTTTCCACACTTTCCTTAAGAGAGTTCACTGCTTCAGTTCTTTGTAGAGCTCAAGCGCTGGGCTGTTCTTAAACTTGGAAACACTTGGCAACCTCCCCGGCTTGGTCACAGCTATTTTTTATTATTCTGTTTTCTTTTCCAAATCCCTGGCACACTGCTGACACTGGGGAGACGCCAGTCTGTGGGGGAGTTGGGCAGGGGCCCTGGCAGCCCCCGCACTGCCTCTGCCCGCAGGCTCCACCAGGACGAACAAAACCAAACAAGTCAGCTGCACTTCGCCAGCCAGCCCACCACAGGCGCTCGATGTCTGTAACCATCCCAGAGGTTTTTTACGCACTTTCGAGCGCCTGGCCTTGTATTCAGTGCTCCGTCCGCAACCCTGTGCCCAGCCCTATGAGACAGATGGGCCCTGGCATCATGCCCACTTTTCCGATCAGGAAACTGCAGTTCCAAGAAGTGAAGAAAGCTGCCCACAGCCACAGAGCTGGTCAGAGATGGTGCCAGGAGCGGGGGACGGAACGCCAGCCTGGCTGATCACCTGCGGCGCAGCCCACCTCAGATGCCACGGCCGTCCTGCTCCCCATACAGTCGTGTGTGAGACCCCTGGCTTCCTTGAAGTCCCGGGGGCTCGTACCAGTCAGTGGAGTCAAGCCCCAGGTAGGACAGCACCCTGCTCCGTTTCCCTCTCATCAGCCTTAGCACAGGGGCCCTTGACTGCACTGAGTTCGGAGACAGTCCACTGTGCCAGGCCCCCACCTCCACAGCGCCATGCTTTCTAAGTTGGCAGCTTTGCCTGCCAAGCTGTGGGCGTCCACCTGTGCTGCCCAGTGCAACGGCCACTGGCCACGCGTGGCTCCTTTAAAGTAAACTGATGTCAATGGAATTAGAAACTTAGTTCCTTGGCTGCACCAGCCACGTTTCCAGTGCTCAGCAGCCACGTGTGGCGTCTATATTGGACAGCAGAGATACAGAACATGTCCACGTCATGGAAAGCACCACTGGGCAGGGCTGGTGTCTGGACTTGTTCGGGCATGCCTGGCCCAGGTGCCGGGTGCTGGGTCTGGCGGGTGCTCAGGAGGGGCTTGCCGTGATCAGCTGAGGCCCTGGGACTCCCATGCCCCCTTCGGTCAAACGACGAGACTCCAGCACCTATGAGGACCCGAGCTGGTGTCCGAGTCAGGGCAGGCAGGGCCTTCTGGGGAGCAGCCTGTTCTTCCAGAGTTCTGTGGGTACGCGGCGCCCGCTGTCTGCGGGGAGCACCTCTCCGGTGTTTTTGGCCAGGTTGGGATTCACTGAGCAGGGCCTGCTGCCGACTTCCTGGGTGCCGACGAGGGTCTGCTCTTCTCTGGAACGCACAAGAGAAATCTGATTTTAGCTCCGACCCCCGAATCCAGATCAGAACCAGCTGGAGCTGCCAAGTAAGACACTGACGAGACCGAGAAGATGCAGTGCAAATGTGCCCTTCGTTCCTGGTGGAGGCCCTTCCGACGCACTAACGGCGGGCCGTGCCGTCCTCGCTGGCGGAGTGAGGAGGTGGCGCCGCAGGTCACTGAGCACCTTCCTGCCCCTTGCTCTGCAGTGGGAGGGCCCTCAGCGCCCTGGCTGGTGTCGCCGTTAGGGTCCACATCTTCTCTCTCGGAGCCTCAGACGGGTTTCCGGATTCTTCTGGCTGTCACAGAGCCCCTGCCGGAAGCATGGAAGGGCAGTGGTGGATGGTAGCTGTGCACGGAGGACAGCGCCTTTTTAGTCATTCTCTGAGCTTCATAAAGTATTGTGCTCCTGATTTTTACACTCACTTTCTGGTGCCCAGAGAAACAGCGAGCCACTTTAAGGTTATCCAGTTAGCTTCCACCCATAGGTTAGTTTGCTATGGCTGCTGTGACAGGTTAACAAAAACCTGCCGGCTTGAAACAACACGTGTTTACCTTGTGGTTCTGTAGTTTAGAAATCCGAAATGGGTCTCACAGACTGAAATCAGGCTGCGTTCCTTTCTGGGGGCTCCAGAGGAGCTTCTGTTCCCTGGCCTCTTCCGGCTTCTGGAGGCCACCTGTCCTCGTCCCCCTCTCCCGTCAGCAAAGCAGCAGCGTGGTGCCTTCTGGCCTCTACTCCCAGGCATGGCTCTCTCGACCCTCCTCTCCTGCCGCCTCCTTCCACTGATAAAGACCCCTGGGTAACCCAGCCTCATCTCCCCACCCCGAGGTCTGTAACTTTGCCACGTCTGCCAAGTCCCTTTACCGACCACGATGGCTCCTGACTTGGGTTCCAGCCCTTGGTGAGCTTGGCCTTCTGCCCACTGCATATTCTCCGACCAGCGCTGGGGCAGGTGCTGGTTTAGCACCCAGGAGAGCCAGAAGGGGCTGCCTGGCCCTTGGACCTGGACCTCTGGTCCGGCAGCCATCCTTACGCATCGGGAGCCCCAGGGCCCCCACCTCTGGGGCCAGGCTCGTCGCTGGAGGGCCAAGCGCAGGGTTCAGTCTTGTCTCCAGGTGTGACCTGGAACGACTGCCAGCCTGCGACCCAGGGAGAAAGGCGGAGGATGTTTGAAGGCGTTGTTATCCCAAGTTCTTCACAAACCTAAAAGAACATTCCTTCGCTGAGGCAATAGCCCATTCGGTTCATTTGGGCAGCATTTGAAGCAGCTTCTCGCCCAGTGTCCTAGTTTGCTAATGCTGCAGAATGCAAAACGCCAGAGATGGACTGGCTTTTATAAAATGGGGGTTTATTTCACTACACAGTTACAGTCTTAAGGCCACAAAGCATCCAAGGTAACACCCCAGCAATTAGGTACCTTCACCAGAGAATGGCCAATGGCATCCGGAAAACCTCTGCTAGCTAGGAAGGCAGCTGGCATCTGCTCCAAAGCTCCGGCCTCAAAACGGCTTTCTCCCAGGACGTTCCTCTCTAGCAAGCTTGCTCCTCTTCAAAACGCCACTCACAGCTGCACTCCCTTTTTTCTCTCTCTGAGTCAGCTCATTTATATAGCTCCACTGATCAAGGCCCACCCCGAATGGGTGGGGCCACGCCTCCATGGGAACATCTCATCAAAATTATCACCGACAGCTGGGTGGGGCACACTCCAAGCAAATCCAACCATCAAGAAAACGTCTGCCCCACAAAACTACAAAGACAATGGCATTTGGGGGACGCAATACACTCAAACCGGCACACCCAGTATAAAAGTGCCTGCTGCAGAAAAAGGAAAACGTAGGGAGCGATTTGTTTTAAATGTCACTTCTAACTGTTGGGATTCTTTCCCCCCCTCCAAACGCACGCAGCCTTCTCGAGACGTTGTCAGAGCAAACCGCGGGAATGTTCTTCCACCAGGGGTGGGGGTGCCCGTTCCCCGAGAGGCTGTTTGCCACAGCTCTCAGACCCCACACGAGCTCACTGTCCTGGGCTCCTGTCCCCAGGATGTGGTGAGCACAGGGCGGCTGTGACTGAGCACCACACGCTGGGGGCTCGGAACAACGGAAACACACTATCTCGTGGTCCCCGAGGCTAGAGGACTGAAACGAGCTGTTGCTGAGCCACGCACCCTCCGGAGGCTCCAGGGAGGCTCTGGCTCCTGGCCATCGAGGCGCGCTTCCTCGGTTAGCACACGCCTCCTCCCCCATCTGGCCATCCCTGTCCACTTCTCCCCTTCCGCTGAGGACAGCAGTCGTGTGGGATCTGAGCCGCCCTCATCCGGCGTGGCCTTGACTTAACGAAGTTCATCTTCAAAGCTCGTTTCCCAACAGGGTCCTGCTCGTAGGACCAGGATTAGGCTCGAACAGGTCTTTGTAGGGGACACAAGGCAACCCCCAACAGGAGGTGACAGAGCAAGGGTGGAGCCACAATTGATGGGGTTTCCTTTAAAAATATCAACAAAGTCACCCCTAAAATGGCAGCGAGGCCTGGGGAGCCCTTGTGAAGATGCCCTGAGACCAGCATCCTGAGTGGGCTTTTCAGGGTCACCTCTGTCCGCTGTGCCCCCTGGAGCTCGGACACGGCCTGAGCCCTGGGCATCCCACGCACAACCCTGTCTGCTCAGTGGCCGCCCTGGGATTTGAGCCCCTGGTCCTGGATGTCTCCCACAGGGCGCGTGCCTTTGTCCCCGGGTGTTTGTTCCAGGGCCTCGGCAAGCCCTGCTTTCCACAGGAACATCCAGCTTTTGCGGGTTCCCTCTCTGGCTCTTCCCACTTCAGAGCCTCAGGAGAGCCAGATGCTGCTCTCCCAGCCTCCCCCGCCAGGACCACACTCCCCGTGCCCGTCCCGGGACACACAGCTGCTGGCCTCGTGGGGTCACAGCTTGCCCAGTGCTGGTGGGAAACCCCGTGCCCGGCTGGCCTACTTCCCCCTCGAGCTGGTCCTGCCAGCTCTCAGATCAAAGGCTGCCCTCCTGGGAGGTTTGGGAGAGTCCCGCGGTGGCCCTTCTGCCCCTCTGGCCCCTCCAGCCCCCCCGAGTCCTCAGCTGCCCGAGTCCCACGGTCCTGGCTCTACCCCACTCCCCTTCCCGGCTCAGGCTTTCTGTGGCAGCTCCTGAGACAGACTGAAATGAACAAGAGATCGAGCTGGACTCAGGGTTCCTCTCCCTTTGTCCGAGGGGGCCCCCCAGTGTCCTGCGCTTCCTTGGTGCCAAGTTTGTGGCCAGGGTGTGGACAAGCAGGCAGGCGGCCAGATCAGGGGCCACGAGAGCCGGCACGCAGACCCCTGTGGAGGCTGCTCCAGCCGCTCCCAAGGCCCTCTGTGCCCGAGGGGGCGGGAGCAGAACAGCTGGACCTCACGGGCAGGAGGCCCGACCGGCACCCTCACTGTCCGCCCCCTGTGGGGTGGCCGCTTCCAAGTATATGTTCCAGCTGGGGCCCTGGCATTGCCCTTCGAGCCCCTTGGGCCTGGCTGCTCCCCAGCCCTGACGCACGGCCACGTTGTGTGGCCTCCTGCGTTTGTGGCCTCGGCCACATGGTGACGACTCTGTTGGCAGCTTGGACGGTCAGGCTCAGTTCCGGCCGGAAGCTTCCAGAGCTCTCAGAAGGCCATTGAGGCAGAGAGCGAGGGGTAGCATGGGAGGACACCTTTGGAGGCTAGGGTGTTTTCTCCCATAAAACTGGGAGCCATCACTGGTGACTCCAAGCTCTCCTTCTCTTGGGTCCTGAGGGGCTGTGATACTGCGGTAGCTGGCGGGGACTGGGGGAGCTGCTGGAGGTGGAGGCTCTGGGCGTGAGCCCCCCTCTCCTCTTGGAGCCGACACAGGTGGGCATGGCTGGACGTACCCAGGAAGGCAGGGGCAGGGCCCTAAGGTGGGGGGACCTTCCTGAGGCACCTCTTTAGGGCCCCTTCCCGGGCGGCCGTGTTGGGTCAAACACCTGACTGGATGTGGGGGGCTTGCTCCCCGTGGGACCCCTGGCGCTGGCTGTGGGGTGCGCCTCTGAGGGGAAGGTCTGGGGAAGAGGAGGCCCTTGGCTGGTGTCCACACGAGCTCCTGGCCACGTAGGGATTCTGGAAGCTCCGTGCTCTCGCCCAGGAACAGCTGGGCCTGGAATTGGCTGTCTGTCTTCAAACCATCCAAACTTGATGCTTCACACGCTTCAGCCCTTCCCCTTACAGTTCCAGCATGGCAATCCCTGAGTCAAGTTTCCAGCTTTAAAATTTCTACTGCAGCGGCCAGCCAAGATTAAAGCATGCAGCTTGTTTTAGAATAATGATGTTGCTCTCTCTGAAGGAAGAGAAGGTTCAGGTTTTGGTTGTAATTGAAAAATTCCCAGGCCACTGTGAAGCAACAGTTGTATCGGGAGCCCTAAGTGCACTCAAGGCAGTCTGCTCCTTGTTGATTTGTTTCGTGCTCAGAGAACCAACCTGCTGAATTGCCCGAAATCTCTTTTGATTGATGTCAGAAGTTTCTTTCGGTTATTAACACAGAAATTAAACTCTTAACTAGCTGTGCACAGCCATTACAGGTGGGCTGGGGGGACAGCAGAGGGGCGTTTCCTGGTCTTTCTCCAAAGAAACGGTCCCTGTTCTAAGACCCCTGGATTTTGTGCACAGCCACTCCTTCCGGCGTGCAGAGGGCCCTGGAAGTCCTTGCTGATTTCCTCCCGTGAGAAGGCCTTGTTCCTGCCTCTTGCCTCTTGGCTCACGGCCCTGAGTCTTCCATGACTGTCAGTGAGGGCATCAGCTGGGCCCTGGGGGTGGGAGGCTGAGACGCCGTGGTCACCCTCGCGGCGGCCCTCCGGGGCCACCTGCTCAGCCTGCCCGCAGCTTGGCTGGGAATGAGGCCGGGCTTCTTCCCGCGGTGTGGCATCTGGGGGCTGCTCGCGGGACGCTGTGGCCGTGACTCTAACACACCTTCCAGCTCCCGTAACACCACCCGCCACTGACCGCACAGCTCCTTCCGTCCCACCCAGGCATGGCCGGGCCCAGCAGGAAGCTCTCCCTGTAAGTACAAAGCTGAACCTAGCGTGGAGAATCCCGAGTCTCATAACACGTGTCATAACCACTCCTGCCTCTGGCTGCTCATGCACTCATCCCTGACGATCGCCACGCTGCTCCCCACCTGCCTCTCCTCTGGTTCTCTCTGAGCCTGTCTCGTGGGGCCTGCCCAGGTGGAGCTTGGGCATCGGGGTTCCTGGAGCTTTGCTCTTAAAGGTCCTCGTGACGAGAACAGGTTCCCCTGGAGCCGGCCCCAGTGGCCTGACTTTGGGATGTTTTCTTGAGCCTTCTGGTCAAGGGGTACCCGGCCACCTGGTGTCAAGGGGAGGTCACAGCAGCCAGGTGTCGGCCCCTCACCTGCACCCCCACCCCCATTAGGGGTGCCTGGTAGACAACATCATCAATAATGATAAAAATGGCCGGGTGCTGGGGCCGCTCTCCTCCAGGCACCAGGCTCAGTGCTTTGCTAAGAAGGGAGGACCCAGGGCGGGTGGGGGGAGCCTAGGGCCAGGAGGGTGGGGAAGGGTGGGAGACACCGCAGGGTGTGCTGTGCAGTGAGCTTGGGTGAGGACCGAGACGAGAGCACCAGACACCAGGGAGAGGTGTGGGAACGAATGTGTGGTTTTGAGTGTCACCGTCATCAGTGAGGAAACACACACTGGCGGCTTGGGTCAGGAGGACGGAGGAGAGGCCGATTCCCAGCAGCACAGGCGGGGAGCCCCATCCCATCACCGCCTCTAGCAGGGAGGTGACGAGAGGTCGGCCGGACAGTCTTGTGTGACCCGACCCAGGAATGGGTGTACAGGCCACCTTGCGGCTCCCCAGGCTGTGACCTTATGGTACAGACCGAGAAGGGTGAGCCCCCACGCCTTGCCAGGGACATGTGGCCGAGGGCAGCATGCTGGGAACAGGGAAAGAAGCGTCTTTGGTGATGCTCAGTGCGACGGGCGACTGGCCCGCATCTTGGAGGGTCTGCCGTGGGCTCCGGGGGACCCCAGGAAGGCAGGACTGAGCCTCACTCCACTCAGCCAAACAAAAGTGGGCTGGGGGCTTGTCCGTCAGGGGCCGGAGGGACTCTGGAAGGGTCCTGGCTATGCCCCCACTCCTCGGGTCCTGGAGAGTGACCCCTGCTTATGGGAGGGGAGCTCCAGCAGCCCCCAAGATCCTTTTCAACTCTGGGTTTTGTGTGGGTGATCGAAAGACATGTCCACTCACTACAAAGATAAAAATCCATGGGCTACTAATGAAGCATTCTAATGTTTTGCCATTTAAATTCCATCGTAGCTGCTAAAATCCTCTGTGCTCCCTAACCGTGCCTGGGTTCACTGTGGTTAATAACCTGCTCCTCGTCGCTGTCCAGCCCTGCCTGTCCCCACGGGGAGCCCCTGTAACGCCCACTCTCCGTGTTCTGCAGGATACGTGATCACCATTTCGGGGCGCATGACCTTCACGAGCAATAAGTCCATGGAAATCGAGGTCTTGGTGGACGCCGACCCCGTGGTGGACAACGTGCAGAAGCGGTACCGGGCGGCCAGTGCCTTCTTCACCTACGTGTCCCTGAGCCCGGAGGGCAGGTCGCTGCCCGTGCCCCAGCTCCTGGTGAGTGGACCTGGCCGCCACGTGGGTCCTGGGCCCATCCTCCGGCCGGGCTGCCCTCCCGCTGCTGGCCTTCCGGGGGCAGGGGCCCCCCACTGGCCCCCTCCACACAGTCGTGCCCAGCTCAGCTCCCAAGGGTCCAGAGCTGTCGGCCGTCAACCTCTGTGCACTTGGGGGAGACATGAGAAGCCCCGTTACATTTCCTAGGGGATAAGGGCTGGTCGCCAGGGCCAGTGGACCAGTGCCTGGGACCTCTCTTCTCTGTCCCCTGATGAGGGGCCTTGGCCTTCCCGTCCTGCTGATGCTGACCCAGCCATGCCCGCGGCTGCCTGCACACACGTCCTCTCACGCGGGGCCTGTGCCCACCAAGGCTCCATGCTCAGAGCTTATGCAGCCTTCTAGAACTGCTGGGTTCTGAAAGGGCCCAGAAGGGCAACCTCGATGTCCCTGTGCGGCCCCCAGAGCCTCCCATCCTAGCCAACACCCAGGGACTCCACAACCCGAGTGATAAAATCAGCAGGATTTCAGAAGCTGCTATTTTCAGCAGCTTTGGTGAACATCTGCACCGTTGTCTTCTCACACCAGGCTGGGTTGCAGGGGACTCAGCTGTGACATGGCCACAGCCCCGGGAGGCCTCCTTGGCTCCTTTCCCACCCCACCCCACCCCACCCCTTCTCAGTGCTGCCACTTCCTTCAGGCTGGCAGCTCGGACCTGCTCTGCTGCCTCTCCCCTGGCCCAGGGCCCGGCGTATACCCGGGCGGCCCCCCCGCCTCCTCCCTGGTCCCCCTCACTGCCCATGCACACGATAATGACATGCTCAGCAGCACACACATCTACACAGTGGTACACGCTCACACACTGACACCCACTGCTTTACACAAACACACACACAGCGACCCACACGCTCACATGCACATCCTCCTCTGAGCGCAGCCGGAGCCGTCTCCTTTTCAGCCACCCAGAGCGTGTCACCCCCCTGCCTAAAGCCCCCACTTGCTGGTGCACTTGGAAGAGTGCGCAGCCCCTTCCGGGCGCCCCCGCCCACACCCTGTCCTCCTCCAGAGCCCCCCTTTGCCCCTGCACCGCCCCAGACCCTCTGAGCCCTCCTGCCCTGGGCCTGCTCTCGCTGTCCCTCCTCAAATGCCCTTTGGGGCCGAGTCCTCACCGCCCGGCCTGGCTCTGATGTCCCCCTTCAGGGGAGCTGCCCTGAACACCCGTCCAAACGTCACCCTGGCATAGATTTGCTGGTCATTTGTTGACTGGCCTCACCCCACCAGGCTGTAAGCGCCGTGAGAGGAAAGACGATTTGCTCCCCATGGGCAGTGAACAGTCCTGGTGCTTTGTGGGTGCCCTGTAATGATGCGGGGACCTGCTCTCTGTGTGGGGCCTGCCCCGGAGGAGCCTGAGGCCCGGGAGAGAGCCGAGCTGTGTGGGTGGCACTTGGCACCCGGGGACTGGCTCTTGAGACCAAGACTTGATCCCCGCGGTACACCTGGACAGTGGGCGGGAGCACCCGGGAAGGCGGCCCCCGGCGAAGGGCACCCGAGGTTAGAGGCTCTGAGGGCCGGGCCGATGGGGCCTGGGTGGGTGCAGGGGCCTTCGTTGGAGAAAGGCTGAAAAACTGGGACTTGGGGGGCTGAGGCAAGAACTGTGCCAGGGAGAGCGTGGCACTGAGGGTGTGCAAGGAGCTGGAACCCCTATGGCTTGGTGTCTGCTGGCCATGCCCGGCGGGGGGCGCTGCTTGAACGGGGTACGCGGTGATTGTGAATCCAGAGGAGGAATGAATGAATGACCTGAGGCCGATGGTGGTTTTATAAGCAGCTCACAAATGCCTTCACAGTGCCTTACCCCGCAAGTGCGCGTCCCAGGGCCCCACCGCCGCCTCCCCTGGCCTCTCTCGGGTACTCGCACACCAGCCCTGGTGTGGCCCCCCGAGGCCAGCAAGGCCGGGTGGTGAATGGCAGGTCGTGGTGCTCTGGCTTGGACTTGGTGGGACCGGCCACTCTCTGTTGCTGGGCCTGGCGCGCGGAGGTCAGCTCCAGTGGACCCACGAGGGAACCAGACCCCGGGCAGTGGTCGCCCCCACGTGCGGGTGCAGGAGCAGCAGGAGGGTGGCCCTCTGCGGCCGTGAGGGCCCTGCTCCTGATTGGTTGCCCAGCCTTCTGGAGAAGAGTGTGGACTAGAAGTGAGGCAGCAGGCTGCATTTCCCCTGGAGGCCTGGGGCGAGGTTCCATCTGGCGTCTCCTGGGGCTGAGGACGCCCACTGGCTGTCCAGCCAGGCCTGCCTATGCCCTCCATCCTCAGGGCCGGGGTGCAAGCTGCAGGCCCCGTCAGAGCCATGGAGGCCCCTGACCACAGCTCCTGAGGAGGCGGGAGGAGCTCAAGACGTCCCCTGGGTCCTTGCCTGCCCCCCGCCCCCTCCCTGGCCTCTCGCCTTCCCTCTCCACTCACTCTGCAAACGCTGTCGGGTGCTGCTCTTGGCCACCCTGGGCTCTGGCGGGGGGCTGGGTGGTCAGCAGGTCCCGCGGCCTCTACGAGTTGTGGGGGTCAGGTGGGGTCACAGAGGAAGGCACGGTATAAGTGAAACTGTCCTCGTTCCCCGGGGCTGCCCCAACAGAGCCACAGCCTGTTGGTGTGAGCACAGGTTTCTTGCCTCCAGAAGTCCGGGCTCCGTGGGCGAGAGCCCTCCTTGCTGCATGTGGCTGCTGCCGGTTTCCTGGCAACCCCTGGCTTTGACTTCTGCCTCAGTGGACCGTGCTGATCCCCTCTGTCCGTCCGGGCCCTGTTCTCTGCTGCTTGTGAGGACCCCAGGCATCTGCACTGGGGGTCCGTCCCCTCCGGAGGGGCCTCACCTCCACGTGCAAAGACCCCGGGTCCAAGTAAGGCCTCCACCCCAGGTGCTGCGGATTAGGACTGAAACCTGTACTTTTGGGAGCACAGGGTTCAACCCATAACAGGAGGGGAAAAGAGAAGTGGGGAGGGATCCCCTAAGGAAAGCTGGTCACCCCGACCCTCCTGGCCCTGCCCGGCCCTGTGAGCTGCCTGGGGGCTGTGGGTGCCGGGGTCAGCGGAGTCACCCTCAGCCTCCTCCTCTTCCTGCAGATCCTTCAGCCCCATCACCACCACCCGGGCCTGGGGGTCTGCATTGCTGGTCTGCTCTTGTGGCCCCCACACCCCCAAGGCCTGGCCCTGTGGCCTCCCTCGACCCCCCTCCCCAACTTGGGTTATAACTTGGGTTATAACCTGCTGCCCCCTCCCGTGGGAAGCAGCTTGCAGCCCTCCTGCAGCCCCCAGGGGTCCCCATGCTTCTCCCTGCCTTCCCCCTGCCCCCACACTGGCTCCTCAGCCCCCGTCCTCGTCTGCAGCTGGCCCGTCCTCGACCTGGAGGCCCACCCGGCACAGGTTCTCCTCCTGGGGCTTGGCCACATCTTCCCAGAGCCCTTCCTGCCTGCTGCCCGCCCTGAAAGGCAGGCCAGCCCGGCCCTCTCCTGGACTCTCCTCTCTCTCTTCCCTCATCCACTCGGGCCCCTCATGACGTCCGTCAGCGTGGTGGCCCCCAGCTTCTCCGTCCTGGATCTGAAACCCACCGCCCTTCTCCCTCCTCCCCTCCTGGGCTCAT
Organism: Choloepus didactylus; assembly: GCF_015220235.1. NCBI lineage: Eukaryota > Metazoa > Chordata > Mammalia > Pilosa > Megalonychidae > Choloepus > Choloepus didactylus. The sequence continues at coordinate 243,424,700 of NC_051308.1, forward strand.
TTCCGGACTCTGCCCTTCCCTGCCCCGGCTCTCACCAGCTTCCTGGGCCCCTCCTGCCCCCAGGGCTACTGGACCCCCCGTCCCCAAACAGCCTCCTGGACTCCCCACCCCAGCTCTCCCCAGGACCTCTCTGCAGGGTGACCAGACCCCAGGACACTGTATCTCGCGCGCCCTCCCCCCAGCTTTGGCATGTCCAGCCTGGCCCTCGGTGAGGCCTGTCCTCCCTCAGCACGTGACCCCCGGGCTCCGAGGGCCTTCAGCCTCTCTGCCCCACCCCCCATCCCCCTAAACTGGAAGCTCCAGCAGGCCCCGGCCTAGACCCTGTCCCCCTCCTCGACCAGTCGGGTCCCTGGGGCCTCGGCATCACCTGTGCTCACTCTTGGCCCCGAGTCACAGGCTCTGCCTTTCCAGAGTCTCCATGGGCACCTGAAACGCAAGTCGTCCCACCCAAAAGAGACCCCCACGCCCCTTGTGTGCCCCACTCTGAGCAAGGGATGGGGCCCCGGCTGACCCTCTCTGCTGCTCTGTCCCTGCTCGCCCGTGTCCACCGAGTCTCGAGGCCCCGGCATTGCTCCCCCCAGATGGCTCTTACACCTGCTCCTGCTGGGTCTGGCCTTGGTCCTCTCCCGCCTAAACTGGTCGGCGGCTCCCCAGTGTCCTTGGCCTGGAGTCCAGCCGGCCACCTTCTCTCGTCCCCCAAACCCCAGACTCATTCCCACCCCAGGGCTGTGCACTCCCTGCTCCTCCAGCGGGCCCCCCTTCGCTCAGGCCCTTGTGGGGCTGGTGCCTCCCTCCAGCTCAGTGTTTCCTCTCAGGGGGCAGCCCTCCCCACCAGTCTAGATAGAGCACGACACCGCCCCCATGGGCTGGAATCGCAGGCCCCTTCCCCTGCACCACCTTGGGAGCTGCGGGTGCTGTCAGGGGCCCCTGCGTCCGGGGAGCAGGCACCTGCTGCCTGGGTTCTCTCTGAGGCCCGGGGACCTACCAGCTGGGTGGCCTTAGGTGTGCACTCTCTCTGTGCCTCGGTTTCCTCTTCTGTGGAGGATGATGGTGGTAGCACAGGCCCCGATGGGCGGGTGAGGGCTCAGCAAGCTGCTACTCAGGAAGTGCTCCAGAACTGGTGACTGCGGTTTACCTGTCCTCTCCCAGCACCCTCCTTGCTGGCCGTGCACCGTAACCGAGAGACAGGAGAGGGTGCTGGGTGGGACAAGGGCCATAAAGAAAAAAGCAGGGAGGGGGCAGGAGTTTGCTGCCATTTTACGTAAGCCCCCCACCCCGATGGAGGGCCTCAGCGGAGGTGACCCTTGAGTGTGGGCTGAAGTTGGGGTGGTGTTCCACCGCGCCCTTCCACACAGGGGGAGCAGCAGCTGATCAGGAGCAGGGCTGGGGCCAGGATCGGGTCTTCCTGAACATTCCACGCCCTTTCCTCCACGGTGCCGCCAAGAGGAAGTGGGGGTGCAGGCCTCGCCCACCCGGGCCTGAGACCAGGATAGTGGAGTGAGGTGAGCCGCCCCGGAAAAGGCTTCCATGAAAGGCTCCTTCTGAGTCAAGTGTCCATTGACAAGGTGTTCTGGAAGGTTCTGCGGCTTCAGCTGTCTCCAAGTCACAAGGCAAGCTGCCCAGGGGACTGGCAGCTGCTGGGGCGTGTGGTGCCGTCCATTGGCGGATGAGCCCTCCTCGAGCTGCCGTGGCTGCCCCGCTGACCCCGGCTGGGCCATGCAGACCAGGCGTGGGCAAGACCCCAGACCCAGCCACTGTGGGGGGACCAGCATCAGGTGCTCTGGGAGAAGGAGGGCCTGGAGCCTGGTCTTGCACGGGGCATGGCCGACAGTCAGGGAACACTCTGGGGCAGGGGACCTCTCACCATCTTGCCCAGGCCAGCCTGTGGACGCGGAAGGCTGCCCATTCTCTCCAGAGCCCTGAGGCCCCGGGGCCCAGTGGGGGACTGCAGGCGGTGCTGTGGAAAGGGCCGCCCATGGGAGCGAAGCCAGCAGTGGCCCAATCCCCTGGGTTTTGGAGCCACTGCGTTGGCGCTGACCGCCTCGCCTCACTGGTCGGTTTCCACCCGAGCCGTCATCTCTTGCTAATTAAAGATTGTCTTTGATTCTTCACTGAGGTGCCCCAGAGCCACTGCTGATAAAAATAGCCCACGGCCGGGAGGGCTGGGCGGGCTCCCCAGGCAGAAGGTGAGCTCCCGGTGGTTCCAGTGCAAAGAGCACATATGTCCTCCAGGCGGCGTCCAGTCCCCTCCAGTGGGCCCGCGCTGGGCGGGGGGCACACCCGCGTCCCCAGGGACACCCTCCTCCTGCTGCCACTGCCTCCCCTGCCCACCCTCAGCGTGTCTTCAACCTCAGCCTATTTTTAGCTGCCATCCCCAGGGCCCCGTGCGGAAGGCACCGCGCTGCTGGAGACACTTCTTGATGAATATTGTACGCAGGGAGGGCCGCTGCACGACCCACAGCCGCCAGCTCGTTGCAGGCGAATCGTGAGCGGAGCAGACGCGGAGCGGGCACCACTGTGACCCGAGAACCAGGCTTGGGCCGCCGTCGGCCCTGCCCTCCCTCCGAGGCCTCCCTCAGGCCTTGGAGGACACGTGCCTGGACACGGCAAGCCCAGCGCCTCAGACCGCTGGCCGGGACTGGTCGGTCGCCTCTCCAGAGCAACCACAAGGGAATCCCCCGCTGTGGCTCTCTGAGGACAGGCACTGGAAGGGTCCTGGCAGTTCTCGTCAGTGCTTTTTTCCCCACTGGGGCATGAGAGGACTTTTCCGCCTTCCAAAGAGTGAGAAACAAGTAGTGCATGTGTTATACCCCGAAGAAGTGTCTAGCCCCAGCTTCCAGTGACGTGGGAGCTGCTGTCCCCGAAGGCCAGGCAGGGACACTGAGATGTCTGTGTTGGGGCTGGGTGTGCCGATGTCCGGGCCGGGGACTTGGGAGGCAGGGGAGCGAGGGAGAAGCCCAGCACCCCACTCCGAATGCACCACTGACGTCGCTCCTGGAAACACGCCACTCACAGAGCAGCTTTGTTGGACTGTTGGGAAAACACGTGTCTTCCCACGTGAGCTGTGGCTCCCACTGCTCAGCCCCTCGTTCCTCTCCTTTTAGAGCGGGCCTTGCTCCTAGCCAGGGGGACCACCGGGGAAACAGTCAGGATGCGTATTTATATATTTTGTCAGCTGTAAAGCTCCCCCCCAGCGCAGCATGGCCGGCCTTTTCTGAGCACACGCCCACAGGCCGTGGGCAGGCTCAGCGTGCTTGCCGGGCAGCTGGGGCGAGAGGGCCGAGCAGGCCGGGGAGGCAGGCCAGGCCCACCGGGGCACCACACAACCATGACCCCTGTCCCTGGGGGAGTGGGGCTGGGGGCCGAGGCAGTAGGGGGTCCATGCCCCCAGTGATGACTGGCCAGATCCACCTGCTTCTGGACACCTTTACAACCAATGCGCCCGGCAGATCTGGGGAGCGGGGTGGTGGCTCCTGTCCTACGGGTAAGACACCAGGACGTGGAGAGGGGTGTCACTTCGCCAAGTCCACCGCCTGTAGTCCAGGCCCGTCCTGGCATAGGCAGGCCAGTTCCCACACCCAGGCCCCCTGCTCCAGGAGGGAGCTCCCCGCTGCTCCCAGGCAGCTCTGCGCGTTCTCTGAACAGCTTCGACCAAGGCGCCAGCTGGCCGCAGGTTTCCTCAGCGCAGGCTCCGCGAGAGGCCCAGGGGCCTTCCTTCCATCCTCCAGTGACCTGTCGGGAGCTGGCCGTGCATGGTGATGGCTCAGCCTTCCGAGGCAGCCACGCTGGCCCCGGGTCGTCCTGCTGCCCTGGGACCAGCTACTTTACCTCCATGGTCTTCTGGGCAGTGCAGAGATTTTTAACCCTAAAATTGTGTTTCTTCCAGTTCAGTCCTCTTGTCCCACCTGAGGGCCTTCCCTGGGGTGTGGCCTGAGGACAGACACCCCCAGCCTTGGGACTGGCCTCCTTGGTCCCCTGCAGGGCTCTGGACACCATGCCCAGCCCCTGCCTGTCATGGCCCCTGTGACTTCATCTAATGGCTTCGCCTCCAAGCTCCACCGATGCACCCGCAGCAGCATGTGGTGCCTGCTGACCCACCTCCAGTGCTGGGTAGAGGAGCAGCGTCTGGATGGGGGGCGTTGTTTGACCCGCCGCCCCACCCTGAGTGGTAGGATGGGTCCCAGGGCCTGAGGTCAGCTGAGTGGCCATTTGTGCGCCGTTGGGGAGGAAAGCAGGCTGCAGGCGAGCACGAGCGCAGGGAAGCACAGACCCGCTGCCTCACAGTGGTAGGAAGGCTGCAGGGGGCCTGCCCGGGCATACACGTACACACGCGTGCGCACATGTGCACACACACACACATTTGGAATCTGGGTAAAGTGTGGTGCAGCCAGCGGGAGAGGAGGTGCTTCCAGCTCCTTCTGGGGGGACCTAGCCAAGCTGGGTGTGCTGGACACGCCGGCTGTGCCTTCATCGCTGGCCCCAGCCCCAGTTGGGCCCTCGGGGGTCTGGGCCCTTTGGAGCTGACTGGGGCCAGATGGCACCCGAATGTGCATGACAACCGGCTTTGAACCTTGAACGTAAAGACACCGTCTTAGAAGTAAGGTGTTTTACTTTGACCTTCCTTCGTTTGTTCATTCCTCCAACAGATGCCTCCTGGGTTCTGCTGCATCCTGGGTGGGCCCTGGCATTGCACAGCTCCAGCTGTGGCGTGTCCCCAGCACATGGCTGTTCTGATCTTTCTTGTTAACCCCCTGGCCCTGGGACAGGTGTAAGAGCAGAACGAGCCGCGGCCAGCAGGCCCTGTGCCGGGGCGGAAGCTGCCGAGAGGCCCCATGGGCAGGGCCGAGTCCTGGTGCCCCTTTTTCTAAAGGAGACGCTCCCCCTTCTCTGCCTTTTCCCCTGAGCAGTGCCTGAGCCCCTGGGCCTTGGCGCAGGGGACTTGCTTGGCATTATTTGGTGCCGCCGGGTGTGGCGAGCTTATGATTCTCTGCACCGATGTCATTGTTTGAGGCTTCTGGCTGCATCCCCTGGAGGCTGCAATGTGGAGACTCATGTCCACAGGAGCAGAGGGGTGCATTGGTGCAGGTGTGTGGGCCGTGGTGGCTGGAGGGCTCTGCCATCCGCCTGGCCTGCCTCGACTCCCAGGGCCCTGGCCTGGCCCTGCTGGCATCGGGCCTTCGGGCTGATATGGACCTGGGGACCCTGTGGCTTGTGAGGCCAGAGGCCCCCAGATGCTTGAGCGTGTCGTCATCAACCCGTTGGTCTCTTGTCCACGTCACTGCCCCCATCAGGCCACGCGAGCTGGGCCTGGTTGTCAGGGGACGTCACTGCCTGTGTGATTGCTCCAGACGCCTTTTGTTTCCCATTACAAGCCCTGGAGAGGTTCGCCCGTCCTCCTAGTTAAGAAGGCCTGTGTCCCTTGGGCTCGCAGAAAGTTGTCGTCTCACCCCTGGAAACCTTCTTTGCACTGGATAGTCATAAATTACAGAAAGGACGAGCTATTGATTTTACCCAAGTAGGACGTAGTCAGTTGCCCTCTGTGCCAAGTTCCAAACGCGTGTTCTTGGAGCACAGAAGACGCAAGATGGAAAACATTTGGTTTGCAACATTGAGCTCTGAAAGCCACAAGCTTCCCCTCCGGTGGACGTGGGCCCGGGGAGGAGCAGGGAGGGCGGGCGGAGGCGCGGATCAGAGGCCCGGGCAGCTGCGGGGCGGGGGGTGGGGGGGCTTAGAGTGCTGTGCCCCGGGGGAGGCTGGAGGCCCCTGGGCCTCGGTGGGGAGGGCAGCCCACAGACATGCACACAGACACGTGCACGCGCATCGAGGCCTTCTCTGAGCCAGGCTCTGCGTGAGGCGCTTTGCCGTGTCACCTCGTCGAGTCCCCATCACATAGCTGGGAGGCCCTGACCCCAGGAGGTGAGCGCCGCACCGGAGGCCGCTTGGCCAGGCCACCACATTCCAGAATCGGATCTGTGCCCCCAGCCCACCCCCACTGCCCCTTCCGTCAGGAGGTGCCTTGCACGCTTCTCTGCTGTCACCGCTGTTTTCTCCCCACGTGTGCACAGGGAACCTCAGGTGCCCAGGGGCTGAGCCACCCAGAGGCTCCTTGGAAGAGCTCTCCTGGGGCTGCGGGTGGATGACCGAGGCTGCGGGTAGGTGCCTGGGCTGCAAGTGGGTGTCTGAGGCTGCAGGTGGGTGCCCGGGCTGCAGGTGGTACATGGGTGCAGGTGGGTGCCTGGGGCCGTAGGTGGGTGCCTGGGGCTGCAGGGAGCCACTCTTTGGTGGCCCTGAGGTACATAAGCCCTTCTACTGACAGGTTTGGGCACTTGAACAAACACTCAATTTTCCACGGAGAAGCTTCTTCCTCCTCCCAGCGACCCCAGCCCCCATTAAAAACAGCAACAGTCAACAACTTCTGTATTTATTTACTTTGCCGGATGGAGGGAGACAGGCCCAAAAGGAGGCGGCAGCTGGGTCGTGGGTGGGGGCAGCATGCTGGGAGCCATCTGTCCTGTTCCGCGGCTCTACACCCAGCCGCCGGATGGGGGGCTGCCTGTCGGGGCTCCCAGCCTGGGGAGGCCAGATGCCTGCTAGCCAGCGGGGCACGGACACCCCACCATGGGGCAGGGCCCTGCCTGCCTCTGCTCCCTTCTTTTCCCTCTGGGGTGGTGGAGGAGGGCCCTCGTCTGCCTGGGACCCAGAGCGCGGGTGCTCGACACCCTGAGGTGGAGGGTAAAGGGGCCAAACGCCCCTCCTGTGCCAGATGGGGCTGCAGGAACCTCAGCACATGCCCCCTCCCCGGGGACGGGGTACAAGAGACCAGGCCGTCACCGCTCCTTCCTGCCAGGCTCACGCTACTGTCCTCGGGCACGCCCATGGCCCCACAGCCTCGTTCTGTCTCCCGGCAGACACTGGCTGATCACTCAGCAGCAGAACAGTAAGCATCAGAGGCATGCCGAGCCCCCACGCCGCCCTGGGCTCTGGAGCCTACCTGGCTCTGTGCGGGAAGTACGGCCACAAATGACCTGCCCTCTGGCCTGTGTCCCCTGCAAGGACTCGACTAGTGAGAGAAGGCTCCGGGGCCTGGGATGTGGTTGTGCCAAAAGGCCTGATGGCTGCCGGCGGGCAAGCGGCTGTGGGCATGCGGCTGTGGGCATCGGAGTGGCACACGGGCTCAAGGGCTCGGCAAAGTTCTGCAGAGATGAGGGTCGGGCCTTGGGGCTCACTCTCGGCCCACCCTGCTTTTCATGCCCTGAAGGCCACCTTGTGGCTTGTCCCTGGGCACCCGGCCCAGCCGCGGGAAGGACCCAACTCGGTGTCCGCAGAGGAACGTGTTATTTTCCACTCACTCCTGGACCCGGAGCCCCCCGTGGCCCCCCACCCCCTCCCACCCCCTCCCCCTCCCTCCCCCCACCCCCTACCTCCCCCTCCCGCCTACCTCCTCCTCCCTCCCCCACCCCTCCCCGTTCCCCAACCCTTCCCCCTCCCTCCCTCCCCTTCCTCCCCCTCCCTCCCTCCCCCTTCCCCCCTCCTCCCCACCATCCCTCCTCCCCTCCCCCCACCCCTCCCTCCTCCCTCCCTCCCCCTCACATTCCCCCTCCACCCTCCCCCCTCCCTTCCCACCCCTCACCCCTCCCTCCCAACCTATTGTCACATGCTTGGGGAAAGCATGGGGTGGTGGCCTCCATGCCTGACTTTCCCGAAATGTGACGGAAGTGTTGGCATTCTCGGTCACATCTCTGAAAATCGGGAGGACCAGCTGGTTGTTGGGCTGCTCAGCAGTGAACCCCGGCTTTGGCACCACACATGGTCCCGCTTCACCCTTCCCTGAAGCCACCATGTTTTGGGACCTGGGGCCAGCCAGGGAAGGCCCGGAGCCCGGACATGGGGTCTGTCATCTGCGCCTGTGAGATCCATTGCGGGTCGGGGGTGTGTGGGGCGGGGCACAGAGCTGAGGGGCCGGGGACAGCTGTCGGGCCATGGCGGAGCTCCCGGTGGACGGGCCTCTGGCCGGGTCCCCATGCACACGCGTGGCCCAGACAAGAACATTGCAAGTGCTGCTTGGAGGGGGTGCGGGGTTAAGAGCCACCTCCGGCCCAGCCAAGACCTTCTCTTGAGGTGCCTGCCAGTTCATTTGCACTAGGACTTTGGCAACTGAGTCTTTGCTGGCAGGAAATTTATGTGGGTGTTTTCCCTGTAGGTGTGGAGCCGTGGCCTGGAGGAAGGTGCTGGGTGGGGGCTGGTGAGGGGCCCAAGGAGGGGGAGCCCGGGGTGGGGAGGCAGCTCTGCCTGTGCTTGGCAGGGGTGGGGCAGGCCTTCTGGACCTGCCCCTGCCTTCGTTAGGCCAGTTCCTTTTCCTTTTTTAACTGTAGGAAAGTTCAGATGTTTGTGAAATGAGAATATAAAGCCCTTCCCCCCTTCACAGATGGGCAGGCAGAAGCTCAGGGGTACCGGCACCCTGCCCAAGGGCCCCCATGAGTCCACGGCAGACCCCTGCCCTCTGCCCTGTCCACCCCATGCTCCTTCCCGAGGAGGCCGTTCCCTGGGGAAGAGCGGTGAGTCCCACCAGGCAGGGGAGGACAGCAGCCTTGGCTGTTGGCAGATGCCGCCCGGTCCCTGCTGTGGGTCAGGGGGGCCCAGGCCAGGCCGGGCGTCTCCCTGGACCAGCCCGGAACTCTCCGCTCTGCGATCCCCCAGTTACCCCCTCCCCACTGCCACCTGGCTTTCCCGACCCCTCACCCTGCTCCACTTCTTCTCTCTGCCACCGCGGTTGTCACTTCCCTGCGTTCTGTATCGTGTACGTGTTTTCCTGTGTAGTATGGGCCTGTCTCCCAGCCGGGCACCCAGAAGGGGCTCCGTTCACCAACGTGGGGTGAGTGAACGAGGCTGGTCGCCGTGGCGGAGAAAGTGTTTGGTTTTAATTAAAGGAGCATTTCCACCCCGCGGCCAGCGCCGACTGGCTTTGCCGTGTCCACGTGCAGGGAGAGGCGGTGAGCTCCCAACTGCGGGTGCCCAGGCCTCAGCACCCACCGATGTGCAGCCCTCAACCCCAAACAGGCATCAGCTTTGCTGCTCGGCCCCGCTCGCTGCATTTCCTTTTTCTTTTCCTGGGGGTGGGGTCCTGTCTCATGTTGGGGAGGGTGATGAATTTCTTTTCAGAGTTGGGTTTAGAAAGAAAGTCCACATTTGAGCAACAAAAGAGGTTCTCTGGAGGTAACTGCGAGGCATAATCTGTACCAGGATTTGGGTGGGGGGCACCCACCTTGCTGAATCTGGGCTGTCACTCCTGGTAAACTATGATGCACGAGCTCCCACCTCCTAAGGTGTCATTCGCGTGCCCTGTGAGTCACCCATTGGAGGGGACCGTGCAGCGGTTCTTGGTGTGTTCAAAGCTGAGTGGCATCGCCCCCATCAGAGAGAAGCCCGCACGGGTGGAATCACGACGGGGGGGGGGGGTCCTCTGTGGCCAGCGTCTTTCCTTGCTCTGCTGCTCTTCAGGGACTGGGGTTGGACAGGAGTCGTCAGGCAGGGTTTCGCCAGACACGGGCCGTTTTATAGGAAGTGGTGGTGCCAGGACTCGCCTCGACTGGCCTCCCCTCCCACCACCTCCCGCCGGGCCCTGGGGGTCCTGGGCCAGAAGCAGCCCACCCGGGGACTGGACAGAGCTTGGACGCAGCTTCCCACGTTTAGATGGTGTCCCGACTGAGGCTTCCCAGGCTTGAACACCAGCTTCGAGGGCACTCACAGCATGCTGACGGCAGGGGGTGTGGGCAGCACCCGCTGGACTGCAAACCCCGGGATGGTAGCCAGTGTTCCTCAGCAAAACCAGTTTGGGAAAACCTGGACTAAAGAAAGTTAAACTGGCTTATTTTACTTTGAGATTGCTCGCTTTGTGAGGCCATGTAGCAAGCAGTTGCCCGGGCCTGTTTGCCCACAGACCCTTAGAGAGGAAGGGCCCCTTCTACAGCCGGAGAAGCTGAGGCCAGGGAGGCTGGAAGGTGGCAGCGTGGTCCCACAGGTGGAACGGGAAGGAGCATCCTCAGGGAAGATGAGGGGCTGCCCTGAGCGATGGCAAGCCCAGGTTGTACGGTGATGGCAGCCAGAAGGATCTGCAGACATACAGATGGACAGACGGCAGAGGGCACAGCTGCTCCTCAGGTGTCCCCTGGGCCTGGCAGCCCTCTCTCCGCCCTCCCTGGCCCTGTGCCACTGTCCAGGGCACCCCGGTGACGGCTCCTGAGCTCCGGCCTTGGCTCCCGCAGACCCTCTGCACCTCCCTTGGTTCCCTCTTGGCATCCCGCAGTCGCACTTCTCCAGAAATGGCATGTGGGAGAAACAGGCAGGCTCCGCCTGTCAGGCCGGATCCTGGGCTGGGCAGGGGCTGGCTGTCCTCGCAGACCCATGTCAGCCCCGGGTCTGGGCAGCAGCTCTGCCCCGGCTGAGACGTTTGGCAGGGGGGCCGGGAGTTGTAGGGTTTCTTCTGCTACACCCAGGCAAGTTCCAGAGCAGAGGGGGAGGAAAGGGCCCCTGCTGTCTCGCTTGGTAGCCTTGACCTTGCGTTCTTGGCCCCTTCAGCCACCCCCCGTTGGGACGGATGGGAAGGGATAGGGGACGGATGGGAAGGGATAGGGCCCGGGGACCCTAGGAGCCGGTGAGAAGTGCCAACTCAGCCCCACGCACCCCAGACCTGATTCAGAGCCCCAGGTGGCCTGGAGCTCGAGGAGCCCGGACCCTGGGTGCGCTGCCTGGGTGGGCACAGGAGCCTGGGGGGCTGGGCTCGGAGCCATTCCTCCCTTAGGCCGCCTGCTAGAGCTGAGCTCAGACGTTTCATGTTCCATGGGCTGTTTCAGGTCAAATTGCATTTAGTCTCAGAAATTTTATTAAAATAGCCAGCAATTTTATTAAAATAGCCAGAGCAGCCAAGGGGCATTCTTCAATAAAGTGTCTGGGTAAAGCCACCATTTTTCATGTGCACACCAAAGATTCTTCAGATGGGAACCAGCACTGTGTAAGGGGCCCAGTGCCGTCCTTTACATGCCCAGAAGTCCCACTGGCTCTGAGCCGGCGACATTTTGAGGGCTTACACCTGGTGACGTTCCGAGAGCAATTTCGGAGAAGGCTGAGGGGAGGAAGTACTTGGTGTCGAAGGCGGGCCGTCCTCTGGCTGGGTGTTCTCCCTCTTGCCAATATGCTGTTTGTCCATAAGACGCTTGGGCCTAAAAATAGCTGCCAGGGCCTGGTGTCCCTGTGGACAATGGGCACCTGGGTCTGCCCTGTCTCCTTGGCTCTGGGACACCCTCGGAATGTCATCCCCCAGGAGCACGCTCAGCTCATTGGGCCTGTGTCCCCAGCCAGGGTGAGGCAAGAGAGGACTGGGGGGGGCCTGGCCGGATCTCGGGAAGTGGCCACCACACGTTGCTGCCCTGGTGTCTGCCTGGGAGCCCCGTAATTCCAAAGGCCACCCCTGTGAGTGAAAGGGGGTGCTGCTCATAACACCCCCAGATCAGGAGGCATAAACCAGGCTACCCAAGGCAAAAGCTAGCCCTTGGCCAAAGCCAGGTTGGTCAGTTGGCTCCTCTCCGTGAACTTGGGGACCCGTCTCATAGACTTGTTCAGATGAAGGAAGCAGCCGTGAGATGGGGTGCCCCTCACCCACCCCCATTCCCTCCCCTGGCAGGAGCGATTGCCCTGCTGAAGGCAGCTCAGCCATCTGAGGTCCCCCAGACCTGCTGCGTCGCTGTCAACAACTTTTGCCCCCATTTCCCTTTGGGGCAGAGATGGCGAGCAGCTGGCCTTCCCCCAGAGTGGAGCAAAGGGGGGTCCTTGGTGGCAGAGCTGGGCCCTCGCTGCAGACGCCTTCCCTCCCCTTTCACCATCAGCAGATTTTTCAACCAAAGCCCATTACCAAGGAGACCTGGGCTGGAAGTCCTGCCCGCTGGGCGGGGTGACGGGCTGGTCCACAGCCCACAGCCTCCGTGCCCGGCTCCTGCAGGGCCTCTGTGCTGTGTCTGTCAGGAAGCACAGGCCTGAGGCCCGGGCCCTGTCCCCGACAGCCAGCGGCGCTGGGGTGGGGACCTCTGAACGGCTCTGCAGCCAGGCCTTGCCCGGCGGTACAGTGCTGCCCATGCCGCTAACACAGTCTCCTTCTGTGTGGTCTGCAGCCCGAGTCGGAGGACGAGAAGAAGCGCTTTGAGGAAGGCAAAGGGCGGTACCTGCAGATGAAGGCAAAGCGGCAGGGCCAGGTGGAGCAGCAGCCCTAGGCCGCCCGTCCCAGCGCCGGGGTCTGCAGCCTGCAGCAGGCAGCCAGGAGCGGCCAGTCACTCCGAAGCTCCCCCCGTGGCCAAAACCCCCATCCCCGTTGAGAGCCAGTGGTGTGCGAAGTCTCCCGTGTTGCAATATTAGCCCACGCTCTACCGTGAGATCCTGTACACCAAAGCTTATTTATATCATTCCAGTGTAAGTGCTACACGGCTTCGTCCCCGACACCGAGTCCCCACAACCCCGGGAATGCTCCCGCACCCTGTAAGGTGTGTAAGGAACCCAGCCCCGGAATAAAGCTGCTGTCGGGCTGGACCTGTGAGTCCGGGCTGGTCTTTTCTCTCTAGGGCTGCTTGTGCGCCGACGTGGGACGTGGGATGTGGGGGGCTAGTGGCTCCACTCAGGGACAGCCGGAGGACAGACCGCGGCGGCCTTGGCTCTCCGCTCCATGGGCTAGCCCACCTTCCTCCTGGGACCCCCAGAGTGGACCTGAGGGTGGCTGATGTCTTGCTGGCTGTAAACAACTCCCATCTCCCCCTACCCACCCAGGACCCTGGGGCTACCGCCTGCCCCCGTACACTCCTCCCCGCCATGCTTCCTGGATGTTAGAGGCAGCGCGAGCTGAGGGATGGATGGGGACTCTGGGGCCCCCCACCTGGTGGGATGTCAGCCTCAGAGGCTCACGTGGCTCCTTTAAACGGGGCAGGGGAGGCTCCCCTCAGGTGGGCGTGAGCACCCAGGGAGCCAGGTGTGCAGAGCTGAGCCCTTGCCCTCCCAGGGGCCACACTCAGCTATGGGGATGTCTGCCTGACAAAGCCCAGACGTCCTGGCCCTTGGGAGGAAGCAGCAGGGGAATCTTCTGGAAGGACTGCCCAGAGGCCCCACATCTGCGGTGGGAGCTCCCCTCCCCCCACCACTGCTGGCTCTCACCCAGCCTGCCCTCGGCAGGGGTTGGCTTGTGGGGTGGCCACCTGGGGGTCAGAGTGTGTCTTTGTCAGCGGTGGTGACACGAGGGGATCTGTGTGTCAGAGTGTGTGCCTGTGTCACTGTGTCTGACAGCATGTATATGTGTGTGTGCATGCGTGCTGTGAGAGTCCCTGCCCGTGTCACTGTGTCTCAAAGCGTGTATGTGCATGTGCGCGTGTGTGCTGTGAGGGTCCCTGCCTGTGTCACTGTGTCTGATAGCGTGTATGTATGTGTGTGTGTATGCGCGTGTGTGCTATGAGGGTCCCTGCCTGTGTCACTGTGTCTGTGTGTGTGTGTGTGTGTGCGCGCGCGCGCTGCGAGGGTCCCTGCCTGTGTCACTGTGTCTGATAGCGTGTATGTATGTGTGTGTGTATGCGCGTGTGTGCTGCGAGGGTCCCTGCCTGTGTCACTGTGTCTGACAGCGTGTATGTATGTGTGTGTGTATGCGCGTGTGTGCTGTGAGGGTCCCTGCCTGTGTCACTGTGTCTGTGTGTGTGTGTGTGCGCATGTGTGCTGTGAGGGTCCCTGCCTGTGTCACTGTGACAGCGTGTGTGTGTGTGCGCGCGAGTGTGCTGCGAGGGTCCCTGCCTGTGTCGCTGTGTCTGACAGTGTGTGTGTGTGTGTGTGTGCGCGCGTGTGTGCTGCGAGGGTCCCTCGCTGTGTCGCTGTGTCTGACAGCGTGTATGTATGTGTGTGTGTATGCGCGTGTGTGCTGTGAGGGTCCCTGCCCGTGTCACTGTGTCTGAGAGTGTGTGTGTGTGTGTGTGTGTGTGTGCGTGCTGCGAGGGTCCTTGCCTGTATCACTGTGTCTGACAGCGTGTATGTATGTGTGTGTGTGCGCATGTGTGCTGCAAGGGTCCCTGACTGTGTCACTGTGTCTGACAGCATATGTGTGTGTGTGTGTGTGCTGTGAGGGTCCCTGCCTGTGTCACTGTGTCTGACTGTGTGTGTGTGTGTGTGTGTGCGTGTGCTGCGAAGGTCCCTCCCTGTGTCACTGTGTCTGACAGCGTGTATGTATATGTGTGTGTGTGCGCTGCGAGGGTCCCTGCCTGTGTCACTGTGTCTGACAGCGTGTATGTATGTGTGTGTGTGTGCGTGTGTGCTGCGAGGGTCCCTGCCTGTGTCACTGTGTCTGACAGCGTGTATGTATGTGTGTGTGTGCGCGTGTGTGCTGCAAGGGTCCCTGCCTGTGTCACTGTGTCTGACAGCATGTGTGTGTGTGTGTGTGTGTGCTGTGAGGGTCCCTGCCTGTGTCACTGTGTCTGACTGTGTGTGTGTGTGTGTGTGTGCGCGCGCGCGCGCGTGTGTGCTGTGAGGGTCCCTGCCTGTGTCACTGTGACAGCGTGTGTGTGTGTGTGTGCGCGCATGTGTGCTGCGAGGGTCCCTGCCTGTGTTGCTGTGTCTGACTGTGTGTGTGTGTGTGTGTGTGTGTGTGTGCTGCGAGGGTCCCTGCCTGTGTCACTGTGTCTGACAGTGTGTATGTATGTGTGTGTGTATGCGCATGTGTGCTGTGAGGGTCCCTGCCCGGGTCACTGTGTCTGACTCTGTGTGTGTGCACGTGTGTGCTGCGAGGGTCCCTGCCTGTGTCACTGTGTCTGACAGCGTGTATGTATGTGTGTGTGTATGCGCGTGTGTGCTGTGAGGGTCCCTGCCTGTGTCACTGTGTCTGACAGCATATGTGTGTGTGTGTGTGTGTGTGTGTGTGTGCTGTGAGGGTCCCTGCCTGTGTCACTGTGTCTGACTGTGTGTGTGTGTGTGTGCGCGTGTGTGCTGTGAGGGTCCCTGCCTGTGTCACTGTGACAGCGTGTGTGTGTGTGCGCACGTGTGTGCTGTGAGGGTCCCTCCCTGTGTCACTGTGTCTGACAGCGTGTATGTATGTGTGTGTGTATGCGCGTGTGTGCTGTGAGGGTCCCTGCCCGTGTCACTGTGTCTGAGAATGTGTGTGTGTGTGTGTGTGTATGTGTGTGTGTGTGCTGCGAGGGTCCCTGCCTGTGTCACTGTGTCTGACAGCTTGTATGTATATGTGTGTGTATGCGCGTGTGTGTGTGAGGGTCCCTGCCTGTGTCACTGTGTCTGACAGCGTGTGTGTGTGTGCGCATGTGTGCTGCGAGGGTCCCTGCCTGTGTCACTGTGTCTGACAGTGTGTGTGTGTGTATGCGCGTGTGTGCTGTGAGGGTCCCTGCCTGTGTCACTGTGTCTGACAGTGTGTATGTATGTGTGTGTGTGTGCACGCGTGTGTGCTGCGAGGGTCCCTGCCTGTGTCACTGTGTCTGACAGTGTGTGTGTGTGTGTATGCGCGTGTGTGCTGTGAGGGTCCCTGCCTGTGTCACTGTGTCTGACAGCGTGTATGTGTGTCTGTGTGTGTGTGCGCGCTGCGAGGGTCCCTGCCTGTGTCACTGTGTCTGACAGTGTATGTGTGTGTGTGCGTGTGTGCTGTGAGGGTCCCTGCCTATGTCACTGTGTCTGACAGCGTGTATGTGTGTGCGTGCGTGTGTGCTGCGAGGGTCCCTGCCTGGGTCACTGTGTCTGATCTTGTATGTGTGTGTGCGCATGTGTGCTGTGAGGGTCCCTGCCTGTGTCACTGTGTATCTGTGCGTCTGGCCCAGTGGCCTCAGGGGCAGGGAAGCTGCCAAGGCAGGACACACCCCCAGCCCGACTGTGAAAGGCCCCTCTGCCCGGCACCCTGGGGCGGCAGCTGGAACAGCATCCCCGCAGCCTGACATCTGTCCCGCCGCCTGGAGGAGTCGGCCACTGGCAGCTGCGGCCTTGCACAGGGCTCTCTCAGGCCCCTGGAGAGGGATGGGGCTCCAGATGTGCAGAGACAGCCGGCCAAGAGCCTCCGCAATCTGTCCTGGGCCCCATCCTGGCTGACGTGGTTGTTTCCTGCCTGGGAGCCCTGGGAAGGGAACTCGCTCTGCAGCAGGCGGCCTCAGTCACCCCGCCTGCTCCTCGGCACCCCCGGAGGCCGGCCCCAGGCAGCAGTGGGGGCCCCAGGCTCGGAACAGCCCAGCCTGGGCCAGCTGGACCAAAGCCTGTGAGTCCAGAGCCAGCTCTGCTGTCCCCAGAGTGCCTGAGCCGAGGCCCCGGCAAGGGGAGCGGGTCCCCAGGCAGCTATGGCCACCCTCGGTCACAGAAAGTGGGCCCTGGCATTTGCCTTCCTTTTTGGGTCCTGGCTGCCCACACCTCTAGGTGGCTTGGGACAGGCCAGGTACCTCCGTTGCATGGTGCAGGGCAGCTGGGGGGATTTGCAGAGCCTGGGTACGGTCCCCGTGATGCAGGGCCCGACAGGGTTGCACAAATCAGGCCTGCGAGGCCACCATCAAAGGCCCACTCTCCCCACCTCACTTCTTGGGGTCAGCTGAGTCCAGGGCCAGGGGTACTGGTACAGGCAGCAGGGGACAAGCCCAGCTGGCAGAGGGGAGCTTGGGGCCACTGGCGTGGGGCGTACTGCCCTCTGCCAGTTGAGCATCAGAGGGGCCCATCACCTCTGTCTCACAATGAGGGGCAGTTTGCCTTAGAAATGCCACACGTGGCCAGCAGCGGCCCTGGCGAGCCTCCCTCTGCTTGCGGCCTACTTATGAGCAGGGCGCCTCGGCAGGGAGCTGGCCTGTCCCCATCAGGGTCAGGCTGACAGCCCTGACCACCCCAGGGGGCACACATGGCTGGTGGCACAGCGCCACCTGTTCTTGTGGCACCTTTTCATATGAACACCTTTACGTCTGTCTCGTGAGACTGCCCCTGCAGCACACCCCGGGGCCCCCACAAGCTGCCTCCTGACTGTCCAGCTGTTCTGGGGTGGAGACCGTTTACGCAGGTTTGGGAGCCAGACCATGGAGGATGGGGGTGGACCTGCCCAGCACGGGAAAGTGCCCAGTGGCTGTTTGTCTGCAGCTGGTTTTGGTCTCATCGTGGTCAGGTGACCACTGTCCTCTGGACACAGGGGCTGCCCATTCATGGATGCACCCCCACACCCTGGGAGGATTGTGCAGTGCTGCACAGCCCTGAGTGGTCCCGGAAGCCTTGTGCCTTCTCCCCAAGGGAGATGGGGGTGGGGATGGTCCAAGAACTTCCATTCTGCTGGGCTGGACGTGAGGACAAGATGCTGCGGGCCACCCTCGTGGTTCTGAGGGGTCACTGCAAGACCCCTTAAGACAACTGAAGCTGTCCCCCTACTGGTGACAGACTGAGTGGCACCTGGGTGGTCTAATGGGGAGGGGGTGCCCCTGAGGAAGGGAGGGAGGGGAGATGGCCAGGGCCTGCCCTGGCTGCGGCCTCTCCCAGCTGCATGGTCTGGGCATTGAGGTGAACGGTCCTGAGCCCGTGGGGGGAAGGGCGATCGCCAGCAGTCCTGGGGGACGTGCACCTTCTCCTCGGCGGACCCCCAAGGCCTGAGGATGAGTTTAAATCCTTAGCCCGGCCGCCCTGCACCCCCTAGGACTCCCAGCTCCTCCGCCAGGCCTGCGCGTCCTCGGCACACCCCCACCCGATGGCGCATCCTAGCTGTGGCTTCCTCCGGGAAGGCCTCCGGAACCCCGCACCCCCCAGCGCCGGGTTCTGATTGTCCCTTCCTGTCCGAGGCCCGCAACCCCGCAAAGCTCTGGCCTGGGACCACCCCGAGACGGCGAAGGGAGTGGACCACAGCGGCGCGGCCCGGGAGTCCCGGGACCCCAGCCTCGCGGAGGGGGCGGCTGGGGGCGGGGCCGCCGGACCTGGGGCCGCGCCTTCAGCACTGCCGGAGGGACCCACGGACTGACCGACCGACCGACGGGGCGGGGCCGGGGCGGGGCGGCGCGGAGGCCGCCTGGCTGAGGCTTGCGCCCTGCTCCGCCCCCCGCCCCCGGCCGCCCGGGGAGCGCCGCGCCAGTCAGCGCAGCCGAGCCGAGCGGCGGGAGCGGAGCGCGGCGGCGGCGGGGAGGGAGGGGCGGGCGGCGGGGCTGAGCGAGCGGCGAGTGGAGCGGAGCGCGCCGGCCATTGGCGGCCGCCGCGAGGATGCCCCGGCCCGCGGGCCGCTCCGCCGCCAGGCAGCCCCGCGGCCCCCGGCGGCCCGCGCTCAGCCGGGGGGCGCGGGAGCCGCAGCCGGAGCCGGAGCCGGAGGCGGGAGCAGCGCGCAGGAGCCCCGGGCGCCCGACTACACGGTGAGCGCCGCCGCCCTCTCCAGGGGCGGCCGGGCGGGAGGACCCGGCTCGGTGGGCCGCGGGCTCGGTGGGAGGGGCCCCCAACTTGACCTCCGGGGTGACTCCCCCGGGGCCGGGCCCTCCCTCCGGCCTGGCTGCGCCGCCCCCGGGATTGGGGATCCTCAGAGTCCCCCTGCGCAGCGGCAGCCCGGGGGGCGCTGGGGGGCCGCGGTCCCGCCGGCGTTTGGTTCCCGGCACCGCCGCCCGGGCGCGCCCACGGGGCTGGGCGGGACAGGGGGCCCCGCAGCGGGGGCGCGCCGGGGAGGACGGCGGGGGTCGGAGCCCGGGGGCCGGGGCCGGTTGAGGTGGCGGCGGGCGGGAGACGCGGCGGCTCGGCGGGGACAGCCGCACCCTGGGCGGCGGGAGCCCCGGCCCAGCCCCGCGCGAGCCCCGCGGGCGCTGCCCGAGCCGGGGAATCCTTTCAAGTTCTGGGCTCTCCTGGTGGCGCAACAGAGCCCCGTGGCCGCGCGGCCCCATTGGCCCTGGGCCGTGACGTCACGCCCGGGCCCCGCGGGGGGCGTCACCGCCGCGCGGGTGGGTCCCGGCCCGGCTCGGGGACAGTCCGCCCCGCGCTGCGCGGGAGGGGCTCCGGGCCCGGTGCTGCGGGGAAGCTCTGAGTGTGATGCGTGGGAAACTTCCCCGCAGAGGGCGGGCAGCTCCCCGCGAAGATGAACGGCGGGTGTGTGGGGCCGGGGCTGTGGGCGCAACCTGGAGGCAGGGACGCTGTGACCCCGCCAGCCAGCCCCCTTTCACTCTGCAGTTGGAGAACCGCTACCTACGTCCCCTGCCTTAGTGACATTCCCTCTCTATCCCAGGACCCTCCGCCCAGGGGTCCCCGGCCCAGCCCTGCCACTGCCTCACTGAGTCACTGTGTCACGTCCCTGAGCCTCTCTGAGCGTCATCTTCCCATCTGCAACGTGGGGACAGTAGAACCCATCCCTCAAGCAGAGGAGGCTCAAAAAGACAGCCTCAGCTCCCGGAACAAAAAGTGCCTTGTTCCCAAACACTATGTAGGGCTTGGGAGGCAAGGACTTTGGTGACAGGCAAGCTGGGGTTCAGATCTGGGCATGGCACTCCCCTCTGCCCTCCACCAGGGATCAGCAGGCAGGCAGGGCGGGCTGGGGCTGGCCTGGACTAACGGGTCAGATGGCATCGGAGGGAAGGCCTCCCAATCTGATGGCAGAGGAAGAAAGATGCCCACTGCCGGGATGCCCGCTGACTCGGGGTTCCTATTTGATTATGTCCCTGTAGTCTGTCTTCATCTTCTGGCACCCCACTGGGGATGGGGGACAGGCTTCACCCAGAAGCTGGAGGCAGCCTCTGGCCTCCTCACCCTGAACGTGGTCTGTCCCAGGTTCTGTATGGGGTGAACGTGGGTACACCTGCAGGTCTGAAGCTCACCTACAGCCTCCAAGTTCATAGACAGCAAAGCTCAGTGAGCTAGGAGGACTCTGGAACAGAAGTTTGCATGGCAAGACTTTACTGAGCACGAACTGTGTGCCGGAGTGACTCCTCTCTAAGCTCTTTGCCTGGAATAGCTCATTTAATGTGTGAGGTGGATACTGTTTTCTCCTGCTTACAGAGGAGAAAACTGAGGTACGAAGGAGCTGGTTGAGGTCCGGGCAGCCCCTATATCCCGCAGCCTCTGTACGCTGCAGTTAGGGTGGCACAGGAATGACTGGTGGGGATCAGACAGGCAGCCCCGCCTCCCACACCAGGTCCAGGATGGGGAATGGGGGGCCGCTCTGCAAGCCGAAACCTAATGTTTGGAGAGACACCCCCTCCCCGCAGCAGCCATTAAAGGACGTTGGTGTCATCCAGACTAGACTCCTTCCTTGGGGCAGGGGCCTGGGGCAGGCCAAGGATGGGGGGCAGTGGTGAATGAGACATGGCCTTCAGGGATCCCCTGGAGTCCATGGGGGTCAGAACACAGACAGACCTAAGGACAAGACAAGCACAGGGACACCCACTGACCAGCCGGGATGGTGTGGGGTTCTCTGTCCTGAGGACAAGGGGACTTGGAGAGGGCAGCAAAGCCCCTCTGTCCCAAGCCTGGAGAAGCCCAGTCCCCTGGGGGAAACATGGCGAAGTCTGGGACATTTAGAGCTCATGCGTGTGGGGTGCATGAAAACTGCTGCAAGCAGGACTAAAGCGGCTCTCCAGGGGAAAGGGCCGAGTGCAGCACACAGGCGGTCTGAGCTAGGGCCGTGCTTCTCCCCATGCCGCCTGCTCTGGGACCTCGTGCCAGAGGGACAGGTCAGATCTGCGCACAGGGAGGCGGCTGAGGGCTGCCGGGCTGGGGAGAGGCAAGGAGGGACTCACTGCCCAGCCTTCTGGCAGGATGGGGGCCTCGCCCACGTGGGCCTCTTCCCTGCATCCTAAAAAACCGGCTTGCATCCAGAGGCCGTGGGCAGTTCCTCCTTGGGGTCTGCATCTGGTCTCTGGGCTGTGTCCAGGCCTGTGATGTCCAAGACATCCAGTGCCTAATACTTACCATTCACCCAGAGCACCCCCTGCGAATACCAGCTGCTCTCCCACAGTACCTGCCAAGACCTGGGCTCGGCACATAATACTGACCATTCTGGCAGAGCACCCATTATGTACCAGACCCAGGCTCAGTGCATAATACTGATCACTCCCCTCGAGCACCTGCTGAGACCCAGGCTCAGTACACAATACTGACTGTTCCCCCAGAATACCTGCCCGAGACATGGGCTCAGTACATGATACTGACTATTCTAGCAGAGCACCCATTGTGTACCAGACCCAGGCTCAGTACATATTAATCACTTTCCTAGAGTACCCACTGAGACCCAGGCTCAGTACACAATATTGACTGTTCCCCCAGAGTACCTGCCAAGACCTGGGCTCAGTACATAATGGTAACCATTCCAGCGGAGCACCTATTATGTGCCAGACCCAGGCTCAGTATGTAATACTGACCGCTCCCCCAGTGCACTGCTGTGTGAGACCTGGGTCCAGAGCTTTAGGGACGTGGCATCTGTCTACCCCAGCTCAGCTCTGGAGGAAGCACTACGGTCCCCTTTGTAGAGAAGGACCCTGGCTCACAAGTGCAAACCTGCGTACTTGGTGGGTGTATGCTGGAGCTGCATTCGAACCCCAGCCTGGGCCTGTGCCAGAGCCCGCCCAGAGTGTCCAGCAGTGGAAGGCCAGCTGGGACTGGCTGGACAGGCAGGCTGCCCCTCCCAGGGTGGGCATGAAAATGGTGACCGATCCCCCTTCCCTGCAGGTCAGGGGTGGGAGATTCAGGGACATTCTCCTGCCAGGCATGTCCTCATCTGGCCAGATGAAGTGGGACAAATTAGAGTGTGGGGCCCCAAGATGCCCACTCGGGCAGCCCACTGTGAGCCGCATGAGGATTTCGGGGTTTTCCAAGGCAAGAGGGCTTGTTGTGGGGCACTGTTGGGGCAAGAGGCCCAGCCAGGCCAGCCGGGCTGCTCCCCCAGACGCAGGCAGCCTGCAGGGAAGCCCAGATTCCAGGCCGTCAGCACAGGTGGGCGGAAGGGAGGGAGCGGCACATACCGGCTTCCCCAGTATGCAGGCCCATGGGTGTCAGGGGCGGGAGCCCCCGGCGGGTAGAGGGGCAGGTGATGCTGCCCTGCTTGAGCCAGGGCTGGCCGGTAACTGCCCACTGGGGGACCCTCCCCAGAGCGTCCATCTCCCCTCTGCAGATGCTTGTGGTCCCCAGCGCCCAGGAGCCACTGCGTGTGACGGGCGCTGCTCCAAGCCGAGGCCTGGCTGCGAGGACGATGCCCCAGCCGCCCGCCGGCCCCGGCCTGCACCATGAGTGATGAGTGGCGGCTGCCTGGCAGCGCGGTGGGCTGGCTGGCGTGCGGGGGCCTGTCCCTGCTGGCCAACGCCTGGGGCATCCTCAGCGTTGGCGCCAAGCAGAAGAAGTGGAAGCCTCTGGAGTTCCTGCTGTGCACGCTCGCGGCCACCCACATGCTCACCGTGGCAGTGCCCATCGCCACCTACGCCGTGGTGCAGCTGCGGCGGCAGCACCCCGACTACGAGTGGAACGAGGGCCTCTGCAAGGTCTTCGTCTCCACCTTCTACACCCTCACCCTGGCCACCTGCTTCTCCGTCACCTCCCTGTCCTACCACCGCATGTGGATGGTCCTCTGGCCTGTCAACTACCGGTGAGCTCCGGGGACAGGGCTCCAAGCAGCATGAGCCCGTGCGCTGGGGGTCCCTAGACCAGAGGGGAGACAGGTGGGCAGGGAGGCGAGCGTGACTGCCTCGGTGTGGGGGACAGTGCCCCCGTGTGGGCATGCTGGGGCGTGCAGGGAGGCTCCGATGGGGTGTGCACCTGGGGTGTGCGCATGGGGGTGTGCGTGGGTCCAGCGCAGAAATGCTTGGCGAGGGGAGGTGTGACAAAGTGCCTGATATCCCCTGGGAGTAACGCCCGGTCCCTCCCGCCCGCCCGGAACAGGCTGAGCAACGCCAAGAAGCAGGCGGTGCACACGGTCATGGGCATCTGGATGGTGTCCTTCACCCTGTCAGCCCTGCCCGCCGTCGGCTGGCACGACACCCGCGAGCGCTTCTACGCCCACGGCTGCCGCTTCATTGTGGCCGAGATCGGCCTCGGCTTCGGTGTCTGCTTCGTGCTGCTGGTGGGCGGCAGCGTGGCCATGGGCGTGGGCTGCACGGCCGTCGCCCTGTTCCAGACGCTGGCCGTGTGGGCAGGACGCCGGGCGGACGGCCGTGCCTTCACCGTGCCCACCATCGTGGTGGAAGATGCACAGGGCAAGCGCCGCTCCTCCATCGACGGCTCGGAGCCCGCCAAAACCTCGCTGCAGATCACGGGCCTTGTGGCCACGATCGTGGTCATCTACGACTGCCTCGTGGGCTTCCCCGTGCTGGTGCGTGAGTGGGGGGCCGGTGGAGGGCGGTGGGGGGGGGGTCTCTGGGACAGACTGGGGCTGGCCATATTGCTGGTCCTTTGTGGTTGGATCTGCAAACCCAGTCCTTAAAGAGGGACAGACATTATCATCATCCCCATTTTACAGATTGAGAAACTGAGGTTCAGAGGTAAAAACAACTCTCCAAAAGTTGGGGTGGCTGTGAGGGGATTTGAACCCACACCAGGTGGCTGCAGTGCCTGCATCTTTCTGCCACACCACAGGGAACTTCCTTCCCTCCCGAGACCCATTTGGTGTGGAGGGTATGGCAGGTGGGCTCATGCCCTGGGGTTCCTGGGGTAGACACAGGGGCTTCGATTTGGCGGGTAGGGGACACTGTCCTTGGGACTTGATCCCAAGGGCTGGGGAAGGTCAAGATGAGGGCCCACCTAGGAAGGCCCTGCTGACAAGGGTCCAAGGTCCAGTGGGGCTGCCCGAGGCTCCTCTCCGTGAGGCTGGAAGCTGCCCTGGCCCATGAATGACGTCCCTCCCACCCAGGGGCTCCGGCCCAACCCCCTGAAGGGTCCTCAGTGGGAGAGGGAGGGCACGAAGGGCAAGGACTGGCCTGAGAAGTTTCAATCGGGCATCTGGGTGGGGCTGTGTCCCTGGAGACATCAGGACATCAGCTTGGAGAGGTGACTGGCAGGGTGGTGGCCTCAGGGCCAGGTATCCTGCTCGGCCACAGCCCCACCTCCAGCTGCCCCTTGCCCCCAACAGGCCAGTTACCCCCAGACTGCAGGGCCCTCAGGTGTGCAGTGGGGCCCAGTGTCCCCATCTGTACCAGCTGTGCCAACAGGGAAGGAGCATGTATGAAGGGGCCCTGCAGACCCAGAGCAATGTGGGGGCAGCAGGACGGCACGCTTAGCCTGGGAGCAGGGGAAGGGGCCCACCCCAGCTCCCCTTCAGGACAGGGAGAGGGGTGCCGTTCAAGGGGTCCACCCCGTGCTTCGGGCACATTACAGATATGTGGATTCTCTGCCTCGCCCTCTGATGTGGGGTAATCTTAGCCCACTGGCAAGATGAAGAACAGCCTCAGAGAGGTTCAGCAGCTTTTGGAAGGTCACACAGCTCGCCAGTGGCAGAATCCTTATGATGTCTGCACCATGCCCACTTCCACTCTACTGGGGGGAATGATCAAATGTCTCTCTTCAGGGGCGGGACACAGTGAGGAGCCCCTGGGGGAGGGAGATGAGGGCTGCCTGGGAGGGACCCAGAGCTCCTGGGCTGAACTCTGGTTTTCAGAACCTGCCCTTTGGTTCTCTCCTGGGCCCGAGGCCACTAGACGTGGAGGAGCAGGGTGGTGGCAAAAGGGTCTCTAAATCACAAGACCGCAGACCCCCAGAAGGGGGTGGTGATCCCTGCCCCCACCCCTCACCAGGGCAGTCATGGGGAGGGGTGGTGGTGGCTGGAGCAGCAGGTCTGCTGGGGAGCTGGCCTTGATCCCAAGGGCTGGGAAGGTCAAGGTGAGGCAAGGGGATGGACGCCGAGTTCTGCACGGTACACTGTGAAGGGCTGTGCACACGCAGGGTCACAGTTGCTGATCTTGGCCACTGAGCAGTCTTGGGGTGCCAGGCTCCCCCTTCCACATGCTGGCTCTTTCCCTCCCAGCAGCTTGCATTTCTGCCTGTGGCCGCCGCCTTCCCCAGCAGTGGGACAGGTGCGAGGGGACGTGGCATGCCAGGTGTGTGGTGTGCCCACAGGTGGTGAGCTTCAGCAGCCTGCGGGCGGACGCCTCGGCGCCTTGGATGGCGCTGAGTGTGCTGTGGTGCTCCGTGACCCAGACCCTGCTGCTTCCCGTGTTCCTCTGGGCCTGTGACCGCTACCGTGCTGACGTCAAGGCCGTCTGGGAGAAGTGCATGGCCCTCATGGCCAATAACGAGGACTCAGACGACGGTGAGGGTGGCCCCCAGGGGAGGGCAGCATCTGGGCAAGGTCCCTGCAGTCAGCAGAAAAGCAGCTGCCAGGGAACCCCCATGGCACTTGGGTCACCCCATTCTGGCAACCCCAGACACCCCCTGTATCTTCCCGGGATGTACCTGAATCCCTAAGGGACCCAAGGGTTGGGTGTCCCATGGGGCTCTTTTCACCTGGTGCAGCTGCCCTGGGACTCCAGTTATGAGATGTTCAGGATCCATTCCACCAAGCTCCCATGCTCACCCCCCAACTTTTGGGGTCCCCTGGTGACCCACCCCAGGGGCTCCTGCATACAGACCCAGGGCCTGTCTGCCCCTGAGCTGTAGCAGCCTCACCCTGGGCTGAGCCCTTGTTCCAGGCCAGGCACTGTCAGTCCTGGGTGGGTATTGTTTAGTCCCCCCAGGAGCTCTCCAGGTAAACTCAGGCCCCAGCCCATATTCTAAATGATGAGGGTGGCAGAGCCGGGATTCAAACCCAGGACGCTGCTCACTCCTTGATAGCTGGCCAAGCCCCCTGCCCTATGTGGGTTTGTGGGGGTCCCTGGCACTCACTCGCAGATCCCCTGAGTGCCTGCCTCACCCCGCAGAGCCCAGCCTGGAGGGCGGTGCGCCCCCGGACCTGGTGTTGGAACGCTCCCTTGACTGTGGCTACAGGGGTGACTTCGTGCCACTGGACCGGACGGGCAAGTATGAGCTCTCTGCCCTGGAGGAGGGCCTGCCCCAGCTCTACCCGCTGCAGCCTCTGCAGGAGGACAAAATGCAGTACCTGCAGGTAGGGATGGGCGGGGCCTGGGAGCCTCCTGGCAGCGTTTCTCCCCAAGCCCTCTCCAGCTCTAGGAGGTGGCTTGGCTCATAGCCTACAAGGGCCGGCAGGAGGTGGGTCACAGAGCCTGTGCGGGTGGGCTCAGGCTGGAACCCCCAGCCCCTGCCTCCAGACTCTCCTGGGCTCTGGGAGAGTGGTCCACCTGGGCCAAGTCATTTCCTTGGGGCTTGGCACCACCCCACCCCCAAGTGATTGTCTCCCCAACCGGCCCAAGCTTCAGATGATAAAACAGGCTTGGAGAAGTTGTCATTTGTCCCAAATCTCAGCTCTGAACCAGGGTGCCCGCGGCCCAGGCCATCTGCCCCATGGGGAGGCTCTGTCCCCAGTTCCCAGGGGTCAGTCAGCCCGAGGCCCCTAGGCGCCCGGTAAGGCCAGTCCTGTCCCTTTAGGTCCCGCCCACGCGGCGCTTCTCCCACGACGACGCGGACGTGTGGGCCGCCGTGCCGCTGCCCGCTTTCCTGCCCCGCTGGGGCTCCGGCGAGGACCTGGTCGCCCTGGCGCAGCTGGTGCTGCCCGCCCGGCCCGACGGCCGCCGCGGCAGCCTGCTGGCCTTCTCCGAGGACGCGCCCCCGTTCCGCCCGCGCCGCCGCTCGGCCGAGAGCCTGCTCTCGCTGCGGCCCCCGGCCTTGGACGGCGGCCCGCGCCGCGCGCACGACTCGCCCCCCGGCAGCCCGGGCAGCCCGCGCCGCCGCCCCGGGCCTGGCGCCCGCTCCGCCTCGGCGTCGCTGCTGCCCGACGCCTTCGCCTTGACCGCCTTCGAGCGCGAGCCGCACGCCCTGCGCCGCCCGCCCGCCCCGCCGGGGCCCTTCCCTCCCGGCGGCCCCCGGACCCCCGACAGCGCGGAGCCCGCCTGGCCGCGGGCGCCCTCCGGTGGCGGCGGGGGCGCGCGGCGGAGTCCCGTGCCGCGCCGGGCTGGTCCTGCGCCCGCCAGGCCCCTGCGCAGCGGCCGGAGCGCGTCGTGGGGGGAGCCCGGGGGCTGGCGCGCGGCGGGCGGCGGCGGCAGCACCAGCAGCTTCCTGAGCTCGCCGTCCGAGTCGTCGGGCTACGTCACGCTGCACTCGGACTCTTTGGGCTCCGCGTCCTAGGCCCGACGGCCCGTCTCGGACGCCGAGCAGGTGGGGCAGCCCGGGGGGCACCAAAGCACCAAAGATTCCGCCACCGGGCCCAGCCTAGTGCCACCCTCTCCCGGGGCCAAGGGCGCGGCAGCCTCAGCCTCTCCGTCTTCCGGCTCCTCCCTGGCTGCCCAGGGAAGAAGGATGGCCTGGCAGAGCACCTGCTGCCCGGGAGGACTGGGCTGGGCGGGGAACAGTGCCGGGCATGCCTGCCTATCTGGGTAAAAGCAGGCTCTGGGCGTCCAGCTGCACCCACCCAGTCCTGGGGCAGATGGGCTGGGGTGGGGATGCAGAGGGTCTCTAAGCACAGGGGTCTCCAGAGCCCAGAAAGTTCTCTGAGCCGGTCTCCCTGCTTTTGCCCTATTCTGCCTCAGTTTCCCCATCTGTAAACACTCAGGGCTGTTGGGAGAAGTCTCCTGTCCTGTCCACTGAGGGGACAGGGGCTTGAGAGGTAGCCCAGGGTCTGTGGTGTGGCCCCAGGCCTGAGGCCTCCCACTTGGGGTGCCCCTGGCCCCTGGGAGCTCCCACCCCACCCCAGCGAAGCACAACACTGCTGCACCCCAGCATAGGCACCACAGCTGCGTTGACCACCATTAGCATCCCTGAACTCAACACTGCCATCACCCCCTGTTCCCAGCATGACGGCCACTTCTGTGACTGTACCATGAAGGGGGGGCACATGGGTGGGAAGGACTATAGTGGTGTGTGTGGGAGGGGGATTTTTTACCTGGTGCCCATCCTGGCCTCAGTGCCCGCCTGTGCAGGCCTGGCCAAGAAGAGGCCCTGACTTTGAGGCTCCCTGAGTTCTGGGTTCAAGGCTTGGGCCCTGGCGAGAGCCATCCCCACCCCGGAGCAGAGCTTTTCTCTGCTCCCTCTCCTGGGAAGCCCCTGAGCCCTTGCAGGCCTGGCCTTGCCCCTGGGCCCTGGGTGGGGCCTGCTGGGTCTTCAGAAGAAGATGCTTGACTAAGGCTAAATAGGGGCCCAGGAACAGCTGTGACTTTGAGGTGGAGGGACAGGGCATCTGCAAAAGGTGTCTCCTCCCTGCCCGGCCTGCACCCTGTCCCTCAAACCTGGAAGTACAGCACCGCCCCCACCCCTGTTGCCTCAGATGGCACAGCCTGTCTTCTCACCCTCTGACAGTCCCAGCCCAGGAGGAGGCCGCTGGGGGTGGGAAGGTGGGACTGTGCAGCTCTTCCTGGGTTCTGGAGGCCCCTCCAGCCCCTGGCTGTGGGGAAACTGGGCTGAGCTGGCCAGCGGTGAGCAAGGCAGGGGGCTGCAGCCCAGCCCCCGCCATGGGAGGGGCTACCCCTGGCCAGTGCTGCCGTGCCTTCAAGGACTGTTACATGACGTGGGATGGGGGAGCAAAGACCACTGACCAGCCATTGCCCCCCTCCTTCAGGCTGATCCGTTTGTCACCTTGGGTTTTCACTCTGTGTGTCATATCCAATGGCAATACTCGCAGGGGGTTGTTGTCCTCCAGAGACTCTCCAGTCCAGGTTTTTACAAAAAAAAAAAAAAAAAAAAAAGAGAGAAAACCCCAAAATGGAATTTCCTGTGGTCTGGGGTTTCCACTTGGACCCCAGGACTCTTTGCCCTGGGGGCAGGTGGGGTTTATCCAGCTATCACCACACAGCCCAGAGCCAGGGATCTGTTTGTAGTTTTTTGACAACTGAGCATTTCTCTTCTGTATAGGACCCAATAAAAACTTATGATTTGCACTTGGCATTCCCAGCCTGATTTCATGGAAACTTTTCTAGAACCCAAAGCACTACTGACCAGCTGCCCCAGAACCTCCTTCCCTCCCGGACCTGCAATTCCGCTGCTAGTGGGCCATTCCTTTGGGTCTGACATGCCCCTGTCTCCTGGCACATGCTCCAGGCCCTCTCAGCGGAGGTGGTGTCCACCTGTGTCCCAGGACGGTCTCAGGAGGTGCCAGCCCCTGCCAGGTTGACTGAGGAGGGCAAGAGGGGCAAGACAAACAGAGCCCGGAGCTGGGGCACGCAGGACCTGTTTTGCCCCGGGACGTTCCTGCTGGTTCCAGTTGGAATGTGGAGAAGCCCCGGGGGTGTGTGGATCGAGGCCGCCACCTGGTGGCCAGTGGGGGGATTCGTCTGGGTCCCTCCATCTGGCTCAGCAAGGAGAACCCAGGCCCGAGAGGCGGTTGGGGGGCCGCCTGGCGTTCGGGAGAGCCTCCTGGGTAGGATGGTGGAGCCGGGCCGCCAAGGCACCGCGGGAACCTCTTCCCGCGGCCGGACCAGGACAGGTTTAGCGCAAGGAGGCAGCAGTCCCAAATGAGAAGATCTTCTATAGGAAGTTGATACTTGTGGCTAAAAAAGCACCGAAGTAGGCATCGGGGGAGAATTTAGAACCCTCCTGGCATCTTTATACCATAGGCTTTACAGGTTCGCGCTGTCTTTATTCTGAATTAGAGTTGGGGAGAGGAGCCGGGATCCCTTTCTGGGCTCGGCGCGGAATCCCTGCCCCCCAGCCCCACGGAGGCTGCCCCTCCAAGGCCCGAAAGCCGGGCTGGAGGCGCAGCGGAAGAAACCGCCACCGAAGTCTGAGCACATATGGACGAACAAACGGAGGCGCCGAGCGCTCGGGAGGCCGTCGCGGGCCGTGGCCTCCCCGACGGGCCCCAGGGGCCCGGAGGCAGGAGCTCTGCGGGGCCGGGGCCAAGAGGCCCGGAGCCCGGATTGCGGGTCGGTGGTCTTCCACGAGAGGCGCACCTGTTCGCTCTTGCTGCCCTGGCCTGCCGCGACCGAGCTCCAGGTCCCTCCCAGGAACGGCGCGGGGCGGGCCGTCGGGGGCGGAGCCTCCTCCGGGGCGGGCACTGCAGCTGCCGAGAAGGGGCCGCTTCGGGGCGGGCCTTTCGAGCGGGGCGGGCCTTGCAGAGCGCGTGCTGAAGGGGGGCGGGATCGGTGGAAACCAGGCGGGGTGCCCAAGTGGCGGGGCGGCTGGGGGCCCCTCTCCGGCGGGGCGGGGCCCATTGTGCTTTGTGCCGGTGGGAACCGGGCGCCCGCGGCCGGCTGAATGGGACGGGGCGGGGCAGCGATTCTCCTCGCTGCGAGGGGTCCGCTCTGCGCCGCTGCCGACAACGACCTTCCCACCGCGGCGCAGCCTCGGGGCGGGGGTGGGGCAGCCCGCGGCCTCTGGGAAAGGGGCACGGCCCGGGACACCCCCTCTTAACGCCCCCCCCGAGGGTGGTAGGAGGAGAGAGACGATCGCGCGGCGGGGGCGGGGAAGCGTTATGCCGGTGTATTTCCCCGCGTTCGCGGGTGCGTCACCACGGGTGTGCCCACGGCAACCTCTGTATTCCCAGACCCGATGGGGCGCGCCCTGCAATCCGAGGCCGCGCGGCCTCCCATGCACTCTGCCCGCCTGGGCCTCACCAGGGCCGCCACACGCGCAGCCCCTGTCCCGGGCTCTCCGCGCGGTAGCGCGACGCCGGCTGCGGCGCCGGGACATTGGTGGACGGGCCAGGGGAGCCGCCGGGGAGCACCAGCCGGGATGGCGGGGACCGCGGGACGCTGGCAGCGGGAGCCGGAGCAGCAGCCCAGAAGGCAGGGGCGCAGGAACGTCGCGGCGCAGGCGTCTCCGAGCCAGAACCGGCGCTGTCCATGGTGCTGCCACCGGCGCGCTCGGGCACCAGAGGGCAGCGCAGGCCGCCGCCGCCCTCCTCGCCGCGCCTCAGGAGCTGGCTCATGTCTGGCAGGCAGCCGCGGAAACCTGACGGGTACCTGGCGCCGCTGGGGACCTGCCAGAGCCCTGGGAGCGGAAGGGAACGCACGTGAGAAGTGTGGAGAGGAGGAGAGATGGGGTTGGGAGGGGAGAATAAGAGGGGAAGAGGAGAGGAGAGGTGTGGAGGGGTATGGAGGAGAAGAGAGAGTGGGAGGGGAGAAACATAGAGGGAAAAAGAGGAGAAGGAAGGGGAGGGGAGGGGAGGCGATCCAAATGCCTCCCCTGGGGTCCACACCTCCTCTGCTCACAGTCCCTCCTTTGCAGCCCCATCCCCAGCTTGCTGGGGCCCCGCCTCACCCAGCTCCCACCTGCCCGGTTCTTTCCTCTCCACCTATCCCTTCTTTATCTGGCCTAGTCCTATCCTACCCACGGCTCTGACCTTCGAACCTCCCCCATCCTGCCCCCTCATTA
This sequence comes from Choloepus didactylus, assembly GCF_015220235.1. NCBI lineage: Eukaryota > Metazoa > Chordata > Mammalia > Pilosa > Megalonychidae > Choloepus > Choloepus didactylus. Next base: position 243,456,020 of record NC_051308.1, read on the forward strand.
GTTCCCGGGGCCCCACCCCCTCCAGGCTGGCCTCCTCCTCTACCTTGCACAGAGTTCTGAAGGCTTCTCATGTACTTGACGCTCAGCTCCAGGATGTCCGCTTTTTCCAACTTGCGTTTCCGGATCTGTGGGTCCGTGGAAAAGGCTCTTAGTGGAGTAATCCGGGGTGGAGGGACTGAGGTTTGGGGATTGGCTGTCACCACCCACCCACCTAGCCACCTACCTACCTGGTGCGAATAGTGCTTCTCCAATAGCAACTTGAGCTGCTCCAGAGATACATTGATGCGTGCCCGTCGCTTCTTCTCCATGAGGGGCTTGGAGAGCTGCAGAAGAGCAGCCGGTTAAAATCAGGGCTGCCTCCTGCCCTCCCTCCGCCCCACAAGAGCCAGGCCCTGGCAGGCTCCCCGCGCCCCTACAGGACCCCAGACCTTGTGGAAGCTTCCAGCGGCATTTCCGGGGCTGCCCCTGGTTGCGGGCTCTGTGCCCATGTTGTTGGCTTTGCGCCCATGTAAGCACCAATGCCTTTATAGGGCCCCCTCGTTTACATGTCAATAAGGTACTCCTGGCTTGAGGCACCCCAAGGGGGAGGGGACAGAAGGGGGACGAACCAGGAGGCTCCCAGCCCCCTCCTCCCAGCCCCTTCCCCCACCCCAGGCTTCTGCTTCATGTTCTGGACCCTTCTTCTCTTCTAGTGAACTCCTTTTCCCCTCTCTTTGTTTCTCCTTCCTCCCTCAACTCACCCACTTCTTTCCCAATCTGGAATCCCCTCTCCTGTCCCTACCCCCCACACACTGTGTCCCATCCCAGCCCCCTCAGGCCTGGGCCTCACCAACCTTTCCGAATCTGTGCTGTTATGTCTCCCAGAGGCCGGTCCGGGGTCGCCCCCTGCGGGGGGGAAGGGGGCTTGGGCCCGGTGGCCTGGGCTGCACTTATGACTGTGGTGGAGCTTAGGGCCTCCATGGGCCTGATGAAGTTGCCGAGGTCGGAGGCGCCCGCCAGCGAGGCCTTTCTCTGTGCTTCACACTCTGGGCTGTGCCTGAGACGCTGCATTAGTTGCCCTAATGCTGGGACAATGCAGCAATTTTCTGCCTGTGGTCGCTCAAAGCAGGGTGCAGGCTGGGACCACAGGAGCCACACAGCAACATGTGTCTCATTAAAGCGTGCAGCCCACCCTCGGGGCCACACCCGGCCTCCTCTGTGCTCTGAGGCCTCAGGCATCGGAGTGCAACCTGGCCAGGGTGCAGCTTAAGCAGCGGCTCTTTTGGCCCTGTGAGGACTCAACCCTGGGGGCGGGCAGTGATTTTGGCAGTGGCAGGCTTGGGACGAGCACTTCGGCCTGCACCCAGACCCCAGGCTGAGCAACTCGGACTTCGGGAGACCCAAGGGCCTCTCTGGGTCTCCACTGGAAGAACCCACCAACCATCTGTGGAGACTTCTGGGGAGAGTGAGCGCTTTGGGAGGCCCAGAACCCCTTTCCATGATTCAAGTTCCAGCCTGGGGTCCTGGGACCCGGGGGTGGGTCGGGCTTGGCCCTAGGAGCAGGACTTTGGTCCAGCCACCCACCCCCCACCCGTCAATACCCAGGAGGCTGGACTCCAGTGACTGTGACTGATGCGAAGGCTGACTTCCCTGGGGAGTCTCAGGCTGTAACCTAGACACCTCCCTTTACTGGGCTTTGGTGGCCTTAGTTTCACGGTTTGTAAAATGGGGTCCGTACAACGCAGCCCCCAAGGCTGCTTGCAAGGGTGACAGGGAAGTTGCATGGATGCAAAAGCTCTGTGGGACAGCTCTGAGGCAAGGGGAATATGCTAAGCTAATTGGCCTCGGCGGGGCCTGGGGAGCGGGGAGGGCCAGGTCTGGGGCATCGCGACCCCCACCCCGTCCCCGCCGGGGGATTTACGGGCCCTGCCCCGGCCGCGGCGTTCCCAGGCGCCCGGCAGCGTGGAGAATCGCGCCCCGCCTTCCCCCTTTCAGGCCGCTGCAGCGGCAGCAGCAGCCCCCGGGTGCTTTCCCGCCCCGACCCCAGGGTCTGCGGGCTAAATCCGGGTCGGGCCGGGCCGGGCCGGGCCGGGCCGGGCCTGGGCGGCCGGGCTGAAGCCGGGCCAGGCGCACTGGCACGCGCCGGGCAGCTTTGAAGCGCCGGGGCCAGTGGGGCCCGGGCGGTCTCCGCGCGGCTCGTTCCGGGCTCGGGGCGGAGGCGGCGCTCGGTACAAAGGCTCCGCGGGGCGGGCGGGCGGCGCGGCGGGCCACAAAAGGGGCAGCCGAGTGTTAAGGGCTTTGTGCGAGCCCCATAGAGCCACGGCCGCGCCCGCCTCCTCGGGCCCAAATTCCCGGCGCCCCGCGGCGCGCGGCTTCCAGCTGCCGCACATCTGCACGGAGGCCGGGGCGCGCGCCTCGCGTCGCCGGGTAACCCCCGCCCCTACCGCCCCTACCCGCCCCTAGAGCCCCGCGGGCAGTGGGGCAATTTGTCCCCTAATTACGATTCCCTCCCCCTAAACCGCCGCCCGCGCCTTTCAACTCGGCGCATTAGCCAACCAATGGCCCTGGGGGGCAGCTCTCGCGGCCACAGCGGGGGCGCCGGGCCCGCCCCCTCCCCAGAGTTAGGGCCGCCATAAAGGGGCCCGCGGGCCGCCCCTGCCCCGGCACCAGCCGCTCGCCGGGCCGCCACCCCTCCCGAACGCATGCCCTGGATCCTGAGCGCGCTGGGTGGGGCCGCTCACGTGGGTGGCGCAATGTCTCTTAAGCAGTGGAAAACTGACCGCAAAATGCGCTAATTCGCAATGTTCGGCTTTGGCTGCGGGAGGCGAGGCCGACCTGCGGAGGCCGGAATGCGATTCACAGCCGCCACGGTCGGCCTCAGCCCACTCAATGGCCCTCTGCCTCCACAACTGATCCCCACCGCCACCCCCGCACTGCCCGCTGCGCCCCCTCCCTGTGACAGGTCCAGAAGTGTCTCCCACCTGGGCTGACCCTCTCCACTTTCAGGGCCTACCGTAGGGGCTTATGTCTCCCCCTCCACAAACAGTCCCGTTCTCCCCTTCATCTCCTCCTCCCTCTCGCTGGTGGAGGCCCCGTTCAATCTGCCAGGGCCACACAGCACTCCAGGCCGGAAGGGATCGGCTTGCAATTCCCATCCCCTCCCCTTCCGGAGCTCAGACAGAGCTCCCACTTCACCCCACCCTTCCCCAGTTCAGGCTCCGGCCTCTGAGCAGCCACTTTCCCCACCGAGCTCGTCAGATCTTTACACTGGACAAGGTCATTGGAAAAGCCAGGAGATGAATCTCCATTGAGACCCTTTCCTGGGATTCTGACGGGGTCTCCCACCCTGTGTTTGCATGTCCTGCTGCTTGGCATCCTAACACACCCCCAGGCAGGAGGGAGCTCCCAGGGGTCACACAACGGTGGGGGGCTGTTTCCAGGGATGGGGAGAGAGCAGCAGTGGGTTCACCTGGTCCTCCGAGAGCAAATAGTAGAAAGTGCTCTGCCAGCGGCCGGCAAGGGCAGGACCAGCTTAGAAGCAGGCCTGACGCAAGCCCTGATGTAGGCCATGGCTCTTTTTCCATCTTTAGCATCTGGGGTCCCCAAGGTGGCCGAAAAGGAGCACACGTCCAGTGGGGCACTGGGGAGACTGGCGCCCTCTGCTCATTCAGGAAAGTTTCCTTTACAAACCCCCAGGGACCTCGGGCCGGCAGGGCTGCTCTGAGCTCCTTAGCGTTCATTTGGGGAATTTAAGGCAAAAAGTGACCTGTGTGGCCCTCCCACCCCGTTCCCACCACCTCTTTGGCTTTGGCAAGAAAAGAACGTTGCAGAACATGTTGGATCTGGAAGGGAGGTGGAGAGGGGATTTGCAGGCCCCAGGCAAGATCCCACCATCCCTCCCAGGTGACAGCGGGGGGCTCCTTCCTTTGGCCCCTGAGGATTAAACTAATGCTAACTGGTCAGCCCTGTGGGTGCCTGGGACTGGAGGGTGACATGTATGCCACCCCCCCTCCCGTCTCCTCCCCCAGATGCATTTCAAAGTGGACTGAAGTGATTGCTCCGTGTAATTAACTGTGGGGACACAGCAAAAGCACTGAAATGACCTCACCAATTGTCTCCAGATGGAGATGGAGAGGCTGCGATTGTTTAACTCTCTTTAGCTGTGTTGGGGCAACAAATAGCCCAGCAGCCAAGGACCCTTCAGGGGACAAAGGCTGGGGCTCTGGTGAGTGCATCAACGCTGAACCGGGCTGGCCCAACTCGGGGACAGGGAATTCAGGGGTGCCCCCATTGTCCGGGCCTTTTGTGCCTCTCCGCAGCTGGCTCTAATCTTTAAATATTTACCCGGCCCCTTTGTGCACCTGTGACTTATGCACTTCGGGCTGATGTGCTCATAAATTACGCATCATTTACCTGCTTCCAGAGCAGAGACAGGCGACTTTCAGGCCTCCAGCCCTGGAATGGCCGGAGGAGGGGAAGAGAATTTTCGGAGGGCCAGGGTTCCCACCGGGGGAGCTCCGGCCACATGACACAGGTGACTTCCCGCTGCCCTCCTGGGCTCCACGTGGAAACTGGAGGGGACAGAGTCTTGTGAAGTACCAGGAGCAAACTTTTCGTCGTGGGAAGCTGGGGTGGGGTGGGGTGTTTGGGGTCACGCTGAGAGGAGAGAAAGCTTCTTCCTTCACCTGCTTCCTGGTTGTCCAGGACGTCCCACCTCCCGACATTCTCTCTTGCTCAGAGGAAAGTAACCCCATCTCAGAAAAGGATGCTTCCTTTAATCGCAGCCTGCAGTTTAACCCGGAAATATCACGGGGGTTTTAGGGCTTTTAGACAGGAGGGATCCCCTTGGGCCCAGAAGGAAAGCCACCTTGGCCAGAGGGCAGGTGGCAGGATGGGGGTGGGGTGGGGAGCTGCAGAGGGGACCTCCCTATGTGAGAAAGGGCTCCTTTTGTGCTTGCCTCGCAGCTCCTAGAACAAAACACATTCAAATGCTTCTTTACAAGAAAAGGCAAGCCAGGCATCCCCAGGGCTGAGTCGTTTTTTCTTTATTTTCTTACATTTTTGTAAGTTTGTCAGCTTCTTGAAGGCCAGGGAGGGTACTCCCGCACCTTCTGTTTTCCGCATCGGAGAGCCGGGTGCATATTGGAATGGTTTGATCAGACCGTGAGAGCAGGGTCTGTGTGCGTGTTTCTGTTTGTGTCTCTGAGTGTGACTGGGTTTCTCTGTGCATATGTCTGTGTGCAGAGATGGAAGGAGCCAGCCCTGGACCTGACAGATTCAAAAACTCCAATACTTCCCCAAATTCCTCTTCCCGAGAGTTTGGCCCTACCTGGGAGGGAATCACCTTCCCTTTCTTTCTTCCTTGTCCCTGATGGGGGCTGATGAGGATGTAGGGCAAGGAGAGGCAGTGGGCAGAGGAGAGAGGGTTGCTAAGGTTCTGGTTTCAGTCCGGATGACGTGTCACCCCAAGCCTCTGGAGCCGTGAGGGTCCCCTGGGGCTTTCCCACCCCGGATCAGGCCGACTCCCAGGAGTGAAGATGCCGTGTGCGCCCTCTAGTGGCCCCGAGGCGTCCTGGCGCAGAGGGGGAATCCTGTATTTGGGGGAGTCTGGGAGAAACTGGAGGGCAGGAGCCCCGATTCAGCCTCCAGTAAAGTCCAGGCCTCCTCCCCACATGGCACTGCAGCTGGGCAAGTTTGGATTTTAAAACATTAAACCTCCTTTCAACTCCACCAACCCAGTTTAGCAAACTGGGCACCACTTAGACCCGGTATGGGGCTCTAGAGGAAGTTTATCACTGCGTGAGCCTGAAATCAGCATCCCCATTTTACAGGAAACTCAGGCTCGTAGAATGTTTGCCCAAGTGTCTTAGTTTTCTGGGGATGCTGTAACAAAGTGCCATCAACTGGGAGGTGCGGGGGGTGGGGGTTGCTTAAAGCAACAGAAATTTATTCTCGCCGTTCTGGAGGCTGGGAGTCGAAACAAGATGTCCCTAGGGCTGTGTCCCTCTGGTGAAGAATCTGTCCCATGCCCGGCTCTTGACTTCAGGTGATTTGCTGGACATTGTGGGGCTTCCATCTCTGCCTCAGTTGTCACAGGCCATCGTCTCTCTCTCCATTGCCAAATTGCCTGTTCTTTTAAGGACACCAGTCATACTGGGTTAAGGGCCCACCCTAATCCAGTTTGGCCTCTAATGACATCTTCAAAGACCCAGTTTCCAAATAAGGTCATATTCACAGGACTTGGGGTTAGGACTCGAACACGTCTTTTGGGACACACAATTTAGCCCATCACCAAGGTCACGAGGTCACAAAGCTGGCTCCCAGGGCAGCTCTCCATCCTCCCCAATCCCAGCTGCCCAGAAGCCTGGTCTCCTGCCAGGTTCCGCAGGGACAGAAGACAATGGAGCTCACAGCCGGCCTCGGCACTCTCTGCCCTGCCAGCCTAGACGCCAGCCTCCCCCAGGGCCTGTCCCCTATCCCGCCTCAGGCTTGCTTCCTCCCACCTCTATCTTTGCAAGCGCAATGCCCTCCCTCCGGGTAGACAGCCTTGCTCTCATTTCCAGAAGCAGGCCTGGCGGCTGGTCCCCGAGCGCCCTGAAGCCTGTTTTCCAGCGGCCTCCTCCCTCCCGAGGGTCCCTCTGTCCTCTCCATCCTCACTCTGACCCTGCCTCCCTCCCACCCACCGCGGTTTATTCTGGTCGTTGGCTCACTGGCTTTTCTCCTCCATCACTGCTCCATGAGCTATCCAGTGTATCCCCAAAGAAGAGTAAAGGACAACTTCTGATTATAAAAGTGACACACGTTCACTGCAGGCAAGATGGAAAAGAGATAACCTCCCAGAGTTCTCATCTGAAGATGACGGCTGTTAAGTTTGGCTTATCTATTTCAATCGCTTTTCCAGGCTCACAGATCGGCTTTTATTTTTCTCCCAAGCGAAGTCAGGACCACGCTGTAAATGTTCGCATTCTGCTTTTTAAAACACTTAACTTGCACCGCCATTCAACATTCTCCCGCAACAGGAATGTCCATGGTGGCTCGTCCCGGCGCGGGGCGGCCCGAGCGGCGGGCAGCTGGGGCGCTTCCAAGGACTGTGCCCCCAGCGCCCCGCGCAGCCCCGAGGCTCAGGGGGCTCTCGGGGAGCCCTGCTGGGGGCCGATGGGACCCGAGGGGCCAGGCTGCTGCCTGCGGGGTTGGGGCGGGTGGGGGGTGCCCGGCTTCGCGGGGGTGTCCAGGCGGGGCGGGGCCGGGCCGGGGATGGAGGGTGGGGTCGTCTCAGATTTCAGTTGATTTCTTCAGACAGGGACGTTCTTGAGTTTCCAGTAGACTTCTTGGCAGAAGCCGGCGGCGTCTTCTCGGCCCCGCCCCACCCCGGCTCTCGGGGTCTCGGAGCTCCCGTTGGGGCCGGGCCGGGGGCGGCGGGGCGGGGCGCTCCCGCCAAATGCAGGCCGCCAACCCCGCGGGGCGGTGTTATCGCGAGAACTCGCGGCGGGCGCGCGGCTCCGGGCAGGCTGCCCTTCCCCGGCCGGCTTCGGCGGCACAGTGCGCAGGCGCGGCCGGCGGGTTTCCCCGGGCTACAGCCGCCGCCCGCTGCTCCGACGCTCTGCGCCATGGCGGGCTGCGCGGCGCGGGCTCCGCCGGGCTCCGAGGCGCGCCTCAGCCTCGCCACCTTCCTGCTGGGGGCCTCGGTGCTCGCGCTGCCGCTGCTGACGCGCGCGGGCCTGCAGGGCCGCACCGGGCTGGCGCTCTACGTGGCCGGGCTCAACGCGTTGCTGCTGCTGCTCTACCGGCCGCCGCGCTACCAGGTCGGGCCGGTCGGGGCCGGGAGTCGGGGCCGGGGCTGGGGGTGCGCTCCGCCGCTCCGGCGACCCCGCCGACGGGTCGGGGGCACTCCGGCGCCTTCCTCTCCCAGGGTCAGGCTCGGCCGGGCGTGAGGTTCGCGGACAGGGGACGCCTCCCACGGGCGTGGTTTTCCGCCACAAGTTGAGGTCTAACGGAGAACCCCGCCTTGGAGGCTCCGGGGCGTGGGGCGTGAGGCCTCCACCCGGAGGAGAGAGGGTGTTAAATTGTCGTTCGTGCGGTGCAGCAGCTGCGGCAGATGCGCGTGGGGTGGGGAGAGGGAGCCCACGAGTTCTTTATGTAATTCAAGGTGTGGAGTCCTACCTGCCTCCGAGCCCCAGGCCGGGCCCCGCGGTTGGGTGGAGGGGGCTGGGCGCGGAGTCCCAGGTTGGTGTCTGGACTTGGGAAAATGCCGCCAGTGTACTGGCGTTATGCGATTTTCCGACCGCCCCCAGTCAATAGCGGTCACAACAGTGGCAGCTAAAATTTGTGTTTAGCTCAGGGGCTTTGCGTGGGTCATCCTCACCGCAGCCCTAAGAGTTAGTACTCTTATTGTTCCCACTTTGGGGATGCGAAACCGACATCCAGAGAGGTCAAGTAACTTGCCCAAGGCTACACAGCCAGTGAGGTGGGCTAGGGTTTTAAAGCCAGGTTTCACCGCTTAACCTTTGCACAAAGCCGCTCCCTGGGCATCCTGTTCCTCTCAGGGAGCTCAGAAGCCTGGATTTATGCTCCAGAACACCAGTGCCTGAGCTCCTTTTGGTCCATTTCAGATAGCCATCCGCGCTTGTTTCCTTGGCTTCGTCTTTGGCTGCGGAGTGCTGCTCAGTCTTAGCCAGTCTTCTTGGAATCACTTTGGCTGGTAAGAAGTACTCGGGATTAATGGTTTTGGGGAGAGGGTGGAAGGGTCAGAAGATCCAGTGGCGAGTCTCTGTTTAGGGTTCTATGGAAATAAGGTCTCCAGTCCCCACCTTTATCACTGCTCATGACCCTGACAAGTGCCCCATCCACAGCTACTGTCCCTCCCCAGGTGGGATCGAGAGGCTCAAAGATGGGGAAGGGAAAGGCTCCAGCTTGCCTTTACAGGCCTTTTCCTTCTCTAGCTTCTGTCAGGTCACATCTAGTGCATCCCCCACGGCCAGTGTAAGATTTTTCCCTACACTATGATTTCAATCCCTTGAGCCTTCTAGTCGCTGACCTGGATATGAACCAGTGGCTGCCAGGTAAAAAGCTTTAGCTCCTATTCTCATACTCTGAGCCATCTAATCCTCCTTTGCTGGAATTATTTCAGTTTTGTGGAACTTGTGTCCGACGTTATTTTGATATTTCCCTCTTATGTGTTTTACCATGTGTGGGGTCATTTTTGAGGGACCTTCCTAACCCATGTTTTTTGGGTTTTTCTTTTGTATATGGCATTCAAAAATGTAGTCCCTTTAAAACCCCACACTCCACAAACCTGAGGGCAGACTGCAATATGGGCATCCGATGTGTACTCTCAGACAGGTGACCATAGGTATTTCATGGAGATGCAGGAACAGTTCAGCAGACCTAGCTCTGTTCTTTGACTGATGGCCCTCTGATTCCATTGTGCTGATGTACTGCTCTTTCTGTTTTTAAATAGGTACATGTGCTCCCTGTCATTATTCCACTATTCTGAATACTTGGTGACCGCAGTCAATAACCCCAAGAGTCTGTCCCTGGATTCCTTCCTCCTGAATCACAGTTTGGAGTATACCGTAGCTGCCCTCTCTTCTTGGATTGAGTTCACACTTGAAAATATCTTTTGGCCAGGTTAGTGTGCCCTACTGTCTCCTTCTGGAGGGGGTGTTTCCCCCAGGCCTCTATCCTCATGAACTATTTATAAAGGATGAGTTCTGCTCATGCTTTCCGCTTTAGGGTTTTAGACTGAAGGAGTGTTGACCTTTGGCTTTAAACTTTGCATAATGTTGTGCACTATTTAATGAGTTCTCAGCCCTTGGTGGTTAACTCTTAGTTTTACAGTGAGAGGAGATTTGGATGTATTCACTTTGTGTTTCTTGAGAAATTTCACATGAAGAGTTTATCAGCAAAAAACCTCTGCATCTGGAACCTACTCTGAAATTGAACTTCCTACAATAAATGAAATAAATGTGCACAGCCCCCAGGGTTCTGTACAGGACCAGGCCTGAAAACTCTGACCCCCTTGACTTCACTCACCTGTTGACTTTAAGTGAGGGACCTGAGCGGGGTCAGGGGGGACATGAACCAGCAAGCCCATCAGTTCTAGGGGCAGGGGGCTTCTTTATCATGACACTCTCATTGGACTGTTGGAACTTTACAGTAAGTGGGCAAACAGCACAATGTTTGGGGCAGTGTGTTTGTGTACAATTAAGTGTTCACGTGTTGAGGCTGAATGCTGAGCGCCCACCAGCATGCTCTCTAATGATTCTGTCTTTGGACAAACAGGTTAATTTTTTTGAGGAGCAAGAAGGGGGCCTCACTGGTCCCGTTGTTCCCTTTCTGATTGCCGCCGGCGTCTTTCCCCTGCAGAACTGAAGCAGATCACCTGGCTCAGTGCCACTGGCTTGCTGATGGTGGTCTTTGGAGAATGTCTGAGGAAAGCGGCCATGTTCACAGCTGGTTCCAATTTCAACCACGTGGTGCAGAATGAAAAGTCAGACACGCACACCTTGGTGACGAGCGGCGTGTACGCTTGGTTCCGGCACCCGTCCTATGTAGGGTGGTTTTACTGGAGTATTGGAACCCAGGTATGAGATCCGTAGGAGATTGGTCTCCTTTAACTAATTTACTTTCCTTCTCCCCCCCCTCCCTCCTTCCTTCCTTGTTTTAAAAATTGAGATATAATTCACATACCACAAAATTCGCCTTTTTAAAGCGTTCAGGTCCGTGGTTTTTAGTATATTCACAAAGTTATGAGACTCTTTTGATTTTAATACAAGTTTCAAGTGGTAATTAATTTAAAATCAAGAATTTGGAGGACAGATTTAGTCCTCTGTGTTTTTTTTTACTATGTCCCTAAAATCTGGGTGTCCTAAAGTTAAACCCTGGGTGACTCCAGGAGCTGCAACCCCATCTGCCTGCCCCCTTCTCTCACTTGGATCTGCAGCTCCCCAGGGGCTGAGGTCAGAGATGGGCTTTGGGGAGGGAGAGTCCCCTGCCAGTCATGTGGTGGCTTAGCGGATTTCCACCAGCGCTCGGTGTTAATGAGGCCAAGGTCAGGGGTGAGGTTTGATGGTGAATGCCTGGCTTTGTCCTGACCTGGGCTGTGTGCTGCACCTTCCTTTCCTGACAGTTGTCTCTGGAATCTGTACTCTTAGTCCTAGAAGGACTTGGCCAGAGGATGTGAACAGTAGTATATGGACAGTTTGTCTCCTTTTTGGGGAAATAAGTCAGGGCCCCCAGGCATCCCACCGACAATGCGTTGTCCTTTGGGTCTCTCTGGAGACGCCCCTGGTGTAGTAGGGGCAGGTTGTGCATGGGGTTGCTTTTTTTTAGACTTGTGTTTCTGAAACAAATGAAACTACCACATTCACAGTCACATTCCCTGAGAACAAAGTGATTATAGTTGAATAACGTATTTTGTCATAAATACTTAGTATCGAAGGGCTTGAGGCCTATAGGGCTTTTCTTTTCCCACCTCACACCTTTGACCAGCACACATGGGCATGTAAACAAACCAAGCCTTTCATGGAACAGTACTTACCCTGCTGGGTGCAAAACACTCTTTTGTAAAGCTGTTTGTAGTCCACTGACTGGATTCAGGGCTCAGTTGCAGGCCGAGGCTGCGACTGGAAAACCGTGCTGTAGGGGACGCTGAGAGAGCTGGCCAGGGCCATCCCTGGCTCTGACTTGCTGCTTGACTTCTCTTTCCTCACACTGCGTAAAGTGGGGGTGATAGCAAAACTCCCCCAAAGGTTTGCTGAAGGGTTCAATGGCTTAGTGGTTTCAAAGGGCTTAGCACAGTGCTAGGAACCTGTGAACCCTCGATGAATGTGATCGAGAAGGAGCAACTGAAGGTGTGCGCCCGGTTCTCTAGGTGCAAGAGGCCTTGGGGAACGAGACACCTGTATGGGAGGCAGTGGGCAGGAATGGGCCAGTGGGATCTTTGAGCAGATGGGAAGTTTCCTGGAAGAGCTGGGGCATGCTTTTGACCTGGGGGAACTGTTTGGCTATGTGGGGAAGACATCCTGAAAAACTGGAAAAATCATATGAACGAGGAGGGAAGAGGTAGAGAGAACACAGTCAGGGGAAGGAGGGGGGGGCTGGACGAAGTGGGCCTGCTCGCGGCTCTGAGATCTGGGCTAAGGAGGTGGGACTCCGGCTAAGGATTCACACGCGGAGGTGCTGCCACCACCCTGACCCGAGTGATGAAATCCAAAAGGATGATCTTTCCTTTTAATTTTTAACTTTTATCTCATATAAAAGCAGCAACAATAAAAAGGGTATGGGGAAAAAAGCTCCAGTGCTGAGTTTTTAGTTCTAATGTGAAAGCAATGGTGTGTCTTCAGTCCCCTTCCGTGGTAGACTAGAGATGCCCTGGCTCTCCAGGGCCCTAAGAGCACTTCAGGAGAGTCTCGTGGGCTCTTGGCATGGAAATCCTCCGTGGGTGTCAGAGGGAAACAGGTGTGCGTTAAAATGCAGGGTATCAGGTCCATGCTCACCCAGCCAGCTTCATCTCCCTGTTGTTTCTCTTTGTCAGGTGATGCTTTGCAACCCAATCTGTGGTGTGGGCTATGCTCTGACAGTTTGGCGGTTTTTCCGAGATCGAATAGAAGAAGAAGAAATCTCACTAATTCACTTTTTTGGAGAGGAGTACCTGGAGTATAAAAAGAGGGTGCCCACAGGCCTGCCTTTCATAAAGGGAGTCAAGGTGGAGCTATGACGGGGGGCCACAGGGCCCCTGACTCTGTGCAGCCTGGGAAGAGACTGCCCCCAGTCAGCCACTCTGGGGTGGATTTTCTCAACCTTTTTCTATGTTATCAGTTACTCTTCTGGAATGTCACTTGAGACTGAGTGGTCAGCAGGCCTTAGGACACAGGGCCCAACAGAGCCGATTCTTCTCGTGCTGCGTCAAGGTAGGATGCAGATTAAAGCTGAACAAGGAGCAAACAAGAGCAATATTCAACAGTGCCCCTTCAGAGCCGACCCGGCGGGGAACCAGGCAGCCCCAGGCCCCACGAGGAGAGGAGTGGGCAGAGGTGGGCTCACAGCTTGTTAGCATTAGAAATACATTTAAAATCTCTGAATTAACAAAAACCAACAGCACAGCTTTAACCTCTTTATTTCTGTCCTGACATGCATAATCATCTATACAAATTTAAAGATACTTCCTTCTAGGATGCTTTGGCTTTTCCCATATTTACTCGTATTTACATTTCTATTTTTTTATAATGGCAGTGTCAGTTCAAAGGGGGCTCATTTGAAAAGTGTTTTTTTAGCTCCAGCTTTTATTTGGCAGCAAGTAAGCATAGAACACCTTAAGGCAGTTTGCTGGTGTGGCCCTTGTTACAAGTTCCTGCCACACGGCAGCCCAGGCCAGGAGGATGGGAGCTCCCTTCAGGCTTTCCTGGGATGTTGGCTCCTGCTTTTTTCCCAAGAGGGGCCGTTACTATACAGGTGTTTCAACGGCGTGTCCTTTTCCCCTCCTTGAACACGTATCTTTTACTGACCGCCTGTTTGATGTGAGGCCTTGTTAAAAGCCAAGAAATGCTCCTCTCCGTTTAGTTGGGATTTTATTCTCATTTTGCCATAACTCATATTTTTGTGATTCAATTTAAATCAGTTAACTACATTTTCTATATTCTGTTCTCAAAATTCTGTTATCCCTAATGCTGTTTCAAACTGTCTTTTTCAAAGGGGTTACAGCGTATACAACTACAAATTCAAGCAGATCACCCCATAACAGTAGTCTTACACAGAGGAAACGATCCCAGCTGAGATTCAGCCAGTGTTTTGTTTCAAGTTTGGGGAGTGTTGGCTTTATGAGTCCAACAGATGCGCTTTAAGAGGTGAGACACTCGCTCCACCCTGGAATAGATCAGGAGCTTGGGCTCCATGTGGAATCCTTCCGTTCCGTTCTGCGGTGGCGCTACCGAAGCATGAATGTGAAGGTGGCCTGGTCTCATGGCCGCCACGAGGCTCGCGAGGAGCCGCTGAAACCTTTCTGTGCCTAGATGTCCCCATCTGTCAAATGGGGCTGATACCACCTACCTCACAGGGGTGTTGTGAGGATTTAGAAGAGCAACGTCAGACGTTTCTAATACTTGGACAAAAGATATGACATCATGCACCCTCTGCTGTGGAGCCATCACATGAAAGCAGGGAGGCGTAGGGTTAACTGTACCAGATCCCTAAAATGGATGTTCCGAAGAGCATTCTACAAACTCAGAAATATCACTTATTTCTAGATATCATTGCTTAATCCGTTTTTTCATTATTATATATATGCCAAAGTGTTTTACGGGTTCATTGAACATTGGTGTGAACTTGCCGATGTGGAACTGGACAGATTGACCGCCTGCCCTCAGTGCCGTCTGGCGGTGGGACTCAGGAGGCTGGAGCCCCCCGCAGCGTGTCTTTGGAGTGAGCACTCCCCGGTAGCACATTTACAGGTTCTACTTCTCTTTGGGAACTGAAGCTGAATCAGTTCTAGACTTGTGTTATAAACCATGCTTAGCGATGCAAACTCCCTTTAGGATTGCAGACACAGAGGGTGTGGCTGGGGTGCTGGCAGCCATCCCCAACTCTTTGAGGGGTTCTCTCCTGCATCCAGCAGGGTTGCACCGACCTGCATTCCCCCTTAGGGCTGGGGTCTTTTTGATTGACAGAGACCAGCTGATAAGCAGCCCCTTGTTTTGAGGTGGTAACCTTGGGGGTGTTGACATCTGACGATCTGTACCTCCCTCACCCATCAGAGTCCAGGCAGCTCACCTTCATACCAGGCCCGTGGGCTCACCTGAGCCCAGAAGGCAGGTCTGCGTGTTTCCCAGTGAGGTGCTGCTGGCCCACCACCTGGAACTCGATGTTTTATTCTGCTCTGCTTTAGTGAGTAATTCCATGGGGGAAGGTGGGGAGGGGGCATGCAACCCTAATCTGCAAGCCCAGGGCAGAAGCCACCAATTATTTGGGGATAAAAGATGAAATATCTAAGGGCTGGGATTCAGCAAGCGATTGCCTTTCATCTCCTACTGTGATCTTCAGATTATTTTTAACTTTATAAATTTAGCAGAGACAGCATGCAGCAGAGAATCAGGTTAATGAGGCAGTGGCTTGTCAGGTAGTCACTGTAAGGGCTGTACCACCAGTTTCCTCAAATTAAGAAGCTGTCGGGAGATTCCTTCTTCCATTGCCGGTTTTAAATGGAGAGTCGTAAATGGAAACGGGTACTGCACAGACCAAAGCTACTCTGAAACAGCATAAAATGAAACACTTCATGGGGATTTGCAGGTTGATGCTGAGCTGGGCAGTTTATAGAGGGGAGTGGGATGAGTCTCGGCAGGAAGAAAGCAGAGCGCAGTGTACCCAACCACCCCTTGGTAGGAATTGTTTCTAAAGCCTCAAAAAGGAACTTTATTAAGCCCTTCCACTTATTTATAACAATGAGAACTGACATGATAGGTGAAAGTATTCCTAAATCACTAAGCTCTTTTGATATCTTAGGCTCAATAAGGTCTCAGCCACCACTCATTGGGTGGCAGTCCTCTACAGTAGGTACAGAAAACCACTCCCTGCTCTGCACTTCTTACTGCCTTTGATAGTCGTGACATCCCACTGCCTTTTGCTTTTGTAGTGGTTTGGCAAAATCAGAAGCCCTCAGCATCTCTGTCATTGCGGGAAACACTTCTCTTTGTGCTTGTTGCCTTGTGGGATTGGAAGACCCAACCGTCCCGAGGGGCCCCAAGCACTGGTTCTCAAGGGAGACCGTCCCCTAGCAAGGAAAGTCACTTAGTGGAGTCATTATACTATTCTCTTTTTACATGCAGAAATGTTTAAATACTTAAAATTGGATTTTTCTTTCACAGATACCGATTATCCTTTCCCATGAAATAAAACTACTTGATTTCACGATGAACAATAGTGTGATTGTGTGGGGTGGAAAACGCATAAGATCATGGCTTCTGGATAAGAAACTTCCAGAACCTATAGCCTGAAACCAGGTGTATTTTACCTACTCAAACCTTCTGTCCAGTTCTGCGCTCCTCCCTCTAACCAGTGTGGTGGTAAATTCCCTTTGTCCTTTACCCCCGTGGAAGCTGCCCGTGCTTGGGAGTGATCTGCAGAGTCTCCGGAGCAGGTGAGGAGGTGTCGGACGTTGCGGAAACTCTCCGGGGCCACCCAGCTCCCGGAAGCCATTCGCCGTGTGAACCGCTGAACGAAGTGGGATGTCTGCTTAAAATGTGACTCTGGGCATCGTTTTGCCTCCACAACTTTTAAAATCTTAGCTCTTGCCGGTTGGTTTTCTTTTAAGGATATGTTGAGTCCCTCCCAATAAAGGGTACTGTGTAGGAGTGGGGAATATGGAAAACTGCTAGAAACAAAATTTCTGCTGGATGGTGCTTTCATATTATCAGCAGCAGGTGACCCCATGAGGGAAACAGTAGTTGGGGAAAGGAGTGGAGAAGGTGTGGAGCCACCGTCTCCTGCCAGCAGCTGGCGGGGTGCCTGGCCTCCGCCAGAGCTCAGCCGTGCTGAGAGGGAGGATAGCTGGAGTGAAGGTTCTTTGCCCTTTTGCTGAGTCAGGGCTCCAATTACAGGGTGGAACTTTCCGGTGACACCAGGTTAACCATAGGCTGCGATTCAAGAGAAGCAGGAATCTCGTGGCAGGGAAGGTGTAATGCCAAGGGGGAGTCTTGTTATCTAAAACGTCAAACAAAAACTTGAAGGGACCACACAGATGACCCCAGCACAGGGCCTGGCACACACTCAAAAATGGACGCTGAATGAATGAATGATTTTAGAAAACACCCTCTGTTTAAGGCTGGCTGTTCATTATTTAGCGTTTTCCTTTTGGAGTGGGTAGGATGGTCCCCAGGTCACCACGATCAGGACCAGACATCATTGGCACATGGACAGAGGAAAAGGCCAGGCCTAGCCAGGGGATCCAGAATTACCATCTGCCAGAGAGTTTCTGGGCTTTCCTGTTGATAAACGATTACCCTTTAAAGAAATAACCACAACAGGAAGGAAACCTTTCTTACACACCCTGGCCCAGGTGTGTGTGTGTCCTAAGGTGCCCCGCCCACTTGGGACTGGGCCTGTCTGTTAAGTTGGGTGCTCCTTCCGCGCGGGTCCAGCACCCCCGTTTTTCTGTTTGGGTCTGTGATGATCCCTGCTTTTCGGCAGTGGCTCTTCTGTGAGGCTGGTCAGAGTCCAGCTGTTTCCTTTCGGCTCCGATGTCTTCTCTCTCTTTTCTGGGACACCTGCTGGGTCATTCCTGAAGGGACAGTTGAAGGTGGATTATCCCCCCCCCCCCCCCCCAGTTTTACTGTATCTCAGCACTAAAACCCACAGGGGCACAGGCTCCCGGAACGGAAAGCCTTCCTAGAAGGCCACAGTGGGTGGCCATCTCATCCCTGACATCAGAGGCACTCCCTGGAGATGGTCTTCAGTGCCAGATCGTCGGAAGTTGCAACTTACAGCAACAACGAGCTTTGAATTAAAGCACTGACTGTCGTGCAAGGGAGGGTATGGCTGGTTTCTGCTCTGTCACCAACTGCTTTGTGACCCTAAACGGTGAGCTGCCGGCTTTATCGCCCTACAGTTCTGTTCTCTGCCCCCCAATTAACACGCTTTCCTGAGAGCAGAATACTAAAAGATCAGCTGGCGACAGCCATGTATCTGTTCTGCAATTTTTTTTCTTTCTCCAGCAAGTATTTTGGCAAACACCGTGGTTCCAATTAATAGTAATCTTCTCACACCAAGAAATAATCCGCAGACACCTTCTGTCATTTGCGTGAATTTGAGACACACGGTGTAAGTGGCTAAGAGCCGGTCTGTGGCATCCGTAGCTCGGCAGCATGAGTGAATGCTGGCAGTGGTCATGGCTATTTAATAATTATGAAATGTTGGTCATGTCTGGTGAACTCTCATCTTGCTTATACCTGCTTTAAATCCTCATCCAGACGAAGACCCTCTCTGGCCCCTTATTTTACAAATGGAGGCCCAGCCAGGTTATAGAGTACGTCAGCAGCAAACTGGGACCAGAGAGGAAAATAAAACCCTTGCTCTGTCTTGGTTGTGCATATGTCTCTGAAACTAAAACCTGTGCTCACTCTCAGGCTGGAAAGACTTGACTTACCTGGCCTGGGTTTCACCGTTCATGCCATCGTCATACATGTTCTGTAGATTCTCTGACTGTTCATCAGCAGGTGTTTGAAACCTGGACGAGAGAAGGCGGTTACTGGGAATCCTGCAGGCAGCAGAGCCAGCTCGGCTGCATGCCCTTAAGCTTATGCTTTGCACAAGAACCAAACTTAAGCAAACACTCAAGGTCCTACCCAGCCCTGCGTTTGCTCATTCCTCAATCATTTCCCGAGGTCCAGCAGTCCGCTGGGGACAGGGGCTGTGGACATGAGAGGCCAGGACCCTGCTGTCACGGCTGGGGGGGGGACACAATGCCAGGCAGGGTGAGTTGACAGCCACCACGAGTGGGGACCTGACTTAAATGGGGGGAGGGGCCTGCCTGACGACAGCCCCCCCATGACAATCTGAAGCCCTGAAGTGGGAGCCAGCCTGGCTGCTTTGGGGAACTGAAAGCTATCATGACTGGGGTGTTGTGAGGGCCAGTGTGACCCGAGAGGTGGGCAGGGAGGGTCCCTGAAAGGGCTGTTAGGCTACAGTGTGATGGGAAGAATCGGATTTAAAGGTCACCAGCTGTGTGACATGCTGGAGGAGCCACTGAGGACAGATGATGGTGGCCTGGATGACAAGGGAACAGTGGAGCCCAAAGTGGGTGGACTGGGTTAGTGGGAGCGAGTCTCCAGGCCTTTGGGATGGGAAAAAGAAGGGATATAGGATGTCTTCCATGCTTTTTTTTTTTCTTCTTTAAACTTTCCATTTTGAAATACCCTCAAACTCACAGGACTTACAAAAATAATTAAAACCTTATACAGAGAACCCCTAGACACCCCCATCTCCCAGACACCCAGATCCACCAACATCAACACTTTGCCACATTTGCTGCATTACTCCATCCACCTGTCTGTCCATCTGTCCCGTCTATCAGTCCATTCTCCAGACACTCGTGTGCAGGCTGCCCCCACCAGGCACCCTGAACACTCAACACTGCACATCTAAGAACAGGGACACCTGCCGTGCAGCCACCTAAGTGCAGCCGTGGTCTCCAAGGTTTTCACACTTGAGCAATTGGGTGACTGGAGCTGAGGGAGCCCAGAGCACGTGTTTGGGGCAGGAAGTGAAGAGGTCTGTTTGGCCACTGTTGGATTTGAGATGCCTGTTGACATCCAAGTTGAGACACCCATTATTGGAGAGAGTTCTGGTGCCCAGGAGAGCACGGTGCCGGAGAGAGGGGTCTGGGAGTCGCCTGTGCCTAACTGGGGTTTTAAAGCCAAGGTGTTGGAGAGTATAGGATGAGAAGGGTGCCAAGGATTGGGCCCAGGGAAAGAAACATTTGGGCACGAAGCCAAGGAGGCAGAGCCAGCCAGGGGCAAGGAAAAAGGAAATGGGCGTGGGGAGTCTCAGAAGCAAGAGAAAAGGGTGAAGAACGGGGGTGTGGGCCCCACTTGCTGCTGCTGAGAGGCCAAATGAGGTGGCTCCGATTTGGCTGAGTGGCCGCTGATGACCCGAACGAGATGAGTGGGGGTGGGGCAGCAGTCAGAAAGGGTTGAGGAGGAAGTGAGAGGCAAGGAAGCAGAGACGGAATCTACAAACTGGAAAGCGGTGCCACTAAGAGGAGCAGAGATCTCTTTTCCCCTTGCCTCGACCTCCAGGAGCTGCGTCTCCAGCCTGAGCAGATGGCACTTCACAGCAGAGAGTGGCTCTGCCAGGCTGCTGCCCCACACGGGCAGGGGCCCACTACTCCAGGCAAACTTCTCGCTGAGGCGGAGCACACAGCAGGAAAAGTGCGCGTGGTAAGAGGGCGGCTTGATACATTTTCCTGTGGAATCAGCACCCGGGTCAAGAAACAGCCTCATCCCAGGGTCCCTGTCGTGCCCGCTCCACTCCTACTTCCCCAGGAGCAGGCTGACCGAGCACCAGGGGTCAGTTTTGCCTGTTTTTGAGGTTTTATAAATGGAGTCATACTACTTTGAATGTTGGCTTAGGAGCCTTGTAGAGGAAACACTGCAACTAGCTTTAGTTAGGTAGAGATTTAATCAAAATTGTGCAGAAAGTCTGAGGAGTGTAACCTCTTGGTGTGACCTGTTAAAATGGTCACTTGAAAGGCAGTTTGGGGTTAATACGGCTGATGGAACAGACACAGACACCCTGCCTTCCCTTCTTCAAACTCACTGAAACTCTCTAAAGGGGCCAAAACAAACAACAAGGAGAAAACCTCTCCAGACTGAGAACAGGAGAAGAGATGGGGACACCAAAATTTTGGAGGCTGGAGAGCATGTGGACAAGTGGTGACGAATTTAGCAGCCCTGAGAAACCTGAGTTCCAACTCGGCAGGGGGAGAAGCGGAGGGCCACCCAGTTCACACCACAGGGTCCTTAGAAGGCTCTGGAACTAGCAGCACTGTGGCCTCTGTGACAGGGAGGGTGGGGCTAAAATATGGGGTGAGGGTCAAGGTCCTCCACCTCTGGCAGCCACCCTGCTCTGATCCCGGCAGAGGGTTAGTCTCTGGAAAGGGTAAAACATGCAGTTGAGAACTGCTCTGAAAACGAGAAAATTAAGTATGCCTATGAACACTTCATCCAGTGACCTTCCAGGAAGCAAACTGGGAAAGAAGCTAAGACTGAAGTTGAGGCTTTCACAGAACACTCACCCACCCAAGCCCCCTACTGGGAGGAACCACCCACCTGCTCAGAGATTCCTGCCTGCCTTTTTGCTACCCGCCCCCTGCTCCCTGCTCCCTGCTCCCATACTGTCCCGATACAAGCACACCATCCAGGATTACCTGACATCTGAGAAAAGCCTTTAACATGGAAGATAGAATCCTAAATAAACCAGCAAACAAGTAATTTGGGGGTTTGAAATAGAGACTTCAGGGAGAAGAAAACTTCCGAAAGAGAAAAAGAGAAAAAGACACACCTATAGACAGCTTCAGAGACATAAGCTATTCCATCCATGAAACAAGAACAGGATGCTATGGGAAAAGGACTGTCAGGGTGCAAGAGAAAGCTCTTGGAAATTAAAAACAAGATACTAGAAATGAACAATTCTCAAAGGGCTGGAAGATAAAGTGAGGAAAGCTCCCAGAAAATATAGCAAAACAAAACAAAACAAACAAAAACAAAGAAATGGAAAATAGAACAGAAAAGGTAATTTAGAAAGCCAGCCCAGGAGTGCCAATATCCAATAATAGGAATTGCAGAAAGAGAAAGAGTAAAGAATCAATTAACTAGTTCAAACAATATACGCCAAAGCTGAAGGACATTAATTTCCATATGGGCAAAGAATCCACCAGTACCCAACAAAATGGATGGAAATAGCCCCTCACCAATGTGAAATTTCTAAACACTGGGGGCAAAGAGAAGATTCTCCAGACTTCCAAAGAGAGTAAGCAGATCATGTGACCTGGGACTTCTCAACAACTTTGGAAGCTCAAGGCAATGGAAAAATGCCTTCAAAATTTTGAAGGAAAATGATTTCCAATCCAGAATTGGACACTCAGTGACTGACAAACCACCAGTCAAGTGTGAAAATAGAATAAAGACATTTTTCACACTTGCCCCGTCCAAAATAAAGCACCTCCCTTGCACCCTTTCTCAAGCTCCTGGGGGATGGGCTCCACCAAAACATGAAAGAGGAAACTGGGGTGAGGGTAATGGGAGATGAAATGCAGGAGCAAGGCAAATGGAATTCCCAGGGGGGGCTGGGGGAGAGCTGGGCTGACAGCTGTGCCCCAGTGAGGACCTGCCACCAAGATGGCTTTGCCACTGGAACACCTTTGGATGCCTGAGGACACAGTGCCGGCAGAGTCTTGTCTAGACTTGGCTTGGCTTAACCTCACCCCACTGTGTCCTGCTGCTTGCATCAGTGGGGACCCTTGTTATACCCCAAGCATCTTCTGCGTGGCCCTACTCCTGAGGGCTGGAAGGAGGCCAGAGTGTGGCCAAGGCAGAAATTCCGAGCACGCCCCTCACTGACGGCATTTGTGCTGGACACCCCTGGTTGGCCCCACGGTCCTGCCAGATGCCCTGGACCTGGTCCCCCGACTTCCCTGACAGGGCTTCCTCTGAACGTGGCACCTTTTGTGCACACGCATCCGCCCATGTCTCGGCTCCCACCTGGGCTCCAGCTGCTCCTTCACCTTGGCAATGGAGTGGATGTAGGGCATGATCTGCCTGGCGATGGTGCTCAGGTAGGCATTCTCCTGTCTCAGCTGGAGAAGGTCATGGAGCTGGGCTGGGGGCCAAGGTGGAGGGTTAGGTCTTGTCACCTTCAGCCTCTTCCCATCAAGCCTGGCGCCATCTAAATACCATGTCTATTCCAACTACTACCTATTTAATTATAGAGCAAGCCCTGGGTGAGGGTCCTGGGTCCTGACCTCAGATGTGGCATTTGGGGGAGCTCAGAGAACTAAGGGGATGAGAGGGGACAGTATCTGGCAGGTGGGTAATTCCATCTGTCCCCCCCAACCAGGTAGCCTGTGGGGTGGCTCAGACACAGCAGGTTCACTCAGCAGCCAGCGTCTGGGACACCTTCATAAATCTCCTGCTCCTTAGCCACTCGCTGATAGGATTCCTCCCAAATCTGAAAGAGAAGAGGGGGTCGGGTGTCAGACGTGGCAGTGAGTGGGAATTTCCCTCTGCGGCTTTTCTGTCCTCCCAGCTACTCGAGCCATTCAGCATCCCTGAGCTGGGTCCCGGCAGCAGCCTCCCTGGTGCCCAAACCTGCCACACCAGGGCCTCGTGGGCACCAGGCCAGGGTCCTCTCCCCCTGCCTTTTCCTGGGGGTAGTATCCCAGGTGTTTCTTGACAGCTGGGGCTGGAGGGCTCCATTGCATGACTGGAGTTGGGTTCCCCGGGAGGGGCTACCTCCTGGAAGAAGGTTCTTCGGGACTCCACGGAGGTGTACTCGGAGGCGATCTGCGCGTCCACCTGCAAAGACGCGTGGAGGATGTCATCCATAACCTCAGCCTTGATGAGCGAGTGGTGCTTGGTGAGGTCGCGGTGCAAGGCCTGCATCTGGTCCTTCAAGCTCTGCATCTCGGCCTGCAGGCTCTGCAGGGTGGGGGTGGGGGTGCGGTGGCTGGTTATGCTTCCAGCACTGGGGCCAGGACCACCAGATCTGCCCCTTCAGGTCCCCTGGAGGCAAGGAAGGGCTGGGACCCCTCTACCCTGCAGGTTCCTGGCCCCTCACCCGGTAGGAGTCCTCATAGTGGCGACAGTGCTCAGAGAAGGGTGTGTCCTCGCCCTCGGCCAGCAGGGCCTTAGTGCTGCTGGACCGGTGCAGCGTGGGCTTTTGGACAGGCGACCCCAACATCTTGCCCCCTGGAGAGGGGCAGCTGGGAGCCATCAGCACCTTGGGGCCTGAGCCCCCAGCCAGCCTGGGGAGACAGCCAGCCATACAGGTGGGGTGGGTGGGTGTGGGAGACCTTCCCTGCCCCCAGTGTCCAAGTCCCAGACAGCCCTGGGGGCTGCTCTGCTGGGTCACAGCTTCCTCAACCCTGACTCCACCCCAAAACCACCTGGAAATTCTGAAAAGCCCCCAAGTCCAGGCTGTACCCAAGACAGATTTTTTTTAATGCCCCTGGGTTGATGCCAATGTGCCCCCAAGGGCAAATTCAACCGGATGTCACCAGGACAGGTCCAGAGCAGGTGGTGTATTCACCCACCCACAGGCTGCCCCCTGGAAGTGTGGCCTGACGCCCAGGCTCCCCTGACTTGGTCTCTGCGGCCCTGACGCTGGGCCTTGAGTCCAGAAATGCTAGTTCAGGCCCCTTCCGGGGCCTCGGCTCTCCGGGCTGGGGCGCGAAGTGAGCCCCCACCCCCTCCGCGGGGCCTCCAGCTGTCCCTCCAGGCCCCAGGAGCCCGGGTTCCAGCTGGGATGGGGAGGGCGGAGCCGAGGGGGTGGGGGGCAGCCCCCTGCGTCCTCTCCGTTCTCCTCCAGCCAAGCCCCACGCGGTTTTGCCGCGGGCTTCCGGTCAGGGGCGTCCCCGACGGCCGCTTCCCGATTCGCCCTCCGCGTGGCCGTCGTTGGAGCCGCAGACGGCGCGCGGGGGCCTCAGAGGCGGGGAGATCCGAGCCCGGCTCCGGCAGGCACCTTCCCACGGCGCGCGGCCCTGCGCGGGGGTCCCGGCCCTGGCGCCCCGCCTCCTGCCGCCCGCCCCCTCGGTCCCGGGGAGGGAACGGGCGCCCCCGCTGCTCACGTGCCGGCGCCGCCCCCGACGGCCGCCGCCCGGCGCGGCCCCAGCCCCAGCAGCGGCTCCAGGCAGCGTGCGAACTCTGCGCGGTGGTCGCTGGCGATCTGGCGGCGGGACGGGGTCGTAAGGCCGCCTCCCCTGCCCCGGGGGACCCCGACCCCGGCTCCCCGGGTCGCCCGCGCACCTTGCTGCTCTGCGCCGGCCTCAGGCGATGCGGCCGCGTGACGACGCCCTGCAGCCTCGCCATCAGCTCCTGCGGCGGGCGGGGGGCGCTCAGGCCGGGGCGGGGGGCGAGCCGGGCGAAGGGGGGGCGGGGCGCGGTCCGCGAGGGCGAGCCGGTCTTCCACCCTTCCCCCGGGGAATGGTCCTAACCCCCAGACCCGGCGGCCCAGCTCTAGCAGACATTCGGCACTTCGGGGGAGCAGAGGCTGACGTCCCCTTGCAGGCTTCACTGTCGTTTTAAAAGGGGCTCAACTGACCCCTAAAGTTGCATAAAGGATGGAGCCGAGGAGGGGAAGGTCAGCCCAGAAGCCCCTGGTCCCACTTCCCTGTGTCAGGGGTCCACCGGGGAGGAGCGGGGTGGTTTCCAGGGGGAGGGGAGACCCTGCAAGAGCTGGGGGAACTCCTGGGGAGACTCACATAGCCCAGGTCCAGGAACTCGGCCTTGTTAGCCAGGCTGAGGAAGGATGAGCAGATGACCAGGTGAACCTGTGGGAGGGGACACTGCTCAGGCCTGGCCAGGGTGTGGGGGGAGC
This sequence comes from Choloepus didactylus, assembly GCF_015220235.1. Taxonomy (NCBI): domain Eukaryota; kingdom Metazoa; phylum Chordata; class Mammalia; order Pilosa; family Megalonychidae; genus Choloepus; species Choloepus didactylus. The sequence goes on from NC_051308.1 coordinate 243,481,079, forward strand.
CCTGGAACACCCCCCAGCTCCAGCCTCCTCACCTGCAGGGTGGGCAGCAGAGTGGCCAAGTGGGAAAGCTGCTCCTTGAAGGCTTTGTCCTTCTCTTCATACTGGCTGGGGGAGGGGCAGGCAGGCATGTCTCGAAGGGGAGGGCTGCCCAGCCCCACCTAGGGGGACCTCAGGACTGGGCATCCTGCTGCCAACATGAATGCCCATTCCTGTCACCCCTTCCCTGCAACCCGAGCCACTCTGCCCTCCTCAGCCCAGTGGAAGCTGGAATGTCTTGCTCCCCAGGGCAGGGCTTGCCTGGGCCAAGGCTCTGAGCTGGGTGTCTGGGTGCCAAGGGGCAGGGCAGGTGGCCCTGGCACTGCTTACCTCTGCACAGCCTGCAGCAGCAGCGCTTTTCTATCAGCCAGTTTCTCCTGGGAGAGAAGAGGCCTGTGGCACAGCAAGCCCAGCCTAGCCCTTCCGACGCTCTATCATGCTCCCACTCCACCAGGCCAGCCAGGCTCATCATCTCTCCAGACCCCCTTGCCCAGGAGGTGGGCCAGGGGCCTTTCTTCCTGCACCTGCTGCTGCCTGAGAGCCCCTTACCCTTATCCAATTAACTGTCCAGAAAGCCTTCCACCTCCCACCAGCCTAGGGCAAGCCCTGGGCTCAGCTCTGGAACATGCCTAGCTAGTAGACATTACTCCTAGAAAGTTGTTGCTTTGCTGCTCTACTAAACCGCAGGCTCCGAGAGGGCGTGGGGCCTGCCCTGAGTGTCTGGGGCACCCAGTCGTGGCCCACGAGGATCCGCAGCTGGAGGACCCTCCGCGAGCCCTCACCTGCATACTGCCGAACAGGGCGTGGATGGCGGCCTCCTCCTCCACCGCGCTGCGCCGCACCTCCTCCACCATGGCCTGCAGCAGCGCGATGGCCTCCCGCGTGGACGTCTGCAAGGCCTTCACGGCCTGGGGACAGGGCGGCCTCAGCCCCGCGGCGCGCCAGCGCGTCCCCAAATCCCGTCTCGGGCGCCCTGCTCTCACCAGCACAGCCTGCTCCAGTCGTTCACAGCCCTGCACGTAGGCAGATTCGAGGTCCACGCAGTGCGCCCGACTATCCCTGCGGGGGTGACCGCGCATGAGATCCGCTGCTGGCCGCCCCACCCAGCCCCCTCCGCTCCCGCCCCCTCTACCCACCCCTGCATGTCCCGGAAGCAGCGGATGCACAGCAGCGACTTCTTGTCGGTGGAGAACATAATGTAGGGCTCCGCGTGCAGCGCTGCAGCGGGGAAGGGGGCGGCGGTGAGGTCTCCTGCCACACCCCCAGCCACAGCCTCAGCTCCGGCTCCCCCCGTCGCACTCACGGCACTTCTGGAGCACGTCGCGACTGCGCTGTCCCAGAGCCACGATGTCGTGGCGCGCGAACATGCGCGCCCGGTGCGTCTCGTCGCGGCAGCGCGAGCACAGCGGCTGCCCGCACGTGTTGCAGAAGTACGTGGTCTCCGCGTCCTGCGGGCGGAGCGCGGGCTCAGCCGCTTCGCCGCGGGAAGTGCTACGGTCGCCGCCGCGTGTCCTTGCGCGCTATGGTCCCAGCCTGGGGCAGGGGCGCCGCTGAACCCGGCCCTACGCGCAGCGCTCTAATAACACCCAGCGCGCAGATGACACACTGAGACTGCGACAAGGTCTAGTAAGCAGCAAACACCCACAAGGGCTTGGGGAGGCCGTTTCAGGGGACGGGAGTGGCAGGGGAAGCAGAAGCTGCATTTGCACATTTTATTGACAACACAACCCAACTCAAGGCCCTCCTTGGCTTGCCCAGTAGCGCCAAGCAGTGGTCCTCAGTCTGGCCATCTGCATCACAGCCCCTTGGGGAGGGCATGGGGAGTGAGGGCCTAGAAAATTCCCTTCTCCAGATCAGTCCAGGGTGTGGGTTGCTTCCTGGCACAGACCCCAGCAGTAATGACAAAAATCTCAACTCCTCACCTTGGTTAAGTTCAAGGCCATTTCCTTAAGGGGCTCTCCTGGCCCCTAGCCCTTCACCTCCTGCTGATCAGCTCTGTACTTCCCCACACGATTCGCAGCCCTTGTCCAGCTTTACAGTAAACCCCTTCCAGCCTCCAAGGGCAGAGCTCCAGTTGCCCTTCACAGTCCAGCCTGAAGCCCCTCGCTTCTTGCTCTAGGGTCTTCCCTAGGCTCAGGGGCAGGAATGAACGTCCCCAATACATACCGTCCTTACTTCTTACCTAGGTAGCAAGGGACCCTCAAAGTGCTGGCCCAGGCTTGGGCCAGTTCACAACTCCACCTGAAGTTGGGGACCAGTAAGCTCTCCCCAAATGTGACCTAAATCACTTGTTCTAGGCCCCACCCCCCTTCCCCCACCCCTCCCCTCCCCTCCCCCTCCCCACCCCCTGCCCCCACCGCCCTTCCCCCACCCCTCCCCCTGCCCCCGCCCCTGCCTGCTTGCTGCACTCCAGGTCGCAGTTGGCGCAGCGCACCGCCTCCGCGCTGTCCGCGGAGCTGTCCACCAGGAACTGCAACAGCCGGTCCACGGGAGGGAGCCCGCTGGGGCCCTTCACCACTGTCTGGTGTCTGCGGAGACGCTGGGGACAGGATCCCGGCACCCCTTCCCCTCTCCCCCCACCACCCACATTCCAGCCTGGAGCTAAAAATAGCAACGGGAGATGGGATCCGCTATAAACATCGCAGCCTGGCTCACCCTGACCCAGTCCCCATTCCCACCCAGTCCCTGCGAGCCCTGTAGGGTCTGGGGTTGGCGACACCCCTGTTAAAGGCAGAAGCCGCGCTTCAACACCCTCTCACTGCATTGGGCAAATTTAGGCCCCCTCCCCCCACACAAGCACCCCCCCCCACAGGCCCTCCCCCCCACAGGCCCCCGGTAATGTGGTCCAGTCGGTTATGTTGACTCAAGACTTTCGCGAGTCACAAGCGAGTTACGGGGAGGGTCGTGACGCTCTGCTGAGCCCGGTGCCCTGGCAGCTCGGAATCGGGTACCCTGGCTCTAAACCCGCCTCTGCGCTCTGAGTTGTGTGAAAGGCTTTGGGCCGGTAAGGGCCCTTTACGCGCCTCAGTTAACCCGTCGGTAAAATGGGCTGGAGCCGCGAGTTCTAACGCGGACAACTATGGGCTGGTGCAGCCACTGACAGGCGACTCTGCCCCAGTCAGGGCCTGGCCTTCCCCGCACCTGGGTCCCCGTCCGGGCCTAGCCAACACCGGCTCCCGCGAGGTTGGTCTGTTGGGGCTCTGGGCACTCACTGGCACAGCGGGCAGGCGAGGCGGCCGTCGGTGGCGCGGCCGCGCAGGCAGCTGGCGCAGAAGTCGTGGAAGCAGTCCAGCAGGCACGGGCGCTCGTACTGTGCGTGGCACAGCGGGCACACGAGCGGGTGGCCGCTCGTGGTGTCCAGGGCGCTCGGGCCTTCCGGGGGCGCGAAGATCGCTCCTGACATCTCGGGACAGCGCAGGAAGGTGGCTGGGGGCGCGCACGGTGCCGGGCCCCTCTATCCGGGCGCCAGCTCCCTCCTACCTCTTTGGCCCGGCCGCGGCGCCTGCTTTGCTGGGATGGGACCCGAGGGGCGTCCGGCGGCGGTGAGGGGTAAGCCTCTACTGCGTCCCCGGGCAGGGGGTATGGGCCGGGAGGAGTGGGGAGGAGCCGGGCCTCCAGGGCACCCGTTAAGCGGGCACTTCCTCTTCAATGTCCAGTCCAGCCTCCCCCTGCCCCGACTCTGCCACCTCCCCTGACTCCCGCCGCAGGAATTCCCTGCACGGCGTCCTCTGGGTGACCCGAAGGCAACGCCCCTTCTGTGTCGGGCCACTTTCTCCAGCGCCGGCGGCTGCGCCCGCGGCTGATGACTCCCGCGGGTGGCGGGAACCGATCGCGGCGCTCGCGGGGGTCGCTGCGTGCCGCGTACAGGAGCCTCGGCGCCCGCGGGCTCCGGCCGAGGCCACCCCCCGCCCCGCCCCGGAGCAGGAGAGACGGAAACCCGGCGAGGGTCTGGGGGTCGGACTGGATTCCGCCCGGAATGGCAGAGTCCGCAGGAGCGCCTCGGAGAGTGGGGCTCGAGGTCCCCGGCTGTGGGGATCCCTCGAGAGGCCTCGGGGTGTAGCAGCCGTGGGCGAGGCCGGCTCGCTCCCGCCGGACTTGACTCCGGACGCAAGCCGGGTCCGGCGGCCCCATTTTCTCGATGGCCAATTGGGGGCGCCGGAGAGCAGTGGTCGCCCCTCCGCAGACCTCTCACCTTAAGGGGCGTTGGAATGTCAGCTCTGCCTTGGGCAGGTTGTGGACTCCTGGGCAAATTACCGACTTTTTCAGAGCCACAGAGCTGGGGCCTGCCTCTCAACATTGGGGTGACTTCAATGGAATAACGCCTGTGAAGTGCACGGCGCATACATGGCTTCCAATTAATTAAGCCCCCACCCCCTTCGCCGGCTGAGTTCGCAGAAGACGGGGATAGGGGAGGGGAGGCTCTGATCCTTTCCAGAAGAGCATCTCCCCCTGCCGTTCTTGGCCTGGCGAACGCTTGTCTATCCCAGTGTTGTTTTCTCCACAGAGCCCCTGTGTTTTACCCTAGGTCCGAGTTATCTGCTTCCTCCTCTGTAGATAACTGACACTGATCCCCAACTCCATGAAGGTAGGCCCTGTCGCAGCTCTTCTTGTAATGACAGAGTCAAGCACAGAGCCTGACCCACGGAAGGTGATCAATAAAGGTTTACTAATCAGTTAGGAAGAAACTAGGTGTTAATATTCGAGCTGGGTTTTGAAGGACGATCAGGAGTTTGCTGGGAGGAGAAGGAATCCTAGGCAGAAACTACCAGTTCTTGTAAGGACCCTGTCTAACCCTGGCTCCATTTGTACTCCAAATAACTCAGAAGAAAACGATGACCCGACCGAGGGCACTGGGAGGGGTTTGGGGCTGAGGGCCACAATAGGCGACCAGGGGCAGAGAGGGACATTGAGCTTGAGTCCCCAAAGGATGGGCAACCGAGACCGCCGAATTGGAACCTGCATTTTAACCAGATCGCCAGGTAATTCTTAACTACATGCAAGTTTGAGAAGTGGGAAACCTGGAGCTGGAAAGCTAGGAGCTGGTGATCATAGGGTGGGCTGCTTGAATTTGAGAATGTGGAGAGGTCCAACTGGAAGTGCGCCTTGCTGCAGTCAGAAGAGTAGCGATGGGAGACACAGACCTTTGGCATGAACTTCCATCTTTGGTAGAAAAGATTGAGGCCTGGGACTTAGGGATTTATAATCTAAATTTATAATCTATGGCCAGAAGGTGAGGACCTTACCAAGTGAGTGGGTTGGGATCCCATCCCACTAGTTTATAATTTGTGGTTTGGGCAATCTCCTTCCCCCCATTTTTTTTTTTTTTTTTTTCTTTCCAAGGATCTTCAAAAGTAGAGCCAAGCCCCCTATTGCTCTTTGGACTCGTCCTCAGTTTTCCTCCCCCTCTGATCATTTGTAATGGAACAGGCCATCCGCCTCCTTCCTGCCCCCTCGCCCCACTCCCAACCTCCTACCTGGGTTGAGACGGCCTTCATATTCAGGCCAAACAAATCGCTCACGATCGCACGGAAACAGCGACACTGCGGCGATCGAGGGGGCGTGGTTGAGCGGTTAGCCCCACCTGAACCGTGCGTGCTCTGCGCGCTGCGGTCTCTTTGCGTCTGCGTAGTTCGCCGAACTCCCTTTCTGCCTCCGCTGCCGCCATGGCGCCCGTGGTTAGTATGGCTCCGCGTGAGGCCTCTGCTCGGGGGAGGCACGTGGGCCTCGTCGACCCCGGGTCGTGTCCCGGCTCTCGAGGAGCGTCGTTCTGCAGCGTCCGGATGGGGCTGGGCCGGCAGGCCGAGCGGGGCGGGCCAGGGCCGCTGCCGGGCCCAGCACGTTGCGGGCGGAGGAGGCCGCGGCCTGACGCCGTGGGGCTCCGGGAGCTCTCTGAGGCCGCGGCTCGGGCTCGCGCCCCTGCCTGGGTCGGCAGCAAGCTGCGCGTGGAGGCTGCGGCCTGCGCGGGTCACTGGCCTTTGGAGTCCGGAGTGAGGCGCCCAGGGTCTGGGCCTGGTTACTCGCGCCGGCAGGGGCAAGAAGGAATCCTGCCATCCTTGGGAGCTGCGCATTCGGGAAGCCCAGGGACCAGGGGAAATGGTCCCCGAAAGGATGCCCTGGCCCGGCCACATGAGAGAAAAGGCCCGGGTTTGACGAGCTCTTTAGTGTCCCCGGAGGAAATAAGTTTCTCAAGGCGCAGCTCTGCAGATCTTTTTAGTGTAGGGCGAAAGCCCCCAATTCCTTTCTTTCTTTCCAAGATATGCCTGAAGATCGCTCTTGAGAAAAGTTGTTTTTCGGTGTTTCGAAACTTTCCCTTAGTGTTAGGACTCTGGTAGTTAACATTTCCGTTTGCCTTACTCTTTCTGCCTGGGTGGAGTTTTACATGCTTCTGTGTATTTGTATGCTTCTGGTTAAAAGCCCCGAGAGGAGGCATCAAGCCCACTGTCAGCGGGTCTTTTTACTTGCTGGTTTTATATTTCTCGGGCTGGATCTTAAAACCACCGTCCTGTAATTGGGAAGAGATGTGAAGGAAGAAAAAAAATCAGCGATTTTTGCAGGAGTTAAATGTTTGAGAAGCTAAGTCAATTAATTAAAGGGTTAAGGTGAAATAAAGGAAGGGAAGATGTGTTCTTGGAAAGGTGTATTTAGACTAAGCAAAACTTCAGAGTGGAAGTAAGGTAAGTGAATTTTCAACGGTTTTTGGAGTTTGTATATAGAAAGATTAGATTAAGGTAGTTTCTTCCTTAGAGTAAAGAAACTGGAACCTCCTAGGATGTGCCGTAACTGGTGATTTGGAAGTCCTGATTCATAGATTGAATGAACCAAAAAATCTGAAATTGTTGACAGCAGTGTTGTAATCAGCTTCCTTGTCCAAGCTGGGGCAGATAGGTGTGTCGCTAGAATACTGTGTAGCCACAGTTGCTGTTCCCGAGAAGGTGGGAGAGGTGAGGCAGGATTAAAGGAGAACAGCTAAAGTGCATCAGGACCAGACTCCAGAGCGTTAGGACAGGAATTGACTTTAGATTAAAATTGTTTTAGGTGTGCACAGCCTTTCTATGCCTGTGCCCTAATTCTGGAATAAGATTAGTAAGGAACTGTTCTTAAAACTGTATTTGGAAATTTTAGAACAAATTAAAGAAAATGTTCTTTTTTTAATGTGGGTCCTAAGCAAACAGGCCGTTATGTCCTTAGAGGTTGGGGAGCTTGGGAAATTTAAATGAGTCAAAAGTGATAAAACGATTTCCCCATCAAAATTGTACAACCCGAGACCCCTGAGCTTTCTAGAACAGCGTCTTCGTTGTCATCTTTATGCCACTGAAGGCAGAGCAAGATCTGGGCAAGGAAATACAACTCCACAGATGTTGTATTTGTGTGGGCTTTTACACCTGTATCAGTTTTGGTTTTGTGTGTTTTCTTAGAAAAAGCTTGTGGCGAAGGGGGGCAAAAAAAAGAAGCAGGTTCTGAAGTTCACCCTTGACTGCACCCACCCCGTAGAAGATGGAATCATGGACGCTGCCAATTTTGTAAGTTCTTTCCTTGACGCCACCCCTTACAGAGAAAGGAACCTTCCAAGACACTTAAGAAAACCTATTGGAGCACATTTCTGTTTTCGGGTTTACAGACAACACCACAGTTCTGTCTCCACTGTTAACTCTGAGAGCTTGGTCAGACCTTTCCCCACACCACCACCGAAAGTGTGCGCGACAGGGTTGTGAGGAACGAATGAGATGGACTTATAAATCCTTTAGCGTATTGTTGAGCACATAGGGGCTAGAGAACTAGCTTATTTTCTTACTTTGCTCTTCTTCTCTCCTTTCCTCTTTAGTTTCCAAAAACCATTTTACTTAAAAGTTACCAGGAAACAGGCAAAGTGTTCATTGGATTCAAAATCCCCTCGCACTTTGTCATGGGCCCCAGTGCTCTCAGCAGGGGCTGCTCATTTCTGGGCCTGCCTGCCTGGAGCATGGGAGAGAAGGCCCCATCTCCCGAGGCTTCCTTCCCATTTTATTAAGCATCTCAGCTACAGTGTTTACTGTTGCAGACTTGTAGTTGGAGTCTGGTTCTTTCAGCCTGGGCTCTGTACTAATGTTTGACCCTATATTTAGCCTTTTCCCCAACTCCTTCCTTGCAGCGTTTTGACTTTGCAACTTGATTTTGGTGTTTTACTCTTTATCCTCTAATAGTCCTGCTTGGTGAATTCAGACTTACTATTTGTATGCAGAAATCTCCTTACTTTTCACTTACTCTTCAGTCTCCAGGAAGTCAACTGTTGCCAAAGTCAGTATCATTACAACAAAAATAATTTTAAAGTAAGAAAAATGAAAGGCTTAACCTATGGCCACTAGTGCCACAGAAATAAACTCAAGTGACCTGTAGTTTGGTATCCTTATGATGTAGGTGCCTTTTGCATCCCTGTCTTAGGAGAAGTTCCTCAGTGGCTCCTTCCTTCTCTGTCAAGGCTCTGTGTCCAGGGACTTGGTGCTTTTCTCTGTGGCCTCTTTTCCCTCCTAACTTTTGTGACAGCTTCCAATTTGTGTTCTCCCCTGCCCCTTTCCTCTACATGCCACTGATCTGTGGATGTGGATGTCTTTCTCCTTCCAGATGCCTCTTCAGGGTAGAATACTTGAAAATTTGAATCACTCAATAATCTAAGATGCATTACTCAAGTTTTTTGACCTAATAACTACCCCATCAGCAGTTAACATTCTGTATTGGATTTCTAAAGCAGAGGCTTATAAGAATTTTGGGCTGCATGGGACTTCACATCATTGTAATAACAACAAAACTATGAAAACTTTCTCCTTTTTGGACAAAGACCCCTGAAGCCCGTGGAGTTGGATGACTTGCACAGGCTCCCTGAGGGGTCTGCTGAGGGTCCCCCTTGGGCTCCTGGATTACCGACCCTTCTGCTTGTTTGGCCCCTGAGCAGTTGGTCACTGTATGTTTTTGCTCCTTCTAGGTTGAAGACTTATTTTTTATTTCAGTGCTGAGAACGGGGCTTTGTACCCTGTAGATTCAGCAGTCTTGCAGCATGGGTTGCCTGAATCTCATAAAACATGGGCTCTGCATCTCCTCTCTGCTCTTTACCCTTTGACCCATGGGTACTTTGCTTGCTGAGCCTTCCATTTAGAGGTGTATTTGACCTCGTATGGAATCAGTCAAGTATGTTCGTGCTGGGATGTGGTATTCTTATATAATATCCATAAATAATAAATAAGATTACATAGTGCCGTTTTCTCTCTGCTATTCCTTGATTTCAGACCTTGTATTAATATAATAGCTAAAGATTTCTACTGTTCTTTAAAATATGGAACATTTAAAGAATACTCTTATCTGTTCAGCGTTAAAAGTATAAGAAAGTAAAATATTCTCATGAGGTGGGTTAAACCTGTCAATTCATTAATAGGTGAAATTAATGTCTACAGGAGCAGTTTCTTCAAGAAAGAATCAAAGTTAATGGAAAAGCTGGTAATCTCGGTGGAGGGGTGGTGACCATCGAAAGGAGCAAGAGCAAGATTACTGTAACCTCAGAGGTGCCTTTTTCCAAAAGGTAAGGGAGGCGGGTGTTGTTGGCGGGCACTGCAGCCCTGGGATTCCTGCCTGGGCCCTGAACAGACTGTTGTTGCCTGTGGTTGTCCTACTACATCTGTTAATTTCTGGAACAGTGCTCAGAGCAAAGGAGGAAGTGAATGAATGGATATTGTAATGGTAGTTAAAAGTATTCAATTTTTAGTAGTTTTTCTCTTTAATTTTGTCTTTCCTAAGCTAAAGTATTTCCAGCAGTAACACTGCTTAGACTTAATTAGACTGTGTTCTTAAAAGTAAACATTAGCTTCCTTTGCCTCTAGATTACAACAAAAAGCTTTTTTTTTTTTTAGCCCACGACTTTAATGCCATATAAACACTACTGTGGCTTTGAACGAGAGTCTGAATATCTCAGTTTCAGACTGAAGCCACTCCATTCTGTTCCTGGGGGCCCTCTGTCCCTTTCAAGATTGGCACAGTAATTCACCTGCCCTGCCCGTTATAGGTGGTGGTTTTGAGGATGAAGTTGAAACACTTTATAAGACACAAGAGAAATGCACTTGATAAGTTGCTAGAAATATCTAGCTGCTAGCCCAAGGCCTAGCTCATGTATAGGAAATTTTATTCATACTGAATCAGTCAAGTAGTGGGATGCTTTAAGGTATGTTGGGACAAATTGGCTATAGTTAAGACTTTGATTTTATTTTTAGCTATTATCGTTGGAGAGGCGATGTATTAGTCACCTGATTTCCTGTCAGGGCAACAGAACTGACAGGAGATACATACATATATGTAAATCAAATTTATAATGGGAATTGGCTAATGCAACTGTGGGGATCCACAAGCCTGAATTCCCTAGGGCAGGCCACAGGCTGGGACTCCAGTGAAGTTTTCCATGAACCCCTCAAGCAGCTGGCTGGCTGGATAGAGGTGGGAATTCTTCTCCCTGACTGCTAATGTTATCAGTGCTCCCTGTAAGGCCTTCCCTGATTGGATGATGTGCTCACGGCTGAGGGCCATCTCCTGTGTTGACTGCAGATGTAATCAGCCAGAGATGCAGTCAACTGATTAATGATTTAAATCCACGAAGTATCTGCACAGCCAGTGCTTGCTTGACCGAACAGCTGGACACCGTAACCTGGCCAAGTTGACCGATGAACTGAACTGTCACAGATGACTTTAAAGCTTAAGTGAAGTACTCACCATCTGAGTGGCTGCATCATTTATTTGCATACAGAGATTTGACAGAATAAGAGAGATGGATGAAACCATAGGACTTCCAAGGTATATAAAACTTGCAACTTGCTTGGTTTTAGCAGAGCCCATGGAGAATGTTCCGTAATCTTTCTTGACCTGTGTCCAAGTTGGCCAACTTAGTGAGAGAATGTCTTCTGACACATCTTACTTTAGTTTTAGCAGATTTTCTGTTTTTTACCCAGAGGAGAAGGGAAAGAGCCTTAATCTTTTATAACTTTATTTCTTGACCCATTTAGTTTCTAATGTAGAACTTCTGGCTTATTTCTGAACCTCTGCAGGTTTTTACCTAATACTTGCCTCAGCATTCTATTATGGAAATTTTCAGAAGACTAAAACTTGGATTAAAGTACAAGTATGATAGAAAAAAAAATAATGGTAGAAAAGAGTACTTTCTTTAAACAGAAGGACAGGATAAATTCATTTTTTATATAGGGAAAGTGTTTTAGAATTGAACTGAGACCTTTACATCTTTGTGAAGATGACTTGGCTGGCATGAGACTGTTAAGAGAATTCAGTTCTTGAAAATGTGAGTTTGCTAGTTTAATATTGGGGCACTTATTGATATGCCAGGGGTTTGTTTGCCATCTCATTTACTCCTTGTGGCAGTCTGAAGAGAAGGTAAGTAACCCTGTTCTCATTTTATAGTGGGAGAAACAGGTTTGGGAAGTAATGTGCCCAGCAGTGGGTCTGGTTGGCATCATATTCCTTCTACTGTTTATGGTTTTGGAACTTAAGCCAGAACGTCAGGGCCTTGTAGGCAAACAGATGAGTGAGGAAACAGGATCACAGGCTTTCTATAGTTAGGATGTGGGCACAAAAAGCCAGTTGCTGCCTTTACATAAAGAGTGAGTTTTCTAATGAGCAGTTTGCAGTGGTGATCTTTCAGTTCTCACCCAGGCCAAGGCAGCAGTTAGGCATATGGAGGAAGACATCTCTATGCTTGCCACGGACAGCCAGGTGAGCGTGTTGGCAGGGTGGGCACTTGGTCACCATCTGATGTGGGCGTCACATCGCACAAGTAAGTGTATGTAACACTGAAGAAGCAACGCAGACCCAGATGACCTCACAGGGAGCTTTGGAATCAGTGATGGATGTGAAGTACTCAGCGCTCCCTAGAAACACTGATTCTCCATAAACAGTATTAAGGCCGTGCTTAATTCTTAGGTCACTACCGCGAGAGCCTCCTCCAGGGCTTGTGGGTGTTTCCTGGTAATCGTCTAACGATCAACAGTTACATCTGCTTACCTGTCCTCATTTTTATTGCCAATTTAGATGAAATGTGGCTGATGGTGAAAGCATTAAAATAAAGCACTGGCCGGGTATATTTGCCACCTCTTTGCCATTTTTGAAGGGTGGGAAAATACCTGGAATTTTCATGATCTCAAATGTGGGTTTTATAAAATTAAAACATTTCAGAATGCAAGAAGGCCATCTGCTAGTGTAGTTCTCAAGTGTCCTTTCTCTGCAGGTATTTGAAATATCTCACCAAAAAATATTTGAAGAAGAATAATCTACGTGATTGGTTGCGCGTAGTTGCCAACAGCAAAGAAAGCTATGAATTACGCTACTTCCAGATCAACCAGGATGAAGAGGAGGAGGAAGATGAGGATTGAAACTCGCTTTTCCTGGAATGTTTTCTATGATTCCTTTAATAAAACTTGGGAAACCAAACGGTGGTGATCCTTGTATCTCTGCGCTGTGGATCGAACAGAACATTGGAAATCGTAGTAAAAGGGCTTCACTTGGGCTGCCACTCACTTAATTGTAATCAGAGGTTGTTGTTTTGTTTTTTTTTGTTTGTTTTTGCTTGAAAGTTTCTGTTCTAGTAGTCTTACCAAATAGAAAGACTACTTGAATGGAAGTGGTGATGGTTTGCGATTGAACCAGGAAGAGGGTGTGGAGGTGTCTGCTTCAGGTAGTCGTTATTTTATTTTGAAAGTGACTAGTGAGAAAATGGCAAGTGTCAATAAAAAGGGCAGGTTTCTGGGCAATTGTCTTTTTTCTAAATTACAAATTATTCAAAAAAAAAAAATTACAAATTATTCGATACTATTACATATGTTAATCCTTTTTCTTCCTATAGAAATAAGATGTGGTCCTTTAGAATTGCCACCTGTTCTACCGCTTTTGAGAAAAGGGTTTGGAGACTTGATTGTCAGCGTCCTAATCTGTACAAAAATGAATTTGTAAATAATCAGTTTCTGCAAGCCTTGGCTTTGCAACAAACCGTCCCTTTGGCATATCCAGCCAGAGGAGCAGAGAAGAGTAGCTGACCTTGCCGATGTGGATGTTGGAGTGGCTCAAAGTGGCTGAGGTTCTTTGATGCTGAGAGTTTAGGAGTCTTTTCATTGAGGGAGGGGCACAGAAGAGAAGTGATTGAGAAAAATTCATGCTGAGGACCTTCGAAAGACATTTTGAGATCCCAGGAAACAGTTGCTTCCATGCCATTTAGGCTGTGACTGGTTTTAATGTCAAGAAATGATGCTGCAAATTAATGTAAATAACCAAACTGAAAGTGTTCCTGCAAGATATTGGAGAAAAAGCCATATCTTGTCTCCTTGGGATTTTGTTGCCTTGTATTCAGAGATTAGAGAACTGAATGGTTATTAATGAGGCTGTAAAGATGTAATTGTGGCCGACTGAAAAGAGTGCTTGAGGATGGCTTTGAAAAGAGACCCTGATGCCTTGTGATGCCCATCTAAAAACTTCTAGACAATTCTGCAGAAATGTCTTCATTGTTTTATAATCGTGATGTGTAAAATTCATGTTTCTAGAGCGCTCACCTACAGCTAATTTCCACACTTGAGTGTCTTGTGATCTTCTCATTGCATAGCTGGAAATTAAATGTGCAAGTCCAACGTTGGCTCCAATTTGACATTTGGTACTCCTTGGATTGAATAGAGTATGTAGAAGCTTTCCAATTTCATTTGTGGTGAAGGCGCTAACATTTTCTATTTCTATGCAAATTTCTTGAAGCAGAATTGTTTGCACATTTCTCCTCTGCCCTGGCAGGAGGCAGGATTTTCTTTCAAACTTAACTGAGGCATCAGATGCTCTTGGGGGTGTTATCATGACTGTCTTTTGCTGTGACCATTCACTGGAGAAAGTTTGTGACTTGGGTTTGCAAATTTTGTTTATTGGTTGCATTAATGTTCCCATGTAGCAATTCTTCCTTTGGTTGTAAAAAATTAACCCTGGGCTGGAATTAGCATATCCTTTTTTTTTTTTTTAACTAAACTTGTCCCAGATTTAAAAACTTTTAGTAAAATCAAAGCTCATTGGTTTTTCTATGCCTTTTTGAACTCCTGTAATTGAGGGTTTTAATTACATTTTGTATTAAAGAGGGTGACACGTGGCTACAATTACTGTGCAAGCCTTTTTTTTTTCTCCCTAAGAATTGGCTTGTTAGTCTGTTTAGCAACAAAAATTTTGTCTTCACTAATGAATTGCTATACTAGCAGTGACTTGGGTTTTCATTAGGATTGAGAAGAACATGCGTCCCTCACTTGCATTTCCTCACCTTAGTTGTGCTCTTTTGCCTTAATTTAATGGGATTCTGGAGGTGGCCATAACCGAGCTCTCCATGTAGCGTTTCTTCAGGTCTAGAGCCTGGAGAATAATTTTGCAAGCCAGGGGCTGTTTCTTCTTGGGAGTATTTGGTGTTAACTTGCATTGCACTCGTTCCACTCAGCCGTGCTCGAGCCACAATTTAGACCTGTTTCCTTTGTGTCTGCCTTGTCTTGTGACTCACCTCCCCGATCTCAGAAAGGCACAGGGTGGGTCTTGGGGAGTTTCTAGCTGAGATTGGCATTTATTAACGTAATGAGGTAATGGCTGCAGTCTTGTCTTAGCTTCTGGTTGTCACAAGCACCATGTCTCCAGCTTGAGAGTGTGCAGCAAGAGATGGATAGATGACCTTATGCTAGGGTCTGCCCATTTTTAAAGGTCTGATATTTGCTGTTTTCCTTTTAAGAGCCTGAGAGCTCCCCCTTCCCTGGTGGCTTTGTTATTGGTGTAAGTGGTTTTCTTTTCTGAAGGGTCTTGACCTCATATCCCTTTGGAAACAGCCAAATGCTGTATGTAGTATGTGGGTCCTGGAATGCCAGGGTCACCGTTGACACTGGAAACTGCTGCCTGTCCCTAATTCTGGTATTTAGCCTTAATGCCCAGTGGTGCCTAGCATGGGGGTGTCAGAAATGTTTGTGTATCATGAACATGGGAAGTGTAGGACTTGGGGCATATCACATCAAAATTACAGAAGTGCTGAGATGCTGGGACCTCAGGCTTTTGGGGGGCACTTGATTTCTTGGAAGAAGGACCCAAATGAGGGGGGATAATGGGCCTTCCGGTAAGATCCCTGATAAACCAGGAGAGGTTTCAGCTGGGTGCTGGCCAACTGCCTGAAGCCATGGCAGCCCTTCCTCCACGTGACCCAGCCGCAGGCTCATCGCATGTCCTAGGCAGGGCAGCGTGCTGGCCCCTTTCAAAGGACGGCCACTGGTGTGACAGTGCCAAGGGAGAGGACTGCCCTCCCATGACCCTTGGACAGCACGGGGCTGCTTGGGTGGGAAGGCTTGCGTGGCAAGGCTTGGCAGTGGCAGGTGGCAACCCCCCCCCACTGCCAGGGTGAGGAGGGGTCTGCCGGCCCCAGCTTGGGTGCGGAGCTGCTGGCTGAGTCGTGGAATGGGCCTGTATTCCTGGTGGTGTGTGGTAAACTCAGGACGGTCTCTTTCTGAGATGGAAGGGCAGGCGGGAAAGGGGCTTGGTGTGGGGCCGCTGCCATTCCTAGGCCATGTGGCCCTGACAAAGGCAGGGAGAGGGCCACCGTTTACATGACGCCTAAGGGCACTTAGCTCTGGGAACTGAAGACTGAAAATCTGTACTCTAGCCATTTTTCCTGTCTTGGGGGTGGATTTGAGAAGCCACACCCCTTCTGGCCCATTTCAGGCCAAGCTCAGGCTGTAAGGCCTGTGTAGACCAGCTGAGTTGATGATCTACTACTATAGCTAAACCCAGAAAGAAGCCCTGACAATGGTTTTTAAGGTCTACAAAGGGCTTCCTCAGAGGTTCAGGGTTGTGGCCCAGGAGTCTGCCTGTTGACCAACCCCTACCAGCACCCTTTGGATTTAGGGGGTGCAGATCTGCACTTTGGGAAATAGGCTTCAAGCCCAATATAGGTCTTGGGCCTGCTCCCCTTCACTTGGAGGATGCTGCACTTGTGGGGTGGGGTGGAGCCAGGTGTGTGATGCCCACCACCCTTTTCCCTGGGGGCTGGGAGGGGGTGTTGGTGCCAGAGAGCCCCTGACCTTAAGCAGCTGGTGTCGCCGGGGCTGGCTGGCCACCACGGTGTGGAAATGTGTTGCTGAAGGAGGTGTTTGTCCCCTGGAAGGACTTAAGAATTGGTGTAGCCCAGAAGTGGGGGCTGAGTATGGTATGTACAGAAGATTATTAGCTGTTGCAACTCTGTTCTTGGAAAATATTTTTTCCCTTGGTGCTTTTATAACCAATATATTTTTGAAAGTATATTTTGATTTTGAATTGTCACTAAGGTGTAATTATGAGCTCTGTGATGTGCAAACATGAGAATTTTGTCTCCTGAAACTGTAACCCTAATGATAGGCTTGTTCTCAGAACTGCATAGTTTCTTGAATTTTCACCTTTTCAGGGATTGCTTTTCTCATCAGGCATTTTGGGTCCACTGTCATTAAAATGTGCATTTAATAGTTTAACAATAACAAGAGGCTCCTTTAAAAATGATTGGGGATTTCTAGTGAAAAAACGATTTGTTTAAACACCTTCTGTTCCAGGTTTTGTTTTGTTTGTTTGATTTGGGGTCCTTAAGTAAAGTTCCCCAGTGAGGATGGGTGGCATTAGGAGGGGTGTCTATCTCAGCTCTAATTTATTTCCAGATTAGCAGTTGGAGCTGTTCTTCCTTGAAAGGAATCTTGACTTTCTCAGCTGCGCCTTGGGAATTGGAGCCAAGGTTAATGGGGTGTGCGTGTCGGGGGTTGGGGGACCTTTCTTGTGACTAAAGATACTGGAAGCCGGAGCTTCTCTACAGTGGGGCAGGGGATCTTTGAAGAGTTCTGAGCCTATTTGTGCCCTTGAGGGGTAAGGTGGTGATGGTGGTGTTGGCAAACCGAGGGGGAGGCATCGTTATGCACGATCTGGTTTAGAAATGATCTGGGACATGAAGGGGATTCCCTGCCTCCTGCGCTCTGATCCAGGGAGGCTGGACAGACCCGCCCTTGCCAGGGAGTGAGTGGAAAGGAGCCTTAGTTGGGGGCTTACTGGCGATCAACGTGGAGGAGGAGGGGGAACCTATGCCAAAGATCTTTTCACCCTCCCCAGGCCACCACCTACTAGCCAGCAACTTGGAGTCACCGTGGCTTGGGTTGTGGTGACCTCTCCAAGAGGTCTTGCCCCGGGAGCCCCCATCCAAGCGGGCACCACTCGCCAGGTTCTTTTCTCCAAAGGCACCAGGAAAGCGTGGCTCAGCAGGTGATGGCCAGGGCGCCGAGAAGTCCCGGCCTGGGTGAGGCAGGGGCTCAGTGGAGACCTGAGGGCTGGGTGCTAGAGAAATGCTGCTGGCTCTCCCTTGGGGTGCTTCTGGCTTCCCTGGCCAGGCGATGCGCGCCCCTGGCAGGGAGGTGGGTCGCCGGTGGGTTTCCCCCGACGTGGCGGGCCGACGGGAGTGAGAAGGGGGTGTCCCTCCCGGACCCGACCTGCTAGCGTTAGAGAGCTGGCGACTTTGCCGGCCACGGAAACTTTTGCGTTCCTAAAGGAGCTTTAAGACTCAGCTCTTTGCGGCAGCCGAGACGGAAGGAGCTCATTTAAAATTCCAGTCTCGCCTCCATCTTCACCCTTAATAGGTGAAGCTGGTGGCTGCGGCTCCTGCCCGCTCCGCGACAGGTGTCGCTTCTGCGCGGGAGTTTCGGGCGCAGAGAACGAGATCCGCCCTGTCCTCAAGGGTCTGGGTGTGCTCCCAGTGGACCCGGCCTGGAGGGCCCACCCGGAGGAGGGCATGTGGGCAGGGGGAGCCGGGGCACGCGGATTTTTCTGGAGGAATCAGACCTTCTGTCCCTAGGGCGTCCCTTCCCCAAGTGCGGAGCACATTTTTCTTCCAATGCGCTCTCGAAAGGGGGATTAGAAGCGGCGACCGCGGGGCGATGAGGATCTCCGCGCTTACGAGCGGAGGAGAGAGGGAGCTCGCTGCACGCCGCCCTGGAGACCCCGCCTCCCCGCCCCTGGGGACCCCGCACCGAGCGCCTTCTCGGAGTGGAGTGGCGAAGGCTGGCACTGCCCGGGTGCGCGGAGCCGGCGTCCCCAGCCTCCCCGTGGGCCTGCGCTCGCCTGGGTCCCGGCTGTCCACTCGGCCGTCGGGTCCCTGGGCGCGCGGGCGCCTCGACGGCTCCCCCTGCCGGAGCGCCCCTGCCCTAACCCTCCACCCGGCGCTCAGGACTAGTCCCCCCAACTTGGTCTTTGCTAACTAGTCGCGCTGCCGGAACGATGGGATGGGGTTGCCACAGCAACCAGACTGGACGTCACAATCCGGGCATGTGTGCCGCCCCCCCGCCGTGCTGCCGTGCCGCCGGCGCTGCGGCCGCCACCCTCGGCCGGCTGCGGGACTCGGGCTGCGGGGCGCGGTGGGCGGAGCAGCCCGGACTTTGCGGGGAGCAGGGCTAAGGCGGCCGAGAAGAAGGGGGGTCGAGACGGGGGTTGGAGGTTTGGGGGGGTGGGGGGGCAGGCGGCCGCCATCTTCTCGCCGAGGCCGCCTCGCCCGCCGCGCGCGCCCGTCCGGCAGCGCACGGGTTAAGGCTGGCACCGCGCCCGGCGGGAGGGGGGGCGCCCACCTCCCCTCCCCCCCGCGCCGGGCATGCGGGGCCCGCTGGGCACCGAAGAGGAGCTGCCGCGGCTGTTCGCGGAGGAGATGGAGAACGAGGACGAGATGTCAGGTGAGCGGGGCGCGGGCTGCGCCGGCCCGGGGGGCGCGGGGCGCCAAGACGGGGCCAAGGCCAGGGCGCGTGGGAGAGCTGGGGGCGGCGGCGGCGGGACCCGGGCTGGCGCCGCGCGGGAGGGGCGCCCGGGCTGCGGGACTGCGCTCCCGCCCTGCTGGCGCCGCGCAGCCGAGGGCGCGGGGCTGGGCGGGCGCAGGGGCGCGGCGCGCGAGCGGCCAAGGGCGGGGTGCGATCCAGGCGGCCGGGGCTGGGGCGCCGGGCGGGCAGGGGGCCGGGGTCCGCGCTGGGCGCCACCCAGGGGAGGGGGCGCGGCGCCGCCGGGGTCAGCCCGCGTGCCCTTGAAGGGGGCGGGTGTCGCACTCGGCTCCTGGCGCGGGCACCCCGCGCTCTCGCTCCGCCGCCGCGCGCCTGCGGCCTCGCCAGTGACAGGCGGGACTCGGTGCCCGGGCCATCTCGACCCCAGGGCGGGCTGTGTGGGGCCCGGAGCGGGGCGAGGACGGGCAGTGCGTGGGGCCGGCGGGCGCCCAGGCTGGGGTTGGCTTCCCCACGAGGGCCCCGGACTGGGGCGCGCGGGCTCGGGCTCCCCTTCCCCGGCCGCTGATTGCCGTGACCGCCGCTCCCAAGCACTTTGCTCGGGCCGCCGGCGCCCTCCTGGCGCTCCCTAGCGCTCGCGCTGACCCGGGTCCCAGATAGCTCAGGGCAGTGGCATTCCCAGCCCACCCAGCTTGGGCCATGGGCCTGACACCTGGGGCGCCGCCCCTTCCGGGCCATCCATCTCCCTTTCTTTCTCCTCTAAGAATTCAGCTTAAATGTGTCTCGTGTGTCAGGGATTTACCTGCAGGACAATTCTTTCCTTAACTGCTCACCATTTGTTTAGGATGGCTCCCCTCCCGGCACAGCTGGGCTGGACCTCACCCTGTCAACCAATCCCCCTCCCTCCCTCTCTTCCTGAGAATTGTGTTGCTTCTAGGTTTCCCTACACCAGGTCTGCAGCCCTTCACTGACCTCCGAGGGGCTCTGCCCTGGTCTCCAAATATGCTGCATGGCCCCCAGAGGTGCCTTCTTCAGGTATGAGGATAGTCCACAAATTGGTGCCCAACTCCTGGTTTGCAGGAGGTGAGAAGCTGGGGGCAGAGCGAGCAGCAGCCCCCAGGCGACTCAGCCCCTGCCCAGTGTGGCGATTCCCACCAGGTGCCGTGCCCCACTGGGCCCCACTCCCCACACCCTCTGAGCCCCCACTTCTGCTTGCTCAGTGGCTTTAAAGCTGTGACAGGTGTCCCTCTAGGAGCCTGGCCTAACCCTGCCTTTCGACAGTCAGGCTGAGTTTGCAAAAGAGCCTGCTGGGGTGGGCAGTGGCTGGTGGGTGGGGCGGCAGGGTGGGGGTGACTTGGACAGTGATTGACATCCTGGGTGATGGAATCAGGCCCACTCCTCTTGGGAAACTCAGCACAGGTTTCAGCCCAGCAGGCTGGCTTTTCGGGGTGGTAAGTAGTACACCCCGGTGTTTGGGGCTTGGTCCCTTCATTGCTAAGATGGGGGCAGTGGACGGATGGCTGAACATGCACCAAAGGTCCATTTCTGGGATGTCACTGATCCCCCACCATGGAGTCCCCTGTCTCCCTTCCCCTTTTCATACTCCGGCTCTTCCTGGTTGTTGGGGTACAGAGGGGGGAGGGAGGGAAGGAGGCCAGGGAAGGAGTTGGGTCCCAGGGGTCCAGCCTCCTTCCTCCTTGCACCCTTTGCTCCAGACCTGGACAGGGCAGGGTGGGGGTTCTCTCCAGAGTCTCCAAGAACGCCCCCAAAGCCCTGCAGGGAGAGGTCCTGCACCAGCCCTTTGCCTGGGGATTCCGGCCCAATCATCTGCAGGATCTCCAGAGTGGGTCCTGAGCCTTCTCACTCTCCCAGCTGCTCCAACTCCCAAGTCCAGGCCCTGGCTGCCCGCTCCATGCTAGAGCCTCCTCGCTGCCCCCCACCGTCACCTCCCCAGGCCACCCTCCTCTCAGCTGCCGGGATCCCCTGGGTAAACACAAATCAGAGACCCCTGTGGCTTCCCATCAATTGCAAAGCCACCCTCCTCTGCCTCCACCTACCTTACTCACATAGTACAGCCACCCCGGCTTCCTTGCTGCTACTTGGACACGCCTTGTGCTGCCCTTGGCACAGGCTGTGACCTCTGCCCTGCCCTTGGCACAGGCAGTGACCTCTACCCTGCCCTTGGCACAGGCTGTGACCTCTGCCTGGCCACCTCTCCTCTCTGCTCTTCCTGTGGCTGCTTCCTTCTTGTCATTTAGGTCCCCATGCTCCTTGACCCCCACCCGGCCCCAGTGAGACCCATGCCTGTTGCTCTCTGACCCATTTCCCTGCTTTATTTTCTCGGTGGCACCTGCTGCTCTCAGGGATGTATTAGAAGTTTACTTCCGTGTCAGCGGGCTCCCCTTGGGGTGTAGCTCCCTCGATGAGCTGCTGTGCCCAGGACCTGGAGTTGTGTGTGCTGGAGAGATGCTTGTGGTCTCAGTGTGGGGGGGCCATGGGTCCCTGGTCACACCTGGGTCACAGCCTCAGCCCCAGGCCCTAGATCTCTCCCGGGGTGCTGGCCGGACCCCCTCAGCCCTTCCTGATTGCCACTCTGCAGCCAGGTGGTTCTGAAACCTTGCGTGGGGGCAGTTTGGGGAGCTGTCACACTAATTTTTTAAAAATGCATGGCAGTTGGCCTCGTCACTTGTCCAAGCTTTTTTGTTTCTGCTCTGCCTCCCACCTCCCCTTGGCATTGTCTAGCCCAGCGGTGCTCTCCCTCCTGCCCGGTGCTTGCTGGCATGAGGCAGGGACACGCCTGCTCCAAGGAGGAAGGCAGTGTGGGTGCCTGCCCCTCCTGGCTCAGGAACGACGGCCGCCACGCTCTCCCCAGGGTTCAGGGGGCTGAGGCCTGGAGCCGCAGCTCTGCAGCTTGTTCCTGAGTGAGCTTGGGCTGGGTGCCAGCCTCCCGCCTCAGTGGCGCACTTGTGGAATGGGGCCACAGCCCTGCCTACCTCATAGAGGGTTATTGTGAGGACTGGTGAGCCGATGCCCCTGGGGCATTTGGACCACGGTGCCCACCACATGCCAGGTGCCAACTTACAGCACCTGCTGTAGGTAGCACCGTGGGGGGGACGGTCACCCGGGCTTCCCCAAGGAGATGCTGCCGAGACCTTCACCCCCATCCGGTAAGCTTGGGGCAGCGAGGCCTGGGCCGGAGGGGGCTGTGTGACTCCTACGGTGGGAGGGAGGAGAGGGGCTTGGTGGTCTGGGCTTTTTCCTCAGAAGAGGTGGCCTGGAGCCCTCTTTGGGTTGGTGCTGGGCCAGCAAGTTCCTTCAGTTGCAGCCAGAGGGGTGGGTGCTGGGAGCCGGTGGCAAGAGGCCGCTCTGGTGTCCTGACTGGCCCCAGGCGTGCGAGCATCTTAGGCTCTCTGTGGGTCCAGGGTCAGGAGTGGGTGATGCCATGATTCCCAAGAGACTGGGCTGTCTTGTCTCCCTTCCTAGGGAAATGTGGGTTTGGTGGGTCCTAGGGGTCCTGAGCTTATTTGAAACCCTTTTCTGGGGGGAAGGAGGCAAAGTGACCAGTGTCCCATCTCACTGAATTTATCAGGGACCCAGGTCCATCCATCATTTCCTCCATTTGTTCATTCGCCACCCACGTATGCTACCCCCACCCGAGCATCTGTCCACCCACCCACCCACTCACCATCCATTCATCCGCCCACCCACCCACCGGTCATGCACTACCCATCTGTCCATCCGTCCATCCATCTTTCCATTCATTCATCCATCTGTCCATCCATTGTTCATCTGTCCATCCACTATTTGTCCACCCATCCTTTCATTTATCCATCCATCCATCCACCATCCATCCATCCATCCATCCATTCACCATTTACCATCTATCCATCCATCCACCATCCATACATTCACCACCCATCCATCCATCCATCTGTCCATCCATCCATCCATCCATCCATTCATCTATCAACCCACCCATCCTTTCATTTATCCATCCATCCATCCATCCACCATCCATACATTCACCACCCATCCATCCATCCATCTGTCCATCCATCCATCCATCCATCCATTCATCTATCCATCTATCCACCCATCCATCCTTTCATTCGCTATCCATCCATCTATCCATTCATCCATTTGTCCATTTGTCTGTCCATCCATTCCATCCATCCATCCATCCATCCATCCATCTGTCCATCATCCATCCATCCAGTACTGATTTCTTGAGCATCTTCCCTGAGTCAGGTGCTGAACACAATATATGGTGGCTAACTCTCTGGGGCTTTGCTTTTGCAGTTATAACTTTGAGACTTTCCGCCCTGCCTCTGTGGCTCTGTCCTTATTTCCCCTCCCTGTCTCTCTCTCTCATTCCTTGTTCCCGTGGCTGGTCCTCTCTGTCTGTGCCTCTGTCTCTGGTCTGTTGGTCCTGGCCTTCCCCGAGTCCTTGCCTCTGCACCTCTCTTTCCGGCTGGCCCCCTCTGTCCCTCTCTGTTCTCTGTCTCCCTCTGGCCCTCCAGGCTGCTCTCTCCATCCCTGCCCCTCTGCCTCTTTCTCCTCCTCCTCCTCTTCCTCCTCTCCCTCCCTGCCTGTGCTCTGGGTGGTGATGGGGGCCTTCTCCCTGCCTGCCCTGGCCCCTCATCTCATCTCCTGTCCCCCTGGCGCAGTTGCTACGGGCAGATCTCCCCCCACCCCCGCCAAGCTCACAGGACTGACGCTATCTTTTGATGAGATGCCAATGAGGTGATGTCTGGGTTTTGTTAAAGATCATACATAATTTATCCTCTCTTGGGCGGGAGCACTGCCCCCCCCATCATCGGCCTAGAGCCTGCGGTGTTGGGGGTGCGGCCCAAGGGCTGACGGGAAGCCTCGGCCCCCGCCTCTCCCTGTCAGCCCTGTGGTGGGCCAGAGAGCCCCTGGCCCAGCAGGGCCTGCACCAGAGGCGGCGCCCCCCTCCCCTTCCCCACTGCCCTCACCCTCCCAGGCTTCCCTGGGCCCTGCCTGCTGATCGCTAAGTACCTGTTTGGGTACGTGTCCGGCACTTTCCTTACACAATTTCTAATTCTCTCCATAACCCCGTGAGAAAGGTGGAATTGGGCCCAATTTACAGATGAGGAACTGGGCTCAGAGGTGAGGGACACACTCAAGCTCTCCGGAAGGGAGGGGGAGGATTTGAAGCCTGTGGGTGCCCCTGGTCCCTGCGGGGTGCTGGGCTGGGGGACAGAAGGAGCCCTCCCTGGGCCCAGAGTGGGTGGTGTCTGGGCCCGCTCCTGCTTGGCCTCCACGTCCAGGTCCAGAATTGGGAAACTTCCCTTTGCCGCCCAATCACCTGCCCTTCTCTCGCTCTTGTCACTGGGTGTTTGTGGGGGGCAGTGGGCCACATTCTGTCCTGGACTCTGCAGGCCAGGCCGTGGGGCTGCCGCTACCCCTCCCCCGAGGAGAGGGGTCTGGGGGTGGCACGTGGCCTTAGGGTGGATGGGCCCTAGGTCTCCACCGTGCCCCAGGGCCCAGCCCCAAGTCTGGCACACAGATCATGCTTTAAAAATACGGGGACTGTCTGAACTTTAGGGAGGATGGGGCCGGGAGGGGGTGAGGGGAGGGGACCACACATATGCTGTGGGTCCACCTGCCGGGTTCAAAACCTGCCGGCACCACCTGCCAGCTGTGGGACAGATTGGGGCGAGGGAGAGTGCCTCAGAGCCCCAGTTGATGACCCCCATTTTGCAGGATTGCTGGGTGGGTTCGATGTGCAGGGGTAGGTGGGGAGATGTATCAGCTCCCAGCACTGTTGCAAGGTTTTACCGTGAGAAGGGCCACCCCATTCCCCTGGGGGACCCCAGTCATGCCTCAGCCCAGGCCAGCCTGAGGTCCAGCAGAGCGGAGCCGGAGCTGGAGCTGGAGCTGGAGTGTGTGCAGGGAGCTGGTGGGGAGCTGGGTGGGTGCTGGGGGTGGGCCTAGGAAAAAGCAGCAGAGAGTTCTCACCTGGGCCTGGCCAGGCTGTGTCCCCATCCCCATCTGTGAAGCGGCCTCCCCGCCCCTTCCCCAGGCTCCTCCTGAGGGAAGCAGGAGCTCCAAGGCTAATGGGTCCTAATTATAGCCGGGCTCAGATCAATAGAGGCCTCAGGCTGCTGGCGGGGCTGGCACCGGGAGGGCACGGCCAGGTGGGCACGGCCAGGTGGGGCAGCTGGGAGGGGGGTGGGCAGGAGTCCCGAGGGGTGGCTGTCTCGCCACTGGGACTTCGTCAGCCCCAACCAGCAGGGTCCCACCCCAGCCCCCGGCGGGTGCCCTGTATCTTTGCACCCTCTGGGCCTCTGGAAGGGGCCGCCAGGGAGGATGAAGCCAGGGGGGTCCCAGGCCCCCAGAGCGGGGGCTCAGGTGACACTGATGGGCACCAGGAAGGGGGCTTGGATGGTACTGCCCCAGGTCTGGTTTAGTTGGCTCCAGGGGCCTTGCTGGAGAGGGTCCCAGTGGAGGAGGGAGGGTGGGGCTGGGGTCATGGATGGGGTGGGTGGGGGCAGGGAGCCTGACGGGGCAACTTCAGGGCCCCTAGAGCCACACAGGGAGAGAAAGGGCCTGGCAGAGATGGGGCTCCATCCTCGTGTACCACCCAGTGCCCAGAATCTTCCGGGAGGAGGGGTTGAGTCTTCCAGGGATGGAGGAGGGGTCTGTCCATGGGCAGAGGGCCCAGGGCTTGTCCTCGCAGCTCGTTCTGAGTGGGGGTGCTGGTCCCAGCTTGAGCCTAAGCAAGGCAGGGAGCAGTCCATGGGGCAGATCACAGGCTTTCTTCCAGAACTTTCCCTCCTCTGTTCCACTGGTCAGTCGGTCAGTCAGGGCTGGCCCTCCCGAGCCTGGGGACTCCCCCGCTTGGAGGAGACGGACAGTGGGGGGGGGGAGGCAGGCGGGAGAGCCGCCCCCGCCCCTGCGGATTGCGTCAGCCTGGGCCTGTTATGTAACGGGCGGCACCGCTAGCGGGGCGGGGGCGGCTCTGCCCAGGTGGCCTCCCTGCAGCTCCGGGGGAGGCGGGAGGGTGGCAGGTGTGGGCGGCACCAACAGTCCCCCCGCTGCCCTGCCGACCTTGTCACTGCCCTCCCCCCAGGTCTGTCCACTCCAGGATGGACACCCCTTCTTTCCCACTCGGGGGTCCCTGTGCACATTTTCAACTGGTCTGAAGAATCCCGGCTCCTCCACCCCAGGGCTCGGATCCCAAGCCCCCGGGGGTCGCCTAGCGTAGCCCCTGCCCTCAATGGCTCCTCTCCAGGCCGGGCCTCCCAGAACCCAGCTCGGGGCTGCGCCTCGGGTGCCGTCTCCCCAAGGCCGGGGCGGCTGGGCCCGGGCCCCCCTGCTGGTCAGGACACCTGGGGCTGGCTCCCTTCTCTGCTGCAGTGTCCGGGCTGCCCCGTGTCTGCCTCTGCCCCTGCCCTCTCGCCCCTTGGGGTTCCCACTCGCTCAGGATGGGGAGAGGCTGGGACTACGCCCTGTGCCCCCCTGAACTCCTGGGGGGCCGTGCTGTGGAGAGTAGGTGCTTGCTCCCTTTTTGGGGAGCCCACAGGCCCCTGGTGTCCCAGGAGGCCTGACTGCCTTGAAGCTGGAGGGGGGTCCTAGTACAGAGTGGTCCCCACGCCCCTTGGTAGGAGGTGGTGTGGGGCCTTGCGGGAGTGGAAGTGGGGCATGCTCCCGCAGTGCAGGGGATGGGAGCCACAGCAACCAGTGGGGAGCCCTTCTTACCCCTTGGGGCTCTGAGGGTGGGTCAGGAGTCCCAGGTGGGCAGGTGGGGCCTGTGGGGGGAGAGGCCAGAAAGCTGGGCAGTGTGTGTCCATGTTGGGTGTGTCTTTGAGGTGCACACACATGTCCACAGACCACCATGTATGGGGCTGTGTGTGTGCAGGAGTGTATGTGTGCAGGCTTGAGTGTGTGGTTGTGTAGGTGCATGTGTGCAGGCCTCTGTGTGCAGGTGCATGCACAGGTGCAGGCCCGTGTGTGCCGGCATGTGTACACATGTATGTATGCACGTGCGTGCAGGCCCACATGCGCACACATGCTGCTGTGCACACGCATGCAGGCACGTGTAAGGCACATGTTTGCACGTTTATGGGCACACGTTTGTGTGTGTGCAAGCCTGTGCATGCATGTATGTGCAGACACACGTGCGTGTGTCCACACTTCGTGTGTGGGCCATGTGGCCCAGATTTTAAAAAAGGTTTATTGTGGTAACATACAACATAAAATTTGCCTTCTTATCCACTTCCAAATACACAGTTCAGTGGTGGTAGTTAATTCACAATGCTGCACCTTTGTTGCCGCCGTCATTACTAAAACTTTTCCACCTCCCCAGACAGAAAAACAGTGGACACATTAAAGAACATCCCCACCCCTCCCCTTCCCCTGGGAACCTGCAATCTACTCTCTGTCTCTGTGGATTCGCTTTTCTAGATGCTTCATATAAGAACCACGATGGGTTAAGATTCTTTGGTGGGGGGCGTTTCTTTAAACTTGACTCAGCAGGGCAAACTTGGCCCACTCCGGGAATGAAAATCTTGGGTCAGCCCCCAAACGTCTCACCTCCCTTCAGGTCCTTGGAGTCCCGTCTGAGGCAGTCCTCAGACTCGGGGTTTCCCTGGGGTGCAGGGTCCCGGTTGGCTTTACCCCCTGCCCCCTGCAGCTTCCCCCCCCTGCCCCGGGCGCACACAGGCCGACAGGCCGCGCGTGGTGGTGGGTAGGAGGGGTCGTTCCCAAGGGGCCCGGGGCCAGCTCTCTGTGGGCGCTCAGGGCTCTCTTAGGGTCCTCTTTGGTGGGCTCTTTGGAGGTTTCTGCCAGCCCCTTTGAGGGGGGCTCCTTTACCCCCGGCGGGCGGGTGGGTCTCGACTCTGGGTGGTTTCTTGTGCTGCCATGCACCCCCAAAAGGACCCTACGCCTCTCCTCTCCAGGTCTGGGCCCCGGGAACTCAGGGCTGCCCAATTTCCCAAGTGGGAGCCAGACCCCCTGCCCCCCGCTGCAGGGGCCCACGACAGGGCCTCCCAGTGTGTGTGGGAGCCCCCTCCCCTGGGTTTGAGGTGAGTGGGCAGGCCCACCCTCTCCTCTTTGGGGGGCAGCACGGAGCTCACTGCATGACTCTTTTTGAAGATCCCCACCCCACAGTCCCCCCCTCCTTGTCTCGAGCCTTTTCAATTCTTGAAGCCGGGGAGGCGAGTCAGCTTTCCCGGGCAGCTTCTCAGAAAACCCACGTGTGGAGACCCTGCGCCTCCCTTTGGAATGTCCTGCCTTGGGCCCCCCTGGGGCTGGTGCTTGGCTTCCTGTTCTGGGGCACATCTGGTTGGGGGGAGGGGGCACCTGTCTGTGGATCGGGGAAAGAGAGGGGGTGCTGGTCTCCAGTTCCCCATTGTGGGAGTGTCCCATCAGATCCCCGGGGATCCTGGAATCCTCGTTTTTGGGTCTCCCCTCTAAACCCCGGCCGTTGCTATTACGGGCTCTGCCTGGTTCTGGGGCACTACCAGCCTCCCCCCCCACCCCAGGCAGACCGTGGGCCCCCAAGGGCAGAGCTGGGCCTCTGGCTGGCCGGAAGCTGGCTTTGGGCTTCTGTGGGGCCTTTCCGTGGGAGGATGCCAACAGGTTCATTAGTTGCTCACTATGCTCAGCATGTTTCAAAGGTCCCCGAGCCCTGTCAGGGCAGGATGTGGGCCCTGTGTCCCGTGTTACAGGCGAGGGAAGGAAAGGCCCAGAGCATGGGGGGACGGGCACGGTCACTGCACCTTGATAGAGCCAGACTCCAGCCCCATCTTTTTCTGGCTTCCCTGGGTCCGGGAGGGCTTTGAGGGGCTGGGAAGAGACTAGGCAGGGAGCTGGGCGGCTGGGAGGGCATCCAGGAGAGGTCTGGAGGGGAAGATGGGGCAGGCCTGGGGACACGTCGGGGCAGGGAGGAGCAGCCGGGAGGGCAGGGAAGGTGGGTGGGGTGAAGCTGTGGGTCCCCGCTTCTGGGTCCCTGGGGGTCTCTCTAAGAGGCAGTGGTGGACTGACCTCCTCCCTCTTTCATTTCTTCCAGAAGAAGATGACGGTGGCCTTGAGGGCTTTGATGACTTTTTCCCCGAGGAGCCTGTGAGCCTCCCCCAGAAGAAGAAACCCAAGAAGCTAAAGGAGAGCAAGTCCAAAGGGAAGCGCAAGAAGAAGGAGGTGAGTGGGTGGGTGTGGGTGGGCAAGTGGGGGGGTGGGAGGAGCTCGTGCAAAAATAGTGCAAAACCCACACGGAGAACTCTGACATTCCCGCCCTCCCACCTGGATACCGACACCCACCAACTTTTAACAGTTTGCTACATGCTGTATCATTCCATCCACCATCTATCTGCCTGTCCATCCATCCAGCTGTCTGTCTGTCCATCCATCCCTCTTTCTCTCCTTCTTTCTACTTTCTAGACATGTGAGAGTAGGTTGTATACGTTCTGCTCCTTGAACCCTTCCCTGGACCTTCACGACGGGTTTCCTGAGAGCTGCCGAAGCAAAAGTTTAGTGTGCAGCGTTGCATGTGGGGCCTTTCTGGAATGTATTGGAATGCCCGTCTCCTTAAGCAGAATGTCCCGCGTGCTGTTTGTCCTTTTCCAGTCGTGGCTGACCTGGGCCGTGATGCCACGGGGTTCCCCGCATCGTTGTCCCCTCCCAGAATGGCCCCGGCTTCTGCACACACCACCGTGTCCGTGTCTCTTAGCCCTCCTGCCCCCTCTCTCTTGCCGCTCACATTTGCTGCTCTTGGCGCATCTGCTTCGGGGCAGACTCCCTCCGCTTCCTGTGGGTTGTGAGTTTAGAGACTCGATGCGTGGATAAAGGTGGAGGAGACCGGTGGGGCCCCCAGTGAGGGGTGGGGGGTGAGCGTCGTGGCCTCTGCCGTTCTCTCCCGGGCCTGGCTGGGTTCTGCAGAGGTGAGGTTGCAGCATGCTCCGCCTGGCCCTGGGTTGGGGGGTGAGGTGAGACGGGCTTGGCGCCGACCCCTCGTCTTCCTGCCCTGCTGCACGTGCTCCCACACCGACTCTTACCTCCTCAGGTAAACCTTTCAAGCTAGCGGCGGAGGTGGAAGTGGAGGCTGGGTTGCAGCTTAAAGTCCTTTCCACCTGGAAGGGGGGACGGATGATCATAAGATGATCAAAGGGCCATGGCTCCCTTTTTGTGTCACGGAGCATCCAGCTCTTCTTGAGCATCGTCTTCAACCCTCCAGGCGCCATAGCCGAGTTCCACACACGGGAGGGCTTAAAATGACAGGAGTTTATCCTTGGACAGTTCTGGGGGCTAGGCATCCAAAATAGGGGTTTAGGTAGGTTCACGTTCCCTCTGGAGTCTCCAGGGAAGGACCCTTCCTGTCCTCTTCCAGCTTCTGGTGGCCCCGGGCATTCCTTGGCTTGTGGCCACATCACCCCAAACTCCACCTCTGCTTCACATGCTGTCCCCCCGTGTCCCCATTTCTGTGTCCCTTCTCTTCTTGTGAGGAAACCTGTCATATTGGGTGAGGTCCAGCATGACCTCATCTCAACTCCATTACTTCTACAAAGACCCTCTTCCCAGATATGATTGCACTCACAGGCCCTGCGGGTTAGGACTTGAACTTGTCTTTGGGGACACAATTCCACCGGCTGCTTGGGAGACAAGAGTGTGGGGCTCAGCGATGCCGTGGCCCAGGGCCACTCGGGCTCTCAGCCCTCTGCAGCCGCCCCTGCCCAGTCCTCCCCCGGCATGCCTGCCACGAGAGGCAGTGCTGGCCGCTCCCCGTGGCCTCTTCCCTCCCCTGCATGAGGAGGACCTCCCTGGCCCGGCCACCCTTGTGAGGGCAGATGTCACGGGAAGACCTGGGGGTGGTGAACCCCGGCTGAGAGCACAGGTGCCTGTTGGGCTGTCCCGGGAGCAGGCCGAGCAGGGTGGGGGGCTCCAAGGCTTCACAGGCCACCGTGGGCCTCTCGCTGGTCCCCTGAGCTAGCCGGGGCTGCCAGGGGGCTTTGAGCACACAGTTGACCGTGTGCATGAGTTCTGACCGGCTGCTTCCAGCTGCTGTGGGGGGTTCCCTTAGTATCAGAGGGGAAGGTGATGGGGGTGGGGTGGGGGGAGGCGAGAAGGGGCAGACCCTGGAGCCACAACCCCCACCTTCTGAGGAGCAATCGGCTTTCCCTGCTCACCCCCCAAGCTTGTTTTGGGGCTCAGATCAGATGTGGATCAACAGGGCTTCTCGCCATGGGGCAATATGGGAGGTGCCTTTGGGGCCTGAGCCCCTCCTTGGGCCCGACTCCTGCTGTCGCCCCTGGAGCTGGGCCTGGAGGTGTCAGTGCCACCCCCAGGGATGGTCCCTTGGGGCTGGAACCACCCCAGCTGCGGCCCCTGTCTCCATTGTCTTGTGGGGGCCGAGGGCCAACCTCTCCCATCGACCTGGCCCGAGTCTTCTCTCCTGTTTGTTCCCATCCTGCTCCACAGCTCTCGACCCTCGACCCTCGTGGGGAGGGAGCATCCTGACAAGACCATCCCATCACACCCAGCACAGGCCGTGGGCCGGCCTGGCCTCAGCCCCCTCCCAGCCTGCCTTGCAGCCGCCGAGGCCCTCCCCCTCCTCATGGGTCCTCACCTGGGAGGACCCTGAGCATCCTCCAACCCCCCCGCTCAGCCCTGCCCGGCCCATGGCCCCCAGCTCTGCTGCCCCTGGGCGCTGGCCTCACTGCTGCTGTGTTCCATGGGGCGGTCTGCAGGCTGCACCTGAACTGGAGTGAAGGCCCAGGCTGGGGGAGCCCCCGGAGGGGAGATGGGCTGGGAGGCCCCCGCTTTGCCCAGGACCCTCTGCCTCTGCTCTGAGACTTGTATTTTTGAGGGGCTGGGAAGGGTGTGGAGCTCTCTCCCTGTCTCCATCACCCAGATGGTGAAGCAGAGGCAGGAGAGGGGAAGGGAGGGACCCCCCTGCGCCGAGGGACCCCCCCATCCCAACTGGCCCTCCCCCAGTCCTTTGCTTTGACTGAGATGCTGTGAGCATGCTCCTCCTCTGACGAGGGGTCCCCCACTTTCCCTGCCGCGGCTCCTGCCCCTGTACCACCCCCCAACCCCAGTGCTTCTGCTGGACAAGGGACAGATGGTTCCAGGCTGGCAGGGCCCCCACCCTCCTCTCAGACCTGGCTCTGTGGGTGTCGGGGTGGGGAGGGGGGTCTGGGCTCTGGGGGCCTAGGGGCTGCGTAGGAGCTTCCGGCCACCCCTGCCTTGCTCCTCCCCAGAGTTTTCTCTCTGGCAGCTTCTTCCAGGGGAGCTGGGCGGGAGGTGAGACCCAGAGGGCGTGTATTCTGGCCCCAGGGAGCCGGCCCTTCAGGCTGGGCCTGCCCAATTCCAGGTTAGTCCCAAAGGTGGAAGGACCCCAGGGGGCCAAGGGGCCCGGGGGAGCCCAGGGGAGCCCCTCCTCCTGCACAGCATCCCCCATACCTCCCAGGCAAGGCTGACCTGTCTCCCTCTCCTTTCTGGGCACAGGGCACTGCTGGACCTTCCCCCATGCCCCGGCCAGGACGGAGGCTGGGAGGCTGGCAGTGCCTGGGCAGCGGGCGGCCACAGGGGGTGCTGGAAGGGGCGGGGGGCTCCCAGGACACTCGAGTGCGGCTCCTGCCTCATTCATATCCGATGACGTCTGGCAGTGGGATTTTCCTTTCTCGGCGCTGGCTGGGATCATTTCCTGCCCTTCTTTCTCTGGACCTACCTAAAAACATGATTTCGGTTGGGTCCCTACCTGTCTGTCTCTGGGTGTCTGTCTGTCTCACGCTCCCTGGCTTTGCCAATTTCTTGGCCGCTGCTAGGTCTCTTGGTTTTTTGATCCCTCGGACTCTCCTCCTCTCTCTTCCTCACCCTCTTCGCTTCTCCCTCCCTCCCTCCCTCCCCGCCCCTGCAAGTCCTCTCTTCATTCTCCCTGCAGCACCCTCCCCTCCCCTCCCCGCCCTCCCCTCCCTCCTCCCTCTGTGAGATGCCTGTCTGGTCCTCATGGGGGCGGGGGGCTGCTGGGCAGGAGGCTTCCAGGTGACTGGGCAGTGCCCGGCCGGCCCCCAAGGAGACCCCTGCCCCACCCTCCCGAGAGCCTGGCTTGGTCCAGCCGTCAGACCCCCCGAGAGTCTGGAGGGTGCACCGTCGGGGGGTGAGGTCCTGGCTGACCAGTGTGTACCTGCTGCCCGCCTGGCAGACTGGGGCTCTCAGCACATGGGGCGAATCTCACCCCTTTGCAGCCCCCCGCGTCCAGCCCGGTGGCACCAAGATGAGGCGTGGGGCCGGGCAGTGGAGGGGCAGGGCAGGAGGGACCCCCAAGCTGCAGGCATTGGGGGTGGGGTGGGGTGGGGCGAGGAGGCAGCCGGTGGATTCCAGTTTACATGAAATAACCGGGCTGCGCCGGAGCCTGAGCATATGTAGATGAAGCTCCTTGTCAGACCCGAGCGCAGGAGGGAGAAATGATTTCAACCTGTACTGCAGCAGTTACCATAGCAACCAATTATTCAGTGCTAAATTATAACTGTTTATACCACTCGTGAATGGGAAGGCTCATATTTCATTCTTTCTCTTTCCCTCTTGATCTTGACGGACCTCGACGCGAGAATGACCAGCTCTCCCAGCCCTTCCCCTCGTGCGTCCACGCCTTTTTTGGGAGCTGTGTGCGCGCTGCGCGTGGATGGAGGGAGGGCGGGGGAGGCGGCGGGCTGGATCCAGAAACATCTGCAGAGCTGGGGAGGGGGGAGTGGGTCCTGCTGGCACGCACTGCCCCCTCCATGCAGAGACCCCTCCTGCCTGCCCCCCGGCTCCTCACACCACTGCCAGGTTCTGTTGGGGAACTCCGGGTCCACTGAGATTCCTTTACCCGCCTGTGGCACGTCCCCGCAGCCGAAAGACGGTGCCAAGGTCAAAACCCTTCCCACTGTCCCATTTCCTGGGATCACAGTGTGGGCCGGTGTCTCTCGGACTTTGGGGCAGACGTGGATTCACGGGCTTTGTGAGGACATTCTCGGTCAGTGCCGAGTGAGGCTCACCCACAGTTCCTCCCTAGGTCAAGGTTCTGGACAGCCGTCCGTCGCGCCTGCCCTTCTCGGCGGGTCTCACACTTGGCGTCACATCCCTCTGGGTCCTGCCAATGGGTCTGTTCTCTGCGATTTGATTTCAGAACCATTCCCTGCTCTTGCCCCTTGCCCCTTTCTCTGCAAGGGAAAATTTCAGGGGAATAAGGAGAGAGGCCCGGTCTAGAATGGTTGAAACAAGTGGATGCCAAGTTTTGCTGCAGATACAGACTTGTTCTGCCAGGAGAACCCACCTCTAATGACCTGCCTTGCACTGACCGCTGGTCCCCTGGGTGGGAGGAGGATGCCGGTGAGATGCCAGGGCAGAGGGGGCTGGGGTGTGGCCTTCATTTGGTGGACGGAGAGGGGTCGGGGTGCTGGGGGGAGTCAGAGCTCTCCCCAGAGCAGGTGAGCGGGGGAGGAAGTCCACTCCTGTGAAATGAGGGTCTGCCGTCTTGCCTGGGCCCCAGGTGGGTGTCTGCAGGGGAGGGGGCTGAGTAGCAGACATGCCTTGCTGCGGTTCTAGCTCATTCCTGGCAGACACCTTTGCCCTCCTGCTCTCCCACTTAGCTCTGGAGAGGGCCCCGGGCAAGCCCATCTGCCAGGTCTGCTCCCCCTCCCCACCCCTGCACTGTGCACACACAGAAGCTTCTGCCAGACAGCAAGAGCCTCTGGAGGCACCTGTCCCTCCCTCCCTGTCCCCTCCCTGTCCCCTCCCTCTCTCCCTCTCTCCCTCACCCCGGGGGCCCTGCCTGCAGAGCCGCGCTGCCCACTCCTCACCTCTCCTGCACCTGCTAACTGTCAGATGCCCAGGTCAGCTCCCCTGTGGGTGACCGCCACCACAGCCCCTCGTGATGACATCATGTCCCTCGTGATGACATCATGTCCCTCTGCACATCCGTCCACAGCCACAGGCGCTGTCTGTGCAGTGGGCTTAGCCCAGTCCAGATTCGCTTGGGCAGCAACAAGGGGGGTGAAGCTCGTGTATTTGTTCCAGTTTGTTGTCCTGGTTGTTTCTTTGGCTTCCAAAGCAGAGCCAAGGTCAGGCATCATCTGGGCATATTCTGGGCATAACCAGGATAGAACTGGTTTGAGAGCCAAGCGGGAAAGGGGCTGTGATGTCTGGCCATGGTGGGGGCTCAGCTGTGGCAGTGCAGTGGGCAAAGGGCCTGATTGTTCTGAACAGACTTCTCCAGCCTGACCGAATCCCCGCATCTGGGGACGGTGAGGCCTGGGACCTGGGGGCGTGGGCGCCCTTCCCATGCTGTCCCTGTCCACATCTCTGCCCATGGCCTCTCTGTTCTGGGGCCTCTCCCATCTCACCACCCTTTGCGGCATCCCCACTTCACAGGTGAGGAGGCCGGGGCTCAGGCTGCCACAGTGACTTGCCCGAGTCCTGGGCTAGTAGGGACCAGAGCCCTTCTCCGTCCTGTAGCCTCCCCAAGGAGCTCCAACACCCGTCGACAGGCCTCGCGTGTACCAGCATCGGGTTTGCGGGTCCGCGCACCCCTCCCACGGGCTGTCTCTCGGGTGCTGTCCGTGGTGCTGAAGTCCGGCGGTCACTCTCCCAGCCTCACCTTTGCTGGGTGAGGGGCGGACAAGAGCATGTCTCCCCCGACTCTGGAAGGGTGGTCACTCGAACGTGGCCGAGCCCTGACACCCACAGGGGAAGTGGACGTCCCCCTCTGACCCCTGCCTTCCCAGAGGACCGAGCCAGAGTGGGAGCTGTGGCCCCGGACCCCGTGCTGCCACCAGCCCCGGGAGCAGGAGCCTGGAAGGGCTTGCCTGCTCGGGGAGGCTTGGGGAGCGGCCAGGGCCAGAGCTGCCCCCGGTACCCGGCGAGGCTGAGTCAGTAATTCTGGGAATCACCCGGGTTCTGGAAAGGCTCAGAGGCTCTTCTGCCTGCCAACCACCAGCCTGCTGCCTCAGTGCCTTGCTGGGCCTGAGAGGTTTAGTCGGTGGGCTTGGAGGGGCTCCTGGGGCAGCAGGGAGCCTGGCGGGGGTGGGGGAAGCCAGGACTCCAGGATGGTCCTGGAATGTACAGAGAGCACGTGGGGCAGGGTCCTTTCCTGCCACATGTTGGGGACAGCCCCCTCACCCCCCAACAGTGGCCTGGCCCACCCTCAACTCAGCGATGGCAGGGGCCTGTTTGGAGCCTCTCTCCGGGGACGAGGCAGGTGGGGCTGAAAGGTGGACATGGGGCTGGGGTCTCCCGAGGCCTCCAGACAGGTCCTGCAGCCCTCCATTTTCTCCTCCCTCCTCCCCCCTCTCCACCTCCTACCCTCCCTGCCTCTCCTTCTCCCTCTGCCCTCCCTCCCCACCTCCCCTTCTGCCTCCCTCTCCCCCCAGGGTTGCTTCTCGAGCTCATTTCCCATCTCTCTCCAGTTCTCTCTCTCCCTACGTTTCGTTTTCATCACCTTGAAAACGGTTAATGGCAATCATGAAGATAACAAGCCCAGCGCTGGTGATTGCAGCCACGGTGCCTGACTGCAGCCCCCCAGTCCTGGCTGCCCCTCCCTCCTGACCCGGACGGGGCGGGGGCTGGGCAGGGCTGTGCCAGGCGACCTGCACCTCCGCGGCAGACAAGTAAACAGCTTTCTGGGAGGGCAGGACCTTCCTGGTGGAGATGTGCTGGCTGTAAATGCCCTTATCTCCATATAAATAGGCCATTTCTGCCTGTACAGACAGGAAACTAAATCAAGGAAGCCAAGCTTAAGAGCTGCCTGAATTACCTCGTCGCATATTGACATGAAGCAGCCCGGATGGGGGTGGTGGGGAAGGTGGGCTTGTGCCCTAACCGCTTCTGGAGAGCCCGCGGCACATACAACTGGGACGTGTGCTCTGCGCTAATTACAGGTTCTGTCTGGTAGACGCAATCCCACAGGATGCCTCGGGACGCAGAGCGGGGGCGGGCACCAGTCCCGGATCCACTTCTCCCTGGGGCTTCTCCTGGGCATTTTGCTTTTTGGCTTTTGGGCATCACTTCTGAGGTCCTAGAAGGATAACAGCGCCTGACACTAGTTAAAATCCCAAAGTCTGTAAAAACCTGATAATGATGGAAGCAGAGCCCGGGCACCCCCAAAGGCTATCCAATCAGGCTGCGTTTAGGGCGCCTGGCGGGGAAGGGGTTTCAGAAGAGGCCCCATCTCTCCTGCGCCTTCTGGACATTGCTGCTGCCTGGTCCTTTGGGAGATGAGACCCCTGACCCAGCAGCCGCTCTCGGCCGGGCTTGAGCACAGTGGGCCGGTGATGAAGAGTTCAGGAAGGGTCCAGGTGTGTGGACGGATGGCCCTCACTGTCCCCTTCTCTCTTCCAGGGGAGCAATGATGAGCTGTCTGAAAATGAGGAGGACCTGGAGGAGAAGTCGGAGAGCGAAGGGAGTGACTACTCCCCTAATAAAAAGAAGAAGAAGAAACTCAAGGACAAGAAGGAGAAAAAAGCCAAGCGGAAAAAGAAGGATGACGATGAGGATGATAACGAAGACGGATGCTTGAAGGTAAGTGGGACCCGGGCTGGGCCCTGGAGCTCGGCTGAGGACACCCCTGCCTGCAGGGACAGGGCCTCCCGCTCCGTCCGTCCTCTGCCTTCCAGCCCGGGAGCCCCGAGGGAGAAGGGCCAACTGTCCTTCCCCGAACAGTGGCAGTCAGGGCGGGCGGGTCGCCAGTGTGTGTGCTCGTGTGCGTGTGGGTGCATGGGGACAGCTTTATAAAGGAAGTACTGTAAGTCAGAAGCCTCGGAGACGTTTGGAATGATGACGGGTGAAATTTAGGGGTTTGTGGAGGAAATCCACCAAGCATCTTGCTGATGTATTGGCTGCCCTTGGCAACCGCTTGCCTGCATGAGCTCTGCAGCTATTTCCGAAGAGAGTGATAGATACTCTCAGCTCAAGTTTAGTGTGGGGAACCTCTCGTCTAGAGCAATTGGGGAAACTAAACAACAGAGTCTTTTCCTTCAGCAGCGGCTAATGGCTCTGGGGATGGTGGGAAGGGCCCTTTGTTACTCCACATGTGCTCTGCAGTCCTATGCAGTCCTGCCCCAAGGGCCTCCCACCTGAGCGGGGCCTCCGAGCTCTCCCCGGGGGAGCAGCCCCATCCCCTTGCATCTGGGGATTGATGTGAACTTTAGGGTCATCCTGCAGCCCCTTGAGACCCAGATGCTGTTCCTGGGCAGGGGTGGGTCCCCAGGTAGGGGGAGGGCGGGGCAGGTAAGGCCAGACAACTGGCTTTGGGGATTCAGCTCTCGGACCGTGGGCCAGTGACAGCGAGTCACCTGGGGACGCTTTGCCTTTGATCTTTCATGATGGCCCCAAGGTTCGGTGGATTTAAAGAGAAATGCTTAGTAGAGTTAGGACAGTGGTTCTCATTGAGGCGGGGATTGTGAGTGGGAACGGCCGCCATCAGGGAGCAGGGAGGGGGCCGCGGCTGCTCCAGTGGCCCCTGACCCCGCGGGGTCTCACGGGTCGGGAGGCGTGTTGTCGGTTTTGAAGGACCAGCTCTCAGAAGTGACCCAGGAGCCTGTAACCATGTCATCTGCCCTTCCTGGGTGGGGTCGCAGGCGTGGCTATGGGAGCAGGAGTCCCCCAGGGGGCTGCTAACAGGTGTGGCTGTGGGGATGGCGGTGGGCCAGCCCCTCACGGGAATATCTCTGACCCGCGTCACAGAGAACCGAAGGCCAGAACCGGGTCCGGGGCCTCCTGCTGGTCTGCGGGCCCTGGGGGGGCTGGGGGCCCACGGGGGCCATGTGTACCACCTGGAGCCCTTCCCTGCAAGGAACAGAAAGCCCGGCTCCGAGGTGTGCTGGCAGGAAAGGGGACCCTGAGAGTTGAGAGGCAAAGGGGCTTCAGGGTTCGGGGCCCCAGTCACATAGCGCGTCCTCGAGGGCCTGTTTCTTTGTATGTCTCAGCTCTGCCTCTCTGAGGCCGGCTCCAGGCTGAGGCCAGGCACCCTCATGGCCCAGAATGGGTGTGGCAGCTTGGGGCTCCTTGGCCACCCACTGCCCTGTCCAGTCCCAGTGTCCAAGCAGGAGACCCACGGCCCCCCGGCTGGCCAGGCTCACCTCATATGAGCCCCCAGCTCAGAGGCTGTGGGAGTGGGGTGCACTGATTGGCTTAATTGCAGTGGGGTGGAGTGGGGTGGAGTGGGGTGGGGAGGGGTGGGGTGGGGAGGGGTGGGAAGGGGTGGGGCGAAGCTGCTGTTCCCGGCACCTGTGCTGACCCGAATCCTCTTGTGAGGCAGGAACTGTGGTTATCCCCATTTACAGATGAGGAAACTGAGGTACAGAGGTTAAGTAACGTGTCCACCTTCTCACCGTGAATCTGGGGCAGAGTCAGGATTGGAACCTGGGCTAGGCCGGCTGGCTCCAGAGCCCAGGCCCTAACCAGCAACCCCTCCCTGCCCCCCGGCTCTGCACCATGATGCGCGGTCTGGGCTGGCTCTCTGGGCGCCTGTGGAGGTCATGTACCTGGCCGTAGCCTGACCTTTCCCCGGGGTGCATGTGCAGCTGCTCTTGGGGCACCCTGGGGAGGCCTCATTTCTCCCCAGTGTAACTTAGGCACCCCCTTAACCTTCCTCCTAGGGGCTCCTTCCTTTCCAGCTACTGTTCTGTCCGGCCACCCACATTCACCCCAGAGATAAGTCCTGTTGTCCCCGCCCGGGGTCCTAAGCCCAACTGAGCGCCCCCCTCTTGGAGGGAGCCCTGGGCTGGGGTCCCGCTTCATTTCCCGCCGCTGCCCAGTCTCCCTTCCTGGAGGTTCTAGGTGTGCGCCCTACCTACTCCTGTCTTAGTGTCTGGGGGCTGCCGTACAAAGTGCCACAGCCTGGGGGTCTTTGAACAACAGGAACCGATTGTCCCCAGAAGTCCAAATCAAGCCCCCCCCGCAGGGCCTCTAGGGGAGACTCTGTCCCTGCCCCTCCCTCATCTGGGGGCCGCAGGCAGCCCTTGGTGCTCCCTGGCTCGCGGTTCTTCACTCCAGTCTCTGCCTGTCCTCACGTGGCCGCCTCCCGTGTCTGTCCCTGTGTCCAAGTGTCCCTTTCTTATAAGGACCCAGTTGTACAGGATCATACGCTGGGGTGGCCTCATCTTAACCCATCACATCTTCAAAGACCCTCTTTCCAAATCAGGTTATATTCTGAGGTACTGGAGTGGGACTTCAAAATATCTTTTTGGGGGACACAGTTCCCCCCATGGTGCCCCCAGCCGCGACACTGAACACCCAGGCCCTGGCTTCCCCGATGAGCGGGC
Source organism: Choloepus didactylus (assembly GCF_015220235.1). NCBI lineage: Eukaryota > Metazoa > Chordata > Mammalia > Pilosa > Megalonychidae > Choloepus > Choloepus didactylus. Next base: position 243,521,148 of record NC_051308.1, read on the forward strand.
ATCTGGGGCATCCCCACTGCGGAAGGGGCTGGCGGGGCCAGGATGCTGCAGGACGCTTTCAGGGGCGGTTGAGAACCACTCTCGCTAGATTCTGAGGCTCCCGGGCTGGGTGTGGGGGTCCGGGGAGCAGGGCAGGAGGTCCTGCCCTCTGACCCCACCTGGGGCCTGTGTCCTTCTAGGAGCCCAAGTCCTCGGGGCAGCTCATGGCCGAGTGGGGCCTGGACAATGTGGATTACCTGTTCTCCGAGGAGGACTACCACACGCTGACAAACTACAAGGCCTTCAGCCAGTTCCTCAGGTGCCGCTGCTGAAGACCCCCTTCCCCTGGGTGCCCCCTGCTCGGGGGAGGGAGGAGGTTCCTGGGGTGGGGGCTGCCAGGCGGGGGCGCTGACCCCCTCCGTCATAGCAGGCAGCTCTGCCTTCCCTCGCTTGCCCATCTTGGGGCCCTTGAATCTCTTCCCCCTTGGGGACAGTGGTCCCAGAATTTCCCGGGGCCTTTGGCCACCATGTCCCCTGGATGGGGGAGCCCCTCTCAGCTCCAGAGGCCCAGAGGTCTGCTGCGGGCCACTCTCTCTGGCCCTCGGGTCTTGTGAGGTTCCGGGAACCCAATTAGAAAGTCACCTGTGCGTGAAGAGGGGACTGGGAGAGGCAGGGGAGTTTCTGAGCATTCCCCAATCCCCGCTTCTGCTCTCTGCCCAGTTGCCCTGAGCAGTCGGTGAGTGGGGAGGAAGGGCTGGGCCCTGCCAGGGTGGGGGTGGTCTCAGCCCTCATGGCGCCGTCCTCCCCCCCACACAGGCCGCTCATCGCCAAGAAGAACCCAAAGATCCCCATGTCCAAGATGATGACCGTCCTGGGCGCCAAGTGGCGGGAATTCAGCGCCAACAACCCCTTCAAGGGCAGCTCTGCGGCAGCAGCGGCAGCGGCGGTGGCTGCGGCTGTGGAGACAGTCACCATTTCCCCTCCGCTGGCCGTCAGCCCCCAGCAGGCACCCCAGCTCATGCCCATCCGCAAGGCCAAGACGAAGGAGGGCAAGGGTGAGGCTGTGGGGTGGCCCCGTAGGAGGGGCCCGGGACAGACCCTGGCAGCGAGGGGGCCTCAGGCTCCTGCCTGCCCCTTGTCGGGGCTGGTGGAGAGCACGGACAATGTGTGCAGAGCGTTGGGAGTTTTATGCACTGGCCAGCCCGGGAGGCACCGGCCAACTTGGTTATGGGGGATGGGAGAGGGGAGGGTCCACAGCCCGGAGCTGCCCCAGCCCTCCTGTCCTGGGAGATGCAGGGCACTTAGACGTGAGACTGAGCCATTCCAGAGGAAAAGGAGTCCCAAGGGAACTCTGTGAGCACCCCCTATGCACAGGATCCTTTGCCGGCCCTTGGGAATAACAGACATGGATAGAAGGGCCAAGTCCCTGCCGCTCAAACTTTAGGATCCAGGAAATAAGCAGAGCTCAGAGCAGAGACTGGCGTGGTCAGGGCCAGCTTCCTGGAGGAGGTGGCTCTGGGCCAGGCCTGGAAGGAGGTCTGGATCTAGAATCTGACTCAGTGTTTGGAGGGGTCTGTGTCTGGACAGCGGGAAGAGGGACAGAAGAGGCCTATTGGGAGTCCTGGGGCTCCCTGCATGGAGGGACACCAGGGCTCTCAGGGGTGGGATCCCCAGCAGTTCAGCCTTTCTGGGTGCCCTGATTTGGGTTTCAGTGGGGCCAGGGGGCTCTGGGAGCCCTTGTTTAGCCCAAGGAGCTTTGGTTTCTGGACAAGGCTGGGGTTGCCTTGCCTGCAGGATGTGGGGTCTGGCGCCCCTTTGCAGGTCTCTGAAAGGGGGGGCTGGTGGGCAGAGTGACGGGGTTCAGAGTCTGCTCCCTGCCCTCCTGCTGCCTCTCTCCATCCCAGCAGCCCTCCCCCCGCCCAGCCCAGCCCAGCCCGCTTTGCTTTCTCATTTTCCTCTCCGGCGCCAGCTGCTGCGCCATTGATTCCCTGAGCTGCCTACTCAGAAAAATTGAAATAGATTTTTCTATGGTGCCACAGAGGGCACAGCTGGGCTCTGGGCTCCATTTCCCTGGGTGTGGTATGGCTGGAGGAGGGCCCGGGGTGAGGCCCCCCCTGTTCCCAGCTCAGCCTGGTGGAAGGGGCAGCCGGTGGGGGGCATTCCTCCCCAGGTGGCTAATTGCCCTGTGGTCAGCTCCCAAAAAACATCCCTGACCCTGCTGGCCCCTGGGAGTGGGTGTTTCTTGGGGGCTTGGCAGAGGCGGGCAGCCTTGCTGGTGGAGCCAGCGGTGCCTGGCCCTGGGGATGCAGCCTGGGAAAGGGAGCCTGCCCAGGATGTCCCCCGAAAGGCCCAGGCATGGACCACGGGGGGGTGGTTGCCATTGGTGGTCCCACTGGCTCCTATCTGGGGGGACGGATGATGTGGTACTGGGGCCCTTCTCGAGATGGCCGGTGCCCTGCTGTACACAGACGAGGTGCCAGGCAGCGGCCAGAGCGGCCAGACGTGGGTCAGGATTCCCTTCTGCTTGCCCCCTTTCCTTGCAGCACCACCCTCGGGAGGGATGTCACCCCTCTGAGCCCCAGGTGCCTCACCTGGAGACGGAGAAGCAGCCGCTGCCCTGTTGGGCTCTGGGAGGGCTGAACGGGGTCACGGTGGTGAGCGGGCGGTCGGGGCACGCATGGGCCACTCTTGCTGTTGCTTTCCAGGGCCTGGAGTACGGAAGAAGATCCGAGGCTCCAAAGATGGGAAGAAAAAGGGCAAAGGGAAAAAAGTGTCCGGACTCAAGTTCCGCTTTGGAGGGATCAGCAACAAGAGGAAGAAGGGCTCCTCGGTGAGTGTGTGTGTGTGTGTGTGTGTGTGCGAGAGCAGGTGTAGGAATGGATGTGAGTGTGTATGTGAGTGTGTGTGACAGCAGGTATCCGAATGGATGTGTGAGTGGATCTGAATGTGTGTGTGTGTGAGAGCAGGCGTCTGAATGGATGTGTGTGAGAATGTGTGTGAGCTGAGTGCATGAGTGTGGCAGTGTGTGACAGCAGACCTTGTGTACTTGGGAGTGTCTGCATGAGCAGGCTTGAGATGTATTTTGCACGTGTGTGTGTGCTGAGTGTGTGCATGGGGGTGTTTGCGGGTTCTGTCTTTGATAAGGTGTATCTGAGTCAGGGTGGGTTGTGTGTGCACGTATGCATGTGCCCAGGTGAGGGTCGGGGTGACTGTGGGAAGCTGGGCCTTTGGGTTATTCTCCTGAACCAGGGTTGGGGGCAGATCCCCCCTACTCTCCCTTCTCATCCTAAGCCTCAGTTTCTCCACCTGTCTGGTGAGAGGTTTACGCTGGATCCTTCCCAGGGCCCCTCCAGCTCGGACTCTGGGCAGGGAGCTCTCTCCATCCGCCCCACTGCGGCTGGGGGCTCAGCTCCTGGCTGCCAGAGCCCCCGTAGCTGGGGCTCCACCCGGCAGCAGGCAGGCACTAAGCAGGCCGTAGAGTCCTCACTGAGCCTGGCCAGCCTGGCTGCCGGCTTGTTCCCTCGCCTCGGCCCCAGCCCTGCAGAGGGGCAGAGAGGGAGGGCATTTCTCTGCCTCTCAGTTGGAGTTTGGCTGCTCTGGAGGGGAGATTGGAGTAGAATGTGTCGCCTGGCCCTGGAGCTGGTGGTCTGGCTGAGCTGTTGAGCAGCTACTGTGTGGTGGGCCCTGCTCGGAGGTGCTCATGGTCTGGCAGGGGGTCAGACATGTGCACGGCCAGTGAAGCACCAGGTAGATGGGACAGGCCAGAGCTGGCACAGAAGCTGCACGCTGGGTCCAGTCAAGGAGAGATCTGGGAAGGCTCCTAGGGGGAGGTGTCCTAAGGGTTGTACTTGAAGGATGAATAGGAGTTGGGGGCAGGGGAGGGCAGAGCAAGTGTGGCACATGTCGGGCTGGAGAGCAGCGGAGAGGGTGGCTGGACGTCGGGTGGCCTAGTGGCCCGGGCCACAGCCTGCGGTTTCTAGCGAAGGCCTCGGGGGGTGCTCCCGGGCCCCGTTCCCTGCAGAGTGAGGACGACGAGCGGGAGGAGTCGGACTTGGACAGCGCCAGCGTCCACAGCGCCTCCGTGCGCTCCGAGTGCTCCGCCGCCCTGGGGAAGAAGAAGAGGAGGCGCAAGAAGAAGCGAAGTAGGACCCCTGTTTGCAGGGCGACCCACGGCCCTTGCGGATGGGTAGGGGGTGCAGAGGCCTCCCTTGGGAAGCAGGGAAGGGCACCCGCCTGCCTCCGCCTCTCCTGGCTGCTTTGCTTCCTCCACCATCAGCAGAGGCTAAATGTCCCCACCCCAGGACATCTGCATTAGCAGTGGGGGCAAGGAAGGAAGCCTTAACTGCACCCACCACTCACCCATTCTGGGACCCACTCCTCTTCCCCTTGCCCAGCACCCAGCCTTCCCCTCCATCCCCCTATCCACCCTCCCTCCCTGCACCCATCCAGCTGTCTTTCTGTCCATCCACCCTCATCCCTCCCTGCCACGTCTTAAGCACCTACTGTGTGCCACGTCTGACCTGGGGCCGTGCGGAGAAGCCCCCCATGGCCGCCCCTGACCCCTGTCCTCCCCGCCCTAGTTGACGACGGGGACGGCTACGAGACGGACCACCAGGACTACTGCGAGGTGTGCCAGCAGGGCGGGGAGATCATCCTGTGCGACACCTGCCCGCGGGCCTACCACCTGGTCTGCCTCGACCCGGAGCTGGAGAAGGCCCCCGAGGGCAAGTGGAGCTGCCCGCACTGCGTAAGCGGCCGGGGCCGGGGCGGGGCGGGCCGGGGCGGGCCGGGGGCGTCTCCTGGAGCCGCCGGCCGGCGGGCGGGAGTCCCGGCGAGAGGGGAGCGGCCCGGGAGCCTCCACCTCGCCCTCCCGCGCCAGGAGAAGGAGGGCATCCAGTGGGAGCCCAAGGACGACGACGACGACGACGACGAGGGCGGCTGCGAGGAGGAGGAGGACGACCACATGGAGTTCTGCCGCGTGTGCAAGGACGGCGGCGAGCTGCTCTGCTGCGACGCCTGCCCCTCCTCCTACCACCTGCACTGCCTCAACCCGCCGCTGCCCGAGATCCCAAACGGTGAATGGCTCTGCCCGCGCTGTACTGTGAGTGTTACGCCCGCCCCCGCGCCGAAGCCCCGCCCCGCAGGCTCCGCCCCCCGCCGCCCAGGGCCCGCCCACCGAGAGCTCCGCCCCCGCCTCCCGCCGTCCAGGGCCCGCCCACCGAGAGCTCCGCCCACCGAGAGCGCCGGCCCCGCCCCGCCTCCCGCTGTCCAGGGTCCGCCCACCGAGAGCGCCGGCCCCGCCCCGCCTCCCGCCGGGCAGGGTCCGCCCACCGAGAGCTCCGCCCCCCGCCAGCCCCGCCCCACCTCCCACCGCCCAGGGCCCGCCCACCGAGAGCACCGCCCCCGCCCCCGCCGCCCCGCCTCCCACCGTCCAGGGCCCGCCCACCTAGAGCTCCGCCCACCGAGAGCGCCGGCCCCACCCCGCCTCCTGCCAGGCAGGGTCCACCCACCGAGAGCTCCACCCCCGCCGGCCCCCGCCCCGCCTCCCGCCGGCCTGGGCCCCGCCCACCAAGAGCTCCACAGCCAGGACCCCGCCCACTGCACGCCCCGCCCACCGCACGCCCCGCCCACCGCATGCCCTGCCCGCCGCCTTTCAGGGCCCACTTAGCTTCTAATTGCCCTCTAGACTTGGGCCATTTTCTCACCTGAAATGTGAGCCATGATGGAGAGACGGGTGGGACACGAGAACCCCAGCACTACCGTGCGCAGCCGAGCACCTGCTTTGGGTCCTGCATGGTCTTCCTCCACGCTTATGACCTTCCCAAGTCCCGGGTTTCTGCTGCTCCCATTTTTCGATGAGAACATGGAGGCTCAGGGAGATTCGGTGACTTGGGCAGAATATTCCGCTCAGCCTCTGCCAGGACTGGCAGCCCCCGGTCCCTACCCGGCATGTGGAGGCCCCCCATGCTCTGAATTGCCCCCAGGCCCACCCCCGTGCTGGAGCCCCGCCCTCCCGGGACCTGGGCTGGGCCGTGTGTGTGTACGCGTGTCCATGTCTGTGTCAGGGTCTCCGTCGGCCTGGCCGAGGCCACTCTGAGGGGTGCCCTGGGTTTGGGAGGCAGAAGGCAGGGGTCAGGGTGGGGAGAGAGATGGGGTGGGGTTGGGGCCTGCTGCCTGGGAGGGGGGGCCTCCTCCATTGCCCCCAGAACCAGCACAGGGCCGCTGGGGGAGTCTGCTCTCGCTTCCCCACCTCCTCCTCTTCCTCCTCCTGCCTCTCGGCCTTGGCTGTGGCTGAAGCCAAAGGAGGGGTGGGTCCAGGCCTGCTGGCGCCCCGTTGAGTGTCGGGGGTGCCTTCACCTGCGTGGCTGGTGCCCATGGCAGTTCTGGGTTGGAGGAAGCGAGGAGCCCACTTTCCAGTTAAGGAAACAGGGTCAGAAAGGCTGGTGCCCAGGAGCTGCCATTCCCTGCCAGGGTCCTGGCTCAGAACTGCCTTTCCTGGGAGGAAAGCCCTGCCTCAGAAATAAGGCAGCGGGCTCAGGGGCACTAACGGTGGCATTCACAGCCATGGGAGTCTCTCACCTTTGCCAGCAGCAATTCGCTGGAACCAGTAAGGGCCCCTGCAGCGTCTTTGAGTGCTGGTGAGGGCCCAGCCTCCCTGTCCCAGCCCAGATGTGGGTGCCTGGGTGCAGCCTGCCTGGGGTGAGAGACGGTGGATGGGGCCACAGGTTCCCTGAGTGTGGGGAGGGGACTTCACACCCATGACCACTCCTGGGCTAGGATGTGATGTGACATTTTTGCAGGGGCTCTAAGTGGGGAGTGGGGCAGTGGGGAGACCCAGGGACAGGGCAGTCAGGAGTCTTGGATTCTGCTTCCTGCTCTGCTGCCCGTTCTCTGGGTGAGCCTCAGTTTACCACTCTGTTGTGTATGTATGGGGGGCCTCTACCTGCTCCCTGCCTGATGACAGGCACTGTTTCGTGGACTCACAGATCCTTCTTGCCCACCTACTGTGTGCATAGTATGTGCTGGGCTCCCACGAATGGGAGCAGTTGTTCCTGGAGGTCCACGTCCTGCTGGTTCTGATTTGGGGAATGGCACAGTCTGTTGGGGGGAGCCTGCTTGACAGCCTGCTGTCACAGGAGCCCTGGTGTGAGGTCTGGCAGTGAAGCTCTGAACTTGGGGCCCCTCCTCTGTCCACAGTGCCCGCCACTGAAGGGCAAAGTCCAGCGGATCCTACACTGGAGGTGGACGGAGCCCCCAGCCCCCTTCCTGGTGGGGATCCCGGGGCCGGACGTGGAGCCCGGCCTCCCCCCGCCCAAGGCCCTGGAGGGCACCCCCGAGAGGGAGTTCTTCGTCAAGTGGGCTGGCCTCTCCTACTGGCACTGCTCCTGGGTGAAGGAGCTGCAGGTGAGGGCCTCGGAGGAGGAAGGGCAGGGGAGCTGGGCGGGCTGGGGGTTGGTGGAGCTGGGTGGGTGAGGGGCACGACTGGGGCTGTAGCCTGCCTGCCCCCCAAGACCTCTGCCCCTCCGTGAGCAGCTGGAGCTGTACCACACGGTGATGTATCGCAACTACCAAAGAAAGAACGACATGGACGAGCCTCCACCCTTCGACTACGGCTCTGGGGATGAGGATGGCAAGAGCGAGAAGAGGAAGAACAAGGACCCGCTTTACGCCAAGATGGAGGAGCGCTTCTACCGCTACGGCATCAAGCCCGAGTGGATGATGATCCACCGCCTCCTGAACCACAGGTGCAGGCCTGGCTGGAGCCCCACGGGGCAGGGTGCCGGCTGCTGGTTCAGAACCATGGACAGGGGCAGGGTGACGGTGCCTCCGTTCAGTTGGAGGGTTGTGCGCAGGTGCAAGGGCACACACTTACACATGCCCCTGTGTTCACACATCTGGTGGGAGAACAAATCCAAAGTGATGCACGTAAAGGGGCAGCTCGACCTGTAAAGCTTGCGCAGAGCAGGGTCCTTGCTGGGCTGGCACCTCCATGTCCCCAGACTCCAGCTGAACAGGGTGCCAGATACCCGCAGAGGGCCTTGGGGACCGAGGGTGGGCCTATGGTGGGGGGCATGCACACATCCCCCCGCACTGATAATGAGAACTTAAGGCCACTGAGCGCTAACCGTGTGCCGGGCCCTGCGAGGCGGGTGTTTGATTTTTACCTCCATCTTACAGATGAGAGAACAGGCCCGGCCAAGTTCAATAATTTGCCCAAAGTCACACAGTCCCGAGGTGATGGGGCTGGGAATTGAGCCCAGGGCTTTCTGATAGCAAGATCTACTTTCTTAACCACGGTGCCAAAGCCCAGTGCCCCAGCAGCAAATCTTTGTTGGGAAATCTGGGAATCCCCCAGGTGACTTTGTGATTGTGGTTGGACCCAGCAGCCCCTGGGAGGCCCTTAGCTTTTACAAGGAGCTTGGGTTTGATTTGGTGGTTGGTGGGAGCCCTAATGTGCACTTTATTATTA